>NC_042989.1:30034195-30634195 GCF_901001165.1 Salmo trutta
CTCTTTTACATGAACAAACATACATCTCCAAACACACACAGGTGCGTGTCAGCAGGTCTGAGATCAGTGTATTGGTGCAGAAGAGAAGCATCCGGTCTCGAGCACCTGCTCTAAGAACACACACAAACACACACAAAAAAAACACACGCCCAGATAAGACACCAGCACTTCTTTGTGCTCATTGAAAGAGATACACGAACAAGGAGCAGTATTCAGTAAACAGAGAAAAATGTGTTTCCATTAATATATAGTTGCAGTATAAGTTACTGGTCTTGGATAACGTACAGTCTGTAAAGTGTTATGGGTATTTATTTCACTTTGTGTGTTTTATATTTGTGCTGACCGTAAAGCTCATTGCTGTCCTAAGTCATTTCCATGTCTGGAACCACACAGTGGAGAAACAGAGCAGTTGTATTTTACCCCTCTCCTCACACACACTAACATCAGTCTGACATTAACCCCCCAGCAGGTTTACACTAACATCAGTCTAACATTAACCCCCCAGCAGGTTTACACTAACATCAGTCTAACATTAGTCCCCCAGCAGGTTTACACTAACGTCAGTCTGACATTAACCCCCCAGCAGGTTTACACTAACGTCAGTCTAACATTAACCCCCCAGCAGGTTTACACTAACATCAGTCTGACATTAGTCCCCCAGCAGGTTTACACTAACGTCAGTCTAACATTAACCCCCCAGCAGGTTTACACTAACGTCAGTCTGACATTAGTCCCCCAGCAGGTTTACACTAACGTCAGTCTAACATTAACCCCCCAGCAGGTTTACACTAACGTCAGTCTAACATTAGTCCCCCAGCGGGTTTACACTAACGTCACTCTGACATTAGTCCCCCAGCAGGTTTACACTAACATCAGTCTAACATTAGTCCCCCAGCAGGTTTACACTAACGTCAGTCTGACATTAGTCCCCCAGCAGGTTTACACTAACGTCAGTCTAACATTAACCCCCCAGCAGGTTTACACTAACGTCAGTCTAACATTAGTCCCCCAGCGGGTTTACACTAACGTCACTCTGACATTAGTCCCCCAGCAGGTTTACACTAACGTCAGTCTGACATTAGTCCCCCAGCAGGTTTACACTAACGTCAGTCTAACATTAGTCCCCCAGCAGGTTTACACTAACGTCAGTCTGACATTAACCCCCCAGCAGGTTTACACTAACGTCAGTCTGACATTAACCCCCCAGCAGGTTTACACTAACGTCAGTCTGACATTAGTCCCCCAGCAGGTTTACACTAACGTCAGTCTAACATTAGTCCCCCAGCAGGTTTACACTAACGTCAGTCTGACATTAGTCCCCCAGCAGGTTTACACTAACGTCAGTCTAACATTAGTCCCCCAGCAGGTTTACACTAACGTCAGTCTGACATTAGTCCCCCAGCAGGTTTACACTAACGTCAGTCTAACATTAACCCCCCAGCAGGTTTACACTAACGTCAGTCTGACGTTAACCTCCCAGCAGGTTTACACTAACGTCATCCTGACATTAACCTCCCCGCAGGTTTACACTAACGTCAGTCTAACATTAGTCCCCCAGCAGGTTTACACTAACGTCAGTCTAACATTAGTCCCCCAGCAGGTTTACACTAACGTCAGTCTGACATTAACCCCCCAGCAGGTTTACACTAACGTCAGTCTGACATTAGTCCCCCAGCAGGTTTACACTAACGTCAGTCTAACATTAACCCCCCAGCAGGTTTACACTAACGTCAGTCTGACATTAGTCCCCCAGCAGGTTTACACTAACGTCAGTCTGACATTAGTCCCCCAGCAGGTTTACACTAACGTCAGTCTAACATTAGTCCCCCAGCAGGTTTACACTAACGTCAGTCTGACATTAGTCCCCCAGCAGGTTTACACTAACGTCAGTCTGACATTAGTCCCCCAGCAGGTTTACACTAACGTCAGTCTGACATTAACCCCCCAGCAGGTTTACACTAACGTCAGTCTGACATTAACCCCCAAGCAGGTTTACACTAACGTCAGTCTAACATTAGTCCCCCAGCAGGTTTACACTAACGTCAGTCTGACATTAACCCCCCAGCAGGTTTACACTAACGTCAGTCTAACATTAACCCCCCAGCAGGTTTACACTAACGTCAGTCTGACATTAACCTCCCAGCAGGTTTACACTAACGTCAGTCTGACATTAGTCCCCCAGCTCCGGTTCAGGGCGTAGCCCCCGCTCCGCCAGCTGATCCCTCCGCTTTTGTATCACCGGACCTTTGGATCGTCGGAGGAGGAACTGGACCGTGGATCATCACCGGAGGCTCTGAACTAGGAACCCCTGCTGGAGATTCCGGACTGCGGGCCGTCTCGCCGACGGAGGCTCCGGACTGCGGGCCGTCTCGCCGACGGAGGCTCCAGACTGCGGGCTGCCGACGGAGGCTCCGGACTGCGGACCGTGTCAGTATGATTCCCAATCAGAGACAACGATAGACAGCTGCCTTTGATTGGAAACCATACTCGCCAAAACAAAGAAATAGAATGCATAGAATGCCCACCCCACACCCTGACCTAACCAAATAGAGAAAAAACACGGCTCTCTAAGGTCAGGGTGTGACAATGAGTGTGAGTTTTTGTCGCAACACAGCTCGTGGGAAGTGACAAAGAGCTCTTATAGGACGAAGGCACAAATAATAATATTATAATAATTAATAACTTTGCTCTTTATTTAACCATCTTACATATAAAACCTTATTTGTTAATCGAAAATTGTGAATAACTCACCACAGGTTAATGAGAAGGGTGTGCATGAAAGGATGCACATAACTCTGCAATGTTGGGTTGTATTGGAGAGAGTCTCAGTCTTAAATAATTTTCCACACACAGTCTGTGCTTGTATTTAGTTTTCATGCTAGTGAGGGCCGAGAATCCACTCTCACATAGGTCCGTGGTTGCAAAGGTCATCAGTGTCTTAACAGCGCGATTTGCCAAGGCAGGATACTCTGTACATCAGTACAGATACCAACACATCTTGACCACCAAGATGTCACACAGCTGTCTCCTGTTGTCCTGGTTTCCAGTGGTTTGCAGAAGAGGATGTCTTCCTTAATTGACCCCTTGTAAACGTAACGGACATATACCAGGAGCTGTGCCCACCACGTCTGTTGACTCATCCAGCTGTAACGCATAGAATTCACTGGCTTGTATGCGAAGCAGTAATTGTTTAATCTCCTGTCATGTCACTGATGCGTCGTGAAACAGTGTTGTTTGATGAAGGCATTGTCTGTATAGTTTTTTGGGCCTTTACCCCCCAGCATTGTCCCAGCCATATCCGCGGCAGCAGGAAGAATTAAGTCCTCCACAATAGTATGGGGCTTGCCTGTCCAGCCACTCGGCAGCTCACCGTATGAGACGCTTCTAGCCCCTTCTTATTAAATGGTATCTGTTGCTTTTATATATTTATTACTACTCGAAAGTTATCATAATTCTCGCTCAAATAACTCCCCTTGGCTTATTTTTCAAATTGGTATGTTTTGTTTCTAAATGTCTGCGTAAGAGTGAAGATTTCATCGAGTTGTGAGATAGTACTTTTGCACTAACTCAGCAAAAAAAGAAACGGCCCTTTTTCAGGACCCTATCTTTCAAAGATAATTTGTAAAAATCCAAATAACTTCATAGATCTTTATTGTAAAGGGTTAAAACACTGTTTCCCATGCTTGTTCAATGAATCATAAACAATTAATGAACATGCACCTGTGGAACGGTCGTTAAGACACTAACAGCTTACAGACGGAAGGCAATTAAGGTCACAGATATGAAAACTTAACACACTAAAAAAGGCCTTTCTACTGACTCTGAAAAACACCAAAAGAAAGATGCCCAGGGTCCCTGCTCATCTGCGTGAACGTGCCTTAGGCATGCTGCAAGGAGGCATGAGGACTGCAGATGTGGCCAGGGCAATACATTGCAATGTCCGTACTGTGAGATGCCTAAGACAGCGCTACAGGGAGACAGGACGGACAGCTGATTGTCCTCGCAGTGGCAGACCACGTGTAACAACACCTGCACAGGATCGGTACATCCGAACATCACACCTGCAGGGCAGGTACAGGATGGCAACAACAACTGCCTGAGTTACACCAGCAACGCACAATCCCTCCATCAGTGCTCAGACTGTCTGCAATAGGCTGAGAGAGGCTGGACTGAGGGCTTGTAGGCCTATTGTAAGGCAGGTCCTCACCAGACATCACCGGCAACAACGTCGCCTATGGGCACATCCCACCGTCGCTGGACCAGACAGGACTGGCAAAAAGTGCTCTTCACTGATGAGTTGCGGTTTTGTCTCACCAGGGGTGATGGTCGGATTCACGTTTATCATCGAAGGAATGAGCGTAACACCGAGGCCTGTACTCTGGAGCGGGATCGATTTTGAGGTGGAGGGTCCGTTATGGTCTGGGGCAGTGCATCACAGTATCATCGGACTGAGCTTGTTGTCATTGCAGGCAATCTCAACGCTGTCCGTTACAGGGAAGACATCCTCCTCCCTCATGTGGTACCCTTCCTGCAGGCTCATCCTGACATGACCCTCCCGCATGACAATGCCACCAACCATACTGCTCGTTCTGTGCGTGATTTCCTGCAAGACAGGAATGTCAGTGTTCTGCCATGGCCACTGAAGAGCCTGGATCTCAATCCCATTGAGCACGTCTGGGACCTGTTGGATCGGAGGGTGAGGGCTAGGGCCATTCCCCCCAGAAATGTCTGGGGACTTGCTGGTGTCTTGGTGGAAGAGTGGGGTAACATCTCACAGCAAGAACTGGCAAATCTGGTGCAGTCCATGAGGAGGAGATGCACTGCAATACTTAATGCAGCTGGTGGCCACACCAGATACTGACTGTTACTTTTGATTTTGACCCCCCCTTTGTTCAGGGACACATTATTCCATTTCAGTTAGTCACATGTCTGTGGAACTTGTTCAGCTTGTCTCAGTTGTTGAATCTTGTTATGTTCATACAAATATTTACACATGTTAAGCTTGCTGAAAATAAACGAAGTTGACAGTGAGAGGACGTTTCTTTTTTTGCTGAGTTTATAACACACTGTGGCTGAGGAAAAGCACTACTCCCAATATAAGTGAACCCCTAATCAATGTAGATCTCATCATATTTGCACCTCTTCGATGGTCCAACATCCCTGTCTGTTTGGTGCTTTCCCGGGTAAGGGGGCAGTAGCTCTTCGGCTGCATCAGATTCACAACTGTCAGTGTGAATGCTAGCTGGGCTAACAATAAATGTAGAATTACTGCTGCTAGCATTGGATGTGCTCATGGAAGCAGAACAACTTGTGTCGTCGACAGGTGCAGGTGTAGTACTGCTGGTAGTAGCAATACTACCAGTAGAGCTAGTATGTGTCTCTATGGACGCGGGCCTTACTTTTTTTAACCATTTATCCATTTTCGAGCAAATGGAATGAGCAGCAGCTACATTTGGCTACATACGGACCATTAGTGGAATTCTCGCGAGAGAGTAACGGTTAATGTGGTTGGATGTTAATTGTTTGACTAGGCTACCTGTATTTGACATTGTGTTGTTATTTTGCAGAACACTAGATGGTTTCATTTTATTTTTGGAAGTGAAATGAGGCTACTCAGGCGAGAGAAAAAACTCACCCAAATGTATACTCCGTTGGAAAAATAAATTGACTGTTTTGAAAAAATTTTATGTTTGAATTATTATTATTATTATATCTTTTTTTTAAATGTGAATCACATTTTTATTTGCCGTACCCCTGACGACATTGCGTGTACCCCAGTTTGGGAATAGCTGCTCTAGGGCAACGGTGTCTAGATGGAATTTGTAGTCCTGGCAACTGGACCTTTTTTGGAACACCATTATTTTTGTCTTACTGAGATTTACTGTCAGGGCCCAGGTCTGACAGAATCTGTACAGAAGCTCTAGGTGCTGCTGTAGGCCCTCCTTGGTTGGGGACAGAAGCACCAGATCATCAGCAAACAGTAGACATTTGACTTCAGATTCTAGTAGGGTGAGGCCGTGTGCTGCAGACTGTTCTAATGTCCTCGCCAATTCATTGATATAAATGTTGAAGAGGGTGGGGCTTAAGCTGCATCCCTGTCTCACCCCACGGCCCTGTGGAACGAAATGTGTGTTTTTTGCCTATTTTAACCACACACTACTCAGTTGTGTACATGGATTTTAAATTTCGTATGTCCCCCCCCCCCCCCCCCACAACACTTTCCATCTGTTTGTAAAGCCGACCCTCATGCCAAATTGAGTCAAAGGCTTTTTTTTTAAATCAACAAAGCATGAGAAGACTTTGCCTTTGTTTCTTTGTCAATTAGGGTCTCTCTCTATTAACTTGTTCAACACTGTTCAACTATTGTCTTTCTCTCTCTTTGAGTCAACTACTCACCACATTTTATGCACTGCAGTGCCAGCTGGCTGTAGCTTATGCTTTCAGTACTAGATTCATTCTCTGTTTGGGTGGACAAGACGTCAGCTCGTGCTGCAAAAGCTCTGATAGGTTGGAGGACGTCCTCCAGAAGTTGTCATAATTACTCTGTAAGTCTATGGAAGGGGTGAGAACCAATGAGATTCCTAGGTTTTGTATTGAAGTCAATTTACCAAGAGGAGGACAGAAGCTAGCTCTCCTCCAGCTACAATATGGTGCTATCCTACAGAGTGTTCAAATCAAATCAAAAAGTGTATTTGTCACGTGCGCTGAATACAAAAGGTGTAGTAGACCTTATAGTGAAATGCTTACTTACAGGCTCTAACCAACAGTGCAAAAAAGGTGTTAGGTGAACCATAGGTAGGTAAAGAAATAAAACAACAGTAAAAAGGTCCTAGGTCCCAGTAAAAAGGTCCTAGGTCCCAAGAAACAAAGAGATCTTCTGTTGAATCTGACAATTAATCTGGATGCTTGTACAGTCGTCTCAAATAAAACTGTGAAGGACCTCGGCGTTACTCTGGACCCTGATCTCTCTTTTGAAGAACATATCAAGACTGCTTCAAGGACAGCTTTTTTCCATCTACGTAACATTGCAAAAATCAGAAACTTTCTGTCCAAAAATGACGCAGAAAAATTAATCCATTCTTTTGTTACTTCTAGGCTCGACTACTGCAATGCTCTACTTTCCGGCTACCCGGATAAAGCACTAAACAAACTTCAGTTAGTGCTAAATACGGCTGCTAGAATCCTGACTAGAACCAAAAAATGTGATCATATTACTCCAGTGCTAGCCTCCCTACACTGGCTTCCTGTTAAGGCAAGGGCTGATTTCAAGGTTTTACTGCTAACCTACAAAGCATTACATGGGCTTGCTCCTACCTATCTTTCTGATTTGGTCCTGCCGTACATACCTACACGTACGCTACGGTCACAAGACGCAGGCCTCCTAATTGTCCCTAGAATTTCTAAGCAAACGGCTGGAGGTAGGGCTTTCTCCTATAGAGCTCCATTTTTATGGAATGGTCTGCCTACCCATGTGAGAGACGCAGACTCAGTCTCAACCTTTAAGTCTTTACTGAAGACTTATCTCTTCAGTAGGTCCTATGATTAAGTATAGTCTGGCCCAGGAGTGTGAAGGTGAACGGAAAGGCTGGAGCAACGAACCGCCCTTGCTGTCTCTGCCTTGTCGGTTCCCCTCTTCCCACTGGGATTCTCTGCCTCTAACCCTTTTACAGGGGCTGAGTCACTGACTTACTGGTGTTCTTCCATGCCGTCCATGGGAGGGGTGCGTCACTTGAGTGGGTTGAGCCACTGACGTGGTCTTCCTGTCTGGGTTGGCGCCCCCCCCTTGGGTTGTGCCATGGCGGAGATCTTTGTGGGCTATACTCGGCCTTGTCTCAGGATGGTAAGTTGGTGGTTGTAGACATCCCTCTAGTGGTGTGGGGGCTGTGCTTTGGCAAAGTGGGTGGGGTTATATCCTGCCTGTTTGGCCCTGTCCGGGGGTATCATCGGATGGGGCCACAGTGTCTTCTGATCCCTCCTGTCTCAGCCTCCAGTATTTATGCTGCAGTAGTTTATGTGTCGGGGGGCTAGGGTCAGTCTGTTACATCTGGAGTATTCTCTTGTCTTATCCGGTGTCCTGTGTGAATGTAAATATGCTCTCTCTAATTCTCTCTTTCTCTCTTTCTTTCTTTCTCTCGGAGGACCTGAGCCCTAGGACCATGCCTCAGGACTACCTGGCATGATGACTCCTTGCTGTCCCCAGTCCACCTGGCCATGCTGCTGCTCCAGTTTCAACTGTTCTGCCTGCGGCTACGGAACCCTGACCTGTTCACCGGACGTGCTTGTTGCACCCTCGACAATTACTATGATTATTATTATTTGACCATGCTGGTCATTTACGAACATTTTAACATCTTGACCATGTTCTGTTATAATATCCACCCGGCATAGCCAGAAGAGGACTGGCCACCCCTCATAGCCTGGTTCCTCTCTAGGTTTCTTCCTAGGTTTTTGGCCTTTCTCAGGAGTTTTTCCTAGGGAGTTTTTCCCAGCCACCGTGCTTCTTTCACATGCATTGCTTGCTGTTTGGGGTTTTAGGCTGGGTTTCTGTACAGCACTTTGAGATTTCAGCTGATGTACGAAGGGCTATATAAATACATTTGATTTGATTTGATTTGATTTAAAAAGCCAGGCTATATACAGTAGCGAGGCTACATACAGACACCGGTTAGTCAGGCTGATTGAGGTAGTATGTACATGTAGATATGGTTAAAGTGACTAGGCATATATGATGAACAGAGAGTAGCAGTAGCGTAAAGAGGGGTTGGGGTGACACAATGCAGATAGCCCGGTTAGCCAATGTGCGGGAGCACTGGTTGGTCGGCCCAATTGAGGTAGTATGTACATGAATGTATAGTTAAAGTGACTATGCATATATGATAAACAGAGAGTAGCAGCAGCGTAAAAAGAGGGGTTGGGGTGACACAATGCAAATAGTCCGGGTAGCCATTTGATTACCTGTTCAGGAGTCTTGTGGCTTGGGGGTAAAAACTGTTGAGAAGCCTTTTTGTCCTAGACTTGGCACTCCGGTACCGCTTGCCATGCGGTAGTAGAGAGAACAGTCTATGACTGGGGTGGCTGGGGTCTTTGACAATTTTTAGGGCCTTCCTCTGACACCGCCTGGTGTAGAGGTCCTGGATGGCAGGCAGCTTAGCCCCAGTGATGTACTGGGCCGTACGCACTACCCTCTGTAGTGCCTTGCGGTCGGAGGCCGAGCAATTGCCGTACCAGGCAGTGATGCAACCAGTCAGGATGCTCTCGATGTTGCAGCTGTAGAACCTTTTGAGGATCTCAGGACCCATGCCAAATCTTTTTAGTTTCCTGCCCTCTTCACGACTGTCTTGGTGTGTTTGGACCATTCTAGTTTGTTGTTGATGTGGACACCAAGGAACTTGAAGCTCTCAACCTGCTCCACTACAGCCCGGTGCCCGGTCCTCCTTTTCCTGTAGTCCACAATCATCTCCTTAGTCTTGGTTACGTTGAGGGATAGGTTGTTATTCTGGCACCACCCGGCCAGGTCTATGACCTCCTCCCTATAGGCTGTCTCGACTGTCTCGACAGGCCTATCACTGTTGTGTCGTCTGCAAACTTAATGATGGTGTTGGAGTTGTGCCTGGTCATGCAGTCGTGGGTGAACAGGGAGTACAGGAGGGGACTGGGCATGCACCCCTGGGGAGCTCCAGTGTTGAGGATCAGCGTGGCAGATGTGTTGCTACCTACCCTCAACACCTGGGGGCGGCCCGTCAGGAAGTCCAGGATCAAGTTGCAGAGGGAGGTGTTTAGTCCCAGGGTCCTTAGCTTATTGATGAGCTTTGAGGGTACTATGGTGTTGAACGCTGAGCTGTAGTCAATGAATAGCATTCTCACATAGGTGTTCCTTTTGTCCATGAGTGAAAGGGCAGTGTAGAGTGCAATAGAGATTGCATCATCTGCGGATCTTTTGGGGCGGTATGCAAATTGGAGTGGGTCTAGGGTTTCTGGGATAATGGTGTTGATGTGAGCCATGACCAGCCTTTCAAAGCACTTCATGGCCTGCTGAGGCTACTGTAGACCTTCATTGCAATGTGTACATATTTAGTTTAGTTTTATCTCAAAATAATAACATCAGTCTAACATTAGTCCCCCAGCAGTGCTACACTACTGTTATTCTTACAGCTGTAACCCCTCTGTGCTGTAACTGATGGATAGCTCTCAGCTCAGCAGGCTCAGCTGACTGTGTGTGTGTGTGTGTGTGTGTGTGTGTGTGTGTGTGTGTGTGTGTGTGTGTGTGTGTGTGTGTGTGTGTGTGTGTGTGTGTGTAGTGATATGGGTTAGATGGATGGGGCTCCAGGGGGGTACAGAGAGGGGTAGGGTAAGTGAAAATAGATGGAGGGCGAGAGGGAAAGGTGGATGGTAGGGAAGGAGAGGAGAGGCGGGGAAGGAGAATAAAAGGGTGAAAAAGTGTAGGGGGACATTGTGGGGGAGCGGGGTAAAGCAAGCGAGAGAGTGACATTGAGGCCTGGTTAAAAGATGAGGGAAAGACAGGAGAAAATAAAAATAATGGAGAAAATGCTGTGACTATTATGTTGCTAACGGTTACATTTACTCTGGTGCATTATGGAGAACGATGATGGAGTGTGTGTGTTTGTGTGTGTCTCCGCATGTGTGTGAGTGAGTGGCGATGATGGAGTCTGGTGTGTCACAGTCGGGTGAACATTGGGCGAAGGTCAATAACACAGAGGTTATAATCAACATCAGTAAAACTCTGCTATCATTTATTCCCAGCCAGGTAAGACCAGATCCACTTCAGTATTCCACGTTTGTCCAGGTCCCCAGGACGTCTGGAGATGTCTTCAATACCGGCCACTAGGGGCAACGTGAGTGTGTATTACCATCTAGTAGGCTCGCGGCCTGCCAGGGCGTTGTGGATGGGGATAGAGGAAGGGCTTAAACCGTGAGCTAAGGCTCAGAGGATCGTTGGTTGCTAGGCAATTGTTAAAAATAATTATGTTTTAACCCTATCCCAAACCTTAACCCTGACCTTAACCTTGACCTTAACCAGTCAGAATTCATTCCTAAACTTAAGTAGTTCACTATTTTACAAGTTAATGTTAGAGGGTTCCTCACCTTAAAAGTATTCTATTGGCCAAGAGAAACTGTAATCCAGGGTTCAGTTGTCTTCAAACAGCCACTACAAACTTCAGCTAAACTTAGCTAACAATCAATGGAATTGATGGGGGTATGTGAGCATGTAAAAATTACATATTTTTTCAAATCCATTCAAATCAACTGCAATTAAGTTTCATGTTACTTAATAGGTGATTTGGCCATCAATTATTAGATTTTTGTACATGCTCACATGCCCCCATCACTTCCATTGATTGATAGCTTGTGGTGGCTAAAATGTGTAGTGGCTGTTTAAAGAGAACAATAGATTACAGTTTCTGCTGGCCCAGAGACTACTTTTAGGGTGAGGAACCATCTTCCATCAAGTTGAAATGTAAAACAATCACAGCAAGGTACTTAATTGTTACCCAGAAATTATTTGATATTGAGATAAAAATGGCTGCAATGGACCATTAACATGTTAGAATTAATGTCTAAACTTAACCGTAAAATGTTTACGTTTAAACCCCCCTGGACAAACGTTGAATGCTGAAGTGAGACTGAGCTTGTTGCTTATACCAACAGAGATCAAGTACACACGCATGGTGATGTCTACTCAGTGAGATGGATGCTGCCACACTAGACACCATCTCTCAATCTCACACAGCTCTCTGTTAGAGCTGGCTCGGGCCAACGCTGCACATTCACGTCACCTAGCATTACAGCTGTCTATAGCTGTCTGTTGACCTCCAATCCCCTCTACAGACACACGCACGACTGCAATAACACAGGGTCAAGGTTCCTCTGAGTGATGGGGGAATGAGGGAAAGGTAGAGAGGGGTAGAGGGAGGGAGACAGGGAGAAAGGGGGTGTCTGTCAGTGTGTGATTGATGGAGCAGATTCTAAGGCTACATTATAGCTCTAGCGTCCGAAACAGACTTTTATTTATTTTAATTTAACCTTTATTTAACTAGGCAAGTCAGTTCAGAACAAATTCTTATTTACAATGACGGCCTACCAAAAGACAAAAGGCCTCCTGCGGGGACGGGGGCCTGGGATTAAAAATAAAACATAAATACAATATAAATATAGGACAAAACACACATCACAACGAGACAACACAACATTACACAAAGAGAGACCTAAGACAACAACATAGCAGGTAAGGGTGCTCTTGAGCAACCATGACAACACAGCATGGTAGCAACACAACAAAACAACAACATGGTAGCAACACAACAGGTTAGCAGCACAAATCATGGTACAAACAGAAGAGTGAGACAGAGCGATAAAGAGACCGAGACGGAGAGAGACAGGTTGTGTGTGTGTGTTTTTGTTCTTCATTTAGGCATACAAGACCACCTGGTGAGTATATGCAGTGGGATTTGAAACATATCCCACTCCCCCACACACAAATAAAATGTTTTCTTTAGTAATGACTTACAGGACCATTCAGGGTTAAGCGCCTTTCTCATTCCAACAATAACGGCACTTACAGTTAACCGGAGCAGCTCCAGCAGGGCAGAAATGTGACGAACTGACTTATTGGAAAGGTGGCATCCTAGAATGGTGCCACGTTGAAAGTCACTGAGCTCTACATTAAGGCCATTCTACTGCCAATGTTTGTCTATGGAGAATGCACGGCTGTGTGCTCAGTTGTGTCAGCAACAGATGTGGCTAAAATCGCCAAATCCACTACTTTGAAGAGGTGTCCACATATAGTACAAGTCAAAAGTTTGGACACACCTACTCATTCCATTTTTTTTTAAACTATTTTCTACATTGTAGAATAATAGTGAAGACATCAAAACTATGAAATAACACATACAGTGAGGGAAAAAAGTATTTGATCCCATGCTGATTTTGTACGTTTGCCCAATGACAAAGAAATTATTAGTCTATAATTTTAATGGTAGGTTTATTTGATCAGTGAGAGACAGAATAACAACAAATAAATCCTGAAAAACGCATGTCAAAAATGTTATAAATTGATTAGCATTTTAATGAGGGAAATAAGTATTTGACCCCCTCTCAATCAGAAAGATTTCTGGCTCCCAGGTGTCTTTTATACAGGTAACGAGCTGAGATTAGGAGCACACTCTTAAAGGGAGTGCTCCTAATCTCAGTTTGTTACCTGTATAAAAGACACCTGTCCACAGAAGCAATCAATCAATCAGATTCCAAACTCTCCACCATGGCCAAGACCAAAGAGCTCTCCAAGGATGTCAGGGACAAGTTTGTAGACCTACACAAGGCTGGAATGGGTTACAAGACCATCACCAAGCAGCTTGGTGAGAAGGTGACAACAGTTGGTGCGATTATTCGCAAATGGAAGAAACACAAAATAACTGTCAATCTCCCTCGGCCTGGGGCTCCATGCAAGATCTCACCTCGTGGAGTTGCAATGATCATGAGAACGGTGAGGAATCAGCCCAGAACTACACGGGAGGATCTTGTCAATGATCTCAAGGCAGCTGGGACCATAGTCACCAAGAAAACAATTGGTAACACACTACGCCGTGAAGGACTGAAATCCTACAGCACCCGCAAGGTCCCCCTGCTCAAGAAAGCACATATACATGCCCGTCTGAAGTTTGCCAGTGAACATCTGAATGATTCAGAGGACAACTGGGTGAAAGTGTTGTGGTCAGATGAGAACAAAATGGAGCTCTTTGGCATCAACTCAACTCGCCGTGTTTGGAGGAGGAGGAATGCTGCCTATGACCCCAAGAACACCATCCCCACCGTCAAACATGGAGGTGGAAACATTATGCTTTGGGGGTGTTTTTCTGCTAAGGGGACAGGACAACTTCACCACATCAAAGGGACGATGGACGGAGCCACGTACCGTCAAATCTTGGGTGAGAACCTCCTTCCCTCAGCCAGGGCATTGAAAATGGGTCGTGGATGGGTATTCCAGCATGACAATGACCCAAAACACACGGCCAAGGCAACAAAGGAGTGGCTCAAGAAGAAGCACATTAAGGTCCTGGAGTGGCCTAGCCAGTCTCCAGACCTTAATCCCATAGAAGATCTGTGGAGGGAGCTGAAGGTTCGAGTTGCCAAACGTCAGCCTCGAAACCTTAATGACTTGGAGAAGATCTGCAAAGAGGAGTGGGACAAAATCCCTCCTGAGATGTGTGCAAACGTGGTGGCCAACTACAAGAAACGTCGGACCTCTGTGATTGCCAACAAGGGTTCACTACTAAGTCATGTTTTGCAGAGGGGGTCAAATACTTATTTCCCTCATTAAAATGCAAATCATTTTATAAAATTTTTGACATGCGTTTTTCTGGATTTTTTTGTTGTTATTCTGTCTCTCACTGTTCAAATAAACCTACCATTAAAATTATAGACTAATCATTTCTTTGTCAGTGGGCAAACGTACAAAATCAGCAGGGGATCAAATACTTTTTTCCCTCACTGTATGGAATCATGAAGTAACCAAAAAAAGTGTTAAACAACTCAAAATATATTTTATATTTGAGATTCTTCAAAGTAGCCACCCTTTGCACACTCTTGGCATTCTCTCAACCAGTGTCATGAGGTAGTCACCTGGAATGCATTTCTATTAACAGGTGTGCCTTGTTAAAAGTTTATTTGTAGAATTTCTTTCTTTCTTAATGCATTTGAGCCAATCAGTTGTGTTGTGACAAGGTAAGGGTGGTATACAGAAGATAGCCCTATTTGGTAAAAGACCAAGGCCATATTATGGCAAGAACAGCTCAAATAAGCAAAGAGAAACAATAGTCCATTGTTACTTTAAGACATGAAGGTCAGTCAATCCGGAACATTTCAAGAACTTTGAAAGTTTCTTCAAGTGCTATGATGAAACTGGCTCTCATGAGGACCGCCACAGGAAAAGAAGACCCAGAGTTACCTCTGCTGCAGAGGATAAGTTCATTAGAGTTAACTGCACCTCAGATTGCAGCCCAAATAAATGCTTCACAGAGTTCAAGTAACAGACACATCTCAACATCCACTGTTCAGAGTAGACTGTGTGAGTCAGGACTTCATGGTCGAATTGCTGCAAAGAAACCACTTCTAAAGGACACCAATAAGAATATACTTGCTTGGGCCAAGAAACACGAGCAATGGACATTAGACCGGTGGAAATCTGTCCTTTAGTCTGCTGAGTCCAAATCTGGGATTTTTGGTTCCAACCGCCGTGTCTTTGTGAGACACAGAGTAGGTGAACGGATGATCTCTGCATGTGTAATTCCCACCATAAAGCATGGAGGAGGAGGTGTGATGGTGTGATGGTGCTTTGCTGGTGACACTGTCAGTGATTTATTTAGAATTGAAGGCACACTTAACCAGCATGGCTACTACAGCATTCTGCAGCAATACCTCATCCCATCTGGTTTGCGCTTAGTGGGGCTATCATTTGTTTTTCAACAGGACAATGACCCAAAACCCATCTCCAGGCTATGTAAGGGCTATTTGACCAAGAAGGAGAGTGATGAGTGCTGCATCAGATGACCTGGCCTCCACAATCACTCAACCTCAACCCAATTGAGCTGACAGACAGACAGACAGACAGACAGACAGACAGACAGACAGACAGACAGACAGACAGACAGACAGACAGACAGACAGACAGACAGACAGACAGACAGACAGACAGACAGAGAGCACTAAACGATAATGGCTTGCTGAGACACCATTTCCCTTGCGCCCCTGCGTCCACGGAAAACAACAGGTAATTAATGTAGCACGTTGCTATGGCAACAAAAATATTTAATGGATTTCTCTTTGTTATTAATCTACAGTCAACATCACAGGAGAGCTCTGGGTAATAATGAGTAGTATGCATGCATGTCTAGTCATGCCAATCTATCGTATGTAACCCTCCACCCACTTTCATTAACGCCTCATATGTAGGATTTACCAATTAAGGATTCTGATTCAAAATGTGCTTTGAAGGTACAGCAGGGTAATGGTGTGTGTGTGTGTGTGTGTTTTGAAGGTACAGCAGGGTAATGGTGTGTGTGTGTATGTTTTGAAGGTACAGCAGGGTAGTGGATGGCTGCAAACTTTCTACTTTTAAACTCGGACAAAACAGAGATGCTTGTTCTAGGTCCCAAGAAACAAAGAGATCTTCTGTTGAATCTGACAATTAATCTGGATGGTTGTACAGTCGTCTCAAATAAAACTGTGAAGGACCTCGGCGTTACTCTGGACCCTGATCTCTCTTTTGAAGAACATATCAAGACTGTTTCAAGGACAGCTTTTTTCCATCTACGTAACATTGTTAAAATCAGAAACTTTCTGTCCAAAAATGACGCAGAAAAATTAATCCATGCTTTTGTTACTTCTAGGCTGGACTACTGCAATGCTCTACTTTCCGGTTACCCGGATAAAGCACTAAACAAACTTCAGTTAGTGCTAAATACGGCTGCTAGAATCCTGACTAGAACCAAAAAATGTGATCATATTACTCCAGTGCTAGCCTCTCTATACTGGCTTCCTGTTAAGGCAAGGGCTGATTTCAAGGTTTTACTGCTAACCTACAAAGCATTACATGGGCTTGCTCCTACCTATCTTTCTGATTTGGTCTTGCCGTACATACCTACACGTACGCTACGGTCACAAGACTCAGGCCTCCTAATTGTCCCTAGAATTCCTAAGCAAACGGCTGGAGGTAGGGCTTTCTCCTATAGAGCTCCATTTTTATGGAATGGTCTGCCTACCCATGTGAGAGACGCAGACTCAGTCTCAACCTTTAAGTCTTTACTGAAGACTTATCTCTTCAGTAGGTCCTATGATTAAGTATAGTCTGGCCCAGGAGTGTGAAGGTGAACGGAAAGGCTGGAGCAACGAACCGCCCTTGCTGTCTCTGCCTTGCCGGTTCCCCTCTTTCCACTGGGATTCTCTGCCTCTAACCCTATTACAGGGGCTGAGTCACTGACTTACTGGTGTTCTTCCATGCCGTCCATGGGAGGGGTGCGTCACTTGAGTGGGTTGAGTCACTGACGTGGTCTTCCTGTCTGGGTTGGCGCCCCCTCCTTGGGTTGTGCCATGGCGGAGATTTTGTGGGCTATACTCGGCCTTGTCTCAGGATGGTAAGTTGGTGGTTGTAGACATCCCTCTAGTGGTGTGGGGGCTGTGCTTTGGCAAAGTGGGTGGGGTTATATCCTGCCTGTTTGGCCCTGTCCGGGGGTATCATCGGATGGGGCCACAGTGTCTTCTGATCCCTCCTGTCTCAGCCTCCAGTATTTATGCTGCAGTAGTTTATGTGTCGGGGGGCTAGGGTCAGTCTGTTACATCTGGAGTATTCTCTTGTCTTATCCGGTGTCCTGTGTGAATTTAAATATGCTCTCTCTAATTCTCTCTTTCTTTCTTTCGGAGGAGGACCTGAGCCCTAGGACCATGCCTCGGGACTACCTGGCATGATGACTCCTTGCTGTCCCCAGTCCACCTGGCCATGCTGCTGCTCCAGTTTCAACTGTTCTGCCTGCGGCTACGAAACCCTGACCTGTTCACCGGACGTGCTTGTTGCACCCTCGACAACTACTATGATTATTATTATTTGACCATGCTGGTCATTTATGAACATTTTAACATCTTGACCATGTTCTGTTAGAATATCCACCCGGCACAGCCAGAAGAGGACTGGCCACCCCTCATAGCCTGGTTCCTCTCTAGGTTTCTTCCTAGGTTTTTGGCCTTTCTAGGGAGTTTTTCCTAGGGAGTTTTTCCTAGCCACCGTGCTTCTTTCACATGCATTGCTTGCTGTTTGGGGTTTTAGGCTGGGTTTCTGTACAGCACTTTGAGATTTCAGCTGATATACGAAGGGCTATATAAATACATTTGATTTGATTTGATTTGTGTGTGTGTATGTGTGTGCTTTGAAGGTATAGCAGGGTAATGGTGTGTGTGTGTGTGTATGTTTTGAAGGTGCAGCAGGGTAATGGTGTGTGTGTATGTTTTGAAGGTACAGCAGGGTAATGGTGTGTGTGTGTTTTGAAGGTATAGCAGGGTAATGTTGTGTGTGTGTGTGTGTGTGTGTGTGTGTGTGTGTGCTTTGAAGGTATAGCAGGGTAATGGTGTGTGTGTGTGTGTTTTGAAGGTACAGCAGGGTAATGGTGTGTGTGTGTGTGTGTGTGTGTGTTTTGAAGATATAGTAGGGTAATGGTGTGTGTGTGTGTGCTTTGAAGGTACAGCAGGGTAATGGTGTGTGTGTGTGTTTTGAAGGTACAGCAGGGTAATGGTGTGTGTGTGTGTGTGTTTTGAAGGTATAGCAGGGGAATGGTGTGTGTGTGTGTGTGTGTTTTGAAGGTATAGCAGGGGAATGGTGTGTGTGTGTGTGTGTGTGTGTGTGTGTGTGTGTGTGCTTTGAAGGTACAGCAGGGTAATGGTGTGTGTGTGTGTGTGTGTGTGTGTATGTGTGTGCTTTGAAGGTATAGCAGGGTAATGGTGTGTGTGTGTGTTTTGAAGGTACAGCAGGGTAATGGTGTGTGTGTGTGTGTGTGTGTTTTGAAGATATAGTAGGGTAATGGTGTGTGTGTGTGCTTTGAAGGTACTGCAGGGTAATGGTGTGTGTGTGTGTGTGTGTTTTGAAGGTACAGCAGGGTAATGGTGTGTGTGTTTTGAAGGTATAGCAGGGGAATGGTGTGTGTGTGTGTGTGTGTGTGTGTGTGTGTGTGTGTGTGTGTGTGTGTGTGTGTGTGTGTGTGTGTGTGTGTGTGTGTGTGTGTGTGCTTTGAAGGTACAGCAGGGTAATGGTGTGTGTGTGTGTGTGTGTGTGTGTGTGTGCGCTTTGAAGGTATAGCAGGGTAATGATGTTGTGTGTTTTGAAGGTACAGCAGGGTAATGGTGTGTGTGTGTGTATTTTGAAGGTACAGCAGGGTAATGGTGTGTGTGTGTGTGTTTTGAAGGTATAGATTTGAAGGTATAGCAGGGTAATGGTGTATGTTAGCGGCCGACCGATGAATCGGAATGGCCGATTAATTAGGGCCGATTTCAAGTTTTCATAGCAATCGGAAATCAGTATTTTTGGACGCCGATTTGGCCGATTTATTTATTTAAAAAAAAAAATAATTACACCTTTATTTAACTAGGCAAGTCAGTTAAGAACACATTCTTATTTTCAATGACGGCCAAGGAACGGTGGGTTAACTGCCTTGTTCAGGGGCAGAACGACAGATTTTTACCTTGTCAGCTCGGGGATTCAATCTTGCAACCTTACGGTTAACTAGTCCAACGCTCTAACCACCTGCTTTACATTGCACTCCACGAGGAGCCTGCCTGTTACGCAAATTCAGTAAGAAGCCAAGATAAGTTTAATGCTAGCTAGCAACTTATCTTATAAAAACAATCAATCAATCATAATCACTAGTTAACTACACATGGTTAATGATATTACTAGTTTATCTAGCCTGTCCTGCGTTGCATATGATCGCTTAGGTACACGTTGCTCCAACCATAAACATCAATGCCTTTCTTAAAATCAATACACAAGTATATATTTTTAAACCTGCATATTTAGTTAATATTGCCTGCTAACATGAATTTCTTTTAACTAGGGAAAATATGTCACTTCTCTTGCAACAGAGTCAGGGTATATGCAGCAGTTTGGGCCGCCTGGCTCGTTGCGAACTGTGAAGACTATTTCTTCATAACAAAGACAGCCGACTTCGCCAAACGGGGGATGATTTAACAAAAGCGCATTTGCGAAAAAAGCACAATCGTTGCATGACTGTACCTAACCATAAACATCAATGCCTTGAAATTGTGTCACTTCTCTTCCGTTCATTGCACGCAGAGTCAGGGTATATGGAACAGTTTGGGCCGCCTGGCTCGTTGCAGAGTCAGGGTATATGGAACAGTTTGGGCCGCCTGGCTCGTTGCAGAGTCAGGGTATATGGAACAGTTTGGGCCGCCTGGCTCGTTGCAGAGTCAGGGTATATGGAACAGTTTGGGCCGCCTGGCTCGTTGCAGAGTCAGGGTATATGGAACAGTTTGGGCCGCCTGGCTCGTTGCGAACTAATTTGCCAGATTTTTACGTAATTATGACATAACATTGAAGGTTGTGCAATGTAACAGGAATATTTAGACTTAGGGATTCCACCCGTTAGATAAAATACGGAACGGTTCCGTATTTCACTGAAAGGGAAAAACATTTAGTTTTCGAGATGATAGTTTCCGGATTCGACCATATTAATGACCCAAGGCTCGTATTTCTGTGTGTTTATTATAATTAAGTCTATGATTTGATAGAGCAGTCTGACTGAGCGGTGGTAGGCAGCAGCAGGCTCGTAAGCATTCATTCTAACAGCACTTTCTTTTTATTTTTTTATTGATGTATTATATTAAGTTAAAATAAGTGTTCATTCAGTATTGTTGTAATTGTCATTATTACAAATAACTCAACAAATTGTATTTTTTTATTTATTTTTTCACCATTTTTTAAAATTAAATTGGCCGATTAATCGGTATCGGCTTTTTTTTGGCCCTCCAATAATCGGTATCGGCATTGAAAAATCATAATCGGTCGACCTCTAGTGTATGTGTGTGCTTTGAAGGTATAGCAGGGTAATGGTGTGTGTGTGTGTGTGTGTGTGTGTGTGTGTGTGTGTGTGTGTGTGTGTCTCGACCACGCACTGTGCAATTGGGTCCTGGACTTCCTGACGGGCCGCCCCCAGGTGGTGAGGGTAGATAACAACATCTCCACCCCGCTGATCCTCAACACTGGGTCCCCACAAGGGTGCGTTCTCAGCCCTCTCCTGTACTCCCTGTTCACCCACGACTGCATGGCCATGCACGCCTACAACTCAATAATCAGGTTTGCAGACGACACTACAGTGGTAGGCTTGATTACCAACAACGACAAGACGGCCTACAGGGAGGAGGTGAGGGCCCTCGGAGTGTGGTGTCAGGAAAATAATCTCACACTCACACTCAATGTCAACAAAACAAAGGAGATGATCGTGGACTTCAGGAAACAGCAGAGGGAGCACCCCCCCTATCCACATTGACGGGACAGTAGTGGAGAGGGTGGAGAGTTTTAAGTTCCTCGGCATACACATCACGGACAAACTGAAATGGTCCATCCACACAGACAGCGTGGTGAAGAAGGCGCAGCAGCGCCTCTTCAACCTCAGGAGGCTGAAGAAATTCGGCTTGTCACCAAAAACACTCACAAACTTTTACAGATGCACAATCGAGAGCATCCTGTCGGGCTGTATCACAGCCTGGTACGGCAGCTGCTCCGCCCACAACCGCAAGGCTCTCCAGAGGGTAGTGAGGTCTGCACAACGCATCACCGGGTGCAAACTACCAGCCCTCCAGGACACCTACCCCACCCGATGTCACAGGAAGGCCAAAAAAATCATCAAGGACAACAACCACCCGAGCCACTGCCTGTTCACCCCGCTATCATCCAGAAGGCGAGGTCAGTACAGGTGCATCAAAGCTGGGACCAAGAGACTGAAAAACAGCTTCTATCTCAAGGCCATCAGACTGTTAAACAGCCATCACTAACATTTAGTGGCTGCTGCCAACATACTGACTCAACTCAAGCCACTTTAATAATGGGAACATTGATGTAATCAATTTATCACTAGCCACTTTATATTATATACTGTTTACATAACCTACATTACTCATCTCATATGTATATACTGTACGCCATACCATGTACTGCATCTTGCCATCTTGATGTAATTAGATGTATCACTAGCCACTTTAAATAATGTTTACATACCCTACATTACTCATCTCATATGTATATACTGTACTCTATACCATCTACTGCATCTTGCCTATGCTGTTCGGCCGTCACTCATTTATATATTTTTATGTACATATTCGTATTAATTCCTTTACACTTGTGTGTACAAGGTAGTTGTTGTGCAATTGTTAGGTTATTACTTGTTAGATATTACTGCATGGTCGGAACTAGAAGCACAAGCATTTCACTACACTCGCATTAACACCTGCTAACCATGTGTATGTGACCAATACATTTGATTTGATTTGAGTGTGTGTTTTGAAGGTATAGCAGGATAATGGTGTGTGTCTGTTTTGAAGTTACAGCAGGGTAATGGTGTGTGTGTGTGTGTGCTTTGAAGGTACAGCAGGGTAATGGTGTGTGTGTGTGTGTGTGTGTGTTTTGAAGGTATAGCAGGGTAATGGTGTGTGTGTGTGTGTGTGTGTGTGTGTGTGTGTGTGTACTCATCTACATATAACCACACTGTATTTGGCCTCAATAAGAAAGAGAACACAAAAGACACACACACACACACACACACACACACACACACACACACACACACACACACACACACACACACACACACACACACACACACACACATATTCTCCTTCACACACTAATACACTCACAGACCAGAACAAATGGAGAGAGGCACACACACACACACACACGGCTCATCAGCTGCTGTAATTGGTGATGTCAGACATGCATTGTCTTAAAATAACTCAGAGTTTCAGTGGGGGAGACTGCAGTTTTTGTGACACACACAAGAGAGCTGCTGGGTCACTGTGTTCATTCAGCTATGAAACCCAATCAAAGTTATTACAGTACGTCAAAGTTCAATACAGGAAGACATTACATTAAACACACTCAGTTATCCCTTCAGTCAATTCTCTCCCTCTCTCCCACCCATGGCAACAGGTAATAAAGATCAGTCATTTGATTCAGATTAGATTATAATTGCTAAAGACGACAAATGGACAAAATGGAGAACTGAATTGTCTACACCGTTATTGCAAACCACCATCGTACAATAGCTTTGAACAGGACTGATAGAACGCACAGGGGAGAGTTGGTATCATGGACAGGGGAGAGTTGGTAGAACGGACAGGGGAGAGTTGGTAGAACGGACAGGGGAGAGTTGGTAGAACGGACAGGGGAGAGTTGGTAGAACGGACAGGGGAGAGCAGGTATCATGGACAGGGGAGAGCTGGTATCATGGACAGGGGAGAGTTGGTATCATGGACAGGGGAGAGTTGGTATCATGGACAGGGGAGAGTTGGTAGAACGGACAGGGGAGAGCTGGTATCATGGACAGGGGAGAGTTGGTATCATGGACAGGGGAGAGCTGGTATCATGGACAGGGGAGAGTTGGTATCATGGACAGGGGAGAGTTGGTATCATGGACAGGGGAGAGTTGGTAGAACGGACAGGGGAGAGTTGGTATCATGGACAGGGGAGAGTTGGTAGAACGGACAGGGGAGAGTTGGTAGAACGGACAGGGGAGAGTTGGTAGAACGGACAGGGGAGAGTTGGTAGAACGGACAGGGGAGAGTTGGTATCATGGACAGGGGAGAGTTGGTATCATGGACAGGGGAGAGTTGGTATCATGGACAGGGGAGAGTTGGTAGAATGGACAGGGAAGAGTTGGTATCATGGACAGGGAAGAGTTGTATCATGGACAGGGGAGAGTTGGTATCATGGACAGGGGAGAGTTGGTATCATGGACAGGGGAGAGTTGGTATCATGGACAGGGGAGAGTTGGTAGAACGGACAGGGGAGAGTTGGTGTCATGGACAGGGGAGAGTTGGTATCATGGACAGGGGAGAGTTGGTAGAACGGACAGGGGCGAGTTGGTATCATGGACAGGGGAGAGTTGGTAGAACGGACAGGGGAGAGTTGGTAGAACGGACAGGGGAGAGTTGGTAGAACGGACAGGGGAGAGTTAGTAGAACGGACAGGGGAGAGATGGTAGAACGGACAGGGGAGAGCTGGTAGAACGGACAGGGGAGAGCTGGTATCATGGACAGGGGAGAGCTGGTATCATGGACAGGGGAGAGCTGGTATCATGGACAGGGGAGAGCTGGTATCATGGACAGGGGAGAGTTGGTAGAACGGACAGGGGAGAGTTGGTAGAACGGACAGGGGAGAGTTGGTAGAACGGACAGGGGAGAGTTGGTAGAACGGACAGGGGAGAGTTGGTAGAACGGACAGGGGAGAGTTGGTAGAACGGACAGGGGAGAGTTGGTAGAACGGACAGGGGAGAGTTGGTAGAACGGACAGGGGAGAGTTGGTATCATGGACAGGGGAGAGTTGGTATCATGGACAGGGGAGAGTTGGTATCATGGACAGGGGAGAGTTGGTAGAACGGACAGGGGAGAGTTGGTATCATGGACAGGGGAGAGTTGGTATCATGGACAGGGGAGAGTTGGTAGAACGGACAGGGGTGAGTTGGTAGAACGGACAGGGGAGAGTTGGTAGAATGGACAGGGGAGAGTTGGTATCATGGACAGGGGAGAGTTGGTATCATGGACAGGGGAGAGTTGGTAGAACGGACAGGGGAGAGTTGGTGTCATGGACAGGGGAGAGTTGGTATCATGGACAGGGGAGAGTTGGTAGAACGGACAGGGGCGAGTTGGTATCATGGACAGGGGAGAGTTGGTAGAACGGACAGGGGAGAGTTGGTAGAACGGACAGGGGAGAGTTGGTAGAACGGACAGGGGAGAGATGGTAGAACGGACAGGGGAGAGCTGGTAGAACGGACAGGGGAGAGCTGTTATCATGGACAGGGGAGAGCTGGTATCATGGACAGGGGAGAGCTGGTATCATGGACAGGGGAGAGTTGGTATCATGGACAGGGGAGAGTTGGTAGAACGGACAGGGGAGAGTTGGTAGAACGGACAGGGGAGAGTTGGTAGAACGGACAGGGGAGAGTTGGTAGAACGGACAGGGGAGAGTTGGTATCATGGACAGGGGAGAGTTGGTAGAATGGACAGGGAGAGTTGGTAGAATGGACAGGGGAGAGTTGGTAGAATGGACAGGGGAGAGTTGGTATCATGGACAGGGGAGAGTTGGTATCATGGACAGGGGAGAGTTGGTATCATGGACAGGGGAGAGCTGGTATCATGGACAGGGGAGAGTTGGTATCATGGACAGGGGAGAGCTGGTATCATGGACAGGGGAGAGTTGGTATCATGGACAGGGGAGAGTTGGTATCATGGACAGGGGAGAGTTGGTATCATGGACAGGGGAGAGTTGGTAGAACGGACAGGGGAGAGTTGGTATCATGGACAGGGGAGAGTTGGTATCATGGACAGGGGAGAGTTGGTAGAACGGACAGGGGAGAGTTGGTAGAACGGACAGGGGAGAGCTGGTATCATGGACAGGGGAGAGTTGGTATCATGGACAGGGGAGAGCTGGTATCATGGACAGGGGAGAGTTGGTATCATGGACAGGGGAGAGTTGGTATCATGGACAGGGGAGAGTTGGTATCATGGACAGGGGAGAGTTGGTATCATGGACAGGGGAGAGTTGGTAGAACGGACAGGGGAGAGTTGGTATCATGGACAGGGGAGAGTTGGTATCATGGACAGGGGAGAGTTGGTAGAACGGACAGGGGAGAGTTGGTAGAACGGACAGGGGAGAGTTGGTAGAACGGACAGGGGAGAGTTGGTAGAACGGACAGGGGAGAGTTGGTAGAACGGACAGGGGAGAGTTGGTAGAACGGACAGGGGAGAGTTGGTAGAACGGACAGGGGAGAGTTGGTATCATGGACAGGGGAGAGTTGGTATCATGGACAGGGGAGAGTTGGTAGAATGGACAGGGGAGAGTTGGTAGAATGGACAGGGGAGAGTTGGTATCATGGACAGGGGAGAGTTGGTATCATGGACAGGGGAGAGTTGGTATCATGGACAGGGGAGAGTTGGTAGAACGGACAGGGGAGAGCTGGTATCATGGACAGGGGAGAGTTGGTAGAATGGACAGGGGAGAGTTGGTATCATGGACAGGGGAGAGTTGGTATCATGGACAGGGGAGAGTTGGTAGAACGGACAGGGGAGAGTTGGTGTCATGGACAGGGGAGAGTTGGTATCATGGACAGGGGAGAGTTGGTAGAACGGACAGGGGCGAGTTGGTATCATGGACAGGGGAGAGTTGGTAGAACGGACAGGGGAGAGTTGGTAGAACGGACAGGGGAGAGTTGGTAGAACGGACAGGGGAGAGTTGGTAGAACGGACAGGGGAGAGCTGGTAGAACGGACAGGGGAGAGTTGGTAGAACGGACAGGGGAGAGATGGTAGAACGGACAGGGGAGAGCTGGTAGAACGGACAGGGGAGAGATGGTAGAACGGACAGGGGAGAGCTGGTATCATGGACAGGGGAGAGCTGGTATCATGGACAGGGGAGAGCTGGTATCATGGACAGGGGAGAGCTGGTATCATGGACAGGGGAGAGCTGGTAGAACGGACAGGGGAGAGCTTGGTAATCATGGACAGGGGAGAGTTGGTAGAACGGACAGGGGAGAGTTGGTAGAACGGACAGGGGAGAGTTGGTAGAACGGACAGGGGAGAGTTGGTAGAACGGACAGGGGAGAGTTGGTAGAACGGACAGGGGAGAGTTGGTAGAACGGACAGGGGAGAGTTGGTATAATGGACAGGGGAGAGTTGGTAGAATGGACAGGGGAGAGTTGGTAGCATGGACAGGGGAGAGTTGGTAGAATGGACAGGGGAGAGTTGGTATCATGGACAGGGGAGAGTTGGTATCATGGACAGGGGAGAGTTGGTATCATGGACAGGGGAGAGTTGGTATCATGGACAGGGGAGAGTTGGTATCATGGACAGGGGAGAGCTGGTATCATGGACAGGGGAGAGTTGGTATCATGGACAGGGGAGAGCTGGTATCATGGACAGGGGAGAGTTGGTATCATGGACAGGGGAGAGTTGGTATCATGGACAGGGGAGAGTTGGTAGAACGGACAGGGGAGAGCTGGTATCATGGACAGGGGAGAGTTGGTATCATGGACAGGGGAGAGCTGGTATCATGGACAGGGGAGAGTTGGTATCATGGACAGGGGAGAGTTGGTATCATGGACAGGGGAGAGTTGGTATCATGAACAGGGGAGAGTTGGTAGAACGGACAGGGGAGAGTTGGTATCATGGACAGGGGAGAGTTGGTATCATGGACAGGGGAGAGTTGGTAGAACGGACAGGGGAGAGTTGGTAGAACGGACAGGGGAGAGTTGGTAGAATGGACAGGGGAGAGTTGGTATCATGGACAGGGGAGAGTTGGTATCATGGACAGGGGAGAGTTGGTATCATGGACAGGGGAGAGTTGGTATCATAGACAGGGGAGAGTTGGTAGAACGGACAGGGGAGAGTTGGTGTCATGGACAGGGGAGAGTTGGTAGAACGGACAGGGGAGAGTTGGTAGACGGACAGGGGAGAGTTGGTAGAACGGACAGGGGAGAGTTGGTAGAACGGACAGGGGAGAGTTGGTAGAACGGACAGGGGAGAGTTGGTAGAACAGACAGGGGAGAGTTGGTATCATGGACAGGGGAGAGTTGGTATCATGGACAGGGGAGAGTTGGTAGAATGGACAGGGGAGAGTTGGTAGAATGGACAGGGGAGAGTTGGTAGAATGGACAGGGGAGAGTTGGTATCATGGACAGGGGAGAGTTGGTATCATGGACAGGGGAGAGTTGGTAGAACGGACAGGGGAGAGCTGGTATCATGGACAGGGGAGAGTTGGTATCATGGACAGGGGAGAGCTGGTATCATGGACAGGGGAGAGTTGGTATCATGGACAGGGGAGAGTTGGTATCATGGACAGGGGAGAGTTGGTATCATGGACAGGGGAGAGTTGGTAGAACGGACAGGGGAGAGTTGGTATCATGGACAGGGGAGAGTTGGTATCATGGACAGGGGAGAGTTGGTAGAACGGACAGGGGAGAGTTGGTAGAATGGACAGGGGAGAGTTGGTATCATGGACAGGGGAGAGTTGGTATCATGGACAGGGGAGAGTTGGTATCATGGACAGGGGAGAGTTGGTATCATGGACAGGGGAGAGTTGGTATCATGGACAGGGGAGAGTTGGTAGAACGGACAGGGGAGAGTTGGTGTCATGGACAGGGGAGAGTTGGTGTCATGGACAGGGGAGAGTTGGTAGAACGGACAGGGGAGAGTTGGTATCATGGACAGGGGAGAGTTGGTAGAACGGACAGGGGAGAGTTGGTAGAACGGACAGGGGAGAGTTGGTAGAACGGACAGGGGAGAGTTGGTAGAACGGACAGGGGAGAGTTGGTAGAACAGACAGGGGAGAGTTGGTATCATGGACAGGGGAGAGTTGGTATCATGGACAGGGGAGAGTTGGTAGAATGGACAGGGGAGAGTTGGTAGAATGGACAGGGGAGAGTTGGTATCATGGACAGGGGAGAGTTGGTATCATGGACAGGGGAGAGTTGGTATCATGGACAGGGGAGAGCTGGTATCATGGACAGGGGAGAGTTGGTATCATGGACAGGGGAGAGTTGGTATCATGGACAGGGGAGAGTTGGTAGAACGGACAGGGGAGAGTTGGTATCATGGACAGGGGAGAGTTGGTATCATGGACAGGGGAGAGTTGGTAGAACGGACAGGGGAGAGTTGGTAGAATGGACAGGGGAGAGTTGGTATCATGGACAGGGGAGAGTTGGTATCATGGACAGGGGAGAGTTGGTAGAATGGACAGGGGAGAGTTGGTAGAATGGACAGGGGAGAGTTGGTAGAATGGACAGGGGAGAGTTGGTAGAACGGACAGGGGAGAGTTGGTAGAACAGACAGGGGAGAGTTGGTATCATGGACAGGGGAGAGTTGGTATCATGGACAGGGGAGAGTTGGTAGAATGGACAGGGGAGAGTTGGTATCATGGACAGGGGAGAGTTGGTATCATGGACAGGGGAGAGTTGGTATCATGGACAGGGGAGAGCTGGTATCATGGACAGGGGAGAGTTGGTATCATGGACAGGGGAGAGTTGGTATCATGGACAGGGGGAGAGTTGGTATCATGGACAGGGGAGAGTTGGTATCATGGACAGGGGAGAGTTGGTATCATGGACAGGGGAGAGTTGGTATCATGGACAGGGGAGAGTTGGTATCATGGACAGGGGAGAGTTGGTAGAACGGACAGGGGAGAGTTGGTATCATGGACAGGGGAGAGTTGGTATCATGGACAGGGGAGAGTTGGTAGAACGGACAGGGGAGAGTTGGTAGAATGGACAGGGGAGAGTTGGTATCATGGACAGGGGAGAGTTGGTATCATGGACAGGGGAGAGTTGGTATCATGGACAGGGGAGAGTTGGTATCATGGGACAGGGGAGAGTTGGTAGAATGGACAGGGGAGAGTTGGTTAGAATGGACAGGGGAGAGTTGGTATCATGGACAGGGGAGGAGTTGGTATAGGAGTTGTATCATGGACAGGGGAGAGTTGGTATCATGGACAGGGGAGAGCTGGTATCATGGACAGGGGAGAGTTGGTATCATGGACAGGGGAGAGTTGGTATCATGGACAGGGGAGAGTTGGTATCATGGACAGGGGAGAGTTGGTATCATGGACAGGGGAGAGTTGGTATCATGGACAGGGGAGAGTTGGTATCATGGACAGGGGAGAGTTGGTAGAACGGACAGGGGAGAGTTGGTATCATGGACAGGGGAGAGTTGGTAGAACGGACAGGGGAGAGTTGGTAGAATGGACAGGGGAGAGTTGGTATCATGGACAGGGGAGAGTTGGTATCATGGACAGGGGAGAGTTGGTATCATGGACAGGGGAGAGTTGGTATCATGGACAGGGGAGATTTGGTAGAATGTGTGCTGAAGATGAGTAAAACAAGGTTAGTGTGTGTGTGTGTGTGTGTGTGTGTGTGTGTGTGTGTGTGTGTGTGTGTGTGTGTGTGTGTGTGTGTGTGTGTGTGTGTGTGTGTGTGTGTGTGTGTGTGTGTGTGTATGGTCTTCATCTGAAGGCCTTGGTAACCTTGGGATGTAGGGAGGCTGGGAGAGAGGGATGAAAGAAGGAGGGAAGCAGGAAAAGAGGGGAGAATGCGTAGAAAGCCAGTGTTTGGGCTGGGGTCTAAGAAGATGGATTACCTACTGAGCAAGATGCAATAAATCACTGTCGAGAGAGAGAGAGAGAAAGAGGGGAGAGTGGAAGAGGGGGAGAGGGAGAAATTGAGAGAGCAGGTAGAGCAAGTCTAGATAGGAGTAGAAAGAGATATGAGAAAATAGTGTTTTCTCTATAGGGACTGTGTGGTGAGGGTTAGTTAGGAAGAGAAGGGATGGTTTAGGGAGCTGAGAGCGCGAGAGAAAGAGAAAGAGTGAGAGGGGGAGATTGGAAGAGGGAGAAATGGAGAGAGAGCAGGTAGAGCAAGTCTAGATAGGAGTAGAAAGGGATATGAGAAAATAGTTTTCTCTATTTTTTTATTTCACCTTTATTTAATATAGGGACAGTGTGGTGAGGGTTAGTTTGGAAGAGAAGGGATGGGTTTAGGGAGCTGAGAGAAAGAGAGAGCCCTCCTTATCTTCCCAATTATTCCCTCTATCACCTGTCTGTGTCCAGGCCACACGGTCGATAACAGAGAGCAGTAAACAACAGCCATTTCAGACCCGATCAAACGAGCCCCGCTCTACCATCATCACCCAGTAATTGGAAAAGTTTAACAAGGGCCTGTTTCCCATTAGAGAAAGGTTTAGGGTCAGAATAGACAGGCAATCTCTCCTTCCCCTCCATCCCGCCATTCTTCAACCACACTCACTCCCAGAGAGATTGGAAACGGAGGAGAACGGAACGAACAAAGCAGAGTGAGAGAGGGATCTTGTTTGTTGAGAGCGAATAAAAAGCAAACGATATTTCTGTCTGTTACAGAGGGAAGATGGAGGGGGGAGGAGAAAGGGAGAGATACACCGTAAACCCCAATGTGCTGTCATTACTAAAAGCGTTTGAGGAAACCTGTTACATGTACATATTTGAGTACAGTTTAGGGCTGACTCCATTTAGTCGGCTGGTCGATTGTTTGGGCGATAGGCTGTTGGTCGACCGAGATTTCTTTAGTCTTATTTTAATAAAAAAATGTTATGGTGCACAAGACATGTCTGATTCACGCCTGTCTCAGTGGACTAATCCATTGCGGAGGCCGTGGGGATGGCACAGTCCATCACTTTAAGACACGTGATACTGAAATTGTATATAGTTAAATTATCTAAAAACAAATGGTGCAGCACTAATAAATCTAATATTATTTTATAAGAAAAGCGCTTTCTCCCTCGTTGGATAAGGTCGCTGTCCGCGGTTCTGAAACACAATCTTCAGTACACCGTAGAATTGCTGCCTTTCCCTATGTTGCTTTATGCATAATAGCAAAGTTAACCAGCATATTGGGATTGAGAACAATGTGGCGGAGGCAGCAGCAGCAGGAACAAGGAAACAGCCCTTGCCTTAGCCTAATTGTCTAAGAAAATTTAGGAGACAGGAAACCCCAATTTAATTATGTCTATAATCAATATCCTAACTGTTCAATGTGCCTGGCTTTATAAATCATCCATATATATCTACATAAATAAGACAGATCTTTCTTATGTTGCCTGTTTGAGTGTTTAACAGCCTACTGATTCTGTGAGCACCAAGCCTCATGCAACGGCAAAATGTAAAGCAATTTCACAGATTTGGCTGTTTTTAATCTTTGCTATTCTGTAATAAAGGCTTTACAAAATTAATAAATGTTAGAACAGACTGGTATTACTTATAAATGATGTAGTGTTGTTTACACTGTTCCAAACAGGCAGAACAATGATACTGTAATCTAACAACACCTGTTTGTCACTCATAATATGCACGTAGCTCTCGCTCATATAGCCTCCCTTTTCTTGGTCTCCTTTTTACTGTTACTGTTATGATCATCATCATTATAATAATAAGTCATGTTGTTATCATTAGTGGTCTTTGTATAGTATCCTTGTATATCCATCGAGCTGGAGGCTTAGAAGTGACTCTTCTTTAGTCTTAATACCGTAACTTACTTAGGCCTATATTTCAATATATAAGTTACTGTATCAATCAATCATTCGTTCATGCCATCACACAGCCTACGACACATGCATGATCTGAGATGCAATCAAGCATTAAATAGCAAAGGGAGCTTTGAATAATTAGCTTAAACTATAAATAAACCGCAATTCACAATTGCATGCAACTGTTTTTAGTCTTCTGTAATAAAGGCTTAATATATTTTTTTTTTTTCTCGTTAGAACAGACTCTCCGGTACACTTATTTATCTTGTGTTGTTTACACTGTTCCAAATGCTCAGAAAAAAATCTAATAATAAATACATAAATAAATATATATATTAATCTAACAGCAACTGTTTGGCACACATAATACTAATGCAACGCTTGCTCCTATACCTTCCTTTTCTTAATCTCTAGTAGTTTCCACAACTAAGTCAAATGTAGTTGATTTCATTCATACACACCGTCTAATCGACTGGAGGAAAGAACAGGATGACTCTCGGTCGACCAAGATTTTTGTTAGTCGGGTACTGCCCTAGTACAGTGACAAATAGATTTTGCAGTCATTATTGAAATGGAGTCATTGTGAACCTGTAGGGGGTTCAGATTGGAGGACCTCCACACGGAGCCACATTTCTAATGTCATTTCAGAGTGTGCCTTGCCTTTTCAAGTGAATTCTAGAGTTACCACCCATGACTGTACATGTACAGTGCATTTGGAATGTATTCAGACCTTCACTTTTTCTACATTTTGTTACGTTACAGCCTTATTCTAAAATGGATGAAAATACATTTAAAATCGTCAATCTACACACAATACCCCATAATGGCAAAACAAAATATATAAAAAAATAAAAAACAGAAATACCTTATTTACATAAATATTCAGACCCTTTGCTATGAGACTTGAAACTGAGCTCAGGTGGATTCTGTTTCCATTAATATTCCTTGAGATGTTTCTAAAACTTGACTGGAGTCCACCTGTGGTAAATTCAATTGATTGGACATGATTTAGAAAGGCACACACCTGTCTATATAAGGTGACAGTGAATGTCAGAGCAAAAACAAAGCCATGAGGTCAAAGGAATTTCCCGTAGAGCTCCGAGACAGGATTGTGTCGAGGCACAGATCTGAGGAAGGGTACCAAAACATTTCTCCATCATTCTAATATGGAAGAAGTATGGAACCACCAAGACATCCTACAACTGGCCGCCCGGCCAAATTGAGTAATTGGGGAAGAACGGCCTTGGTCAGGGAGGTGACCAAGGAACCCGATGGTCACTATGACAGAGCTCCAGAGTTCCTCTCTGAAGATGGGAGAACCTTCCAGAAGGACAAGTCTCTGTAGCACTCCACCAATCAGGCCTTTATGGGAGCCACTCCTCAGTAAAAGGCACGTGGCCGCCCGCTTGGAGTTTGCCAAAAGACACCTAAAGGACTCTCAGGAAATGCGAAATAAAATGATCTGGTCTGATGAAGGCAAGATTGAACTCTTTGGCCTGAATGCTAAACGTCACATCTGGAGAAAACCAGGCACTGCTCATCACCTGGCCAATACCATCCCTACGGTGAAGCATGGTGGTGGCAGCATCATGCTGTAGGGATGTTTTTCAGCGGAAGAGACTGGGAGTCTAGTCAGGATCGTGGTTAAGATGAACAGAGCAAAGTACAGAGAGATCCTTGATGAAAACCTGCTCCAGAGCGCTCAGGACCTCAGAATGGGGCGGAGGTTCACCTTCCAACAGGTCAACGACCCTAAGCACACAGCCAAGATAACGCAGGAGTGGCTTCGGGACAAGTCTTTGAATGTCCTTGAGTGTCCCCAGCCAGAGCCCAGACTTGAACCCGATCAAACATCTCTGGAGAGACCTAAAAATAGCAGTGCAGTGATGCTCCCCATCCAACCTGACATAGCTTGACAGGATCTGCAGAGAAGAATGGGAGAAACTCCCCAAATACAGGTGTGCCAAGCTTGTAGCATCATACCGAAGAAGACTGAAGGTTGTAATCGCTGCCAAAGGTGCATAATCAAAGTACTGAGTATAGGGTCTGAATATTTATGTAAATGTGATATTTCAGTTTACTATTTGTAATAAATTTGCTAAAAAATCTAAACCTGTTTTTGCTTTGTCATTATGGGGTATTGTGTGTAGATTGAGGGGGGAAAAACAACTTAATTTATTTTAGAATAAGACTGTAACGTAAAGCAAAAACGTTTCTTTTTTTTTAGCATATTTTACAGAAATATCACATTTACATAAGTATTCAGAATCTTTACTCAGTACTTTGTTGAAGAACCTTTGGCAGCGATTACAGCCTTGAGATATATTGGGTATAATGCTACAAGCTTGGCACATCTGTATTTGGGGAGTTTCTCCAAATAATTCAATTTTGGTTTCATCATGGTCTGAGAGTCCATTAGGTACTTTTTGCCAAACTCCAAGCGGGCTGTCATGTGCCTTTTACAGAGGAGTGGATTACGTCTGTCCACTCTACCAAGACCTGATTGGTGTAGTGCTGCAGAGATGGTTGTCCTTCTGGAAGGTTATCCCATCTTCACAGAGAAACTCTGGAGCTCTGTCAGAGTGACCATCGGGTTCCTTGGTCAACTCCTTGACCAAGGCCGTTCTCTCCCGATTGCTCAGTTTGGCTGAGCAACCAGCTCTAGGAAGAGTCTTGGTGGTTCCAAACTTCTTCCATTTAAGAATGGAGGCCACTGTTCTTGGGGACCTTCAATGCTGCAGACATGTTTTGGTACCCTTCCCCAGATCTGTGCCTTGACAAAATCCTGTCTCGGAGCTCTACGGACAATTCCTTCGACCTCATGGCTTGGACATGCACTGTCAACTGTGGAACCTTATATAGACAGGTGTGTGCCTTTCCAAATCATGTCCAATCACTGGAATTCACCACAGGTGAACTCTAATCAAGTTGTAGAAACATCTCAAGGATGATCAATGGAAACAGAATGCACCTGAGATCAATTTTGTGTTTCATAGCAAAGGGTCTGAATACTTATGTAAATAAGGTATTTTTTCAAATACATTTGCAAACAATTCTAAAATTCTGTTTTCGCTTTTGTCATTATGGGGTATTGTGTGTAGATGATGAGGAAAATGTTTTTTATCCATTTTTGAATAAGGCTGTAACATAGCAAAATGTGGAAAAAGTCAAGGGGTCTGAACACTTTCCGAAGATAGGGGAGGTTGAAGGGTACAGAAAAGTGAACACATCAAGTCAGTCAGTCAGTCAGTCAGTCAGTCAGTCAGTCAGTCAGTCAGTCAGTCAGTGTGTGTGTGTGTGTGTGTGTGTGTGTGTGTCATTCAGTCTCCAATCCATTAGCAGTAATATACAGTACCTTATCAGTCCAGAGGGTAAAGGAAGCAGAAATTAGCATTACATTAAAGGAAACAAAGCAGGCATCCAGATGTTTATCTAAATAGATATATTTCTTTCTCTAAAAGTCATTCAAAAGCTCTACCTGATTTTGTCTCTGGCGCAGTTGTCTCTACTGCTGTTACTCTCTCTCGCTCTCTCTCTCTGCCTCTCCCTTTCTCAGTGTAAAATATGAGGTACCAGCACAGTGCAAATGTCAACCAGCGTCCATGTAACTTCCATCCAAATGTCAACCAGCTTCCATTTAACTTCCATCCAAATGTCAAACAGCTTCCATTTAACTTCCATCCAAATGTGAAACAGCTTCCATTTAACTTCCATCCAAATGTCAACCAGCTTCCATTTAACTTCCATCCAAATGTCAAACAGCTTCCATTTAACTTCCATCCAAATGTCAAACAGCTTCCATTTAACTTCCATCCAAATGTCAACCAGCTTCCATTTAACTTCCATCCAAATGTCAAACAGCTTCCATTTAACTTCCATCCAAATGTCAAACAGCTTCCATTTAACTTCCATCCAAATGTCAACCAGCTTCCATTTAACTTCCATCCAAATGTCAAACAGCTTCCATTTAACTTCCATCCAAATGTCAACCAGCTTCCATTTAACTTCCATCCAAATGTCAAACAGCTTCCATTTAACTACCATCCAAATGTCAAACAGCTTCCATTTAACTACCATCCAAATGTCAACCAGCTTCCATTTAACTTCCATCCAAATGTCAACCAGCTTCCATTTAACTTCCATCCAAATGTCAACCAGCTTCCATTTAACTTCCATCCAAATGTCAAACAGCTTCCATTTAACTTCCATCCAAATGTCAACCAGCTTCCATTTAACTTCCATCCAAATGTCAAACAGCTTCCGTTTAACTTCCATCCAAATGTCAAACAGCTTCCATTTAACTTCCATCCAAATGTCAACCAGCTTCCATTTAACTTCCATCCAAATGTCAAACAGCTTCCATTTAACTTCCATCCAAATGTCAACCAGCTTCCATTTAACTTCCATCCAAATGTCAAACAGCTTCCATTTAACTTCCATCCAAATGTCAACCAGCTTCCATTTAACTTCCATCCAAATGTCAAACAGCTTCCGTTTAACTTCCATATCTCCCCCCTTCCCCAGTTCTCATATCCTTTCTTCCTTTGTTCTGGTTGACCCCCCCCCAACCCTCTCTCTTTGAGCTCTTTCAACTGCCCCCCAACTCATGTGGTTAACCCCCTGCCCCCGCCCCAAACACACACACACAGTCACTTAACCCTGTGCATAGATCTCAGGAATGCACTTACAGCACACATTAAACATGCTCTCTGAGAGCCAGAGAGTGTGTCAGGGGCTCTGGCATCCTCCTCTACTACCTCCATCCCCCTGCACTGCTGGTCAATACTACACACACACACACACACACACACACACACACACACACACACACGGACACATACTCCAGGTATTCCAAATGACTGAAACTCTGGGATAGTTCATAACTGTCCAGTCCTTTTACAACCAACTCGTTTCTCATTAAACAGAAGGAATGCCGTAAAATAACAAGTCTTAGCTACCATCAGCTCTCAATTCTTTACCTCCCACGCTGCTTTCTCTTTATCTGTCGTCACTTTCTTCTTGTCCTCCTTATCCCTCCCTCCCTCCCTCCCCTCCCTCCCTCTTTTGTTATTACACTGCTGCTTCTCGCTGTTTATTATCTATGCATAGTCACTTTACAAATGACCTCGACTAACCTGTACCCCCGTACAGTGACACGGTACTAGTACCCCCTGTATATAGCCTTGTTATTGTTATGTACATTTCTTGTGTTACTTTTTGATTGATTCAAAAAAAAATTACTTGAGTATATTTAGTAAATATTTTATTAACAATTTCTTGAACTGCATTTTTGGTTAAGGGCTTGTAAGTAAGCATTTCACAGTAAGGTTGTATTCGGCGTATGTGACAAAATAGTTTTTCACCTCTGCCCTCATTCTCTCCCTCCTTCCCTTTGTCCTTCAGGCAGCATACAGTAGGGAGGTACAAAGCTATTACACTAAAACTATCCCAGAACCAATGATGCTGATCAGACTCCATACTCAGACGCTTCTATTGTGTCCCTATCTGAACCTAGCTACTGTAGCAAGCCTTCTACGAGTCTTGTGTGTGGGTCATAGAGCTATACACTGAGTGTACAAAACATTGTGTTTCCATGACATAGACTGAGCAGGTGAATCCAGGTGAAAGCTATGATCCCTTATTGATGTCACTTGTTAAATCCACATCAATAAGTGTACATGAAGGAGAGGAGACTGGTTAAAGAAGGATTTTCAAGCCTTGAGACAATTGAGACATTGTGTATGTGCCATTCAGAGTGTGAATGGGCAAGACATAAGATTTAAATGTCTTTGAACAGAATATGGTAGTAGGCGCCAGACGCACAGGTTTGTTTCAAGAACTGCAACGCTGCTGGGTTTTTCACGCTCAACAGTTTCACATATGTATCAAGAATGGTCCACCACCCAAAGGACATCCAGCTAACTTTACACAACTATGGGAAGCATTGGAGTCAACAAGGGCCAGCATCCCTGTGGAATGCTTACGACACATTGTAGAGTCCATGCCCCTACGAATTGAAACGGTTCTGAGGACAAAAGGGGCGGGGTTCCAATGGAACCCAGCTGCTTCAACAGTACACTATGGCAGCATCATATGAACTTAGCTAGCTGCTTCAACAGTACACTATGGCAGCATCATATGAACTTAGCTAGCTGCTTCAACAGTACACTATGGCAGCATCATATGAACTTAGCTAGCTGCTTCAACAGTACACTATGGCAGCATCATATGAACTTAGCTAGCTGCTTCAACAGTACACTATGGCAGCATCATATGAACTTAGCTAGCTGCTTCAACAGTACACTATGGCAGCATCATATGAACTTAGCTAGCTGCTTCAACAGTACACTATGGCAGCATCATATGAACTTAGCTAGCTGCTTCAACAGTACACTATGGCAGCATCATATGAACTTAGCTAGCTGCTTCAACAGTACACTATGGCAGCATCATATGAACTGCTTTAGCTATCTTTCTCCTGTCTATGTTCTCTTCACTCAGCCCCTGTAGCTGTTACTGTGCTCCATTCTTCCTTCCTCTCCCTAAAGCTAGACAGCCTGCTGCACTGACTAACACACACACACACACACACACACACACACCTGTACTGACTAACTCACCACAGAGACAGAGACAGAGAGAGAGAGAGAGACGCAGAGAGAGAGAGAGAGAGAGAGAGAGAGAGAGAGAGAGAGAGAGAGAGGCTGCTGTGACTTCTCTTAGAACTGAATATAAAGACTGCATTTCAATAGTCATTGTTTATTAGAATCTGTCATCATCTCAACCCATTTAGAACACCCAAAGAGGAACATCTATACTGACACATAACTTAAAGTGGAACAGACAGTGTTTTAACTACTTTGAAGATATGAAACAAACAGACAATCATAATATCAGTCAAAAGTATCAAATTCACAGTTTATGCTACAAAACCAACTTAAGAGTTTTTAAAACTAGGTTATATTTTACTTAACATTCCATGATGTACAGTAAGGCATTGTTGGCAGAATAGATGGATGCAGTTCAATGCATGATTAATATAATCAAAGATTATGGATATACAGACAAGATACTAGTCTTTCCGACTAACAATGGGAGTTGTTGTCCACAAAGTGGCACGGCGGGCTGTCTAGCTCCCGCCTATCCTTTCTTTGGAGTGGTGGATACATCTCATTATTGTAATCTTTTTTTGAACATTTGATGAGGGTTGTTAACATCAACTGCCTGTACTCAATGGAGAGAGATGCTGTGCTACTAGCCTCATGCCATGAATCTGCATAGCCATCTCGAAACAACTCCAATTGAAAAGAATTGCCGGGATGTCACGTGTCCTACTTATACCAGGACAATCGTAACAACTTAAGCATAACGAAACGTCTATTCGATCAAAGAAACCTCACATAGCAAATTAGCCATACATTTATTTTTGACCAAATTCGACACTCCCTCATTGACCTCCATACAAAAAGTCCTTGCTTGGTGTGCGAAACAACGAAAATATGCCACCAGTTGGAGGGAGACAGATTTTCCACCGAGTTGGGCCTCTCTGATTCTTCCCTTCTGATATAATTCACCGATACATTTCTTGGTAGTCCAAAAATTGTTGATATGAGGTTGTAAATCATAGATGGCCTGGTACATTGTTTGCTACCTCCACCCATTCAGGATGCACTGTTTCAGTTTCAATTACTCAATATTTTGGACAAAAACAGACGAATGTAACTGGTGAAAATTGCGTCGATAGATAGGGCAACTGTGCTTCTATGCCCTAGGCAACTTTGTAGTATTTCGTTTTTTTATGTGTTATTTCTTACATTATCAGCCCTGAATTTTTTTTCTCTGTTATTACATACAACCGGGAGGAACTTTTGGATATCAGAACAGCAGCATTACAACCAGGAATACAACTTTCCCGAATTAGATCCTTTGTTCGTACCCCCCCGGGGCAATTGAACTGATTCCAGAGGCTGATCCAAAACACAGCCGGCGGAGAAGAGGTATTCGGAGTGGACATCTAGTCCGACTCAGAAGGTGTGCGCATCACCCACCGCTTCAGAGTATATTACTCGCTAATGTTCAGTGTTCTGGATTATAAAGTTGACGAGCTCAGGGCGAGGATTTCCTTCCAGAAAGACATCAAGGATTGTAACATACTCTGTTTCACGGAAACATGGCTCTCTCTGGATATACTGTCTGAGTTAGTACAGCCAGTTGGATTCTCAGTTCATCACGCAGACAGGAAAAAATATATCTTCGGGAAGAAGGGCGGGGGTGTATGTTTTATGATTAACTACTCATGGTGTGATTGTGATAACATACAGGAACTCAAGTTCTTTTGTCACCCGACCTAGAATACCTCACAATCAAATGTGGACCGTATTACCTCTCAAGAGAATTCCCTTCGGTTATAGGCACAGCCATGTATATCCCCCCTCAAGCCGATACCACGATGGCCCTCAAAGAACGAACGTCGCTGGACATTATGCAAACTGGAAACCACATATCCTGAGGCCACATTTATTGTATCTGTGGATTTTAACAAAGCAAATTTGAGGAAAACGCTATCAAAGTTCTATCAACACATTGACTGTAGTACTCACGATGCTAAAACACTCGACCACTGCTACTCCAATTTACGGGATGCATACAAGGCCCTCCCCCGCCCTCCCTTCGGCAAATCTGATCACGATTCCATTTTGCTCCTCCCTTCCTATAGGCAGAAACTCAAAAATGGAAGTACCCGTGCTAAGAACTATTCAATGCTGGTCTGACTAATCGGAATCCACACGGATTGGGATATGTTCAGGGTAGCCTCCGAGAATAACATTGACGAATACACTGATACGGTGGCTGAGTTAATCAGGAAGTGTATAGGAGAAGTTGTACCCGCTGTGACTAATAGATCCACAGACGATGCAATTGCCATCGCACTGCCATCATCTCATATATTTTATTCTATTCTACTGTATCTTAGTCCATGCCGCTCTGACATTGCTCGTCCAAATATTGATATATTCTTAATTCCATTCCTTTACTTTAGATGTGTGTATTGTTGTGAAATTGTTAGATATTACTTGTTAGATATTACTGCACTGTTGGAACTAGAATCGCAAGCATTTCACTACACCCGCAATAACATCTGCTAAACACGCGTATGTTACCATTCAATTTGATTTTGATTTGAAGCCTGGGAATGTCAATACAATCAATCTAGCAAGGGCAATGATCACAAGTCAGTCATAAGGTGGCTAATAGGCTAGAGTATTTATTTATGTACCCATTTATTTAGAAAGCTAAAAACACGGAGCATAACGTTAGCTAGCTAGCTAGCTGCTGGGAGGATGTCATGTCATTGGAGAAATGGGTGAGTGACCGAGGTTTTCCCCTCATATCGTTTTTCTATGGCTACAGATGCAGGTGTAATTTGCATAGCTAAAAATTCATTTGAATCACTTTGCTAGCTAGCTAGCTATGCTGAACTTATGCTAACTGGATAGCAGTTGTTCATCTCTTGCGTTTGTAAACTCTGGCTAACTACTCCGATTTCAGAGCACTCTCGTTTGAGTGTGCCAGAGAGCAGAATAACTGATGAATTTGCGTGCAACCCCCGCTGAATATGACAGGTGTCAGTAAAAAAAATATTAAATTGTTGCCAGTAGCACAGTTAGTCACTAATACTCTAATTAACATGAACAGCCTAACCAGCTCTGCTAGGGCGAGTAAAATGGTCGGAGTGAGATGTTCTCTCATGTGTCTGAAAGTAGCTAGCAAGCTTGCCAACTTTAGCCAGTTAGCTTGACTTCCGTTGTGAGGAACGATCAATCGGATCAACCCTAGTCCTCGGCCAGAGCGCCCAGTGTCAAAGTATGTGAGTGGAGTTGAGAGTTAGGAAATCCAGCTCATCACACAGAGAGGTGCTTGCGCACCGCTCCGGCACTCCACATCCTTTCCAATCCACCGCTAAAAACCGCTCCTTGATCAAAGGGAAAAAAACTGCTTCTCCAAATTCGCTCTATTCATTAAAATCTCCATTAACCAACACCCATCTATTTTTGGTACTACCTGGTCCTACCATTTGGTTTTGAAGTATTGAAACCAATCCATATGATTTGAATGAAAAGTGTTTTTAATAAACAACACTCATCATTTGAAATAGGCTACGTGTCTTATTAAACAGCATATAAACACTCGAAATCGGTCAGGAGCCAGACAGGTAGCCTAAGAAGGAATGAAAATGAATTATTTTGGCTATATTATTAGCCTATTATTTCAAGGCTCCAAATAAATTAATTGTGAAGCATTAAATCATTATACAGTCTATAAATTGTGCATATAGGCTGTGACTTACTTAGAACTGAGTAAAAATTCAATGAAAAAATGCTCAGTCTACAGTGACTTTGAAATCACTTTTAAAAACACAAGTTTGGCCAGAGTCTGTGGCTTCAGGCTCATGCGATGGTGCTTGGAAAGTAGGCTAGCAGCAGAGAATACCCTCTCCGCTCCAGTTCAAAATGAATGATGGATGAGTGATGGCAGGCCCTACTGCCTGTAAACACACAGTCCAGTTCAAAATGAATGATGGATGAGTGATGGCAGGCCCTACTGCCTGTAAACACACAGTCCAGTTCAAAATGAATGATGGATGAGTGATGGCAGGCCCTACTGCCTGTAAACACACAGTCCAGTTCAAAATGAATGATGGATGAGTGATGGCAGGCCCTACTGCCTGTAACACACAGTCCAGTTCAAAATGAATGATGGATGAGTGATGGCAGGGCCTACTGCCTGTAAACACACAGTCCAGTTCAAAATGAATGATGGATGAGTGATGGCAGGCCCTACTGCCTGTAACACACAGTCCAGTTCAAAATGAATGATGGATGAGTGATGGCAGGCCCTACTGCCTGTAAACACACAGTCCAGTTCAAAATGAATGATGGATGAGTGATGGCAGGCCCTACTGCCTGTAACACACAGTCCAGTTCAAAATGAATGATGGATGAGTGATGGCAGGGCCTACTGCCTGTAAACACACAGTCCAGTTCAAAATGAATGATGGATGAATGATGGCAGGCCCTACTGCCTGTAAACACACAGTCCAGTTCAAAATGAATGATGGATGAATGATGGCAGGCCCTACTGCCTGTAACACACAGTCCAGTTCAAAATGAATGATGGATGAATGATGGCAGGCCCTACTGCCTGTAAACACACAGTCCAGTTCAAAATGAATGATGGATGAATGATGGCAGGCCCTACTGCCTGTAAACACACAGTCCAGTTCAAAATGAATGATGGATGAATGATGGCAGGCCCTACTGCCTGTAAACACACAGTCCAGTTCAAAATGAATGATGGATGAGTGATGGCAGGCCCTACTGCCTGTAAACACACAGTCCAGTTCAAAATGAATGATGGATGAATGATGGCAGGCCCTACTGCCTGTAAACACACAGTCCAGTTCAAAATTAATGATGGATGAGTGATGGCAGGGCCTACTGCCTGTAACACACAGTCCAGTTCAAAATGAATGATGGATGAGTGATGGCAGGGCCTACTGCCTGTAAACACACAGTCCAGTTCAAAATGAATGATGGATGAATGATGGCAGGCCCTACTGCCTGTAAACACACAGTCCAGTTCAAAATGAATGATGGATGAATGATGGCAGGCCCTACTGCCTGTAAACACACAGTCCAGTTCAAAATGAATGATGGATGAATGATGGCAGGCCCTACTGCCTGTAAACACACAGTCCAGTTCAAAATGAATGATGGATTAATGATGGCAGGGCCTACTGCCTGTAAACACACAGTCCAGTTCAAAATGAATGATGGATGAATGATGGCAGGCCCTACTGCCTGTAAACACACAGTCCAGTTCAAAATGAATGATGGATGAATGATGGCAGGCCCTACTGCCTGTAAACACACAGTCCAGTTCAAAATGAATGATGGATGAATGATGGCAGGCCCTACTGCCTGTAAACACACAGTCCAGTTCAAAATGAATGATGGATGAATGATGGCAGGCCCTACTGCCTGTAAACACACAGTCCAGTTCAAAATGAATGATGGATGAATGATGGCAGGCCCTACTGCCTGTAAACACACAGTCCAGTTCAAAATGAATGATGGATGAATGATGGCAGGCCCTACTGCCTGTAAACACACAGTCCAGTTCAAAATGAATGATGGATGAATGATGGCAGGGCCTACTGCCTGTAAACACACAGTCCAGTTCAAAATGAATGATGGATGAATGATGGCAGGCCCTACTGCCTGTAAACACACAGTCCAGTTCAAAATGAATGATGGCAGGCCCATGTGGCAAATGGCTTATTTTCATAAAGACCTACTGTAGCTCTGAAGGGCTATAGCGCACCGGTCTGTCTAGACCTACTGTAGCTCTGAAGGGCTATAGCGCACCGGTCTGTCTAGACACCGGTCCTGGACGAGATGTTTTTATTAGGTTTTATTGACTGCAGTGTCTATTAAATTGTCCAATTGTCTATAGTATTGAGCTGGCCTCTAGTCTAGGAAACCTATCTGATCAGGTTCTCTATAGATTCAGCTTCGCCCTCTCAAGTCAGACCTACAAAACTGTTTAAGAAACTCAATGTTCTCTCTCACTCATACTCACACTTCCCCAGTATCCGACACCTCCAACACCTCAGACTCAGAAATAACCATCAAACAACGTCAGTGAGAGCTGGGGGAGATGTCTAATGTTAGAAGAGCCTTTAGCACTACTGTAAATAACCACTTAGGCCCTATTCCCACTACAAGATATGAAGTATAGTCTGAGGAGTGGGTTGGTAAAAGAGAATTCTACTATTCAATTCACATTGAATCCTTGTTTTACCCGATGTTGTCGCCGGAAACACAACATTTTTAGTCTGCAGCTCAAATTGTTGTAAATATCACAGTAGCCATTAGCCAGTAAGCAAAAACTATTCAACAATGACAGACACTTTTTCGAAAACATATTGCACTATTGAATAGTGCAACAATTCATAAGCATGTAGTGCAGACAATTAAAGGGTTTATTTTCTCGTCTGTAGGCTACACTTGTTACATTTTAGCTTCAAGACAAAAGCGCAGAGTTGCTAACAGCATGTCTTTATCAAGTAACGTTAGCCTATGAAAAATGTACGATTAACTCATACCAATATAAAAACACAATAGGACTACCTTACAACAAACCAGACTTAATTTTTTATCAATATCATGCAAATCATTACATTTTGCAATGTGGGTATAAGTGAATTCACCGCAACAGGCTGTTTTATATGAAAGCACATACCCACCATGCACTCTGATCCCATCTGAGCCAGGGGAAACGTAACACCATGTTTTTATAGCCTCAAATAGGCCAATTTGTGTTCTGAGAAAATGTGAATGTGATCAAATTTGATTTCTATTCACACTTCGGGTGGCGTGACCACATAGGCCTTTTTAATCCAAAATGATTAACTGGAATCAATCAATCAATCAACACAAAAGTGATGACATACTGTATGAGTATCTTTTTAAATGACAGATGCAAAGGCCTACATTATGGAGCTCAGCCCTGTTAGTTCTTGTTCAATCGCAGGTGTTTGTATGCGTTTTCCACAGGTTTGTTTTTAAACCATATGGCCAAATTAGAAAAAAAACGATCTGGTCCCATCATAGCCTGTATAAAACCATTTTTTTTACAGCTGATTTACAGTGCATTCGGAAAGTATTCAGACCCCTTGACTTTTTCCACATTTTGTTAAGTTACAGCCTTATTTTAAAATGTATTAAATAACAAAAAAAATCCTCAATCTACACATAATACCCCATAATAACAAAGCGAAAACAGGTTTTTAGAAATATTTGAAAATGTATTAAAATAAAACAGAAATACCTTATTTACATAAGTATTCAGACCCTTCGCAATAAGACTCACAATTGATCTCAGGTGCATCCTGTTTCCATTGATCATTCTTAAGATGTTTCTACAACTTGATTGGAGTCTACCTGTGTTAAATTCAATTGATTGGACATGATTTGGAAAGGCACACACATGTCTATAGAAGGTCCCACATTTGACAGTGCATGTCAGAGCAAAAACCAAGCCATGAGGTCGAAGGAATTGTCTGTAGAGCTCTGAGACAGGATTGTGTCGAGGCACAGATCTGGGTAATGGTACCAAAGAATTTCTGCAGAATTGAAGGTCCCCAAGAACACAGTGGTCTCCATTAGTCTTAAATGGAAGAAGTTTGGAACCCCCAAGACTCTTCCTAGAGCTGGCCGCCCAGCCAAACAGAGCAATTGGGGGAGAAGGGCCTTGGTCAGGGAGGTGACCAAGAACCTGATGGTCACTCTGACAGAGCTCCATAGTTCCTCTGTGGGGATGGGAGAACCTTCCAGAAGGACAACCATCTCTGCAGCACTCCACCAATCAGGCTTTTATGGTAGAGTGGCCAGACGGAAGCCACTCCTCAGTAAAAGGCACATGACAGTCTGCTTGGAGTTTGCAAAAAGGCACCTAAAGGACTCTCAGACCATGAGAAACAAGATTCTCTGGTCTGATGAACCCAAGATTGAACTGAATGCCAAGGGTCACGTCTGGAGGAAACCTGGCACTGCTCATCACCTGGCCAATACCATCCCTACGGTGAAGCATGGTGGTGGCAGCATCATGCTGTGGGGATGTTTTTCAGCATCAGGGACTGGGAGTCTAGTCAGGATCGTGGGAAAGATGAATGGAGCAAAGTACAGAGTGAGCCTTGATGAAAGCTTGCTTCAGAGCGCTCAGGACCTCAGACTGGAGCGAAGGTTCACCTTCCAACAGGACAATGACCCTAAGCACACAACCAAGACAATGCAGGAGTGGCTTCAGGACAAATCTCTGAATGTCCTTGAGTGGCCCAGCCAGAGCCCGGACTTGAACCCGATCGAACATCTATGGAGACCTGAAAATAGCTGTGCACCAACGCTCCCCATCCAACCTGACAGAGCTGGAGGAGATCTGCAGAGAAGAATGGGAGAAAATCCGCAAATACAGGTGTGCCAAGCTTATACCCAAGAAGCCTCGAGGCTGTTATCGCTACCAAAGGTGCTTCAACAAAGTACTGAGTAAAGGGTCTGAATACTTATGTAAATGTATTATCCGTTTTTTTATTTAATCCATTTCAGAATAAGGCTGTAACATAACAAAATGTGGAAAAGGTGAAGAGGTCTGAATTCTTTCTGAATGCACTGTATTACTGTGTCATACACTACAACTAGGGTTCGGAGTTGGTTAGGTTAGCCTACTACCAGGAAAAACTGTGGGCCCCAGGAAAACAATTCCCCACCACGACTCTGGGACCTGCTGTGCCAACTCTGAAATCACCACACAATGTTACAAATTAAAAAATATATTCTATTTGTATGATCTACCTTTAACATGTTTTTGGTGGTGGGGATCAGCTTCCATAGTTTTACATGGGCTCAGTGCAGATGGCAGCTACTTGTGACAATTTCACACTGTAACAGGCTGTTAATGCAATTTCAGGTAAAAACTCAATAAAAAAAAAGTCTCAAATATTAGGAAAATATCTATACATTTCAGATGTTTCAAAAACATTGCTCTGCTATTACCATTTATACAGTAGGAATGTTGGCTCAATGAGACAATTTGGTTTACACTGCCCTGCTTCAAGGATGGCAACTTTCAGGTGAGTGTCATGTGCTGCCTCCAGTGGTAGTGGTTGAGACGTAGCAAGTACACATTTGACATTTGACATTTTCAGTAATATGTCTAGCCGACGATATTTTTACGGAAAGTGTATTAAGTGTGAAGATGCTCTTAGTCGCCCACACGTCTAGTGTCTGCCTGAACAACAACACTAGAGCTGGAAGCCTGAAATAACACTCTGATTATAATGGTTTTCATGGCTCCGTCTAGCACCCCAAAGTGATATGTATTTACACACACACAATTTGGAGAGGGAAGCCGTAACATGTAATCATAGCAGCAGAGTGAGCCAGTGAAGCTAATAGTAGCCAGGCTAAAACTAGACTCGCTCTGACCGCACCAGCGGTTACACGTCCACAGAGGCCGCACCAGCGGTTACACGTCCACAGAGACGGCACCAGCGGTTACACATCCACAGAGGCGGCACCAGCGGTTACACGTCCACAGAGGCCGCACCAGCGGTTACACGTCCACAGAGGCGGCACCAGCAGTTACACGTCCACAGAGACAGCACCGGCGGTTACACGTCCACAGAGACGGCACCAGCGGTTACACGTCCACAGAGACGGCACCAGCGGTTACACGTCCACAGAGACAGCACCAGCGGTTACACGTCCACAGAGGCGGCACCAGCGGTTACACGTCCACAGAGACAGCACCAGCGGTTACACGTCCACAGAGACGGCACCAGCGGTTACACGTCCACAGAGACGGCACCAGGGGTTACACGTCCACAGAGACTGCAGAGAATATACATGTACACACACACACACGCTGGGCAGACAAATGTTTGTGTGTGTGTGTGTGTGTGTGTGTGTGTGTGTGTGTGTGTGTGTGTGTGTGTGTGTGTGTCTCACACACACACACACACACACACACACACACACACACACACACACACACACACACACACACACACTACCAGTCAAAAGTTTGGACACACCTACTCATTCAAGGGTTTTTCTTTATTTTTACTATTGTATACATTGTAGAATAATAGTGAATATATCAAAACAAAGAAATAACACATATGGTTTGAGCTTAGTGGGACTATCAGGACAATGACCCAACACACCTCCAGGCTGTGTAAGGGCTATTTGACCAAGGACAGTGATGGAGTGCTGCATCAGATGACCTGGCCTCCACAATCACCCAAACTCAACCCAATTGAGATGGTTTGGGATGAGTTGGACCTCAGAGTGGGAAAAGCAGCCAACAAGTGCTCAGCATATGTGGGAACTCCTTCAAGACCATTGGAAAAGAATTCTTCATGAAGCTAGTTGAGAGAATGCAAAGAGTGTGCAAAGCTGTCATCAAGGCACAGGGTGGCTACTTTGAAGAATCTCAAATATAAAATATATTTTGATTTGTTAAACACTTTTTTTGGTTACTACATGATTCCAAATGTTTTATTTCATAGTTTTTATGTCTTCACTATTATTCTACAATGTAGAAAATAGTCAAAATAAAGAAAAACCTTGGAGGGTGTGTCCAAACTTCTGACTGGTACTGTACATACAGCTCCTGTAGAGAGGAGCAGGGGAGGGAGGAGGGCAGAGGGAGGGAGGAATAGTCAGTGAGGGAGATGGGGGAGGAGAGGACCCCCCTTCTAAAGCTTGTTGTCATTGTGTCTATAGCTCTGTGCACAGTGAGAACCATGCTGGTCTAAACCAATAAAGCAGGAGCAGAAAACTCACAGCTTACACTCCCCTGCTGGGACACAATCACACACCCCAGCGTGCACGCATATATATGTGTGTGTGTGTGTGTGTGTGTGTGTGTGTGTGTGTGTGTGTGTGTGTGTGTATGTGTGTGTGTGTGTGTAGCAAAACCCAGTAGCTGGGAGAGAGGAAGAAAATCAATTTTCTCCACTTGTATTTATTTATTTCCAAAAATATTTATATATTTATTTGTCTATTTGTGTGAGAACGGAATTGGGTCTGGCCACTCTCTGTGTTGCCATGGTAGCAACGGTCCAGTGTTCCAAACGACACGGCAGGTAGCGGCGGTACAATCAGGGGCCGTATTCACATAGCGTCTCAGAGTAGGAGTGCTGATCTAGGATCAGGTCCCCACTGATCTTGGTCATTATGATCCAACAGTTACAAAATCAAATCAAAGTTTATTGGTGATGTACACAGATTTGTAGAATTTAATCGCAGGTGCAGCGAAATGCTTACGTTTCTAGCTCCAATGGCGCACTAATATTTAGTAACACAATAAGAATACACACATACAGTGAGGGAAAAAAGTATTTGATCCCATGCTGATTTTGTACGTTTGCCCACTGACAAAGAAAGGATCCATCTATAATTTTAATGGTAGGTTTATTTGAACAGTGAGAGACAGAATAACAACAAAAAAATCCAGAAAAACGCATGTCAAAAATGTTATAAATTGATTTGCATTTTAATGAGGGAAATAAGTATTTGACCCCCTCTCAATCAGAAAGATTTCTGGCTCCCAGGTGTCTTTTATACAGGTAACGAGCTGGATTAGGAGCACACTCTTAAAGGGAGTGCTCCTAATCTCAGTTTGTTACCTGTATAAGAGACACCTGTCCACAGAAGCAATCAATCAGATTCCAAACTCTCCACCATGGCCAAGACCAAAGATCTCTCCAAGGATGTCAGGGACAAGATTGTAGACCTACACAAGGCTGGAATGGGCTACAAGACCATCGCCAAGCAGATTGGTGAGAAGGTGACAACATTTGGTGCGATTATTCACAAATGGAAGAAACACAAAAGAACTGTCAATATCCCTCGGCCTGGGGCTCCATGCAAGATCTCACCTCGTGGAGTTGCAATGATCATGAGAACGGTGAGGAATCAGCCCAGAACTACACGGGAGGATATTGTCAATGATCTCAAGGCAGCTGGGACCATAGTCACCAAGAAAACAATTGGTAACACACTACGCCGTGAAGGACTGAAATCCTGCAGCGCCCGCAAGGTCCCCCTGCTCAAGAATACATGTACATGCCCGTCTGAAGTTTGCCAATGAACATCTGAATGACTCAGAGGACAACTGGTGAAAGTGTTGTGGTCAGATGAGACCAAAATGGAGCTCTTTGGCATCAACTCAACTCGCCGTGTTTGGAGGAGGAGGAATGCTGCCTATGACCCCAAGAACACCATCTCCACCGTCAAACATGGAGGTGGAAACATTATGCTTTGGGGGTGTTTTTCTGCTAAGGGGACAGGACAACTTCACCGCATCAAAGGGACGATGGACGGGGCCATGTACCGTCAAATCTTGGGTGAGAACCTACTTCCCTCAGCCAGGGCATTGAAAATGGGTCGTGGATGGGTATTCCAGCATGACAATGATCCAAAACACACGGCCAAGGCAACAAAGGAGTGGCTCAAGAAGAAGCACATTAAGGTCCTGGAGTGGCCTAGCCAGTCTCCAGACCTTAATCCCATAGAAAATCTGTGGAGGGAGCTGAAGGTTCGAGTTGCCAAACGTCAGCCTCAAAACCTTAATGACTTAGAGAAGATCTGCAAAGAGGAGTGGGACAAAATCCCTCCTGAGATGTGTGCAAACCTGGTGGCCAACTACAAGAAAAACGTCTGACCTCTGTGATTGCCAACAAGGGTTTTGCCACCAAGTACTAAGTCATGTTTTGCAGAGGGGTCAAATACTTATTTCCCTCATTAAAATGCAAATCATTTTATAACATTTTTGACATGCGTTTTTCTGGATTTTTTGTTGTTGTTATTCTGTCTCTCACTGTTCAAATAAACCTACCATTAAAATTAGAGACTGATCATTTCTTTGTAAGTGGGCAAACGTACAAAATCAGCAGGGGATCAAATACTTTTTTCCCCCACTGTAATCCAAAAGTTTAAAAAAACTAGAAATGAAGAAATATCAGAACGAGCCATGTCAGAGTCTGGAATATTACAGCCTGAAGAGATATTATGTGTCACTGGCCTTCACACAATACTCCATAATGTCAAAGTCGAATTATGTTTTTAGAAATGTTTACAAATAAATAAAAAATGAAAAGCTGAAATGTCTTGAGTCAATAAGTATTCAACCCCTTTGTTACGTTAAGACTAAATAAGTTCAGGAGTAAAAATGTGCTTAACAAGTCACACAAATTGCATGGACTCACTGTGTGCAATAATAGTGTTTAACATGGTCATCTCTGTACCCCACACATACAATTATCCTCAGTCGAGCAGTGAATTTCAAACACAGATTCAACCACAAAGACCAGGGAGGTTTTCCAATGCCTTATAAAGAAGGGCACCTATTGGTACATGGGGGAAAATAAAAAAAGCAGACATTGAATTTCCCTTTGAGCATGGTGAAGTTAATTACACTTCAGATGGTGTATCAATACACCCAGTCACTACAAAGATACAGGCATCCTTCCTAACTCAATTGCCGGAGAGGAAAGAAACCGCTCATGGATTTCACCATGAGGCCAATGGCGACTTCAAAACAGTACAGGGTTTAATGGCTGTGATAGGAGAAAACTGAGGATGGATCAACAACATTGTAGTTACTCCACAATACTAACCTTTTGAGTGAAAAGAAGGAAGCCTGTACAGAATACAAATATTACAAAACATAAGGTACTAAAGTAAAAACTGCAAAATATTTGGCAAAGAAATACATTTTATGTCCTGAATACAAACTCAGAACATAATGTTAAGGGCAAATCCAACACAACACATCACTGCGTATCACTCTTCATATTTTCAAGCATGGTGGTGGCTGCATCATGTTATGGTTATGGGTATGCTTGTCATCGGCAAAGACAAGGAAGGTTAAGATAAAAATAAACGAAATAGAGCTAAGCACAGGCAAAATCCTAGAGGAAAACCTGTTTCCCAGTTTCTGTTGGAAAGCAGACTTAGACAAATTCACCTTTCAGCAGGACAATAACTTAAAACACAAGGCCAAATATAAACTGGAGTTGCTTACCAAGAAGACATTGAGCGTTCCTGAATGGCCTAGTTCATGTTTTGACTTAAATCTGCTTGATAATAATCAACAACCAGAGCTTGAAGAATTTTTTAAAGAATAATGTGCAAATATTGTACAATCTAGGTGTGCAAAACTCTTAGAGACTTACAGCAATAGTCGCTGTCAAAGGTGAATTTAACATGTAATGACTCAGACGGTTGAGCAAGTGATAGTGAAAGAGGAGAAAGGAGAGACAGAAAGAGCCTTTGAGAAGCCTGTATGAGAAGCACTTCGATTCAGCATCCCTCCATTCCTCTCTCTGACTTTTTCATCCATCCCTTCTCACTGTATTGACGAAGGGACCGCTTTATATGGTAATGCCTTTCCCACCTGAGAGTCATGAATAGGACATTAACCCTGACACACACACACACAGGCGTGAAGAGCACATTAACGCTGACTGAGATATGTATGCATCTCACATGTCATATGTCGCTGCAACGGAAGGAGACACGGTTACGAGAGCGATGCTGTATGTGTGGATGATTCTCATGAAATCAGTTTTAGCAATTTGAGTTACAAAACCATGATGCATCGGCAAAAATCAACTACAGTATCATTCTGAGGACTAAGATGTCTAGTTTTTGCAAAGTGTCTTATTTTAAATACATTTTAGCTTGAATTTTGTTCATTTTCACCCCAAATTCTCATTACCGAAATGCAACCGATTTAAATTCTCGGGTCATTTAATAAAATACAAATATGTTGCTGCAGTGGTTTGTCCATAAATCATAAAAGATGTATACTAGTTCAAGTTTACATTAAACTATAATATGTATTACGTACATTTTTACATTTACATTTTAGTCATTTAGCAGACGCTCTTATCCAGAGCGACTTACATTTCATACATTTTTTTTCTGTGCTGGCCCCCTGTGGGAATCGAACCCACAACCCTGGCGTTGCAAACACCATGCTCTACCAACTGAGCTACAGGGTAGAGCATGGTCTGTGGACATGTGTCTCATTACCGTAACACTCAATCATTGTTGTTATGAAGTTGTATTCACCCATCATCAAGAGGAGTGTTAGTACAAATTAAGTGAATGTTTTTGCTTATAACCTTGAGAATGAGGTTCTTATTCTGAAAACACCCCCTTTACCCCTCTTGGCCTTCTCATTGCAGAAACAGCTAAAAAGCTAAAAATGGGAAGAATATTACATTCTATAATTTAATTTTAAATATATTATTTTTTCCGTGTTATGTTTAACACAGCCCTTTTCATTAGGGCAGAAATGTTAAAAAGTATTACAAATTGATTTGTTTATGACTTTTTTTGGACTGTTGCGGTAATGAACATTTGGTGGAAATTGGGGTAAAATCCATCATACCTGATCAAAAAACATAATAACAATGAAATAAAAAATGTCAGTGATCCAAGAGGAAATATTTTGAAAAATTACAAGCTCTCACAGTCTCACTGCAGAATCCAACTTCTGTCCATAAATGTCAGATTTCGAAGGTTACGTTTATGAGTTAAGGTTTGGGATTGGTTTAAACAAAAACAACTCCACAGTTAAAGGAACGTTCCGGACATTTGGTTCCTAAACATTGTTGTCCAGAACACATAGGACCAGATTTTACCCTCAGCGACTTATTTGGGGCTAATGACGTGTTTTTTGAAAACAACAACAGGCTTCAGGGAGGAGTGAGGTTGATCTCCTGATCTCCGCTTGTTCCACCCCCGAATGTGTTGCTAGTTAAACAGCCTGTAGTTCTGTGTCAGTCAGAGAGCTTCTCTATTTATTACTGTCAGAGAACCTATAGTGTGCAGAATGGCTGCTGCAAGCGATGACCCCCCCCCCCCCCCCCCCCCTGCAGAGTTGGACGATTACAACTTCATCAAGGATTGTTGAATGACCTTTATTCACCAAGTACATTTATACATACCCGGAATAGACAAGGCACATCCCACTGAGCACAGACGTCAGTTCAACATTTAGTTTTGATTTACATTTGGTTGAGTTGTCAATTAACGTGAATTCAATGTGAAATAAAAAATAAATTCACCATGCCATTGGATTTAGGTTAAAAGTTGGGTAAAAACAATACGAATTGCCCTGACGTTGATGACTTTTTGCAAATCCAATCAGTTTTCCACGTTGATTCAATGTTTTTTTGGTTGAAATGTGGAAAACAACGTTGATTCAACCAGTTTTTGCCGAGTGGGAGAATACAATATCGGAACAGTAAACATAAAGCGTAGCAGAGTATAGGCTGATTGATTAGTTCGTTATGTTGGAGAGGAACAAGCCAGGAAGCGACGCACGGAGGCCCAGTCTCCTAAAGCACAGCCCTGGTGCGCCTCCCCCTTCTACTCTAGTGTACAGCTCCATAGTCCCAGCTAGTAGACTGACTCATAGTTGTGGACGGCGTCCTTTCGCAAATATTTCGGTGTATGAGGACAGAATTTTGAGGGCACAAACCAGTTGGCAATGTAATATTCAGTAGCCCATCCCGAGTGAAAGTAGTCCCTTATATTGATAAAAATCCATGAGTAAACAAACATAAACACTAGCAGCAACAAAGCTGGGGGAGGCTCTCGTGATTATTGACTATGTGGAAACTGCCCAGACAGTAATGGCTGGGCATAGAAGGCTGGAGAAGACAGAATAAACCAGCGGGTCCAAGCAGACAGATGACAACAGACAGAGGAAGTGTTTTGCCCCTGCTAGCTAATGTTGTTATAATGGCATTATTTAATATAGTGCTGTTGTGTACATTGCCGTTGTGTATCGGTACTAGATTGATTTTCGAGTTTCGCCTGGTGGTTCAGAGCTAGCACCCATCTAGCTTAGACGCTCCTTCCCATACCTGCCTTCCAGACGCAAAGCATCATGGAAGCTTGTAATCTCATAATTCTAACAAATTCCTTCCTGGTTTGATAAAAGGCTATTTTATAGCTTACTCGTTCAATTTTTCTTAAACACTTACGGACAATTTGGATAACTAGGGCCACTAACAACTTGCTGTGGAGTCGTGGAGACAAGCTGTGGAATGTTCCTTTAAGTTTAGGCATTAATTCCAAATGGTTAAGTTAATGGTTAAGGTTTGTGATAGGGTTAAAAAATATATAACGAGTGCCTAGAACTAGGATTGAACACGCAACCCTCGGAGCCAGAGCTCGTGGCTTACGCCAATCCGTCATCCCCAACGCCCCAGCAAAACACAAGCCTACTTGTTGGTAATAGCGCTCACGCTGCCCCTAGTGGCCGCTTACCTGGACAGACATGGAATTTCCCAGTCGATCTTGACCAACCTGGCTGGTCAGGTAGTGGCACTGTGTTGCACGGGAGTCAGTAACAGAAGTAAAACCTCCCTAAACTGGGATCTGAGCCAGGGACACACCTACTTGTACATTTCCCTTACGGCTCATACTCACACATGCGCACACACACCCCCACACTCTCTGACCCACTTTATTGAGCTGAACCTGACTAACCAAGAACAGACCGCTCACCAGTTACAATTTGGCCGTGGGTGGTTGAGGTTACACGCGCACACACAGGAACTAGGTCTTAAATAACTTCCACTGTGTTACCAGATTTTTCTCTGAGCCTCCAGCTACAAGTGTGTCTATAAAAATCCTCCCATGCAGTGTCACTGACATCTACTTCAATTCCCTGACCCCTCTCCTCCCTTATTGTCTCCCTCCATCCCCCCTCCTTCCCTCCTGTCTTCCTAACTGACATAACCTCTACGGTCCATTCCTTCCCTTCTTACCACCTTCTAGTCTTACATTTCTCTCCTTCCTCCCATGCAATCTCTATCCCTGTTTTTCTTTGATAGCCATCCTCCTCCCCTCCGCCTCCTCCGCCTCCTCCTCCTCCTCCTCTCTCCTGCAACTGGCTGGTCGGTCATAAAAGGTGTAAGCTAACAAAACGTCTGAAACCTGAAGCACAGCACAGGGAACTAACACATCCACTTCAAAAAGAAAGGAAAAGACACACTCTATGAGTTCAGATCCCTCCATTATGAATGGAAGGGGAGAATGGGGGAGGAAAAAGCTTCTACCATCAATCCATGAAATCCTTCAGAAATGGAGACCCCTCTCTGCTCTGCTGTACCTGTAGTCATGCAATTAGGCTCCACTTAATCCCTTTCTTTCCTTTTTCATCGCTTCCTTTTCTCTCCATCCATCGCCCTCCAACCCAGAGCCTTGCGAACACACACGGCACTGACAGATTTCGGCAAGTGACATTTTCTAACATCGACCCCGCTGCTGCACTCTTCAACTGTGCGGTGTCATTTCTGTGCCCCCCCTGTGGGTTTGTGTTTGTACGCTCAGCACGCTTCCTGGAAGCCAACAGCAGAGACTGAGAACCAGGTCTCCCCACAGTGGCCCCGTGAAGGTCATGATTAGCATAAGAACACTAATGTCTGCTGGTTCTGTCAGAGGAGGGAACAGGAAGCAGAAGATTACAGAGGTGATGGACGTATCAATCCTGCATCCCAAATGGTACCCTTTTCCCTTTATAGTGCACTACTTTTGATCGGTTCCATAGGGCTCTGTTGAAAAGTAGTGCACTATATAGAGAATAGGGTGCAATTTGGGACTGACCCCATGTCCCTGTCCTCTCCGAGAGACTTAGCATCTACCAGCCCTGTTCTTGTCAGAACAACACAGATTTGCCCAAGCAACAACCCTCAGGTCAACCTCTCTCTCTCCCCATCCCTAATAGCCTCGTCTGAGCTATAACAGTTCATAGGGCAGCAGCCTATCTTCTGTTTCTGTTGCGTGAGGCAGGTGTATGTACAAGTACACCCCCTGGACAGGATGCTAGTCTATCGCAAGGCCCAATCAATAATAACAGTACACTTTGTCCCAATGATGATAATGAATCACATCAAACCATTCTAGTTATGCATCTTGTTCCTGATAAGAACAGAACGTTTCCGAGCCAGAGAGCTCAACAAGCAAATAAAGTCTACCAACTTCCCTTTACACAAATCATCAATATGACTGCCCAGTGCCTTTAATAGTCCTGTGTTAGCGGACCAATAGATCCATCTGCAGAGCCAGGCTGGCAGCACCCCCACCCCAAACTACATCACGTGGCTTTGCATATCGGGTGGGCCATTTAAAACGGTTGATAATTATCATTGGAAGAGCAGTCATATTGATGATAAAAAAAGTAAAAAATAATATTTTAATCATTTTTTTATTCAGATTTTTCAGGGGGTGCTGCAGCCCCCCTACTTCCTGGCTGCCCTCCAACATTGCTCTGAATGGAAAAGTTTGTAATGTCAGTTCTATTCTCATTCTATGTGAAAGCCTTTACCTGCTAAATGTAATTCACTGGGAGAGTGCCAAACATTCACCCTATAATCTACTACAATACTATATACTGACACGCTTGCCAATTACCACTAAGTAATGGAGGCTGAGAAAGAGGTCAACTTTATCTGAACCCATACACAAACACGCACACAGGACTAAACACTGACATTCTCCCACCCTCTTTAATACCATGCTGCTTCCAGGGGATCATACCAACATCCTGTACCATTTCTACTAAATAACTCAATAAAACAATGAACTGTCCTAGTCCAGATTCAGATGTTGGATAGGGGGTTTTGATAGGTGGGGAAATTCTCCCAAACATGATGGTTTCTCCCAGTTCCACTATGATTGTAATAGAAATGTGTTAACCCTTGGTTGTCTGTCCTGATCGGTGAGCTCCTGATCTCCATAGGCTCCAGCTGTCCGGTGCTACACAGCACCACTTGTGTCTACGCTGGGGACTGCTCTATTGGCCTACCACTAACTCATCACCTGTGCACTGACCGCAGTGACTACGGTAAACAAGCACCTCTCAGAGTGACCTCCTCGATTGCCACCAGACAGGTAGAGATAACTGTAGATACACCCAGCCTGGATCTCTTGCCATCAGACAGGTAGAGATAACTGTAGATACAACCAGCCTGGATCTCTTGCCATCAGACAGGTAGAGATAACTGTAGATACAACCAGCCTGGATCTCTTGCCATCAGACAGGTAGGGCCTTCTGTAGATACAACCAGCCTGGATCTCTTGCCACCAGACAGGTAGAGATAACTGTAGATACAACCAGCCTGGATCTCTTGCCACCAGACAGGTAGAGATAACTGTAGATACAACCAGCCTGGATCTCTTGCCATCAGACAGGTAGAGATAACTGTAGATACAACCAGCCTGGATCTCTTGCCATCAGACAGGTAGGGCCTTCTGTAGATACAACCAGCCTGGATCTCTTGCCATCAGACAGGTAGAGATAACTGTAGATACAACCAGCCTGGAATGGCAGACTATGAGGCGGCAGGTAACCTAGTGATTAAAGCGTTGGGCAGTAACCGAAAGTTGGCTGGATCAAATCCCCGAGCTGACAAGGTAAACATCTGTGGTTCTGCCCCTGAACAAGGCAGTTAACCCACTGTTCCCCGGTAAGCCATCAATGTAAAATAAGAATTTGTTCTTAACTGACTTGCCTAGTTAAATAAAATAATAATTCAACAACCATGCTCGTTCTCAAATATCAGGGTAAAAACATTACAACTTTTATGTTCAGACCATGAAGGTTAGGATAGGCTGGAATGGGAAGATGGTCCAGAGAAAAGTTGAGTTTATGAGTGCTCTGCATCCACTTAGAATAGACCCATTTATGAATGGGACAATTACGCACCATGGGAGTTGAACCTCATTTTTATCGGTTTTAATTGGGATCATCCCACCACTACTTCCCCTCCCCCTGCGGGCTTTTCACAGCAGTCAGGGTCATGACGCATATCCTCTGTTCACTCTGGGTTTACAGTATGTGTGCTGTGCCGGGCAGAATGCTGTTATTTGTTACCCAATAACTCCCTCCCCAAGGGGCTGCATTCATCACTCTTTAGGGCCTAGACTCTTGGCAACGCACAGAACTTGGCAAGGCCGCCTTAAATCCCCAATATGCTCAACAACAAAAACAAAAGAAAAGAAAAAAATCACAATCAAGCGTAAAGGCCCATTGCCCTTTACAGCGAGAGAACCTTCTTTAAGCACACACACACACACACACACACACACACACACACACACACACACACACACACACACACACACACACACACACACACACACACACACACACACACACACACACACACACACCCCTGCACAGTAAAAAGATGATGTATGCACCTCATACTGTACATTAAAAGCCCTGGCGTTCATTTATCTGGATTCAAAAGAAAAAAAATGGGTCGCCAAAGGGTTCTATCAACAGAAAATAACCCATCAATGGAAACGGAAAAAAACTATAATGGCAATAATCCACTAGGCCTTTATTAATCCCTATCCAAAACGATGTGTAATGAAGCAAATGGTACTGATGGATTTAAACTTTAGAAAAAGCTGATCGAATTGTATGTACATCATCATAATTGTTTGTTTTTTTTGCATAATTCCAGCTACTGAACGAGCAACAGGGACAGGGCTGTTGGCCTCTGAGCTGAGCTTTTCCCGTGGGCAGCCTCACTGGCTCTTCAGCCCAGGCACAACACAGCCTCGATCAAACAGAAAAGTATGCCTACAGTCAGATCTAGGACTATACCATTATCCAACTCACTTATCGTTTCATGCCTCCTTCACATGGACACAGAAAATAATAGTACACCAGGTTTCCCAAACTCGGCCCCGTGGGGCTCGGCCCAAGTCTTGGAAACCCTGTCTTACACCACCATAGTGATGTCTTATGGTCTTTGTCTATGGGTCGCCTGTCGCCAGATTCAGAGGCTGCTATAGCCGGGCAGCACTGCATCTAACTCGGCTTACCTTGCTGGAGTAGGGGCCAGGAATCAGCAGCTTCAGCGCCTGCCTCTTCAGCTCTGTCAGCCGGGCGTTGCAGTTCTCACACCATATCCCCCTCTCTCTCTCAGAACCAGGGGAACTCCCGCTGCCAGAACCTGTACCGAAACCTGGCGATCCACCCAGAGACCCGGGAGAACAGGTCCCGATCCCTGGGGATATGGTCCCGGGGGAACCAGAGAAAGAGCCCGGGGAAGAGGTGCCAGATCCTGGGGAGGGGGTGCCTGTGGAGCTAGGCATGGAGCCGACTCCCTCTGGAGCGGGTCTGCTGCCGGTCCGGGACTCCTCGTAGGCCTTTCTGTACCATGTCTCCGGGGAGAAGGAGGCTGATTTTGTCGGAGAGGTGTCGGTAATCTGTGGGGAGCACCATAAAGACAATCCTACCTTTAAGGTCAAATTTGATTTGATTTGATTGAAATTGAGGAGACAAACAATAACTCACTAGAAGCACAACTGGGTCCATGGTATAAGACTTTATTGGCTAAATGGCAGAGATGCAAAAACCCACGTAGGAAAGAAACAGTTTGAACAAAAATGTCTAAAAGCATTAGCCTACAAAAACTAAAGGTGAGTATGATCTATCTATCTGTTTACTGTTGCGTTCCCTAGCTAGCCTACCCGCTTCGCCGCAGTAGCCGAATTAATTGCCAACGGCATTCAAACCTGTAGCAAACATTATGGCATACCCTTACTGCTCTGATGGAATAAATGAGAGCTCTGCTAGTGTTACTGATATAATCATCCAATCCACATAAAGTAGAAAAATAGACTAGGCTACTAACCCCGTATTTTCTGCTCCTGCTGGTCACAGACCTCTCTTTGGTCCCAGACAGAGAAGTCATGCTGAAGGTGAGGGAAGGGAGGAGTGGGGAGAAAATATCTCGGTTGTTTTACACACAAGGACACCAAATCGATGTCAATTAATTCCACGCCCCTCCGCGTGCTTCTCAATAATGAACTAATATCACGCAGATTGGATATCAATATAGCATACTGTCTCCAACCATGGAAAACAATAACCTAACAGTAATTCCGCTCAAATGTATCCAATACGCGCAATAATTAGTTCCAATCCACGGTCTTCTGTAACGACTTCAAATCCACAGTGAAAATGTGAACAGGTCCGCCTGTATGAGTGGGGTATAGACGGGTTTCTCTTCTGGGAGCGGCGAAATACAACAAGCAGGGCGGTAGCAGAGTGAATGCAGCCTCTGCTGCACAGGCTCAGCGTAGACTGTGGGGACGCGCGTCTGCAGCGCTGTAGAGTCCGGGGCAGAGGCACAGCTCTGGTATTCCTCTGGCTGTCCGTGTGCCTGCAGGAGGCTCAGTGCTCATCTGAAGCCAGAGGTGCCGACTGGAGATAGATGCTCGCGCACATCTGGCTGAGGGAGGGTCCTCTCTGCCCTTTCCTCGCTGGCGGACCAATAGTGAATCAATACTTTGTTGACTGACATGTGGCAGCTCATTTGTCCTATGTTAACTTTTGGAGGGAGTAAATGCTGACTAGAGAGGGATGTAGTAGGCCTACAGCGGACGATGGTTATGGTTGCAAGATTGCATTAAAAGTATCTGGAGCAGAGGTGGTAGACTACAGTATGTTCAGTTGGATCAAAAAGGTTTAGGCCTAATCAGTAACATAATTCATAAATACTCAACATCATCATCATCATCCGTTTAACCTAATTTCTACCAGCACGTCACCTGTGCAACTATAGGAGAAAAAACTGTATATCACCTTTACTCCACACACAGAGACACAAAAAGCTCTCCCTCGCCCCCCACTTGCAAAAAATCTGACCATAACTCTATCCTCCTAATTCCTGTTTACAAGCAAAAACTCAAACAGGAAGTACCAGTCACGTGCTCAATACGGAAGTGGTCCGATGAAGCGGATGCTAAGCTACAGGACTGTTTCACCAGCACAGACTGGAATATGTTCCCAGGTTTCATCCTATGGCATTGTGGAATTTACCGCATCGATTACCGGTGTCATTAATAAGTGCATCGACGACGTCTTCCCCACAGTGACCGTACGTACATATCCCAACCAGAAGCCATAGGCAACATCTGCAGTGAGCGAAAGGCTAGAGCAGCCATTTTCAAGAAGTGGGACACTAATCCATACGCTTATAAGAAATCCCGCTACGCCCTCAGACGAACCATCAAACAGGCAATGTGGCAATACAGGACCAAGATTGAATCCTACTACACCGGCTCTGACGCTCATTGGAGGTGGCAGGGCTAGCAAACCATCCCAGATTACAAAGGGAAACCCACCTGCGAACTGTCCAGTGACGCAAGCCTACCAGATGAGCTAAATACCTTCTATGCTCCCTTCAAGGCAAGTAACACTGAACCATGCATGCACCAGCTGTTCCGGACGACTGTGTGGTCACGCTCTCCGTAGCTGATGTGAGTAAGACCTTTAAACAGGTTAACATTCACAAGGCCGCAGGGCCAGATGGATTACAAGGACACGTACTCAGAGCATGCGCTAACCAGCTGGCAAGTGTCTTCGCCGACGTTTTCAACCTCTCCCTGACCGAGTTTGTAATAACTTTGTTTCAAGCAGACCATCAGTCCCTGTGCCCAAGAACGCCAAGGTAACCTGTCCTAATGACTATCGCCCCGTAGCACTCACATCTGTAGCCATAAAATGCTTTGAAAGGCTGGTCATCATCCCAGACACCATGGACCCAATACAAATCGCATACCGCCCCAACACATCCACAGATGACACTATCTCTGCCCTTTCTCACCTGGACAAAAGGAACACCTACGTGAGAATGCTGTTCATTGACTACAGCTCAGCGTTTAACACCATAGTGCCCTCCAAGCTCATCACTAAACTAAGGACCCTGGGATTAAACACCTCCCTCTGCAACTGGATCCTTGAATTCCTTGACGGGCCACCCCCAGGTGGAGAGGGTAGGCAACAACACATCCGCCACGCTGATGCTCAACACGGGGGCCCCTCAGGACGATGAGACACCCTACAGGGAGGAGGTCAGAGATCTGGCAGTGTGGTGCCAGGACAACAACCGGTCCCTCAACATCAGCAAGACAAAGGAACTCATCGTGGACTACAGGAAACGGAGGGCCGAGCACACCCCCATTCAAATCGATGTGGCTGTAGTGGAGCGGGTCAAGAGCTTCAAGTTCCTCAGTGTCCACATCACAAAGGACCTGTCATGGTCCAAACACACCAACACAGTCGTGATAAGGGCACAACAACACCTCTTCCCCCCTCAGGAGGCTGAAAAGATTTGGCATGGGCACTCAGATCCTCAAAAAGTTATACAGCTGCACCATTGAGAGCATCTTCACTGGCTGCATCACCGCTTGGTATGGCAACTGCTTGGTATCCGACCGCAATGTGCTACCGAGGGTAGTGCGTACTGCCCAGTACATCACTGGGGCCAAGCTTCCTGACATCCAGGACCTATATACCAGGCGGTGTCAGAAGAAGGCCCTAAAAATTGTCAAAGACTCCAGTCACCCAAGTAATAGACTCGAAAATCATCAAGCGCTATGATGAAACTGTCTCTCATGAGGACCGCCGCAGGAAAGGAAGACCCAGAGTTACCTCTGCTGCAGAGGATAAGTTCATTAGAGTTACCAGCCTCAGAAATTGCAGCCCAAATAAATGCTTCACAGAGTTCAAGTAACAGACACATCTCAACATCCACTGTTCAGAGGAGACTGCGTGAATCAGGTCATCATGGTTGAATTGCTGCAAAGAAACCACTACTAAGGACACCAATAATAAGAAGAGACTTGCTTGGGCCAAAAAACACGAGCAATGGACATTAGACCGGTGGATATCTGTCCTTTGGTCTGATCAGTTCAAATTTGAGATTTTTGGTTCCAACCACCGTGTCTTTGTGAGACAAAGAGTATGTGAACGGATGATGGAACGGATGATGGAGTGCTGTATCAGATGACTTGGCCTCCACAATCACTTGACCTCAACCCAATTGAGATGATTTGGTATGAGTTGGACCGCAGAGTGAAGGAAAAGCAGCCAACAAGTGCTCAGCATATGTGGGAACTCCTTCATGACTGTTGGAAAAGCATTCTAGATGAAGCTGGTTGAGAGAATGCCAAGAGTGTGCCAAGCTGTCATCAAGGCAAAGGTGGCTACTTTAAAGAATCTAAAATAGAAAATATATTTTCATTAGTTAAAAAGTTTTTTGGTTACTACATGATTCCATATGTGTTATTTCATAGTTAAAAAACAACAACAATTATTTAACCTTTATTTAACTAGGCAAGTCAGTTAATAACAAATTCTTATTTACAATGATGGCCTACACCGGCCAAACCCGGACGGCGCTGTGCCAATTGTGCACCGCCCTATGGGACTCCCAATCACGGCCGGTTGTGATAAAGCCTGAATTCGAACCAGGGTGTCTGTAGTGATGCCTCTAACACTGAGATGCAGTGCCTTAGACCGCTGTGCCAAATAGTAAAAATAAAGAAAAACCCTTGAATGAGTAGGTGTGTCCAAACTTTTGACTGGTACTGTATATATCTATATTCTTTTGCTCATCTTTTCGTACTTTTTAACTCGGCATTGTTGGGAAACGGCTCTTAAGTAAGCATTTCACGGTTAACTCGACACCTGTTGTATTCGGCGAGTGTGACAAATAAAATTGAATCATCATCATCATCATCATCACCACCACCACAGAAACAAGGTTTGTCTATGCAATAAGCTATTGAATAACTCCTTGGAGAGGTTTTACGCAGAACACAACAATTGAATTTAAAAATAACAAAAATAACAAAAGCTACAGTTTATAGTCCTATTCATGAATATCCTCATTCAATTAATCTGTGCTTCGCATTCCGAGGATTATGCACATAAGGTGGTGGTGGTGGTATCGTGAATGAAAGCATATTGCTGCGGTGATTTATACAGCCTGGTGTTGCATGTTCTTTGTGGATACACAGCGCCATCTGGTTTCACTGCATGGCCTAGCACAACAGAGGGAGAATATTTGGCAATAAACCCATGCATGGTCTAGTTACAGGCCTGGGCAATTCCAGTCTTCGGGGGCCTGATTGGTGTCACACCTTTCCCCCATCCCTATCAAACACACCTGATTTAAACTAATTGCATTTTTATCTGAAGATCATGATTAGTCGATTATTGGAGTCAGGTGTGTTAGCTGGGGCTTGGGCCAGGCCCCCGAGGACTGGAGTTGGCCAGGCCTCTAGCACAACAGAGGGAGATGTACAATATTTGGCGATAAGCCCAAAAATGTTTATGACACTTCAAACATTTACAATACCACATTATATTCTGTATTAGACTATAACAATATAACAATTACGCAAGACAACGGTTACATTTGTCATAACTCCCAGCAGGAATGTGTATGTGTTTGTGAGTGCTGGTGTGTACGTGCGTGCGTGTGTGTGTGACTGAGAGTCTATCTGGGGTCATCCACGGTCATCATGCTAACAAAGTCTTTGTAGAAGATGAGGTTCTTGTCAGGGTCCATTGCAGCTGACAACATCTCCTCCATCTCTTCCTGGGTGAAGGGCTCTCCTGCAGAGAGGGACACATACCCACAATAGATCTTTATCGATCCATTATACAGAGACAGCCAAAACATTTGCTAACACAGCACCAAACACTCCACACACACACACGCACACACGCACACACACACACACACACACACACACACACACACACACACACACACACACACACACACACACACACACACACACACACACAGCACAGGGTCAACCACAGAGGAGCACCCCTGGAGACGTTTAGGGTGTGCCTTGCTCAAGGGCACAACGACAGTAGGTGGCTCCTGAGGTATTGATGGCAGTTGCCAGCCTGCCTTTATAACCTTGAGGCTACTGCCACCCCCTAGCAGGGTTTCTCAAGGTTGATTCTGAGGACCCATTATATGCTACATGTCACTCCAGCTGAGCATCTATTACATACTAATAAGTCATAAGTACATATGCTTGGTCCAAGGGAACCAACACACTGGAAACTGGTAAGAATAAACACTAAAGTCAACCAGAGACTGTATTGTTGTTCTGGGAGATATATAATCATATAACGCTTGTAGAGTGGATTGTTATCTGTCAGTGTCTGTCTAAACCTTGGACCACTAGAGGGCGTAATATCATCTTGCCTTACACAATGCCCACATAAATGTTAATAAACAGTGACAAGATGTGATATATTTGTGACTTCAGGCCAATGATTCTGTGGTTTTATGTAAGGAGCTCTATGTTGCTTTCACCTTACCTTCCTGTGTCATATACTTTGTGAGCTCCTCCAATTCCAAATGTCCCTTTTTCTGCTTATCTAGAACCTGCAAAAGATATTTTAGATGTTTTTCCCTCTTAGCAAATATAAAGATCATAGAGGGAACCCAAGGTATGATCCTATACAGTCTGCAATAGAGGGAATTAATCCAAGATAATCTATACAGTCTGCAATAGAGGGAATTAATCCAAGATAACCTACACACTCTACATACAGAACCTATACAGTCCATTACCTCAAATGCCTGGAGCAGCAGGTCTTCTGGGATGGGCCGGAACCTGCAGAGTACATACACACACACACACACACACACACACACAGAGAGAGAGAGAGATAAGAAGTTACAGAACACACACACCTTTAACACACAAACATACAATCTCATACAGAACATCACTGCAAGTAAGTCAACTATATCAATCATAGTATGTTTGTATAAGGCGCTGCCAACAGAGTTTTTATCTACAACTGAGACCAGGCAGGAACAGGTTAGGGTCATTATGCATGTTTTATCAGGGAGCTACGACTACCTCTTATATTAGCTATACCTGCTCCTTCTGGACACACCTACAGTCGTGGCCAAAGGTTTTGAGAATGACACAAAATATACATTTTCACAAAGTCTGCAGCCTCAGTTTGTATGATGGCAATTTGCATATACTCCAGAATGTTATGAAGAGTGATCAGATGAATTGCAATTAATTGCAAAGTCCCTCTTTGCCATGCAAATGAACTGAAACCCCCAAAAACATTTCCACTGAATTACAGCCCTGCCACAAAAGGACCAGCTGAAATCATGTCAGTGATTCTCTCGTTAACACAGGTGTGAGTGTTGACGAGGACAAGGCTGGAGATCACTCTGTCATGCTGATTGAGTTCGAATAACAGACTGGAAGCTTCAAAAGGAGGGTGGTGCTTGGAATCATTGTTCTTCCTCAGCCAACCATGGTTAACTGCAAGGAAACACGTGCCGTCATCATTGCTTTGCAAAAAAAGGGCTTCACAAGCAAGGATATTGCTGCCAGTAAGATTGCACCTAAATCAACCATTTATCGGATCATCAAGAACTTCAAGGAGAGCGGTTCAATTGTTGTGAAGAAGGCTTCAGGGCGCCCAAGAAAGTCCAGCAAGCACCAGGACCGTCTCCTAAAGTTGATTCAGCTGCGGGATCGGGCACCACCAGTACAGAGCTTGCTCAGGAATGGCAGCAGACAGGTGTGAGTGCATCTGCACGCACAGTGAGGCGAAGACTTTTGGAGGATGGCCTGGTGTCAAGAAGGGCAGCAAAGAAGCCACTTCTCTCCAGGAAAAACATCAGGGACAGACTGATATTCTGCAAAAGGTACAGGGATTGGACTGCTGAGGACTTGGGTAAAGTAATTTTCTCTAATGAATCCCCGTTCTGATTGTTTGGGGCATCCGGAAAAAAGCTTGTCCGGAGAAGACAAGGTGAGCGCTACCATCAGTCCTGTGTCATGCCAACAGTAAAGCATCCTGAGACCATTCATGTGTGGGGTTGCTTCTCAGCCAAGGGAGTGGGCTCACTCACAATTTTGCCTAAGAACACAGCCATGAATAAAGAATGGTACCAACACATCCTCCGAGAGCAACTTCTCCCAACCATCCAGGAACAGTTTGGTGACGAACAATGCCTTTTCCAGCATGATGAAGCACCTTGCCATAAGGCAAAAGTGATAACTAAGTGGCTCGGGGAACAAAACATTGATATTTTGGGTCCATGGCCAGGAAACTCCCCAGACCTTAATCCCATTGAGAACTTGTGGTCAATCCTCAAGAGGCGGGTGGACAAACAAAAACCCACAAATTCTGACAAACTCCAAGCATTGATTATGCAAGAATGGGCTGCTCTCAGTCAGGATGTGGCCCAGAAGTTAATTGACAGCATGCCAGGGTGGATTGCAGAGGTCTTGAAAAAGAAGGGTCAACACTGCAAATATTGACTCGTTGCATCAACTTCATGTAATTGTCAATAAAAGCCTTTGACACTTATGAAATGCTTGTAATTATACTTCAGTATTCCATAGTAACATCTGACAAAAATATCTAAAGACACTGAAGCAGCAAACTTTGTGGAAATTAATATTTGTGTCATTCTCAAAACTTTTTGCCATTACTGTACTCTGTCTGTATTTGGAGTAGGATTTAGTTGCCCCCGGGAGGTCTACCCTGTGGGTTGGTGATAGAGGGGAGGTACATGCCGCGACGTTGGCTCCCTGTGCTGGGAGTACACGGGCTGGGCACCCCGACGCTGATGGTCCCAAGTAGAGATAATTAGGGGAGAATGCCAACCAGCCGTGCAAACCACATAAAGGGAGCACCGTTGCACACCGCGAGGGAGACAGAGAGAGAGGAGCCAAATTTGAGAAGGTTATTTTGAGAATAACCTTTTGAGAAGGTTATTTTGTTATGGTTATTTTGTTGCCTAGTAAAGTCGTGTTTTCTGACTAGAACCTCCCTGTCTCTGTGATAATCTCTGCACGCTCAACCCAACACCCCACGGTTTACCACATATGGTGGAGAATACGGGCACCTCAGTAGCTTTGGGTGCCGTGGGGTCGAGCGTCTGGAGATTGCCATGGAGGAACTGGTGGCTCAGTTTATACTCAGCCAACAGAAGCAACAGGCTCTCCAGAAGCAAGCGCTGGAGGAGCAGTGCCAACAAAACAGACTGATAGCGGAGATAGCCTAGTTGAAGGGTGGGATGGCTCAGGAGTCTGGTCCAAATCAGTTCCTGGTCAAGTTAATGGAGGACGATGACGTGGAGACGTATTTGTGCACCTTCGAGAGGACGGCGCAGAGAGAAGGGTTGCCCAAGCCCAAGTGGGCCAGCCTTTTGGCACCCTATCTCTCCGGGAAGGTCCAGAAGGCCTACTTCGTCTTGAACGCCGACCAGGCAGCAAATTATGATGGACTCAAACGTGAGATTCTGAGCCGTTATTCAGCCTCGCACGCCGTGCACAATTGGTCCATGACTGGGCCTTTGACTCCACCTTCTCCCCCGCGCTCAGATGAGCGACCTGGTATGCCAGACCAAGGGCTGGCTACTGACCAACGTACCGTCCCTCCCGACAATCGATAAGGTCGTCCTAGATCAGTACCTTCAGGCCCTCCCCTAGGAAGGCGATGAACCCCCAGAGCCTGGAGGAATTGCTGACTGCGGTGGAAACCCACCAGAACACCCAGGACCTGCTGAAAGGGGCCCGGGCGGAGAGAGTGGACGCAGGGAGGGGGAAGAAAAACACAGAGAGAGGCGAGAGGCTGAAGGGGGCCCAGACGGAACCAGCCAAGGCTGTGAAGCAGGAGGGCGACCCCAACCGACGACGACATCCGCTGCTGGACCTAGATCAGAGGCGCTACTATGAGTGCGGCAAGCCCGGAGACGTCGCATGGCCTTTCCCGGCCGGGAGGAGTCAATGCTCTCTGCATCCCCCAGCTCCGGGGTAACCCGGATGGCGAGTTATGTCACCTCCTGTTGGGCGCACACCGAGATGGCCCCACCAATGGTTCCAGTATGATACGATGGCGTCGACACCAGCACTCTGCTGGACTTCGGCAGCATGGTGACCCTGGCCCAACCACAGTGGCTCACACGAGAGGGAAAAGACGAACTGGGGGGCGAGGAGATTACAAAAAGGTACCCAACAGTGCCGGTGCGGCTAACCACCCCAAGGGGGGAGCGCCAGATGCACGTAGGGGCTGTTCCTAACCTGCCCGTGCCCATTCTCGGTAGACAGACACTGTGGAGGAGGGGCCTGGGGAGGCGTGCGCGAGGTAGGAAGGAGAAGGAAAAGGATGGTCACCTGCGCAACCCACTCCCCGCCGCAAGAGGTGTCCACTGGGCCCGAGTCAGACCAGGAGGAGGGAGATGACCCCACACCGGGAAGCGAGCCATCGTCTGAGGAGGAACCTCAGGCTACACTTTATGGAGGTGGAGGCACTCGACGGATCGACCGACACGGGAATCATCACGGGCCAGTTCGGGACAGCCCAGTTAGAAGATCTCAACCTCCAGAACACGAGGGGCCAGGTGATTGCAGTGGATGGCATGCTATTACCCGAGGTAACTGAGTGGTGCTACCCCCACTTCGACATCAAGCATAATTTATTGTATGAGGTAGTAAAGCACAATGGGGAGACAAAAGTAGCTCTTCAGTTATTCTTCCGGTGGGTATTCCGCAGGAAGCAGATGCTGGAGAAGGTCATCGAGAGAGACGGGAGGAACTGGGACCAGCTGCTGCCCCACCTGATGTCCTCGGTGCGCGAGGTACCCCAAACATCCACTGGGTTCTCCCCCTTTGAGCTCTTGTATGGCCGTCGGCCCCGCGGACTGCTGGACCTAGCCAAGGAGGTCTTGGAGGAGCAACCGACCCCCCTTCTCAGTGTGGTGGAAAAATAGTGTAGGAGATAAGGGAGAGGATGACGGTGATTTGGCCAGTGGTGAGGGAGCACATGGCCCAGGCGCAAAGCGCGAGGAGCGCGTATACAACCAGGGGGCCCAACCACGAGAGTTCCACCCGTGTGAGAAGGTCTTGGTGCTGATCCCCACAATGGAGAGCAAATTCATGGGTACTTGGCATGGGCCCTACAACATCGTGGAGCGGGTAGGAGAATTATAAGGCCCGCCAACCGGGGTGGAGAAAACCCCTTCAGCTTTACCATGTGAACCTAATGAAGAAGTGGCATGAACGAGAGGCGCTGTGCAAGCGCTCCGAGAGTTGGTCCAGTGGAATACGGCCGCGTTCTCCGAGGTGCCGGGCCGCACGGATCTCGTGGAACATCATGTCCACACACGTCCGGGAGAAAAAGTGCGTAAACAGCCATACTGGATACCAGAAGCCCGGAGGGCGGCGGTCCAGTGGGAAGTGATGACAATGCTAGAGATGGGGGTACCGGAGGAGTCCCACAGTGAGTGGTCTAGCCCTATAGTGCTGGTACCAAAACCAGACGGAACCGTCCGCTTCTGCAATGACTTCCGGGGCCTGAACGAGGTCAGTAAATTAGACGCCTACCCCATGCCCCGGGTGGATGAACTGATTGACCACTTGGGGAAGGCAAGATACGTCAGCACACTGGACCTGACGAAGGGGTACTGGAAGGCCTTCTCCACCCCGGGGGGTATACCACTACCCGGTTCTTCCTTTCAGGCTCCACGGGGCCCCAGCGACCTTTCAGTGACTCATGGACCCGTCCTGCACTGTGAGTACGCTGCTGCTTATTTAGATGATATAATCGTGCACAGTGACAGTTGGGAGTCCCATCTCTGTAGGTTACAGGCGGTGGTGGATGCGCTAAGGGATGCGGGGCTGACCTCGAACCCCCAAAAGTGCAAACTGGGCTACGCCGAGGTGGAGTACCTGGGCTATCGAATCGGGCAGGATAAAAAAAATAATAACAAAAAATCAACGCCATTAGCGAATGGCCGGTCCCCCGAACCAAGAGGCAGGTGAAGTCATTCTTGGGGTTAGCAGGCTACTACAGTCGATTTGTGCCTAACTTTGCCGCAATAGCTTCTCCCCTCACAGACATAACAAAGGCACACCTACCCCAGACGGTGCGATGGACGGAAGACACAGAGGCGGCGTTCCAGGCCCTGAAGGACACGGTATGTTCGCACCCGGTACTCGTCACCCCGGACTTCTCAACAGACCTCCTGGTCCAGACAGACGCGTCTTGTCCTTAGAGCAGGAAGGTGAGGAGCACCCTATCATGTATATCAGCAGGAAGCTCCGCCCGAGGGAGAAGTACTCGATTGTCGAGAAGGCGTGCCTCGCTGTGAAGTGGGCGCTGGACACCTTCAAGTATTACCTCCTCGGGAGAAAGTTCACCCAGATCACTGACCATGCCCCCAATGTGTGGATGGTAAGCGGTAAGGACACGAATGATCACGTCACCTGCTGGTATCTGTCATTACAGCGTTTCTCTTTCTCTATCATCCACAGGTCAGGGGCACAGCACGGCAATGCTCTCCAGGAGGGATGCAAACCTAGCCCTGAGCACGCCTCCCTCCCAGTCAGGGCTAAGGGGGGAGGGGGGGTGTGCGGTATCCCGGAAGTCTACCCCGGGGGTTGGTGATAGAGGGGAGTTACGTTCCGTGACATTGGCTCCCTCTGCTGGGAGTACACGGGCTGGGCACCCCGACGCTGATGGCCCCAAGTAGAGGTAATTAGGGGAGAGTGCCAACCAGCCGTGCAGGCCACATAAAGGGAGCACCGTGGCACACCGCGAGGGAGACAGAGAGAGAGGCACGGAACCGAATCTGAGAAGAAGGACCGAGCCAAACTTAAGTTATTTTGATATGTTTATTTTGTTGCCTAGTAAAGTCGTGTTTTGTCTGCATGCTCAACCCAACACCCCACGGTTTACCACAACTCTTAAAAAAATAGGTGCTATCTAGAACCTAAAATGGTTCTTCAGCTGCCCCCACAGGTGAACCCTTTAAATAACTATTTTTGGTTCCATGTAGACAACGATCAGATTCCATATAGAATCCTTTCCACTGAGAGTTCTACATAGAACCCAAAAGGGTTCTACCTGGAACCCAAAATGGTTCTACCTGGAACCCAAAAAGGGTTCTCCTATGGGGACAGCAAAGGACCCTTTTGGAACCATTTTTTCTTAGTGTAGACACTGATCTAAGGTAAGTGTTGCTACCTGTAAGAACAGAGGCAGGGCAAGTGTTTCCAGAAAAACCTACTGCACCAGTTCTAGGAATTCCTAGAAACTACCCAGACAGCCAGACAAGTCAAGTACAGTCAAATCCTCCAATTTGTCTCTCTGTCTGAGATCAATGTGTTTCAACTGATTGTATGTCTCTCTACCTCTCCTGCTCTCTCTCCTGTGTTCTTACATTGTTCTTACATTGTTCTTACAAAACTACTGGTGTTTTCTAAAGCAAGAAATAGACCTCTGAACCTTTCACCTATTACTACCTGTCAGGGCAAGGAGATAGAGGTTGTAACCTCATATAAATATCTTGGAATTTTGATTGATGATGGCCTCTCTTTTAAAATGCATATTCAACAATTTACAAAAAAATTGAAGCTGAAATTAGGATTTTATTTTAGGAATAAGGCTTGTTTTTCTTTTGAAGCCAGAAGCAGGCTATTATCAGCCACATTTATGCCTTTACTAGACTATGGGGATATTTTATATATGAATGCTTCCGCTCAGTGTTTGAGATCAATTGACACCCTTTACCATGGCACTCTGAGATTTATTTTAAATTGCAAAACCCTTACGCACCACTGCACTTTGTATACCAGGGTTGGCTGGCCTTCTCTAGTCACACGTAGGCTCAGTCACTGGTATACTTTTATTTACAAAGCCATTTTGGGTTTACTACCTTTTTATCTGGGCATTTTTATTGTTCAGAAACGGGGTGGGTACTCTCTTCGTTCGCGGGACTTTATCCTGCTAACTGTTCCAAATGTCCGAACTGAATTTGGTAAAAGGGCTTTTATGTACTCTGCGCCATCGTCTTGGAATGCCTTACAAAATACTTTTAAACTGGATGAACTTGTCCCGATTGGTATTTTTAAATCACGGATGAATGATCTGGAGACTGATTCCCTGACCTGTCAATGTTTTTAATTTGCTGTTTTTGTTTTTGTTATATTCTTTGTTAATTCTATGGTTTTTACTAGATTACTTGTAGTTTTTCATGTTGTTTGTAATTTTTGTAATGACTTGGCGCTGCCTATCTTGGCCAGGACGCTCTTGAAAAAGAGATTTTAAATCTCAATGAGCCCTTCCTGGTTAAATAAAGGTTAAATAAATAAAATAAATAAATAATTGTCTGATACAGCCCCATCTCACACTGTGAATGCCTCTTTCCAATGTTCTTACTTGCGCTCCATTAGAACCTTGGTCATGGTGGGGAGGAACTTCTCAAAGCGGATGTATCCCGTCGGCTCCTCCTCCTCAATCTAGGGGAACAGTTTGTTCACAAATATTATGGTCTGAAATTTTAGCAAAATTTGTGGGGAATTTACAGTATGTGAGTGTTTTGTTTTTACTTCTACATTACGTGATTGTCCACTGGCTTCTAACACCCTTCTACCTTTGCATTTGTTCTTCAAGAAAACAGAGTAAAACCAGCGATACCTGGTTAGTTAAATATGTCCCATTGTTGTCCTCTCTATGTTCATGTACATATGCACGGTTGACTGTAAGCCGCTTTGGATAAAAGTGTCTGCTAAATGACATACTGTATACTGTTATTATGTATTTGATCAAAAGGATGCCCTTACCTCTGCTATGACGTCATGTAGCTCCCCTTCGTTAGGGAAGCAGCCTAGGGAGCGGATGATAGTGCCGATCTCCCTTCGACAGAAGCACAGCACCACCATATAATACAACACTGTATAAACCTAAATCATTGTGGTAAGCCTATTTAGTATCATGTCTGTTGTAAGCCTGTCTAAGTGGGCCTGACTATATCAGTCTGCTCACCTGACATCCACTGTCTTGTTTAACTCGTGGTCAAACACATCAAAAGCAGCGCGGATCTTCTTGTGGACCTCCGATACTATGGCCTCTACAACAGCAAATACAACAGATAAATCAAAAGCCCGTCGTTAGTTGAAACTAGTGCTACCTTTCAAATGTATCTCAAATTACCTGTATCTACAAGTTAAAGCGATAAAACAACTATTTAAATAGATTTTGAAGCCCATTTCATACCTGCGCTTTCCTTGTCTTCAGCCATTTTCTTTATTTACTGTTGTTGCTAGGAGACCATATATAGTTTTTGATTGGCAGGACCACTCTAAACTAGCGCAGGATTCAATGTTTTGGAAAGTTCAAGTAGAAACTTGTAAAATAGAACTCGCCATGCCTCTCCGACATGTAGACCAAGCAATCTGTTGGCTCTATTCAATGCATTTCTATCTGCAACGTTCGACAACGTTTGGCAACTGAATGTGGCCCTAATTGATTTTAGCAGTTCGAGATATAAATGGCCAGAGATAAGGTTCTGACCACACTGGTAGTGAATGTCAGTTTATGTGTTCTAATGTCTCATTTATAAAAGAAGTGTATATTTATATTGCAAGGTCCAAAGCTAGACTTTTTCGATGCGTAGCGAATTGTGATTTTTTTTTCGCTTCATATTGTCAATAATGACGGTAGACATTAGGCCACAACGAGATATAGAAGCCATTGTATGGATGCACGGCTGTTATGTGGTAGGAGACTAAAGGATAAAAGCTGACTGGTTTATTCGTGTCATTACGGTAGGGCTATATTACTGCCCTTGGCACGCTCTCAGCAGCAGCACAGATGCCAGTAGTGGGACGTGCTTAGAAAGGGTGCGGGCTTGGCGCAGTGGAAATTATAGGCGACTGCTATCACCAAGTCGGCCATCTGTACACTGGGCTTTTATCTTCGTGTTTCGAATTTCAAAAACACAGTCGACAATAGGGATTTTTATCGAATTGTATCGATATTTATTTAATAATTTAATAGATAGCACAATGAGCTCTATCAACGTGAAGAAGTTAAAGGTAAACGAGTTGAAGGACGAGTTAAAGAAGAGGCAGCTGTCGGACAAGGGGCTGAAGGCGGATCTTATGGACCGGCTGCAGGCCGCGCTGAATGAAGAGGCTCCAGCCGGAGGAGCAGAGGCCGGGGAGAACGGCGGCCAAGGCGAAGGGGCTGTCGGCCTGAATGACATGGGCGAGGAGGACTTGGATGAAGACCTGGTTGAGGAGAGGATGGAGGCGGACGGAGTAGAGGATGAAGATAGGTCGGAAGGGAAAGCAGAGAAAGAATGCGCCAATATCGACGATGATATGGGGGAAGAGGAGGATGCGGGAGTAGATATGGATAAATCGGACGAGGATGAAGATGCTCTACTGAAAGAAGAGGAGGAGGATGATGATGATGAGGAGGAGATGGATAAATTCGATGATGATGATGCTGCACTAGGGACTCTCCCTCGAGAGGGTAAGCGATGCAAGCCAGCTAATCGACCCTGCTGCCATGGTTGCAGCAGCGGCTAGAGTTCACGTCTTGCATGACAGTTCAGAATATAAGATAGGTCAACTGGTTAGCCTGCTAAGCTTGCCAGCTAGGTCGGAAGTTCTGCGAGGATTCATGTAGCTAGCTAATTGTAGACAATAAGCTTTTGTACGGCTGCACTTGACAGGTGTATGTTTTTACGCAATGGTTTTTGTGTTCCGGGTTTGCATTTCTTCAAGCGGCAGACAAAGATGCTCTTGCCGGTGTGCAGATGGTCGTTGGCTAGCTAGCTACCATTAGCTGCTAAAGTGCAAACAGTGGCTCCTACTGGCGAGAGAGAACGCGGCAGGCTGACTATCTTTTCCCGTGAGACGGTTTGTTTTTCCATAGGTATAAATACGTCTATGCGCATAGCCTAGTTTAATAACGTTGGTTTTAGGAAATGTGGAAGACAAGTTATCTAGCTAGCTGTCAGTCGTATCTAGCTTTATTTATTTTTTTATTTATTTTTTTACATTTTATCAACACGGTAAATACTAAGTTAATATTTGGTCAAGGCTGCCATGGCTGTAGAAACTGAACATGTGTGGTGCTTCACACACATCAATATCCATTGATATTGGAGGGGGGGTACTAACTGGTATTAAAGGGGGGGTACTAACTGGTATTAAAGGGGGTATTGTTATTGCTCTTGATGGTTCCTTGTTATTCATGGACCAGATCACCATATTTTTTATTATTTTCAGATCTACCCTTACCTTTGTAGTCCATACATTGCAACTCATGTAGATACCTGACAAATCAAAACACCTACCTAGCCACCTAGCTGAACTGTGTGGACCATCATGTAACATCTGGGTCCTACACTTGGGGGGCGGGACGCACCTCAATACCTGCTTTGTTATTGTTTTATTTCCAAAGGGGATGCGGACAAAGACACGAGTGCTGAGCAGAAGAATAAGAAGGGTGTTAAGAGACGCCGGGAGGAACATGGAAGGGGCTACTTTGAGTTTATTGAAGAAAGCAAGTACAGCCGGTAAGGATGGTGCAGTAGCTGGGTTAACCCTCGGTTAGCTCCGAGTCACCCTGGCCTGCACAACTGCCAGCTCTCTGCCTTATCGAACTGCTGTGTTGACATTAACAGCCAACACAGTCCTTAATGCTACCCCTGCTGCTAAGAAACATATTTTTTCCCATTTACCTCTACATGGGTATTACCTTACTAGAACCTGTTATTACTGAATACAGGGTTGACAATATGCATGCAAAGCCCAACTGTAGTATAGATAATGGTGGTTGGTGCTATAGCTAGTTAGTGATAGGAATGGATATGGGGTGGTCTGTGGGGATGCTATATTGAAGGGGACGGTCTGGATGCCGCTGGGAGGGTGCCTCACCCACACGCTGTGGGACAGTGGAGAGGCGCGGTGGGACAAAGAAGGGGGGGGGGGGGTTGTCTGTAGAACAAGTGCACCAATTAAGTATATTTCTGTCTCTGTCGGTCCAGTTGTGTTAAACTTGGGCAACTTTTATATGCTTTATTTTTTCCCAATGGTAGAATGCAATAAGTGTGAGTGAGAGTGATTGATTATTGGCCTCTAATATTGATTAAATTCTCTCCTTACAGGCCATTGTCTTTGATACATGTGTTATAAACAGCTTCACTGGTTAGCAGATATACAGCTATTCTGTAGCTCAACAAATCTGATGTCATTGTTTTTAGAACTTAATTGTAAACCTATATGATTCAGGATTTTTGAAAAATAACTCTGTCACACAGCTCTCCAAATGGCAAACAGAGCTAAATAACTTGACAGTTTTCTAGTGTGGGCATCCTCATCTAAAGTATAGGAATTGTTGTTCTTGTGATGAGGTATGATCTTCCAACAACGTTCTATCACTTATATAGCCTCCCGAGAGAGGAAATGCATATCCAATGATACATTGGTGAACTTTAGGTGATGTTCCTGACTAATTTGTTTTATCACGCCCTGCAGTTTCAGACTGAAGAATGTTACAACTTTAACTCAATTGTTGATAAATCCTGCCAGAACTGGTCAAAATGTAGCCTAGTGCAGTCTTTCCTCTACATTATTCTCTAGTTGAGACTCAAAGGCCCTGAAAGCAACATTTACACCTTCATGCACCAAAGTAGTTAATTGAAACCCATACAATGATAGGTTTTGTTTTAAATTCTGAGAGTGGTTTGATTTATTAGGATCCCCATTCGCCGACACCAATGGTGACAGATAGTCTTACTGGGGTCCAACAAATAAAAAAGACATTACAGACAAAAGACAATTTGGAATCTCCAACACGTTTCTTATAAAAACAAGTCTTTCCTCAACTCTTAGCCAAGAGAGACTGGCATACATAGTATTAATATCAGCCATCTGATTACAATGAAGAGCAAGACGTGCCACTTTGTTCTGGGCCAACTGCAGCTTAACTAGGTCTTTCTTTGCAGCACTTGACCATATGACTGGACAATAATCGTAGCTGTTTACATACCACCACAGTCAGAGGCTGGACTAAGACCGCATTGAATGAGCTGTATTCTGCCATAAGCAAACAAGAAAACGCTCACCCAGAGGCGGCGCTCCTAGTAGCCGGGGATTTTAATGCTGGGAAACTTAAATTCGTTTTACCTCATTTCTATCAGCATGTTAAATGTGCAACCATAGGGGGAAAAAAACTCTGGACCACCTTTACTCCACACACAGAGACCCATACAAAGCTCTCCCTCACCCTCCATTTGGAAAATCTGACCATAATTCTATCCTCCCGATTCCTGCTTACAAGCAAAAATTAAAGCAGGAAGCACCAGTGACTAGATCAATAAAAAAGTAGTCAGATGAAACAGATGCTAAGCTACAGGACTGTTTTGCTAGCACAGACTGGAATATGTTCCGGGATTCCTTCGATGACATTGAGGAGTACACCACATTAGTCATTGGCTTCATCAATAAGTGCATCGATGACATCGTCCCCACAGTGACTGTACGTACTGTGACGGCCCTGAATGTTTCTGAACCGTCTCAGTGCTTCTCCTTCCAATAGAGCGCTTTTCCTTTAATTCCCAATTAATTAGTGCTTCTTCCAATAGAGCGCTTCCCCTTTAATTCCCAATTAAATAGCCAGCATCAGCTGCGCAAAAGAGGAGTTGTGATGGAAACATGAATGAGGATGTGTTCGACCCTCAGTTCTGAAGCTTCTCTCTTCCGTTTGTTGTGTTGCTGTAAAAGTGTGCTTTGTGTAGCCTAATAGAAAATCTACCCAGGATCGGATCCACTCTTTGCGTCTGTGGACTACACCTCTCCGTTGGTTTTCGTGGCCTTTCTCCGCTGGAGATCTGTCGGCGGATTGGCTTCTCTGACTGACCGACTGACCACAACCTTTTTTGTATACGGTATTTCATTTGTTTTGGTGTGATGTATACTGTGATGATTTATGTAGTTAGTTGTAGTTGAGGATTTACTAAGATGTGATACGCTTTATAGTTGTGGTAGAATATTTGTTATTATGATGGTCCGATTGACACTGGATTTACACTACACGGTATGAACGGACAACCATTGCGTGACTAAGGTCAGTTGAGTTCCCTGAACTTGTTTACCGGGCTGGACTCTTTAGGCCCGAGGTACAGGACATTTCTGGAGGAACCAGAGCTGTTTAAAGCTCATTATTGTTATATTGTTGTGTGTGTGATCATTTATGTTAATACATCCACGCAAAAGAATACAGTTGTTTTGAAGTTATTTCCATTGTTTTAAGGGTTCATGAAAAGTGTATTTCCATCCTGACATTTACATGAGTCCTTTGTATTGGTGTAGACTTGACGGACCAGATGGGACTCATTCCCTATCAAACTAAAAGGAGAAACTAATATTTTCTCTGGTAGGCACAACCTACCTGGCACCCCTATAAATTATAACCTCAAGTCAAAACCGTTACATAAAAAATGGCACCCCAGATGGGACCTCAACATTGAGAAATAACCAAAGCAAATCTTTTGTGTGGAATTAAAACAATGGATTCACCCCAAGAAAATGTGCTCATCCATATCATACCTGTCAATGGGAATACACAGGGCCATTCTGACCATCGAGCCGACAATACAAATCATAATGTTAATGGAGTTGATTTGGGCCAGAGCCCTGGGAATCTGAATGCTCTGTCTGGACCACAGGCCACAGGAGGTCTAACCAGCTACTCCCTTATTGACATGGATCTGTGTGGAAGTACTGAGCTAGCCCTCCCTCTGACGCCCAACCTTCCTCCATTGTCTGGTTTATCTCCAGAGGTTGTAGTCTTACAAGATGCCATTCTTGATATTCGTCGAACTCAACAACATCTCCAAACTTTAATCCACCATAAATTCAAATGTCTGAGTGAAGAGCAACAACAGAGGGCCATGGAATTCAGAAACTCACTTAGCACTCTAACCCACACGCTGACAGAGCTCAGTGAGAGTGGAAGACGGGATGCTACTGGTGCCATGGACAAGCAGTTTGACTACCAACAAACCCAACTCACTGCCACTCTCCAGTGGCGCCTGCAACATCATCACACTGAGGTCCTCAAGGACGTTAATTCCGTTTTTTCTCCCCTGGTTAACACTGTAGACCACTTGCAGAAAGAGCTCTCTAATTGTGTTAAAATGTTGGCTGACGTGTCTGTTGACATGGCCTCCATTCGGCACAACTCCTTGCACAGAGCTTCTCTGGTGTCCACTTCTGTTCAAACCACTGAGGGCCAAGCTGGCACCTCAGAACAGCTAAGACAAGGCCATGTTGCAGCCACCCCTTGCAGGATGCCATCCACCATGCATCCTGGTGTTCATTTTCATGGTCCGATAACTCCCTCACCCTCTACTTCCTCAATCCCTCCTAGCTCTTTTGTTCATGGTGATTTGAGTAGACGTCATGTGGGGGCGATGCCCATTAAATTGCAATTTCCCACCTTTGGGAAAAAAGATGACAGTCCTGATCCGCTAATGTATCTGGAAAGCTGTCGTGACTTTCTTGCCCTCAATCCCCTGGCTGACGAAGAACTCCTTGCCACATTGAGGAATGTGTTGCATGGGGCAGCTCGAGACTGGTGGGATGTGGCACGTCTCACCACTACCTCCTGGGCTGACTTTGAGGCCAAGTTTTCCTCTGCATTTCTGTCTGAGGACTACACAGATGAGCTGGCAGACAGAGTCAGGAATCGAGTGCAAAGAGAGAAAGAGAGTATCCGTGACTTTGCATATGGTTACCACTCCCTGTGCAGAAGGTGGAAACCTGGCATTGAGGAGGAAGAGGTCATTAAATTGATCTTGAAGAACATCAACCCACTACTAGCCAGTCAACTCAGAGAAAGAGTCACCACTGTTGATGGACTGGTTCGCCTGGGACAGCAGTTTGAGAAGGACAGAGAATGCCAACAGCAATATGAACAGAGAAAGAAACAGACACCCAAACCGTTACCCAAGCCAGACCATCAACAACAGCCAGAGTATCCAGCCAAGACCCCTCCCATGTTCTGTTGGAGATGTAGCCAAAAGGGACATTCTTCAGCTACATGTCCAAGACCATATCAAGTAAACCCTTCCAGAAACCACAAATCACAACAGGCCAACACACCTAACTCCCTTCGCAGGAACAACCATCCTACTCTGGGTGCTTTGACCAGAGCTGAAACCCCAAGAGTCACTGCCTACGCCCCCCCATCGACATCCCCTTCCTTTCAGTTAATACCGCACCAACTGGTGTTACCCCTGTCCATAGGTCCATGGACAGGAAGAGCCATCCTGGACACCGGGTCATCCTACACACTGCTCAATGAGAAACTGTGGAAGGAGGTTAAAGGTCCACACTACAACTTGAAGCCGTGGACAGAAGGTCCACTCTATCTGGCTGATGGTGAGGCTAAACGACCACTTGGATGGAGTGAGGTAGAGTTCCGCTTGTGTAACCACTCCTATATGATTCCTTCTGTTATCCTACAAACCAAGAACATTGCTTTTCCTGTCGTGTTGGGAATTGATTTCATGTACTTCAGTGGTGTCCAGATTGATATCGCACACAATTGCTACTGGTTTCCATACAATCCGAGCAAGAAGCATTTCTTCCAGTCAGAAGCTACAAAGTTACATGATTGGGGTCCAAATGTGGCAGTCTTCTCTGCCATTGCTCCAGTACCACTAACCCTTGATAATCCTTCTGATGATCTCCTTTTACAGGCTGTGAGAAGAGCTCAGCTAGAACAGCCAGAGGAGTTAAGGCTGTTGGAACAACTGCAGAATAACGCTGATGTATGTACTTCAAAGCTGGGACGTACTGGGCTCCTGAAGCACAAAATATTCCTTACACAGGAAATGCCGATCAAGCAGAAGCCATATCGTTTGTCCCCAGCAAAGCTAATCATCCAAAAGGGACTCATTAATGATATGTTGACACAAAATATAATTGAACGTTCATCCTCTCCCTGGGCTGCTCCTGTTGTCCTCATCCCAAAAAAGATCGGTGGTCTTAGATTTTGTGTGGACTATAGGAAGACCAACAAGGTTTCCCAGACTGATGCCTATCCTCTTCCCACCATCCAAGAGATCCTGGAGTCATTGTCTGGAGCGGTTGTGTTCACTACCCTTGACCTCAATAGTGGCTATTGGCAGGTTGAGATGGACCAGGAAAGCAAGGATAAGACTGCTTTTGTCTGTGCCGAGGGCTTGTTTTCCTTTAAGGTGATGCCTTTTGGATTAAAGAATGCACCTGCCACTTTCCAAAGACTGATGGAGATTGCGTTAGGTGAGCTCAGAGGGAAGATCTGTTTCGTCTACCTGGACGATATAATTATCTACTCCCAGACCAGAGAACAACATTTTCAAGATCTTCAAGCAGTGTTGGACAAGCTAAGGGAAGCTGGTCTGACATTGAACATGAAGAAGAGCAACTTCTGCCAAACCTCCCTGAAGTTCCTTGGCCATATTGTGTCTTTTGACGGCACTCATGTGGATCCCGAAAAGACCATGGCGGTACAAGATTTCCCTGTCCCAACCACACTCAAGGCCCTTCAACGGTTCCTTGGGATGGCTGGATGGTACCATCGGTTTGTGTTGAACTTCTCCCAGGTGGCAGAACCCCTCAACGCATTGAAGCGAAAAGGTGCGAAATTCCGATGGACGGCAGAGTGCCAGACCTCTTTTGAAACCCTGAAACGACACCTCGTCACACCTCCCATTTTGGGTCATCCCAACTTTGATTGCCCCTTTGTTGTTTACACTGATGCAAGTGATGTTGGACTTGGTGCTGTCCTAGTCCAACAGACTGGACTTGGCACTGAAGAAGTGCTAGCGTTCGCCAGTCGAACATTGAATGGAGCAGAACGGAACTACTCCACAACCGAGCAAGAGTGCCTTGCAGTTGTCTGGGCTTTGGAAAAGTGGAGGTACTACCTGGAGGGAAGACACTTCACTGTGGTCACTGACCATTCCTCCCTTGTGTGGGTGTTCAAGACCAACAAACCAAGCACCAGACTTATCAGATGGGCTCTACGGTTGCAAGAGTTCACCTTTGCAGTAGAATACAGGAAAGGAAAATACAACACTGTTCCAGATGCCTTATCCAGAGCTCCTGCTGGTGGTAATGGTGGCCCTCATCTTACATGTGCTACTGTCCTGTCAAGCAGTCGAGACTCACCCAAAACTGACTTTCCCATCTCTGATGAGGCCATTTGGAAAGCCCAACAGGATGATCCAGAAGTACAGGCTTTGTACCAGACTATCCTTGAAGATGGAGAAAAGATGGTCAATCCTACCACCAAGCTGACCATCATTGAAGACAAAGTCTACCGAGTTGTACAACTACCTCACAGAACATTATACCAAATGTACATACCTGAAACTCTACGCCTTCAACTGCTTCAACATTTCCATGAAGACCCGTTAGCTGGTCATTTGGGCAGGTTCAAAACCTACAAGCGGTTGCAAGCATTACTGTACTGGCCATATCTGAGCATGGATGTGAAGTCACATGTCCGAAACTGTCAGGTTTGTCAAATTTACAAACCAGAAGGTAGAAAGCCTGCTGGCAAGTTGCAGAAAACTGTGGTTACCCGACCTTGGGAAATGTTAGGAGTGGATTTGATGGGTCCATTTCCTAGAAGCTCCAATCAGAATGTGTACATGCTTGTTTTTGTTGATTACTATTCCAAGTGGGTGGAGCTCTTTGCCCTGCGTCAGGCCACAGCAAGGACAGTCTCTAACATCCTTACGAAAGAGATCCTGACTCGCTGGGGAGTGCCTGATTTATATCCTGTCTGATCGAGGTTCCCAATTCGTCTCTGATCTCTTTGAGGAGACCTGCCAAAGATGGAACCTGAGACAGAAGTTGACCACGGCCTATCACCCACAGACCAACCTCACTGAGAGAGTTAATCAAACCTTGAAGACAATGGTTGCTTCCTATGTAGGGACCCAGCACAAACACTGGGACAAGCACCTTCACGAGTTTCGATTTGCCCTGAATTCTGCTGTGCAAGAGTCCACTGGAGTCACACCTGCAGAGCTGAACCTGAGTCGTCCCCTCCGAGGACCCTTGGAGATGGTGCTACAGCCCCAGCAGGTTACTCCAGACGCTGCTTGCTATGACCAGGTAGGCCATCTCCACAACTTGAGAGCTCTTGTCTCAAAGAACATGATCCAGGCTCGACTCAAGCAGAAGCGAAATTATGATAAGAAGAGACGAGACATGCAGTTCCAGCTTCGTGATCGGGTGTGGCTTCGCTCTCATCCTTATTCAAAAGCTGAACAATTCTTCTCGGCCAAGCTCGCTCCTAAATGGCAAGGACCATATAGGATTGTGGAGCAGAGCGGCCCTTTGAACTATCGAGTGGTGAAAGAGGACACAGGTGAAGATATGCGCGTTGTCCATGTCTCACGCCTTAAGGCCTGTTACCCCTCGGCTAAGGAATTGGAGGAGATTGAGCGCTGCAAGGTCCTGGAGATCTTTGAAGATGAAAGTGAGGAGACTTTTCTCGGATTCCCAGACCCAGAAGTCTCACGCCTTAAGGCCTGTGACCCCTCGGCTGAGGAGCGTGAGCGCCAAAAAGTTATGAATATTTTTGTAGAGGAAAGTGATGAGGAGACCTTTCTCGGTTTCCCCGACCAAGATGTGCCTTCCAGGGCAATGGTCGGCTTTTTCCAGGGGAGGGGGTGTGTGACGGCCCTGAATGTTTCTGAACCGTCTCAGTGCTTCTCCTTCCAATAGAGCGCTTTTCCTTTAATTCCCAATTAATTAGTGCTTCTTCCAATAGAGCGCTTCCCCTTTAATTCCCAATTAAATAGCCAGCATCAGCTGCGCAAAAGAGGAGTTGTGATGGAAACATGAATGAGGATGTGTTCGACCCTCAGTTCTGAAGCTTCTCTCTTCCATTTGTTGTGTTGCTGTAAAAGTGTGCTTTGTGTAGCCTAATAGAAAATCTACCCAGGATCGGATCCACTCTTTGCGTCTGTTTTCGTGGCCTTTCTCCGCTGGAGATCTGTCGGCGGATTGGCTTCTCTGACTGACCGACTGACTACAACCTTTTTTGTATACGGTATTTCATTTGTTTTGGGTGTGATGTATACTGTGATGATTTATGTAGTTAGTTGTAGTTGAGGATTTATTGAAATGTGTGGTAAAATATTTGTTCTTTTCATTGTATGATTGACACTGGGTTTACGCTACACTATATGAACGGACAACCATTGCGTGACTAAGGTCAGTTGAGTTCCCTGAACTTGTTTACCGGGCTGGACTCTTTAGGCCTGAGGTACAGGACATTTCTGGAGGAACTAGAGCTGTTTAAAGCTCATTATTGTTATATTGTTGTGTGTGTGATCATTTATGTTGTTAATACATCCACGCAAAAGAATACAGTTGTTTTGAAGTTATTTCCATTGTTTTAAGGGTTCATGAAAAGTGTATTTCCATCCTGACATTTACATGAGTCCTTTGTATTGGTGTAGACTTGACGGACCAGATGGGACTCATTCCCTATCAAACTAAAAGGAGAAACTAATATTTTCTCTGGTAGGCACAACCTACCTGGCACCCCTATAAATTATAACCTCAAGTCAAAACCGTTACAGTACATATCCCAACCAGAAGCCATGGATTACAGGCAACATCCGCACTGAGCTAAAAGCTAGAGCTGACGCTTTCAAGGAGAGGGACTTTAACCCGGAAGCTTATAAGAAATCCCGCCCTCAGACGAACCATCAAACAGGAAAAGCATCAATACAGGACTAAGATCGAATCATACTACACCGGCACTGCCGCTTGTCGGATGTGGCAGGGCTTGCAAACCATTACAGACTACAAAGGGAAGCACAGCCGAGAGCTGCCCAGTGACACGAGCCTACCAGGCGAGCTAAACTACTTCTATGCTCGCTTCAAGGCAAATAACACTGAAACATGCATGAGAGCACCAGCTGTTCCGGAAGACTGTGTGATCACGCTCTCCGCAGCCGATGTGAGTAAGACCTTTAAACAGGTCAACATTCACAAGGCCGCAGGGCCAGACGGATTACCAGGACGTGTACTGCGAGCATGTGCTGACCAACTGGCAAGTGTCTTCACTGACATTTTCAACCTCTCCCTGTCTGAGTCTGTAATACCAACATGTTTTAAGAAGACCACCATAGTCCCTGTGCCCAAGAATACTACGGTAACCTGTCTAAATGACTACCGACCCGTAGCACTTACGTCTGTAGCCATGAAGTGCTTTGAAAGGCTTGTCATGGCTCGCATCAACACCATTATCCCAGAAACCCTAGACCCACTCCAATTTGCATACCGCCCCAACAGATCCACAGATGATGCAATCTCTATTGCACTCCACACTGCCCTTTCCCACCTGGACAAAAGGAACACCTATGTGAGAATGCTATTCATTGACTACAGCTCAGCGTTCAACACCATATTGCCCTCAAAGCTCATCACTAAGCTAAGGACCCTGGGACTAAACACCTCCCTCTGCAACTGGATCCTGGACTTCATGACGTGTCGCCCCCAGGTGATAAGGGTAGATAACAACACATCCGCCACGCTGATCCACAACACAGGGGCCCCTCACGGGGGTGCGTGCTCAGTCCCCTCCTGTACTCCCTGTTCACTCATGACTGCACGGCCAGGCACGACTCCAACTCCATCATTAAGTTTGCCGATGACACAACAGTGGTAGGCCTAATCAACGACGAGGCATGGCCTCACCTGGCCGTGTGGTGCCAGGACAACAACCTCTCCCTCAACGTGATCAAAACAAAGGAGATGATTGTGGACTACAGGAAAAAGAGGACCGAGTACGCCCCCATTCTCATCGACGGGGCTGCAGTGGAGCAGGTTGAGAGCTTCAAGTTCCTTGGTGTCCACATCACCAACAAACTAACATGGTCCAAGCACACCAAGACAGTTGTGAAGAGGGCACGACAAAACCTATTCCCCCTCAGGAGACTGAAAAGATCTGGCATGGGTCCTGAGATCCTCAAAAGGTTCTACAGCTGTACCATCGAGAGCATCCTGACTGGTTGTATCACTGCCTGGTATGGCAACTGCTCGGCCTCTAACAGCAAGGCACTACAGAGGGTAGTGTGAACGGCCCAGTACACCACTGGGGCCAAGCTTCCTGCCATCCAGGACCACTATACCAGGCGGTGTCAGAGGAAGGCCCTAAAAATTGTCAAAGACTCCAGCTACCCTAGTCATAGACTGTTCTCTCTGCTACCGCACGGCAAGCGGTACCAGAGCGCTAAGTCTAGGTCCAAGAGGCTTCAAAACAGCTTCTATCCCCAAGCCATAAGACTCCTGAACACCTAATCAAATGGCTACCCAGACTATTTGCACCCCCCCCTCTTTTACACCGCTGCTACTCTCTGTTGTTGTCATTTATGCATAGTCACTTTAATAACTCTACCTACATGTATATAATACCTCAACTAACTGGTGCCCCCGCACATTGACTCTGTACCGGTACCCCCCTGTATATAGTCTCACTATTGTTATTTTACTGCTGCTCTTTAATGTTACTTTTATTTCTTATTCTTATCTGTATTTCTTAAAATGCATTGTTGGTTAGGGGCTCATAAGTAAGCATTTCACTGTAAAGTCCACACCTGTTGTATTCGGCGCATGTTGTAATGAACACGAGGGGAGACAGAGAGCTGGTTTCAAGCGCAGGGCGCAGCAGGTGTTTAATGCAAAGGACCAGAGGAGGAGGCAGGTAGCTGGGTCCAGGGGCAGGCAGAAGGTCATACACAGGGGTCCAAAAGGGCAACAGTACAAGCAGGGAAAAGGCTAGTATGGTAGTCCGGGAGATCAGGCAATAGGTAGATAACAACAGGAAATCCGATAGGCTGAAGTACAGGAAGGGAATAGACAAAAGGCGTCGTTAGTGAGGCAGGCAAAAACTTTCATATTCGGGAGGAGTAAATCATGGGGAAAACAGAGCTCCGAAAGCCATATGTCACAAAACAAACAATACCTCACGGTGATGGGGTGCAAAGAACTGAAGTAAATAGTGTGTGATAATGACATACATGTGTGTGTGAACAGGTGATTAGAATTCAGGTGATTGGAATCTGGAGAGTGAGCTGCGTTCAGGGGATTTAGGTGTTTGAGGGTGTGAGTTGGAAGCAGACGTTACACATGAAACTAATAATATTTGATTTGATAATCATGATAAGATAAAACTAGAGCCTGCAGGATGTGCTTTTTGAGTGTGGTGTCAAAAAAGCAGATCATCTCTTTATTACGGACAGCACGCTCCCCATCTTTACAACCATTGAATCTATATGTTTTCAGCATGACTGTTTACAATCTAAGGTAACACCAAGTAATTTAGTCTCCTCAACTTGTTCAACAGCCACACCATTCACCACCAGATTCAGCTGAGGTCTAGAACTTAGGGAATAATTTGTACCAAATGCAATGCTCTTAATTTTAGAGATGTTCAGGACCAGTGTATTACTGGCCACCCATTCCCAAACAGACTGCTACTCTTTGTTAAGGGTTTCAGTGACCTCATTAGCTGTGGTTGCTGATGCATATATGGTTGAATCATCAACACATGGACACACATGCTTTGTTTAATGCCAGTGGCAGGTCATTGGTAAAAATAGAAAAGAGTAAAGGGCCTAGAGAGCTGCCCTGTGGTACACCACACTTTACATGTTTGACATTAGAGAAGCTTCCATTAGGAATACGCTATAAGATGGATAGCTCTGAATCCACGATATGGTGGAGGTTGGAAAGCCAAAACACATGTTTTCTCAACAACAATAATATCAAAGGCTGCACTGAAAGGACAGTACAGCTCCCACAATCTTCTTATCAATTTCTTTCAACCAATCATCAGTCATTTGTGCCAGTGCAGTACATGTTGAGTGCCCTTCTCTATAAATATGCTGAAAGTCCGTTGTTAATTTGTTTACGGTGAAATGGCATTGTATTTGTTCAAACACAATTCTTTCCAACAGTTTGCTAAGAGCTGGCATTAAGCTGATAGGTCTGCTGTTAGAACCAGTAAAGGCCGCTTTACCACTCTTGGGTAATGGAATGACTTTGGCTTCCATCCAGGCCTGAGGACAAAGACTTTCCTCTAGGCTCAGATGAAAGATTTGACAGATAGGAGTGTCCATAGAGTCAACTACCATCCCCAGTAGCTTTCCATCCAAGTTGTCAATACCAAGAGGTTTGTCATTATTGATCGATAACCATCATGTTTTTAGTCACCTCTCCCACGCTAATTTTACAAAATTCAAACTTGCAATGCTTTTCTTTCATTATCTGTTTTTTTATACATGAGTAAGATGGCTCACTGTTCGTTGTTGGCATTTCCTGCCTAAGTTTTCCCACTTGAGTGAGAGACGTGTCCTCCCTGGGCTGACCCTTCATCTTCTCTCTTCCAGGGCCAAGTCCCCCCAGCCCCCCCTGGAGGAAGAGGATGAGGAGTTTGACGACAGCACTGTCTGCCTGGACACCTGTGAGTACACACACACAGACCTGTCCACATGAGTACACACCTGACCACATGTGAGTACACACCTGTCCACATGTGAGTACACACACACACACACACACACACACACACACACACACACACACCTGACCACATGTGAGTACACACCTGTCCACATGTGAGTGTACACACACACACACACACACACACACACACACACACACACACACACACCTGACCACGTGAGTACACACACACACACAGACACCTGACCACATGTGAGTCCGTACACACACACACCTGACCACATGTGAGTACGTACACACACACCTGACCACATGTGAGTACACACACACAGACCTGACCACATGTGACTGGATAGCTGTGGGTAGAATTTGTACAATTATTGAATAACACCTGCAGCAGTGCACATTTTTTAGTTGAACTGTGAAGTTCACGTGTGTGTGTGTGTGTGTGTGTGTGTGACCATAGATAACAGTGACCTGCACTTCAAGGTGTCCCGGGACCGTTACAGCGCGTCATCCCTCACCATGGAGAGCTTTGCCTACCTGTGGGCTGGAGGCAGGGCTTCCTACGGAGTAGCTCAGGGCAAGGCCTGCTTTGAGATGAAGGTGAGGAGAGATATCATCATCATCATCATCAACAACACACACACACACACGTGGTCAATCAATCGATCAAGTTTATTTTATAAATCCATTTTTACATCAGCAGTTGTCACAAAGTGCTTTACGGATACTCAGCCTAAAACCACTGATGATGATGATGATGATGATGATGGTCATGACAAACACACACACACACACACCTCACCCTCGGTGTGTTCTCCCCAGATCATTGAGAAGATCCCAGTGAAACATATCTCCAGTAAAGGCATGGACATCCACGAGGTTCTGGTGGGCTGGTCACTAGCCAATGGAACACTGTTACTGGGTGAGTGTACCATTAGACCAACCAATCTAATTCAGTGGACTCCTGATATATGCTAAGGATAACCCCTGGTGTGTTGTGCTGTTGTATGGTAACTCCTTGTCTGACTGTGTGTCTGTCTGCTTTGACGTCCTCAGGAGAAGAGGAACACTCGTATGCCTTCTCTGCCAAAGGGAAGAAAACCACCAACTGTGTCACAGAAGACTTCGGAGAGTGCTTCGATGAAAACGATGTCGTCGGGTGCCTAATTGTAAGATATTTTAATGATCCCTTTTGTTTGTCACATTTCGCTCAAAGAGCTAAATAGACACTTTAGCCAGTTAAAAAATAAACATCAGCTAACAGATTAAACTGCTGCTGCTTTTTCCACTGATGATGATGTTCGTCCTCTCTCTTGCAGAACTTTGAAGGCTCGGAGGTGGAGCTGTCGTTCAGTAAGAACGGTCAGGACCTAGGCGTGGCCTTCAAGGTGGACAAGGCATCTCTGGACGGACGGCCCCTCCTCCCTCACGTCCTCTGTCACAACTGTGCTGTAGAGTTCAACTTCGGCCAGAGGGAGGCGCCACTGTTTGTCCCACCGGCCGGCTACAGCTTCCTACAGCAGGTCCCTGTGGGCAAGAGGGTCCGAGGCCCCAAGGGGCCTGACACCAAGGATGACTGTGAGGTGAGTGCGTGCTGGTTTTCATGTTATTGAATGTCCATGTGGTATTTTCATAATTTCCATTTCCAACTCTGTATCCCACATTTGACAACACATTACTTTGCAGCCATGATCAAAATGTATCTTACTCTCCCAGGTGATCGTGATGGTAGGCCTGCCTGGCGCTGGGAAGACGGCGTGGGTAACCAAGCACACTCAGGAGCACCCTGGGAAATACAACATCCTGGGAACCAACACCATCCTGGAGAAGATGATGGTGAGTGATGCTAAAAGGGACAGGACAGTTCTACAGTTCAGTTTAAAGGGACAGGACAGTTCTACAGTTCAGTTTAAAGGGACAGGACAGTTCTACAGTTCAGCTTAAAGGGACAGGACAGTTCTACAGTTCAGTTTAAAGGGACAGGACAGTTCTACAGTTCAGCTTAAAGGGACAGGACAGTTCTACAGTTCAGCTTAAAGGGACAGGACAGTTCTACAGTTCAGCTTAAAGGGACAGGACAGTTCTACAGTTCAGCTTAAAGGGACAGGACAGTTCTACAGTTCAGCTTAAAGGGACAGGACAGTTTTACAGTTCAGCTTAAAGGGACAGGACAGTTTTACAGTTCAGCTTAAAGGGACAGCACAGTTTTACAGTTCAGCTTAAAGGGACAGCACAGTTTTACAGTTCAGCTTAAAGGGACAGGACAGTTCTACAGTTCAGTTTAAAGGGACAGGACAGTTCACCTTAAAGAGATACCTCACCTTAAAGAGGCAGTTCAGCTTAAAGGGACAGGACAGTTCTACAATTCAACAGTTCAGCTGAATGGGACAGGACATTTCACTTTAAAGAGACAGCTCATCTTAAAGGGTCAGTTCAGCTGAAAGAGACAGCTCACCTTAAAGGGTCAGTTCAGCTTGAAGGGACAGCTCACCTTAAAGGGTCAGTTCAGCTGAAAGGGACAGCTCACCTTAAAGGGACAGCTCACCTTAAAGGGTCAGTTCAGCTGAAAGGGACACCTCACCTTAAAGGGTCAGTTCAGCTGAAAGGGACACCTCACCTTAAAGGGTCAGTTCAGGTTGAAGGGACAGCTCACCTTAAAGGGTCAGTTCAGGTTGAAGGGACACCTCACCTTAAAGGGTCAGTTCAGCTGAAAGGGACAGCTCACCTTAAAGGGTCAGTTCAGCTTGAAGGGACAGCTCACCTTAAAGGGTCAGTTCAGCTGAAAGGGACAGCTCACCTTAAAGGGTCAGTTCAGCTGAAAGGGACACCTCACCTTAAAGGGTCAGTTCAGCTGAAAGGGACACCTCACCTTAAAGGGTCAGTTCAGCTTGAAGGGACACCTCACCTTAAAGGGTCAGTTCAGGTTGAAGGGACAGCTCACCTTAAAGGGTCAGTTCAGCTTGAAGGGACAGCTCACCTTAAAGGGTCAGTTCAGCTTGAAGGGACAGCTCACCTTAAAGGGTCAGTTCAGCTGAAAGGGACAGCTCACCTTAAAGGGTCAGTTTAGCTGAAAGGGACAGCTCACCTTAAAGGGTCAGTTCAGCTGAAAGGGACAGCTCACCTTAAAGGGTCAGTTCAGCTGAAAGGGACAGCTCACCTTAACGGGTCAGTTCAGGTTGAAGGGACAGCTCACCTTAAAGGGTCAGTTCAGCTGAAAGGGACACCTGACCTTAAAGGGTCAGTTCAGGTTGAAGGGACAGCTCACCTTAAAGGGTCAGTTCAGCTTGAAGGGACAGTTCACCCCAAAGTCAGATGATTCCATACCTCAAAATTCTTTATTTTCCTTTGCCAGATCGCCAGTCTGAAACGCCAAATGAAGGATGTCACCAAACTCACCGCCATCTCCCAGCGTGCACCTCTTTTCCTGGGAAAATTCATTGAGATTGCTGCACGCAAAAAACGCAACTACATCCTTGACCAGGTAACCATGGTTACCCACATTGAAGCTTTTGTTTTGTGTATTTGTTCAATTGTCGTTCTTTTTGAATATTTGATTAAGCCAGCATCATCATGAGAAACAAATACTACTTACTGTATGGCAGTGTGAGAATGGAATGATTTCAGTAGGTGTATGGTTGGATATGACTTCAACCCTGGTACCTCTCTCTCTTTCTCTTTCTCTTTCTCTTTCTCTCAGACCAATGTGTCGGCCCCGGCCCAGAGGAGGAAGATGTGTCTGTTTGCAGGATTCCAGAGGAAGGCCGTGGTGGTGTGTCCTACTGACGACAACTACAAGCAGAGGACACAGAAGAAAGCCGAGACGGATGGTAAAGACGTCCCCGAGCACGCTGTACTCAAGATGAAAGGTGAGCTACAACAACCTAGAATACCTGACAGCCATAACACCTGTTACCTGTATCAATAACACATGAGAGCTTACATTACATTTGAGTCCTTTGGCAGACGCTTCTATCCGGGCTGACTGACTGATTTGTTAGGGGTTGATATATCTGGCTGTTTCCCTCCCGTCCTCCTGTAGGCATCTACACCCTGCCGGAGCCAGGGGATTGCTTCAGTGAGGTGAGCTTCGTGGAGCTGCAGAAGGACGAGGCCTCCAAGCTGCTGGACTTGTACAAGGAGGAGAGTCGCTCCGCCCTGCCCCCAGAGAAGAAGGCCAACCAGGGGGGCACGCCGCCCAAGAGAGGGGGCAGCCACCGTGGCCGTGGGGGCAGAGGGCAGGGGCAGTGGGGAGGAGGTCAGGGGCAGAGGGGGGGCAGAGGAGGCTTCCAGATCAGAGGCAACTTCAGGGGAGGTGAGCCGTGTGTATTTGACTCTGTAAATAACTATAATACTTGAGGTGTATGTTTGTGTACTTGGTATGTACAATATATATTGATCTGTGTGTTTGTCTCTGCCCAGGCCCAGGACCTCGTGGTGGATTCAGTCGTCCCCCCAGAGGTTTCCTCCCTCCTCCGGCCTTCCGAGGGGGCTTCTCCAACCGGGGCAACTTCAACAGGGGGAGTGGGGGCATGCCCAGCAGGGGGGGTGGACCCAGGGGGGGTCCTGGAAGGGGCAACATGGGGGGTAATAGGGGTGGCAATATGCACCGAGGCAGCATGACCCGCGGAGGAGGTGGAGGTGGAAGAGGACGTGGGGACAACAGGGGCAACTTCACACAGGTGGGTCACTAGTTACTATACTTGATAGTGTCCTTGACTGGGACTAGAACGAGTCTGACTCTATCAGCTAGAGTGGATTGTTGGATTATTTCATTTCTATATAGTTTTCTGAATATAACAACAACATACAGTACATTTGTATAACCCACCAATTGTACTGGAGGTCAGCTGCCAGTCCCAGGTGTCTGATGGCTGTTGTGTTTTCCGCAGAAGTTCAGAGGCAGAGGAGGCAACAATCGCAGCTTCAACAAGAACAGCAACTTTGGCATGAACAAGGCCCAGGCCTTCAACCAGAGCTGGCAGCAGGGGGTATGTACTGCTCCTGATGTAGCTGGACGTAGCGCAGCACAGGCTGGGAAATGTTTGCACCTTAGGACCAATGGAATGGTTCAAAACTCTTACCTTTAACTTCTGTCTTTCATCTTTAGTTCTGGAACCAGAAGCCATGGAGCCAACAGTACCACCCAGGATACTACTGAGCATGTGCGGTAGAGAGACTGACTGACAGCACACAGACACACCCCCTCACTACAAACCCCGTCCACCCTGGCGCATACTACTCCTGTTACGCTCCATTTTACCCCCTTTTCCTCTCCTCTTCCTTCGTTTTAGGAAGAAAGAGCATTCCACTGCTGACATCGACTGCCGGTTCTGAGACAAAGACGACAAACGCTTTCTGGGCTCCTTTACTTTCTGCGTTTTGATTTGGTATATTTGTATTGCTTTTACGTTTCAGAGCCAGAGCTCTCAAGCGTTCGCCTTCAGAAACCTTGGCTTTCATCCAGCATGTGATGTCTCTTAAAAAACTTTTCAGGGTTCTGTGTTTTTATCTGTAAAGATGTACTTTTTAATACAACGATTATGATGATGATGATGATAAATATTTATTTCCGATGTTTTGCTTTATATTATGTTGTTTTATGTGTTTAAGAATCAGGAGAGGCTAGCACTCACTTTAGACACATGGCATTTGTGAGGTGTCGTAATTCTAGTCCTGCTGCAAATACGTTTGTTTCTAGTAAGTAAGGTGAAGTTTAAGCTGTAATAAAAAATGATATGCTTAAAAGATATATATATATATATATGTGTAATTTAACTAACAGACAGCCCACATAAACACAGGAATTGCTCTGAATGGTGCATCTTACTTGGTATGCGAATCCATATTTTTCAATGTCAAAGGTGTTAGAAAAGCCTTTGATATGAGAAGCACTGTCTCAGAGTAGCTGTCTTGTTAAAATGAATAAAATGTCTTGCTATATCCTGCATCAGTGGCTCATACATCCAAGGCCGTCCTTCAGTAAGGCACTCCTTTATCTATCTTGAGTGGTCACATACTCAGTACTCCGTAGCAGATAGGCCATTCCATGACGCCTGGGGCGCGTTCAGTAGAGCACAACGTTATCTAACATTCAGATCAGAGATGGGCAACTGAAGGCCCTCGGACCAATTTCAAAATTTGGTTGTTGATCAGCAGTTTATTGTTTGTAATGTCAGTCACTGATAGTCACTCAATTAGCCCATGTCAGCTAAAATGTTTTAGATTGGAAAATTAGTCTAGCGGCCAGCTATCTAAACTTGTAGTAATCATGGTTGAATTACCTCCCGGAGGGCCCCCATGGATTTTGTTAGTCAGTCTCACTCAGATATCATATTAAAAACAGCTAATTTTCCTCTCTGCCCCATGGCAAAATGAATAGATTGGCATGAAATCCGTTATAAAATTGCAAAATGTTCTCTACACCCCACGGCTAAATGTGTAGAATGGCACGAAATTAGGATCACTCTGGGATAGAACTGTCCTGAATAGAGCTGACATGATTCCTTACACTACGTGTCCGAGAGGCAGGTTTGTTCTACGCAGTCATTTTTTTTATAGCCGATGGGGGTGGGGGTCACAAAAAAGCTGAACTCAGCATGAGGGGCCACAGTTGCGCCACAGTTCCATTCAAAAGTACAACAAAAACCACAGTTTTACATCAATGTGGTTCTCTCCAATAAACAATTATTTGAAAAATGGGTTTTAAGTGCCAACATTAAACATTTCACTCTTGGACTTACATGATCAACCTGGTCCTTAGCAGGTTTGTCTGAGTGAACCCAGCTTAAAGCACTTAAAGATACTACACAGCAATGTAAAAACATTACTGTGTAGAACAAACCTACCTTTCAGACACTTAGTGTAAGGAATAATGTCCGCTCCATTCATGAGTTCTATCTGCAACGTTTAGTATATTGCATCCTGAACATGACCCTGTTTTCAACACCTCTGATAGCCTACTGTTAGCAGTAGAACTAGGAGTTCTCCTCACCACCTCTGATAACCGACTGTTAGCAGTAGAACTAGGAGTTCTCCTCACCACCTCTGATAACCGACTGTTAGCAGTAGAACTAGCAGGTTCTCCTCACCACCTCTGATAACCTACTGTTAGCAGTAGAACTAGGAGTTCTCCTCACCACCTCTGATAACCGACTGTTAGCAGTAGAACTAGGAGTTCTCCTCACCACCTCTGATAACTGACTGTTAGCAGTAGAACTAGGAGTTCTCCTCACCACCTCTGATAACCTACTGTTAGCAGTAGAACTAGGAGTTCTCCTCACCACCACTGATAGCCTACTGTTAGCAGTAGAACTAGCAGGTTCTCCTCACCACCACTGATAGCCTACTGTTAGCAGTAGAACTAGGAGTTCTCCTCACCACCACTGATAACCTTCTGTTAGCAATAGAACTAGGAATTTGGTGCTAAAGGCTCAAATCCCTTTGGTAAGGCCTAGAAGGCCCCATATTGACAGTGACACAGTCCAACAAATAGACATGTTTTTATCCTACAGTATGATGCTTTAAAGTGCTTAAGATTCCATAGTAATGTAATTTAAGTAATGATTTAAGGCCTTTAGTTGTTTATTGTAAATACTTTTGAAATTAATTTGATTGTAGAACTGTTATAAAAGGTAGTCCTTTTTTTGTGGATGGGGGTCATTTTTGTTGGTTTTATTTTTTGAACTGTCAAGGTGCGTACTTTTCATTGACATTTGGAAATCAAATTGTCTTGAATCAGTGCTTTTTGTGAGTTCCACTGGAATATTTAAGCTGGGCTCATTCAGACAACGCTGCTAAGGACCAGATTGATCATGTAAATCCAAGAGTGAAATGTTTCAATAGGGGAGCACCCTGTGTATGTTGTGTGTGTGTTTACTGTTTGTCTAGTAATTGCATATTGGAGAGAACCACAATGGTATATAACTGTAGTTTTTGTTGTATTTATTGAATTGAACTGTAGATTAGGCCTAAATGTATTTTGGGACCAACACAGTGGAATAACCCTGACTTCTCAGAGAAGCATTTAAATCAGACTGAAGTAAATGTTACTACTGTCTACTGTTTCAGCAGTTGTGTGGTACATAGCCTAGAGTGGGTTGGTGTGTTGAAAGAGTTATTATTGTCAACTCTCATCTTTTTACTCGGTGTATAAGCTGTATAAACTGACTGACAAAGGCTCATTATTGAAGGTGCCTTCAGAAGAAATTGTTACCCCTGGACTTATTCCACATTTTGTTGTGTTACCGCCTGAATTCAAAATGGATGAAATACATTTTTGAAGCTCACCCATCTACACACAATACCCCATAATGACAAAGTGAAAACATGTTTTTAGAAATGTTTGCAAATTTATTGAAAATTAAATACAGAAAGATCGCATTTAGATAAGTATTCACACCCCTGAGTCAATACTTTGTAGAAGTACCTTTGGCAGTAATTACAGCTGTGAGTCTTTCTAGGTAAGTCTCTAACGGCTTTCCACACTTGGTTGAGCAACATTTTTATTTATTTATTTTATGTGACCTTTATTTAACTAGGCAAGTCAGTTAAGAAGAAAATCTTATTTACAATGACGGCTTACCCCCCCGGCCAAACCCGGACGACACTGGGCCAATTGTGCGCCGCCCTATGAGCCTCCCAATCGCGGCCGGTTGTGATACAGCCTGGAATCAAACCAGGGTCTGTAGTGACGCCTCTAGCACTGAGATGCAGTGCCTTAGACCGCTGCGCCAGTTGGGAGCCCCATTTGCCCATTATTCTTTTCAAAATTCTTCAAGCTCTGTCAAATTGGTTGTTGATCATTGCTAGATAAACATTTTCAGGTCTTGCCATATATTTTCAAGTCAATTTAAGTCAAAACTGTAACTTGGCCACTCAGGAACATTCACTGTCTTCTTGGTAAGCAACTCCAGTTTATATTTGGCCTTGTATTTTAGGTTATTGTACTGCTGAATTCATCTCCCAGTGTCTGGTGGAAAGCAGACTGAACCAGGTTTTCCTCTAGGACTTTGCCTGTGCTAAGCTCCCTTCTGTTTCTTTTTTTACCCTGAAAGACTCGTCAGTCCTTAATGATTACAAGCATACCCATAACATGATGCAGCCACCACTATGCTTGAAAATATGAAGAGTGGTAAACACTTTGTATTCAGGACAAACATAATACTTTGTATTCAGGACAAATAAAGTGAATTGCTTTGCCACATTTTTTGCAGTATTACTTTAGTGCCTTGTTGCAAACAGGATGCATTTAAAAAAAATCTGTACATGCTTCCTTCTTTTCACGCTGTCAATTAGGGTAGTATTGTGGAGTAACCACAATGTTGTTGATCCATCCTCAGTTTTCTCTTATCACAGCCATTAAACTCTAACTGTTTTAAAGTCACCATTGGCCTCATGGTGAAATCCCTGACCGGTTACCTTTCTCTCCGGTAACTGAGTTAGGAAGGACGCCTGTATCTTTCTAATGACTGTCTGTATTGATACACCATTTGAAGTGTAATTAATAACTTCACCATGCTCAAAGGGATATTTAATGTCTGCTTTTTTTCTTTTTTACCCTTCTACCAATAGGTGCCCTTCTTTGCGAAGCATTAGAAAACCTCCCTGGTCTTTGTGGTTGAATCTGTGTTTGAAATTCACTGCTCGACTGAGGGACAGTTAATTGTATGTGTGGGGTACAGAGATGAGGTAATCATTAAAAAATCACGTTAAACACTGTTATTGCACACAGAGTGAGTCCATGCAACTTATTATGTGACTTGTTAAGCAAATGTGTACTCCTGAACTTACTTAGGCTTGCTATAACCAAGGGATTGAATACTTATTGACTCAAGACATTACAACTTTACATTTTTAAGTAATTTGTAAACATTTTGAAAAACACAATTCCACTTTGACATTTTGGGGTATTGTGTGTAGGCCTGTGAATACTTTCTTAGGGTACTGTAGTATTCTGAACCTGGGGTGTATTCGCTAGGAACCAAACAGAAGCAAACAGAACAAAATGGTGAGGGACTTACCGGAATTTGTCCAATAGAAACTACAGTTTCCGTTGCAAAACGTTTTCCGTTGGGGGTAAATGTTTTCCGTTTTCTGTTTCCAACTTCTGAATACACCCCTGGTCTGACATAACTATGTTGTGTTAGTGTGGCGTAATAGAGAGCAGAGGACCATGGAACCAGGCCAGCCCAACCTAGCTTGACTGTCATGTAAATATCTTCTATTTCTGCTTCCATGGAATCATAAGGCACTATTTTGTTCCCCTTGAATGATATTAGAGTAGAAGGTACCGGTACATTTTATTTATGAGTCATGTCTTTAATGTGCGTTTTAAAATGAGATGGACAACAGAATGGACTGTGGTCACCTTCACAATCAAGTCTAATGCAAGGGCAACATGTCCCTTTTATGTTGTAAAATGTTGTTTTTTTTCAACAAACAATTTTATTGCCCATGTCAAATTGTTGTTCTAGGTAGACTTTGTTTAAGGAATATGTCTGGCACATAAAAGGAATACAATTAGAATGATTAAGGACGGCATGTTCTGTAAAACAGCAGGTGATTGAAGTGAGGCTTGCTTGTCTAAGTGCTAGTGGATGGAGACATTTCAAGTATTTGGTCTGACTTGTACTGTCTGAGACAATGTTTAACATTTTGTAACATAGACTACAACCTGTTTTTTGTTTGTTTCTTTTTTATTCCTTGCTATGTTTTGTATTTTGTTATGAGGACAAAAATATTAAAATAAGATGGAAAAAAGCTGGCCAAATACTTACTTTTCTTACTTTATTCCTTTTCTCACATTTTGTGGAGGGAAAGTGATAGCGATGCCCCTTTTGAAAGGTATGAATAAAACGGTTCAAAACATGTGTATGTGTGTTCCACCACAGGTTCCCAACCAGGGGTACTTGGCCTATCAACGGTGGGTACTTGAGAGGACTCATGAGGCCATAGGCTTACTGTCAAAATACGCATGAGGGGGTACTTCACGCATGAGAGGGCACTCCGGGCAGAGCCAAATTCAGTTGGTGGTACAGTAACCGAAAAGGTTTGCGAACCATTGGAGTAGAACACTATGTCTAGTAGAGTCACCGCAAGAGGGCGATACAATGTTGTGCGCACTTACCTGACCTCAGGTACCACTGATTCAACCAATGGATCTAACATTGTTTTCAGAATTTAAAAAAATGGAATCCAAAATTAGCTATTAACTTAATTTGTAGGTGAAAATCTACTACAAATACTCAGAGATGGGTAGTATTTCTGTTATTTGTATTTGAAATACATATTTTAATTACTTCTGAGTATTTTGTGTGTCGTATTACACTGGGCTGAAGTACAGAAGCTGTAATTTGTATTGTCAAAATACAAAATACTTTTCTATACCATTTCTTTATAGTGGTTCACAATTTTGTGGCCCTCTTTCACCCTACATTGGTATCAAAAATCTGATGGCACTATGATGTAATAAGAGCGTCTGCTAAATTAACTAAATGTATATGTAAAAATTAACAATTGCAAAGCATGCTGAGTATTACTCTAATGAGCTCCGCCCCAAAATAAGGCCAATGACAATTCCCAGTGTGCTTTGCAGTTGTTAATTTTGACATATACATTAACATTTTGGTAATTTAGCAGACGCTGTTATCCAGAGTGACAGAGCATTCAACTAACGTAGATAAATAAAATTATAAACTGGGGGTTCGAGTCCCGAATGCTGATTGGCTGAATGCTGATTGACCAAACTAGAGGTCGACCGATTATGATTTTTCAACGCCGATACCGATTATTGGGGGCCCGAAAACCGCCGATGCCGATTAATCGGCCGATTTAAAAAAATTGATTTATTTGTAATAATGCCAATTACAACAATACTGGATGAACACTCATTTTAACTTAATATAATACATAAATACTATCAATATAGCCTCAAATAAATAATGAAACATGTTCAATTTGGTTTAAATAATGCAAAAACAAAGTGTTGGAGAAGAAAGTAAAAGTGCAATATGTGCCATGTAAAAAAGCTAACGTTTAAGTTCCTTGCTCAGAACATGGGAACATATGAAAGCTGGTGGTTCCTTTTAACATGAGTCTTCAATATTCCCAGGTAAGAAGTTTTAGGTTGTAGTTATTATAGGAATTATAGGACTATTTCTCTCTATACGATTTGTATTTCATATACCTTTGACTATTGGATGTTCTTATAGGCACTTTAGTATTGCCCGTGTAACAGTATAGCTTCCGTCCCTCTCCTCGCTCCAACCTGGGCTCGAACCAGGAACACATCGACAACAGCCACCCTCGAAGCAGCGTTACCCATGTAGAGCAAGGGGAACAACCACTCCCAAGTCTCAGAGCGAGTGACGTTTGAAACGCTATTAGCGCGCACGCGCTAACTAGCTAGCCATTTCACATGGGTTACACCAGCCTAATCTCGGGGGTTGATAGGCTTGAAGTCATAAACAGCGCAATGCTTGAAGAATTGCGAAGAGCTGCTGGCAAAACGCACGAAGTTGCTGTTTGAATGAATGCTTACGAGCCTGCTGCTGCCTACCATCGCTCAGTCAGACTGCTCTATCAAATATCAAATCATAGACTTAATTATAACATAACACACAGAAATACGAGCCTTTGGTCAATAATATGGTCGAATCCGGAAACTATCATTTCGAAAACAAAACGTTTTTTATTTCAGTGAAATACGGAACCGTTCCATATTTAACTAACGGGTGGCATCCCTAAGTCTAAATATTCCTGATACATTGTACAACCTTCAATGTTATGTCATAATTATGTACAATTCTGGCAAATTAATTACAGCCTTTGTTAGGAATAAATGGATTTCACACAGTTCGCAATGAGCCAGGTGGCCCAAACTGCTGCATATACCCTGACTGCTTGCACGGAACGCAAGAGAAGTGCCACAAATTCATGTTAGCAGGCAATATTAACTAAATATGCAGGTTTAAAAATATATACTTGTGTATTGATTTTAAAGAAAGGCATTGATGTTTATGGTTAGGTACATTGGTGCAACTACAGTGCTTTTTTCGCAAATGTGCTTGTTAAATCATCACCCGTTTGCCGAAGTAGGCTGTGATTCGATGAGAAATTAACAGGCACCGCATCGATTATATGCAATGCAGGACACGTTAGATAAACTAGTAATATCATCAACCATGTGTAGTTAACTAGTGATTATGTTAAGATTGATCGTTTTTTAAAAGATAAGTTTAATGCTAGCTAGCAACTTACCTTGGCTTCTTGCTGCCCTCGCGTAACAGGTAGTCAGCCTGCAGGCTCCTCGTGGAGTGCAATGTAAGGCAGGTGGTTAGAGCGTTGGACTAGTAACCGGAAGGTTGCAAAAACGAATCCCCTCTGAACAAGTAGAAAGAGGAGGAAGGGAAGCGCTACTAAGGTACACAATAGTAAATGTTGGTAGACAGAAGGTGCTCTTTGGTAAAAGGGTTGAGTTGGTCTTCAAAAAGAAAGGAGGACCAAGGCACTCTTCATATAATTGATTAAAATGCCTTTATTAGTATGGCATGTTCAATAGAAACAATGTTTTTAAAAAACCGACGCGTTTCGGCTGCATGGCCTTCATCAGGGTGTACAAAGAAATAATACAATGTTCTCTGTTTAACAGCTTTTCCAATTAACCCTAATTAGAAGGGGGAGTGGTTAAAATTGATTGGACACACCTAGTAAGCAATAGTATACACACTTTAAAGTGAAATGCTGTAGCTATGTTATCATAAAAATGTAACTCCAAACTAGAAGTATCAGAACACTTAGAAAGGTAGTTCTAACCTTAAATATGTCTGGGCGAAGTGTCAAGAATAAGAAAGCAATACATTCCATAGTACACTAGAACACAGCAAAACATGAACAACAAGAGTCTAAACATAGCTGAGGGCAATTGAGCAAAGATATCCACTAGATGACAGCAAATGTACCCATCACAACCCTACAGGAAGGGTGAGAAATCCATATCTTCATTCAAACCCGGGTATTTAGTGGCCTGTAGTTTGTAAATCCAAAAACTTTCCCCTCTGAACAAGGCACTTAACCCCCGTTCCTAGGCCATCATTGAAAATAAGAATGTGTTCTTAATCTGACTTGCCTAGGTAAATAAAGGTGTATATATATAAATAATTTTAAAAATTGGCTAAATCGTTGGCCAAAAATACCGATTACCGATTGTTATGAAAACTTGAAATCGGCCAAAATGAATCGCCCATTCCGATTAATCGGTTGACCTCTAGACCAAACGCATGTTTTTCAACCGTTTGCTGCCCGCACCCGCCCGCCCGACTAGCATCACTACTCTGGACGGTTCTGACTTAGAATATGTGGACAACTACAAATGCCTAGTTGTCTGGCTAGACTGTAATCTCTCCTTCCAGACTCATATTAAACATCTCCAATCCAAAATTAAATCTAGAATCGGCTTTCTATTTCGCAACAAAGCCTTCTTCACTCACGCCGCCAAACATACCCCCGTAAAACTGACTATCCTACCGATCCTCGACTTCGGCGATGTAATTTACAAAATAGTTTCCAATACTCTACTCAGCAAACTGGATGCAGTCTATCACAGTGCCATCCGTTTTGTCACCAAAGCCCCTTATACCAACCACCACTGCGACCTGTATGCTCTAGTCGGCTGGCCCTCGCTACATATTCGTCGCCAGACCCACTGGCTCCAGGTCATCTATAAGTCTATGCTAGGTAAAACTCCGCCTTATCTCAGCTCACTGGTCACGATAACAACACCCACCCGTAGTATGCGCTCCAGCAAGTATATTTCACTGATCATCCCCAAAGTCAACACCCCCTTTGGCCGCCTTTCCTTCCAGTTCTCTGCTGCCAATGACTGGAACGAATTGCAAAAATCGCTGAAGCTGGAGAAATATTTCCCTCACTAACTTTAAACATCAGCTATCTGAGCAGCTAACCGATCGCTGCAGCTGTACATAGCCCATCTGTAAATAGCCCACCCAATCTACCTACCTCATCCCCATATTGTTTTTATTTACTTTTCTGCTCTTTTGCACACCAGTATTTCTACTTGCACATCATCATCTGCTATTTATCACTCCAGTGTTAATCTGCTAAATTGTAATTACTTCGCTACTGTGGCCTATTTATTGCCTTACCTCCTCACGCCATTTGCACACACTGTATATAGACTTTTTTTTCCTATTGTGTTATTGACTGTACGCTTGTTTATTCCATGTGTAACTCTGTGTTGTTGTCTGTGTCACACTGCTTTGCTTTATCTTGGCCAGGTCGCAGTCGTAAATGAGAACTTGTTCTCAACTAGCTTACTTAAATAAAGGTGAAATAAAATAAAAATAAATATAGCCCTTAGCCGTGGTTTATTGGCCACATACCACAAACCCTCCAGGGTGCCTTAATACTATTATAAACTGGTTACCAATGTAATTAGAGCAGTAAAAATACATGCTTTGTCATATGCCTGTGGTATACGGTCTCATATGCCCGGCTGTCAGCCAATCAGCATTCAGGGCTCGAACCACCCAGTTTATAATTAAGCAGTAATGCACGAGGGGGTGTGGTATTTGGCCAATATACTACGGCCAAGGGCTGTTCTTACGCACGACCCATCGAACCACCTAGTTTATAACATAGCGTCTACCACGGGTATGACAAAACATATATTTTTACATTTGCAAAAGTATCTTCTTTTTTTTTGTTGATATTTTGCAGTTGTATTTTGTCATTGTAATTTATTCCCATCCCTGGAAATACTGTCAAACTTGCTCAAAAGTATCCCACTGTAGAGACTAGCTCAAACTGCAAGCCGAAGAATCTGGTTTCCACTAGTTACCACACAGCCACAAATAGCTATATAATAGAAATTCATGAAAACAAAAATGTGATTTTTGGTCTTAATGTAAGGTTAGGGTTAGGCATAAATTTAGCAGTGTGATGAAAGGTCAGTGTTAGGTTTAAAATCACATGTTAATAAGAAGGGAAATTGTAGAAAGAGGCGTGGTTTAGGGCTGTGGTAACTAGTGACGACCGAAGAATATGTGCCCTCCCCGTTAGCTACTTCCGCATTGTTGTCACTCCCCCTCCACAGCTACTGTTGACCCTGCTGCATACACGCTTGAAACCACCAACTCATCTGCCATCCCGTGGTTACTTGTCTTTTAAATCTAGTTTGTTTGCAAGCCAAGTTAGCGCTGTTCTCGTCCTTGCTGCTGTAGGAGTTCTGGCGAGTCCGCAGCCACTGCTGGCCATGGAGCGAGGAAGCGGGTTTTCGTTCATGAAGTATGGGACGGCAGCGTCTCTTGCGATGGTTCTGCTGGCGTACTGGTTCCGACCTCCCGGGGAGTCAAGGCTGGATGACCGGCTGGACACGGTGCTGTCCTCCCTGCTGCGGGCTGAAAGCAAAGTGGGGATTAACAACGCCAGACCCAGGGTGGCGATAGGTGAGCATCCTGTATAACCAGCTAGCTAAGCCTAACATCAGTTAGCTAGCTCAATTTAGCCACATATATTAGTATTATCTCTGGTTTAGGTAACCTTGCTTTGATGCGCAGGAGGTGGTGCATTTTGGATGGGGTTCTGGGTTGGTATGAAAACTATCTAGTAAAGCAAGCACCACCAGCTTTTTATGAAACCATTTTCAAATATTGTGGTTTTATGTAGCTTTAGCTAGCTAGTGAGCCAAATACCATAATAATTAGGGAAGTAGCCTAGCTGGAATGTTTTGTTGACATTGTCAGTCAGACCCATTTGTTTCTTACTGTTACTGTTCTTTGTTACATTAAATTGCCAATCAGGTACTGTACAGTATATGTATTGGGGAAATGTAGTTAGTTGTCGTTGGTTTAGGCCTAACTAGTTTTCCATTAACCAGTGATGAACAGCTATCTGTATAGACCCTCTTTGTGGACACTGGGGCAACAAGCATGTGTTCTCAGCATTTAGGTATAAAAACTCCTTTACACAAACGGGAGAACCCTGAGGTATTTGGAGACTACTAAAGGCATCCAGCTTTGTAACTGTTACCAGTTTTTCTGCATTCTGGCCCCTAAAGCCACTGTTGACTTGTCCCAGTATCTACCAACATACTAACCCACCCAGCTATCTCTGCAGACACATGACCAGACAGAGTAAAGGTTGTGGAGATCTGGACAAGAGTCTGGTATGTGCCCCTGGGTCCAAGGAGTAATGTAGAGATTAGAGACAAGATCACATTTTATGGGTCGTAAACACATATTTAACAGATGTTATTGCGGGTGTAGCAAAGTGCTTGTGTTCCTAGCTCCAGCAGTGCAGTAATATCTATATCACAACAATGCACACATCTAAAAGTTAAATAATGGAAATAAGAACTATAGAAATATTAGGATGCGCAATGTTGGAATCCGGAGTATAAATGTTTGTGTGTGATGGGATTTATGGACAGTATGTGGATTGTTGGAATCCGGAGTATAAATGTTTGTGTGTGATGGGATTTATGGACAGTATGTGGATTGTTGGAATCCGGAGTATAAATGTTTGTGTGTGATGGGATTTATGGACAGTATGTGGATTGTTGGAATCCGGAGTATAAATGTTTGTGTGTGATGGGATTTATGGACAGTATGTGGATTGTTGGAATCCGGAGTATAAATGTTTGTGTGTGATGGGATTTATGGACAGTATGTGGATTGTTGGAATCCGGAGTATAAATGTTTGTGTGTGTGATGGGATTTATGGACAGTATGTGGATTGTTGGAATCTGGAGTATAAATGTTTGTGTGTGATGGGATTTATGGACAGTATGTGGATTGTTGGAATCCGGAGTATAAATGTTTGTGTGTGATGGGATTTATGGACAGTATGTGGATTGTTGGAATCCGGAGTATAAATGTTTGTGTGTGATGGGATTTATGGACAGTATGTGGATTGTTGGAATCCGGAGTATAAATGTTTGTGTGTGTGATGGGATTTATGGACAGTATGTGGATTGTTGGAATCCGGAGTATAAATGTTTGTGTGTGATGGGATTTATGGACAGTATGTGGATTGTTGGAATCCGGAGTATAAATGTTTGTGTGTGATGGGATTTATGGACAGTATGTGGATTGTTGGAATCCGGAGTATAAATGTTTGTGTGTGTGATGGGATTTATGGACAGTATGTGGATTGTTGGAATCCGGAGTATAAATGTTTGTGTGTGATGGGATTTATGGACAGTATGTGGATTGTTGGAATCCGGAGTATAAATGTTTGTGTGTGTGATGGGATTTATGGACAGTATGTGGATTGAATATGTAGTATATCTTCATAATACGTAGGATAGAATATTATATGTACTGCAATAGTTAAATATGATGGCATTGACAGGAATACATTATTATACATATGAAATTACTAAAATAGTATGTATGCATTATTAAAGTGAGCAGTGTTCCATGTCTATGTACATAGGGCCGCAGCCTTTAAGGTGCAGAGTTGAGTAACAGGGTGGTAGCCGGCTAGTGATAGTGACTAAGTTCAGGGACTGGGTGGAGGCCGGCTAGTGATGGCTATTTAACAGTCTGATAGCCTTTTGAGATAGACGCTGTTTTTCAGTCTCTCGGTCCCAGCTTTGATGCACCTGTACTGACCTCGCCTTTTGGATGATAGCGGGGTGAACAGGCCGTGGCTCGGGTGTTTGATGCCCTTGATGATCTTTTTGGCCTTCCTGTGACATCGGGTGCGGTAGGTGTCCTGGAGAGCAGGAAGTGTGCCTCCGGTGATGCGTTGGGCAGACCGCACCACCCTCTGGAGAACCCTGCTGTTGCTGACGGTTCAGTTGCCGTACTAGGCGGTGATACAGCCCAACAGGAATGGGAGACATCATGGCATAGGCCAGACGTAACCTCATATACTCAGTATTGCACATCCCCATTTCTCTGAACCTTGAATATAATGCTGTTGCACAACTGTATAATTCAATATCTGTGATTCCTGTACCTTGCACAAGCCTTTTGTTTTACACAGTTAGTTACATGAGTGCAATTGCATTACGTGAGTATTCATGAGTCACTTATGAGTGACTTTGCAGTAATGATTGTGTTTTTACACGGGGGGGGGGGGGGGGTCCTGACATAGTGAGCTCACTGCAGGGATTGGGGACTGTTGTGCAGGGGGCAACGAATTATATTGCCTCCCAAATACTGTCTCCTTCCTCTCTCTGTCTCTCTCTGTCTCCAGGTTTGGGGGTTGTGTTGTGATTGTCTACAGTATTAAATACTGTTAGCTTCTCTCCCTCCAGGTTTAGAGGGTTGTGTTGTAATTGTCTACAGTATTAAATACTGTTAGCTTCTCTCCCTCCAGGTTTAGGGGGTTGTGTTGTGATTGTCTACAGTATTAAATACTGTTAGCTTCTCTCCCTCCAGGTTTAGGGGGTTGTGTTGTGATTTGTCTACAGTATTAAATACTGTTAGCTTCTCTCCCTCCAGGTTTAGGGGGTTGTGTTGTGATTGTCTACAGTATTAAATACTGTTAGCTTCTCTTCCTCCAGGTTTGGGGGTTGTGTTGTGATTGTCTACAGTATTAAATACTGTTAGCTTCTCTCCCTCCAGGTTTAGGGGGTTGTGTTGTGATTGTCTACAGTATTAAATACTGTTAGCTTCTCTCCCTCCAGGTTTAGGGGGTTGTGTTGTGATTGTCTACAGTATTAAATACTGTTAGCTTCTCTTCCTCCAGGTTTAGGGGGTTGTGTTGTGATTGTCTACAGTATTAAATACTGTTAGCTTCTCTCCCTCCAGGTTTAGGGGGTTGTGTTGTGATTGTCTACAGTATTAAATACTGTTAGCTTCTCTTCCTCCAGGTTTAGGGGGTTGTGTTGTGATTGTCTACAGTATTAAATACTGTTAGCTTCTCTCCCTCCAGGTTTAGGGGGTTGTGTTGTGATTGTCTACAGTATTAAATACTGTTAGCTTCTCTCCCTCCAGGTTTAGGGGGTTGTGTTGTGATTGTCTACAGTATTAAATACTGTTAGCTTCTCTCCCTCCAGGTTTAGGGGGTTGTGTTGTGATTGTCTACAGTATTAAATACTGTTAGCTTCTCTTCCTCCAGGTTTAGGGGGTTGTGTTGTGATTGTCTACAGTATTAAATACTGTTAGCTTCTCTCCCTCCAGGTTTAGGGGGTTGTGTTGTGATTGTCTACAGTATTAAATACTGTTAGCTTCTCTCCCTCCAGGTTTAGGGGGTTGTGTTGTGATTGTCTACAGTATTAAATACTGTTAGCTTCTCTTCCTCCAGGTTTAGGGGGTTGTGTTGTGATTGTCTACAGTATTAAATACTGTTAGCTTCTCTCCCTCCAGGTTTAGGGGGTTGTGTTGTGATTGTCTACAGTATTAAATACTGTTAGCTTCTCTTCCTCCAGGTTTAGGGGGTTGTGTTGTGATTGTCTACAGTATTAAATACTGTTAGCTTCTCTCCCTCCAGGTTTAGGGGGTTGTGTTGTGATTGTCTACAGTATTAAATACTGTTAGCTTCTCTCCCTCCAGGTTTAGGGGGTTGTGTTGTGATTGTCTACAGTATTAAATACTGTTAGCTTCTCTCCCTCCAGGTTTAGGGGGTTGTGTTGTGATTGTCTACAGTATTAAATACTGTTAGCTTCTCTTCCTCCAGGTTTAGGGGGTTGTGTTGTGATTGTCTACAGTATTAAATACTGTTAGCTTCTCTCCCTCCAGGTTTAGGGGGTTGTGTTGTGATTGTCTACAGTATTAAATACTGTTAGCTTCTCTCCCTCCAGGTTTAGGGGGTTGTGTTGTGATTGTCTACAGTATTAAATACTGTTAGCTTCTCTTCCTCCAGGTTTAGGGGGTTGTGTTGTGATTGTCTACAGTATTAAATACTGTTAGCTTCTCTCCCTCCAGGTTTAGGGGGTTGTGTAGACATCCTCGTGGACGGGGTGAGGTTGCTGAAGAAGATCGGCCTGCCACCTACAGACCAGCCTCTCCATCATGACTACATAGAGAACGCTGATCAGCTGGCACAGAGCTTCGCTTACTTCTTTGTCCCGGGAGCCGCTGCAGAGTGAGTCGCCAAGCACTGTGTGGTGTTAAATAACTGAAGGACCATGTTAGAAGGCAAAGGCGCTTAGGAACACGCGCGTGTGTGAAACTAAGAGACCAGGGGAGATATTTCTAGTTGAGGAGCAACATGGTGTTAGCAGGGTACACACTCAGAGTCAAGGTCCTGATATGCTACCACACCTTGTAGACTAAGGCATTAATCATAATTAATAGTCTAACTCCGTTCCTCTCACACCTTCTCATGTCAACAATCTTTGGCTTGAACTCCAGCTATCATCCATTTCTATTTAAAGGGGCAGTCTGCAGTTGCTACATTAATGATAGATACAGTGCTTCAGAAAGTTATACATTTAGATTGTGTGTCACTGGCCTACACACAATACCACATAATGTCAAAGTGGAGTTATGTACTTAGACATTTTTACAAATGAATTAAAAGTGAAACGCTGAAATGTCTTGAGTCTGAGTATTCAACCTCTTTGTTATGGCAGGCCTAAATATGTTCAGCAGTAAAATGTGCTTAATAAGTTGCATGGACTCACTCTGTGTGCAATAATAGTGTTTAACATGATTTTTGAATGACTACCTCATCTCTGCCCCACACATACAATTATCTGTAAGGTCCCTCAGTTGAGCAGTGAATTTCAAACAGATTCAACAACAAAGACCAGGGAGGTTTTCCAATGCCTCGCAAAGAAGGGCACCTATTTGTATTTTATTTTTACCTTTATTTAAGTAGGCAAGTCAGTTAAGAACAAATTCTTATTTTCAATGACAGCCTAGGAACAGTGCAGGGGCAGAACAACAGATTTGTACCTTGTCAGCTCGGGGATTCGAACTTGCAACCTTTCGGTTACTAGTCCAACGCTCTAACCAGTAGACTACCCTGCCGCCCAGGGCACCTATTTTTATTTTACCTTTATTTAACTAGGCAAGTCAGTTCAGAACAAATTCTTATTGGGTAAAAATAAAAAAAGGAGACATTGAGTATCCATTTGAGCATGGTGAAGTTATTAATTACACTGTGGATGGTGTATCAATACACCCAGTCATTAGAAACATACAGGCGTCCTCCCTAACTCAGTAGCCGGAGAGGAAGGAAACTACTCAGGGATTTCACCATGAGGCCAATGGTGACTTTAAAACAGTTACAGAGTTTAATGTCTGTGATAAGAGAAAACAGAGGATGGTTTAAGGTTTAACAACAATGAGCAGTTTAAAAAATATAAACGCGACAATTTCAAAGGTTTCACTGAGTTACAGTTCATAAAAGGAAATCAGTCAATTGAAATACATTCATTAGGTTCTAATCTATGGATTTCACATGACTGGACATACAGATATGCATCTGTTGGTCACAGATGCCTTTAAAAAAATAAAATAGGGGTGTGGATCAGAAAACCAGTCAGTATCTTGTGTGACCACCATTTGCCTCATGCAGCACAACACATCTCCTTTGCATAGAGGTGATCAGGCTGTTTATTGTGGCCTGTGGAATGTTGTCCCACTCCTCTTCAATGGCTGTGTGAAGTTTCTGGATATTGGAGGGAACTGGAACACGCTGTCGATCCAGAGCATCCCAAACATGCTCAATGGGTGACATGTCTGATTATGCAGGCCATGGAAGAACTGGGACATTTTCAGCTTCCAGGAATTGTGTACAGGCCTTTGTGACATGGGGTCGTGCATTACCATGCTGAAACAGAAGGTGATGACGGCGGATGAATGGCACGACAATGGGCTCTCAGGATCTCATCACGGTATCTCTGTGTATTCAAAATTCTATCAATAAAATACAATTGTGTTGGTTGTCTGTAGCTTATGCGTGCGCATACCACCACCATGTGAACAGAGAGCCCCATCAGCAAACCGCTCGCACACACAACGCCATACAAGCTGTCTGCCATCTGCCCGGTATAGTTGAAACCGGGATTCATCCGTGAAAAGCATATTTCTCCAGCGTACCAGTGGCCATTGAAGGTGAGCCAGTGGCCATTGTGCAAACCTGCAGTTTCATCAGCTGTCCGTGTGGCTAGTCTCAGACGTTCCCGCAGGTGAAGAACCGTGATGTTGAGGTCCTGGGCTGGCGTGGTTACACGTACTGCCAAATTCTCTAAAATGACATGGAGGTGGCTTATGGAAGAGAACTTAACATTCAATTCTTTGGCAACAGCTTTGGTGGATATTCCTGCAGCCAGCATGCCAATTGCATGATCCCTCAACTTGAGGCATTGTGTTGTGACAATTGCACATTTTAGAGTGGCCTTTTATTGTCCTTAGCACAAGGTGCATCTGTGTAATGATCATGCTGTTTAATCAGCTTCTTGATATGCCACATCTGTCAGGTGGATGGATTATCTTGGCAAAGAAGAAATGCTCACTAACCGGGATGTAAGCACATTTGTACACACAATTTGAGAGAAATACGCTATTTATGCATATGAAAGATTTCTGGGATCTTTTATTTCAGCTCATGAAACATGGGACCAACACTTTACATGTTTTTTTTGTTGTTCAGTGTAGTTACTCCACAATACTAACCTAATTGACAGTGAAAAGAAGGAAGCCTGTACAGGATAGAGAAACATGCATCCTGTTTGCAACAAGGCACTAAATGAATAGTGCAAAAAATGTGGCAACGCAATACATTTCTTTGTCATGAATACACGTGTTTGGGGTTAAATCCAATACAACACATTACTGAGTACCCCTCTCCATATTTATAACCATAGTGGTGGCTGCATCATGTTATGGGTATGCTGGTAATCATTAAGGACTGGGGAGCTTTTCAAAATAAAAAAATTAACAGAATGCAGCTAAGCACAGGCAAGATCCTAGAGGAAAACCTGTTTCAGTCTGTTTTCCACCAGACACATGGGAGATGAATTCACCTTTCAGCAGGACAATAACCTAAAGGCCAAATCTACACTGGAGTTACTTACCAAGAATATGGTGAATGTTCCTATATGGCCAAGTTACAGTTTTGACTTAAATCTACTTGAAAATGTATGCCAAGTAGATTTAAAAATGTATTGAAAATGGCTGTCTAGCATTGGCCAACAACCAATTTGACAGAGCTAGGTTCAACGGTCACACCTCATCAGAAACCAAAATATAATCCCGTTTTACTTCAGTGTTTTGTAAACATTGGAAATGTAAACCAACACTGTTTAGCCTCAAAATATGGTTGAAACAATAATTTTGATGTCATGGATGGTCAGTCCTTGCATCCGTAGATCTGTCTAAGAATTTGAGTGGTTATACCTACCTTGCTCCATCCCTCAGATTTTTACCAAAACAGAGGCAGGGTGTCCAGTTTTATTGTTCGAAGTGTGGATTGGCCCAACAAGTAGCTAGCTGCCAAACATGGCTCTGGTTTTCTCTCAATGCTAGCTCCCTTTTCAGTTGTGTTGCAGTGTAGCGTAGCTATGTGCTCAGTGTGTGGAAGTAAGTTGTAATGAAAACAGTCTGAGTTCCTTTCTCACCATGGAGCTGTCTGTATCTGTATACTGATACACTGTGGCTTGATGATACCAGGGTTGGGGGTCACTTCGAATTAGTCAGTCAATTTCAGGAAGTAAACTGAATTCCAATTCAATCATTAAAAAAACTAAACAATTCTCAATAAACTGAAAATGAGAAGCTATTTAAAACGTTTTTTAAATTTCATTTCAAATCTTTTCCTGAATTGGGTGACTTCAACTCAAATGACCCCAACCATGGTTGATACTAATATGTGGAGAAGAGAAAGGCACAGAGTCATGCAACACACAGGTGCTGCCTGGGCTCTAATAACCGTAATCAAACTCTAATCTACCTGATGCTGTGACTCATCCTGTAGGTTAATCTGATTACATTGAGGCCAAGTATGCATCACACACACACAAACACACACACTTCTAGAAAGTTTCTGGGTATGGTTTTGTAATGCTTTTTAAGCAGTGATGTTTCTACCTTCTAAACTTCCCTTTTTCTGGTACCTCCCTCCCCCACCTCTTCTCCTCTCAGGCGGTTTGTGATGAACAACACCCTGTTCAGTCAGCTGGTGGAGACATCTCGTGAGTTGCCCGGCAACCGCTGGTCCATAGGTGGCAACGCCCCAGTGATGGCTGGTCGAATGGCAACCGAGGGCTGCGACGTGTTGCTAGGGGGGAGCTTTAGCCCAGACTTCGCTGATGTACTGTCCCAGCATATCACAGGTGTGTGTACACACACAGTCATCACGGTTACATACCTAACATGTCCCTCCTTGATTCCATCCCCCACCTCTCACCCCTCTCTCTGTTTGTCCAGTTGCAGGTAATGTGGTGGACGAGCCTGATATCCATCTGATCCTGGAGTACCCATCTGGAGCCACCTGGGGCCAGTACACCGCCCGCAGGGCCAACAGGTGTGTGTCTGCCCAACAGGTGTGTGTGTGTGCGTATTTATGTGTGGACCTACTAGTGATGCATCTTATACTGGTACCAAAACGTCATGATACCAACATTTTAGAATACATACAAAAAAAGATTGCAGTTTTGAAAGCGCAGTAACTACAGTTGACTGTTTTTTTGGACATAGTAATTGCAGAATAACTGTAGTGTAATGCAGTTCAACTGCAGTTATACTGCACTGTAACTGCTGTTACACTGCAAAATTACTGCACTAAAAAACCTGCTTCTCTCAGCATCCCCAACCAGCCCTCACTCACCTGCTTCTCTCTGTCTGCTCTTCATGCATGTCTATTCCTCAGTCAGTTTAAAAAATATATAACTTACCCATGATGGCGAGCGGGGATGCAGACCGAGACCCTGATGAGTCTTCTGTTGTTAGATTTGTACATTTTGTTAAATTGGAGCAGAGAGCAATGTTGATACATTGTATCATTTCATGGCCTGTTATAACTGAGAGCACAGACCAGTCTGAGTAGACTACAAGTTCACTGTCATGCAGCTTCTGAGTGTCAGAGAGGGAAAGGCATGCTTTACAGCAAAGAAAATGACTTGTCTCTTGCCTAAACGGTTAAAAGAATATGACTCATATTAACGGAGGGGACGTTTTTTCATTATATCAGGATTCGCACGCATTTGATATAATTTCACAAACCATGTTTAAAACTCATCCTGGGTCGCTAATTATTGGTTGATAACAAACAACATTGTTCAGTCATGATACCTAGCTAGCTAACAACCTGGTAACTTGACAGTAGTTTTAGGCACATTTGATTTATACAGGAAGAAAGGAAAAGGGTCTGCTACTCATAAGATGTGCTTCAAAAGGTAGGATTCATATAGGCATAATGTAAGTCTAAACTATATCAAAAATCTATTTCTTTCTGCTGCTCCTTCAATTCTGTTTGGTGCCCAATGTTTTAAAAGTAGGGAGCAGTGTGTGTATTTGTGTTTGTGGGAGAGCGAGGGTGGTGTGTTTTTATGAGAGTGAGGGAGACAGTGGGTGTCTGTGTTAACTGAAGAGTAAAGAAGGTTTCATGCAGTGTTTTCTCCTTACTGACAATGATATGCAGATCATCATGCAGTGTTTTCTCCTTACTGACAATGATATGCAGATCATCATGCAGTGTTTTCTCCTTACTGACAATGATATGCAGATCATCATGCAGTGTTTTCTCCTTACTGACAATGATATGCAGATCATCATGCAGTGTTTTCTCCTTACTGACAATGATATGCAGATCATCATGCAGTGTTTTCTCCTTACTGACAATGATATGCAGATCATCATGCAGTGTTTTCTACTTACTGACAATGATATGCAGATCATCATGCAGTGTTTTCTACTTACTGACAATGATATGCAGATCATCATGCAGTGTTTTCTCCTTACTGACAATGATATGCAGATCATCATGCAGTGTTTTCTACTTACTGACAATGATATGCAGATCATCATGCAGTGTTTTCTACTTACTGACAATGATATGCAGATCATCATGCAGTGTTTTCTCCTTACTGACAATGATATGCAGATCATCATGCAGTGTTTTCTCCTTACTGACAATGATATGCAGATCATCATGCATGTATGTCACAGGAGGTTGGTGACACCTTAATTGGGGAGGACAGGCTCGTGGTAATAGCTGTTGCAGAATGAGTGGAACGGTATCAAACTATGTGTTTGATGCCGTTCCATTCGCGTTGTTCCTTGTTCCAGCTATTATTATGAGCCGTCCTTCCTTCAGCAGCCTCCACTGATGTATTTTCGTCCAGCCAAATTGCAGGTAGGCCTTTGCAAATATGAGCAAATCAGCCATTCTATGCAGTATTCTACTGAACAGTGTGATGTTAAATTCAATGTGTTGTATTGAGTAGAAGTGTGAATTTCAATGACAGGTTTTTGGAGAATGTTTAGAAAACAAGAACAAGCGTTTGGGAGACGCGGTGAACAGGATGTTTAATTTTGTTCCCCGTGGTATCGCGATACTACTCGCCCACAGGTTGAAGTGTTTGTTGATAGCCTATGCGTATTGGCTACAGCCTGTCATGTTCAGACCGATGCCGACATGAGGCGCCTAAAAATGTAGCCGAATTTGAATAGGCTAAACGGCAGTCATGTTTGACAAATATAATTTAGGATCATTATTAGTACACTACATGACCAAAAGTATGTGACACCTGCTCGTCGCACATCTCATGCTGAAATCATGGGCATTAATATGGAGTGGTGAAGCGTGATTCATCACTCCAGAGAACGCGCTTCCACTGCTCGAAAGTCCAGTGGCGGCGAGCTTTACACCACTCCAGCCAACACTTGTCATTGCGCATGGTGATCTTAGGCTTGTGTGCGGCTGCTCGGCCATGGAAACCCATTTCATGAAGCTCCTGACAGAACAGTCCTTGTGCTGAGGTTGCTTCCAAGGGTAGTTTGGAACTCGGTAGTGAGTGTTGCAACCCGAGGACAGACGATTTTTACGTGCTTCAGCACTCTGCGGTCCCGTTCTGTGAGCTTGTGAGGCCTACCACTTCGCGGCTGATCTGTTGTTGCTCTTAGACGTTTCCACTTCACAATAACACACTTACAGTTGACCGGAGCAGCTCTAGCATGGCAGAAATTTTTGGAAAGGTGGCATCCTATGACTGTGCCACATTGAAAGTCACTGAGCTCTTCAGTAAGGCTATTCTACTGCCAATGTTTGACTATTGAGTTAGCATTTTTTTTACACCTCTCAGTAGTGGGTGTGGCTGGAATAGCCGAATCCACTCATTTGAAGGGGTATCCACATACTTTTGTATGTACAGTGCATTCGAAAGGTATTCAGACCCCTTGACTTTTTCCACATTTTTGTTTTACTTTAGTCTTATTCTAAAATTGATTAAATAGTTTTTTTTCCCTCATCAAGTATTCAGACCCTTTACTTAGTACTTTGTTGAAGGACCTTTGGCAGCGATTATAGCCTAGTCTTCTTGGGTATGACACTACAAGCTTGGCACATCTGTATTTGGGGAGTTTCTCCCATTTATTTTCTGCAGATCTCCTCCAGCTCTGTCAGGTTGGATGGGGAGCGTTGCTGCACAGCTATTTTCAGGTCTCTCCAGTGATGTTCGATCAGGGCTCTGGCTGGGCCACTCAAGGACATTCAGAGACTTGTCCTGAAGCCACTCCTGCGTTGTCTTGGCTGTGTGCTTAGGGTCGTTGTCCTTTTGGAAGGTGAACCTTCGCCCCATTCTGAGGTCCTGAGCGCTCTGGAGCAAGTTTTCATCAAGGATCTCTCTGTACTTTGCTCCGGTCATCTTTGCCTCAATCCTGACTAGTGTCCCAGTCCCTGCAACTGAAAAACATCCCCACAGCATGATGCTGCAACCACCATGTTTCACCGTTGGGATGGTGCCAGGTTTCCTCCAGACATGACGCTTGGCATTCAGGCCAAAGAGTTCAATCTTGGTTTCATCAGAACAGAGAATCTTGTTTCTCATGGTCTGAGAGTCCTTTAGGTGCCTTTTGGCAAACTCCAAGCGAGATGTCATGTGCCTTTTACTGAGGAGTGGCTTCCGTCTGGCCACTCTACCATAAAGGCCTGATTGGTGGAGTTCTGCAGAGATGGTTGTCCATCTGGAAGGTTCTCCCATCTCCACAGAGGAACTCTGGAGCTCTGTCGGAGTGAACATCAGGTTCTTGGTCACCTCCCTGACCAAGGCCCTTCTCCCCTGATTGCTCAGTTTGGCCGGACAGTCAGCTCTAGGAAGAGTCTTGGTGGTTCCAAACTTTTTCCATTTAAGAATGATAGAGGCCACTGTGTTCTTGGGGACCTTCAATGATGCAGACATTTTTTGGTACCCTTCCCCAGATCTGTGCCTCGACATAATCTTGTCTTGGAGCTCTACAGACAATTCCTTTGACCTCATGGCTTGGTTTTTGCTTTGACATGCACTGTCAAATGTGGGACCTTAATATAGACAGGTGTGTGCCTTTCCAAATCATGTCCAATCAATCGAATTTACCACAGGTGAACTCTAATCAACTTGTAGGAACACCTTAAGGATGACCAATGGGAACAGGATGCACCTGAGCCCAATTTCGAGTATCATAGCAAAGGGTCTGAATACTTATGTAAATAAGGTATTTGTTTTATTTTTTAATAAAAAAAACAATGTATTTTTCTAAACCAGTTTTCACTTTGTCATTTATGAGATATTGTGTGTAGGTTAGTTCGGATTTGTATTTATTTCATCCATTTTAGAATAAGGCTGTAACGTAACAAAATGTGGGAAAAGTGATGGGTTCTGAATACTTGCCAAAGGCTCTGTATAGTGTATCTAAAGGCTTGATTCTGTCTATACTTGAGGCAGTGTTCATTCTGATAGGAGAGAAAGGGCTGTTACGCACTGCAATGTCACCCACCTTGCAATCTGAGCGGAGGCAGTCAACATTTTGAAACTATTGAACCATAAACTTAAAACATAGACGCTTTTTGTCATTTTATGAGGCATGTCTTACCTTGTTCCAACCATAGGATTGTCGAGGGGATTGTTTTATAAACACTTCCTCATATGCCATTGAAACCAGTATTTCTCTCGTTCTCAACATTCTTTCATTGTCCAGCAGCCAAAGACACAGTCCTAGTTATATTAACAACCCATGCTTGTTGTCTCATCTTTAGATCTTCCCTCTTTCTACTTTTCTGAAGGATATTTTCATCTGTCATATGAAACCACTTGCATTGGCAGTACACTTTTGAGAATGGTATTTTCCGGCTAATTGTGTTTTTGAACATTTGTGCTTACTGCCGTGTCGCATTGCTGCGTTTATAATGTGAAGAAATAGCTTATCAACATTAAGCTAAACGTTCTGATTTGTTGCATCATCCTCATTTGCTTTTTTTGATGTACAGTGGTTTAATAAATGTTTGAAATATTTATTTATTGCACAGAACGACAAGATGACATGCAATGCCTGTGAGAAGGACCCGATCACGTGGCGGGCATTGGCTAATAAGAATTTAGATATCTGAGAGCGCCATGTGAGTGAGAGGTGCTTCGAAACTCAGCGATTGGAAGGCGGGAGAAGGGAATTCATTATTATATTCAGCCCAAGGGCACAATGGCCACTTTGGCCGCAAGGCATATATTCTTTTATGGGGAATTATGGCCACACAAGGGCGTTGATGCCGGGAAATCCGAGGCCTGAAGTACCTGTAATATAGTCCATTATGACCATTGCCTTGTGTCACTAACGTGTGTGTGTGTGTGTGTGTGTGTGTGTGTGTGTGTGTGTGTGTGTGTGTCCAGGTACATAGTCCACAGTGATGACCATAACCCATACCTAGCGTCACTGGAGGACTTTGAGGATAAGCTGCAGGACTTCCATCCTGACCTGCTAGTGATGGGCGGGCTCCAAATGATGGACAGCTTCCCCTTCCAACAAGGTGAGGGGATACTTCACCACCTTGTCCGCTACTGAGCTCGGTCTCCAATAGGGAGGCCTGGGCCCGTATCCACAAGCCTTTGAGTAGGAGTGTTGTTCTAGAATCAGCTTTATCTTTTAGATCAAAATGAATAAGATTACATGGACAGGCGGGGACCTGATCCTGAATCAGCACTCCTACTCTGAGACGCTTTGTGGATACTGGCTCGGAGGTGTTTTCAGAGCAGTGCTGGTTCCCATTGAGTAACAGACTGTTGGTATTTTAGTGGTTTGTGTTTCTGTGAGGCAGATTGAGGGGAGAGCAGGCGATTGAGGGGAGGGTTGTTTTCCAGTGATGTGCAGACTGTTGGTATTAAAGGGGATTAACATGCCTGCCTCTATACAGTAGCTCTGTAGCCTCACACACAGGCCACTGGCCCCCAGTCGGCATGGGAAGGCTCTGTAGCCTCACACACAGGCCACTGGCCCCCAGTCGGCGTGGGAAAGCTCTGTAGCCTCACACACAGGCCACTGGTCCCCAGTCAGCATGGGAAAGCTCTGTAGCCTCACACACAGGCCACTGGCCCCCAGTCGGCATGGGAAAGCTCTGTAGCCTCACACACAGGCCACTGGCCCCCAGTCGGTGTGGGAAAGCACATACCGGGAGTGTTTGTGTGTTGGGGTGTATCCAATGTTGTGTCAACACGGCTTTGTGATGTCAGACTGGTTTAACTACTTTTGATAATTTATCTTTCGCTCTCTCTTCAGGTGAGAGGGAAAACCTGCTCTCTCGGCTTGGCAATCTCCTCTCCTCCTCCTCCCCTCGGACGGGCGTCCATTTTGAGATGGCCAGCTTCGTGGATGAGGGTCTAATGGGGGACCTGCTGCGTCTGGTCCTGCCCCACGCCGACTCCCTGGGGATGAACGAGCAGGAGCTGCCCAACCTGCTCAGCCTTTTGAGGGGCTCTAACGTCACCGTACTCTCTGACCCTAACCCCCGCGTTGCTACCGTCCTCGACCAGATGAGGGAGCTCTACCGCCTGGTCAACCAGCGCTACCGCCATGCTAATGAGGATAGCGGCGTAGACGCTAATGCAGCTAGCGCTAAAGGCCGGCTGCTGTCCAGGCTCCACGTGCACACGTTGGCGTTCCAGGCCATGATCGTGACGCGTGGCTCCCAGTGGAAGAACACCATGTCGGCCGTGGCCAAGGCCTCGCTTACTGCCAACCGCCACGTGTGCGGCTCGCCGGACATCGACCCCAGCAAGGCGCGGCTCATCATGGACGAGTCATTCTCTGTGAGCCGGCAGGAGGGCAGCCAGCGGATCCCTCTAGAGGAGACCAGGCCTGTCAGCTGCTGGGACGAGGATGACTATGAGATCTGTGTGGCGCCCAACCTAGTGTGCACAGATGTTTACCAGACTGCAGGGGGAGGGGACAACATCTCTGCCGCAGGACTGGTGCTGCAGATCTGAGCCGACTTTAGCGACCAACGGCTAACTCTAGCAAAGAGATCCCCTAACATGTGAAGTCTTTTATCATTCTGGTTTTAGGTGTGTTGTTTGTGTTGCCGGTGCAATGCAAATGCTGTGTGCAGTGTGTCTAGCAGGGCTGAGCCTACTCCTCTTCTGTGCTTTTAGCTGTCCTCTGCCTACTCTCCCCCCTTTCCTCCTGTGCTCCTCTTTCTCCTGTCCTCTCTCTGAGCAGTATGACCTGACACATCCACACACACTCATACACTCTCTCATTCCATCAGGTGGAGCTCATCTCATAATCTCACTCATATCATATGGGACCTATTTCCTCAACCAGGGCCACGTTCCGTAGCCAAATGTTGCAGATAGAAATACCACGAATAGAGCTGACGTGATTCCTTACTCTACATGTCAGAGGCATATTTGTTCTACATAGAAATATGCTATCTGAATATCCAAAACGTTGCGTCCTACTGAACGCTCCCCCCATGTGTGTGTGTGTGTCTTCCTTTGACGTGTGTTTGTCAGGTGTGTTAAGGTCCAGACACTATTCACGTACACGTCACATATACACTCCCTGTAGAGCGTTACATATATACATATCTGGTGTCCATAGCTATTCCATTCTGTTCCAGGATATCCACGCACAAAACAAACATTCCAACAGTTTCACCATTTCAGCCAAAACATTCTATAGTTTTTTTCTGAAAGGAAAGCTTTCCTTTGATATGACTGTTTTCATGTTAACCTGATTTAGAGCTGGTGGCATACGGGCCTTATTTCATGTATCTAGCGCCTGTACACATAATGCACTGTGATGTTGTCATCTTCAGTCTGAATCCTATGTAATGATTGACAACCACAGGGGAGTGTTTCTCTGTTATGTCTGTAATGTGAAAGAGAGACTTTTTTTTTTTACCCTTGACATGAGCGTGTATTCTTCTCATAACCTCCTCACTCTCCGTATACTGCCTGCATCCTATCATATCATTGAGTCATACACACATTAGGTGCTTAAGTTGTGTGTTTGAATGATTCTCGCATGGGCCACATACAAGGCGCTTTGGATAAAAGCATCTGCAAATTAAGTATGCTATATCAGACAAACAAGTTTGTGTCATTTAGATGTGTTTTCTCTGCAGAACAGCCCATATGATCTCTTTACCTGGGCCCATATTCATAAAGATTCTTGGAGAAGGAGTAATAATCTAGGATCAGTTATCTTTTAGCTCATAGGCAATTGATTAAGTTTACATGGACCGGGGTTAACCTGATCCTAGATCAGCACTTCTACTATGAAACTCCTTATGAATACAGGCCCTGTTCTAAAGGGGGACTGGGTGCATCCTACCAGTCTAAAGTGGCTTTCTCTCCTTGTTTCCTTTATTTAATTGGTCAGAAAGAACTGCACCTATCCCCAATCATATAAGTTGAGATGAGTTGCAGAGGGAAGGGAGGAAGCTGCTGTGTACTACTGAGATGCAGCATGAAGCCTGTAGGCTTGGCAGGGTTTCTCCACTGTCCTCTTAAGGCGGTTGCATTTATTTTAGTCCACCCGTCTGCGTGTGTGTTCCTGCTTCTCTGCAACTGCTTGTACACACCCATGTTGTGTGTGCGGATGTATTTGCATGAGTGTGCATGCTTGCAGAATATATTTGCTCGAGTGAATGAATGTGTGTGTTGCTCTGGCCAGCTGACGTAATTGTTGTCTCAGGGATTATCTGACCTGTGCTGTTAAGGAGGTGTGGAATATCTGGGTCCGTCTTTCTGGAGGCTCTGGGATAGACACTTCCAGATGGATCGCAGTACATGGAAGGAAGGATGGCTCATGGCCAGGTGAATTGGTTTGTTCTGAGTGACTTGGGCGAAATAAAGAAACACACATTCCATCTTGTGGTGTCTATCCTGTCTGTTATTTACACAAAGTTATTTTCAGCTCATCCAAGCCATGTCTGAATCTGTCAAACCCACAATGAGGACACACTCAAAGGGTAGACCCTTTTCATTGGTGTGTTCAAAGATACTGAGTCGTTATTGAATGAGATTTTGTAGATTTGTGAAATGTATGCTATTTGGCGACATCTGCTGTTCCGATTGTTGGGAATTTATTCAAGCTGCCATCAATCAAAATCAACATAGGTCACTACTTTTCAAATGTTTAGTTGTTTACATGGTTACACAAATACTCCCGAGTCGATATTCACGTAATAATAAGGAATTCCCCTCGACCACACCTGCAAATTGGGGATAAAATATTTTCAATTGACCCCCATTGTAAAAGAGACAACTTTTTTGTTATACTGAAATAACAAAACATACCGAAAGCTGCTTTGTTGTTCAATGTAATGTTACACTGAACAAAAAATATAAACGCAACTTGCAACAATTTCAAAGATTTCACTGAGCTACAGGTCATATAAGGAAATCAGTCTATTTAAATAAATAAGTTAGGCCCTAATCTATGGATTTCACATGACTGGGAATACAGATATGCATCTGTTGGACACAGACGCCTTCTAAAAAAGGTAGGGGTGTGGATCAGAAAACCAGTCAGTATCTGGTGTGACCACCATTTGCCTCATGCAGCCCGCCACATCTTCGCATAGAGTTGATCAGGCTGTTGATCCACTCCTCTCCCATAGGGCGGCCCACAATTGGCCCAGTGTCGTCCGGGTTATGGGTTGGCCGGCGTAGGCCGTCATTGTAAATAAGAATTTGTTCTTAGCTGACTTGCCTAGATAAATAAACAATTCAATGGCTGTGTGAATTTGCTGGATAGCCCTGCTGGAAAATCCAGTTTGGAACCGTAGCGGTGTGTGGTACAATCACTGGCATAACTCCCCCTCCCCTCATGCCGTGCGACCGTGAGATATAGGCCTAAAGGCCAGGACAATAAGAAGACACAGTGGCAGAATGAATTCAACTATACCTTTGTTTTATTTTATTTAAGTAGGCAAGTCAGTTCAGAACAAAATCTTATTTTACAATGGCGGCCTACCCCCCCGGCCAAACCCTCCTGTAACCTAGATGACGCTGGGCCAATTGTGCGCCGCCCTATGGGACTCCAGATCACAGCCGGTTGTGATACAGCCCGGGATCGAACCAGGGTCTGTAGTGATGCCTCTAGCACTGAGGTGCAGTGCCTTAGACCGCTGTGCCACTTGGATAGCAACCTCTGTCCAGTGAAGACCACAAAGCATATTGCATGTACAGCAACAGAAAATTACATGACCTACTGCATGGTCAAGCAAGTTAATGTTTACGACATTTTCGGACTACTAAACAACTATGGATTTAGAACCATAGAGAGTTACCGTAACTCGCAAAGAAAACAGGAGCTGCCTCCACTATTCCAGCACCATTTCAACTTCATTAAAATCACCTCTGCTTAGTCTAATACAGTAACAACTAAAATATACCAAAAACAATTTAGTCCAATCAACATCAGCTAAATATGATGTGGGTGTCCATGTTTCTGATTTATGTGTGTGTGTGTGTGTGTGTGCGTTCGCGCAGTAGAAAAACACGTTGACTCACGAAACAGTCTGTCACTCTGTCATACAGTACACGCTGTTATTATTTGTTGTCCTAGGCTACCTGGTTAAAATTCTTGCTGGCTATCCTAACTTCCAATCATGGGCAACGTTAGCTAGTTAACATTAGCCTCCTATATCTAATTTCCATCCTCTCGAGCCAGGGGCACAACAATGTATGAATTAATTGTTGGATCAGAATCGCCGTTATAATCATTGGCCAGTATGGATCCCTATCTCCATCAATCGTTAATTTAGGAAAGGGCCAATTTTAGTTAGCTGGCTAGCTAGCCATCGGAGGACAACAACACAACAAGATGCAACAATTTAAGTTTTTCTGTCAATGATGTATGCTCTCAATGGGATTTGATCGGAACGACGCCAAATCCAAGCTGGCTTCCCTTGACACTTTTTTGGGGTGTGCCAGGACCATTCACATTTGAGCTTGCTTAGTTTAGCTCAACAATGATTGGCACATTTTTTATACTTTTTTTTAATCAAGGGAGGCCAGATGCTCGCTGGCTTCCCTTGCCTTCAACGCTACAGCCGGCAACAATGTCATACTGGTTTGGACCAGACAGCACCAGATAGATGGCCTACAGACAGAGGGGCGCTGTTTCACTCGCTCAGATGCTTTCTCCTATGAGATACATCAAATCAAATTGTATTTGTCACATGTGCCGAATACAACAGGTGTAGGCCTTAAAGTGAAATGCTTACTTACAAGCCCTTAACCAACAATGCAGTTCAAGAAATAGAGTTAAGAAAATATTTACTAAATAAACTAAAGTAAAAAATAAAATCAAAAGTAACACAACAAAATATCAATAACCAGGCTATATACAGGTTAATGTATACATTAAGTCTCTTGCGAATTAAAGGAAAAGTATCTATTCTAGGTATTCTATTGTTTACAAAAATTATTACAAAGTCTGATTGTTGTGGCTACTAATCTTAGATGTCAAATTAGCCGCTTGATGCTTGAATGAATGTTGACTGCATTGTACACGCTTGGCAAACAGTCTTGGAGAGGAGGGCAGGGTTACTTGGTATATACTACAGGTGAGTCTTGGAGAGGAGGGGTAGGATTACCTGGTATATACTACAGGTGAGTCTTGGAGAGGAGGGTAGGATTACCTGGTATATACTACAGGTGAGTCTTGGAGAGGAGGGCAGGGTTACTTGGTATATACTACAGGTGAGTCTTGGAGAGGAGGGCAGGGTTACTTGGTATATACTACAGGTGAGTCTTGGAGAGGAGGGTAGGGTTACCTGGTATATACTACAGGTGAGTCTTGGAGAGGAGGGCAGGGTTACCTGGTATATACTACAGGTGAGTCTTGGAGAGGAGGGCAGGGTTACTTGGTATATACTACAGGTGAGTCTTGGAGAGGAGGGCAGGGTTACCTGGTATATACTACAGGTGAGTCTTGGAGAGGAGGGCAGGGTTACTTGGTATATACTACAGGTGAGTCTTGGAGAGGAGGGTAGGGTTACCTGGTATATACTACAGGTGAGTCTTGGAGAGGAGGGCAGGGTTACTTGGTATATACTACAGGTGAGTCTTGGAGAGGAGGGTAGGATTACCTGGTATATACTACAGGTGAGTCTTGGAGAGGAGGGGTAAGATTTACCTGGTATATACTACAAGTGAGTCTTGGAGGAGGGGTAGGATTACTTGGTATATACTATAGGTGAGTCTTGGAGAGGAGGGTAGGATTAACTGGTATATACTACAGGTGAGTCTTGGAGAGGAGGGTAGGATTACCTGGTATATACTACAGGTGAGTCTTGGAGAGGAGGGTAGGATTACCTGGTATATACTACAGGTGAGTCTTGGAGAGGAGGGTAGGATCACCTGGTATATACTACAGGTGAGTCTTGGAGAGGAGGGTAGGATCACCTGGTATATACTACAGGTGAGTCTTGGAGAGGAGGGTAGGATTACCTGGTATATACTACAGGTGAGTCTTGGAGAGGAGGGGTAAGATTTACCTGGTATATACTACAGGTGAGTCTTGGAGAGGAGGGTAGGATTACCTGGTATACAGTACAGGTGAGTCTTGGAGAGGAGGGGTAGTTTTACCTGGTATATACTACAGGTGAGTCTTGGAGAGGAGGGCAGGGTTGCCTGGTATATACTACAGGTGAGTCTTGGAGAGGAGGGTAGGGTTACCTGGTATATACTACAGGTGAGTCTTGGAGAGGAGGGTAGGGTTACCTGGTATATACTACAGGTGAGTCTTGGAGAGGAGGGCAGGGTTACCTGGTATATACTACAGGTGAGTCTTGGAGAGGAGGGCAGGGTTACCTGGTATATACTACAGGTGAGTCTTGGAGAGGAGGGCAGGGTTACTTGGTATATACTACAGGTGAGTCTTGGAGAGGAGGGCAGGGTTACCTGGTATATACTACAGGTGAGTCTTGGAGAGGAGGGATAGGATTACCTGGTATATACTACAGGTGAGTCTTGGAGAGGAGGGTAGGATTACCTGGTATACAGTACAGGTGAGTCTTGGAGAGGAGGGGTAGGATTACCTGGTATATAGTACAGGTGAGTCTTGGAGAGGAGGGCAGGGTTGCCTGGTATATACTACAGGTGAGTCTTGGAGAGGAGGGTTAGGATTACGTGGTAAATACAGTACAGGTGAGTCTTGGAGAGGAGGGTAGGATTACCTGGTATATATAGTACAGGTGAGTCTTGGAGAGGAGGGTAGGATTACTTGGTATAGTGCAGGAGACAATGTCATAATTATCCAAATCTAGGGACAGGCCCGCTGGCCAAAAACCAGTTGAATCAACGTTGTTTCCACGTCATTGCAACCCCAAAAATGTATGTGATGACATTGAATCAACGTGGAAAACTATTTGGATTTGCAAGAAGTCATCAATGTAAGGGCATTTAATATTTTTTTCACCCAACTTTTAACCTAAATCCAATGACGGTAAATATTTTTTGTTGATTTCACGCTAGTTGACAACTCAATCAAATGTAAATCAAAACTACACGTAAAAATAAGTGTTCAGTTAATGTTGGTTTGCCTGTAGAACAATAGGGGAGACAGTCCTTTCTTCTTGGTCCAAAAATACTCCTGATGAAGTCCCTGATGAAATGATGTTCACTGAAGTAGTTTAAACCTATACGGTTATGTTTTCCAGATCCATATTGCTTCTACATTTGCATTGCTTGATGTTTGGGGGTTTAGGCTGGGTTTCTGTATAGCACTTTGTGACATCTGCTGATGTAAAAAGGGCTTTATAAATACATTTGATTGATTGGTTCATATTGGAGAGGGGGTTTTCAGGCAGGCTGGATGGGCCCTACTGTTCACCCAGTTCAACTTCTCCCTCTCCTACCGGCTGGGATCAATGAACATCAAGCCAGATGCACTGTCACGCCACTATAGCCCCACGACTACTACCCCAGAACCTGAGACCATCCTTCCCACCTCGTGCCTGGCGACGGCACTCAGCTGGGGAATAGGGAAGCAGGTTCGGGAGGCGCAGCATTCCCAGCCGAACCCCGGGGGGGGTAACCGGATGTTCGTGCCTGACGCGGTCTTGGAGTGGGCCCACTCCCCCAGACTTGCCTGCCACCCAGGCTCCCGTCGGACCTTGGCTTTTCTGCGACAATGCTTTTGGTTGCCTGCCATGGTCCCTGACATCTCCACATTCGTCCCCGCTTGCACGTTTTGTGCACAAAACAAGACTCCTCAGCAAGCGCCGCCTGGTCTCCTCCAACCCCTCACCGTCCCTGGTCTCACATTTCCCTGGACTTTGTCACAAGTCTTTCCCCGTCTGATGGCAACACCGCCATCCTGACTGTGGTGGATCGCTTTTCCAAGGCCACCCATTTCATTCCTCTCTGGAAGCTACCCTCTGACAAGGAGACGGCCCAGCTCATGGTGCAGCACTTCTTCCTGATCCATGGACTGCCCGTGGACATGGTCTCCAACCGGGGTCCTCAGTTTTCGTCCCGGTTCTGTAAGGTTTTCTGCACCCTCATTGGGTCGTCGGCAAGCCTGTCCTCCGGGTTCTACCCCCAGTCCAACGGCTAGTCGGAGCGAGCCAACCAGGACCTCGAGACTACTCTGCGCTGCCTGGTCTCCGCCAACCCCACCACCTGGAGCCAGCAACTTGTGTGCGTGGAAAACGCCGGCAACACCCTTCCCTGCTCTGCCACGGACCTATCGCCATTTGAGTGTTCCCTGGGGTATCAGCCCCCCTCTTCCCCGAGCAGGAAGAAGAGGTCAGCATACCTTCTGCCCAGATGTTTGTCCGCCGCTCTCGTCATACCTGGAGGAAAGCTCAGTCGGCCCTCTTCAAAACCACCTCCATGTATCGACGACAAGCGGATTGCCACCGGACCCCGGCATCGTCTCGGGCAGAAGGTATGGCTATACACCCGGGATCTGCCCCTCCGGGTGGAATCCCGCAAACTCTCCCCCTGGTTTATTGTCCCGTTTCCCATCTCCAAAATTATTAGCCCCTCTGCTGTTCGTCTTCTGTTGCCCCGAACCCTTCGTATATATCCCACCTTTCATGTGTTCAGAGTTAAACCCATGTCTCACAGCCCTTTGTCTTCTGTTTCCAGGCCCACACCTCTCCCCCGTCTCAACGACGGCCAACTGGTGTACATGGTGAGGCGTCTCCTGAAGGTTCGACATTGGAGAAGGGGGTTCCAGTACCTGGTTGACTAGAAGGGTTATGGCCCAGAGGAGAGGTGCTGGGTCCCCTCCAGGGACATCCTGGGCCCAGGCCTCATCGCGGATTTCCAACGCAGACACCCCGGTCAACCAGGTATGTGCCCAGGTATGATGCCAGGTGGCGGCCCTATGACGCCTGGGTCCCCCTTATTCATCAAACCTACCAGCGTTTGTTCCCCTGCTCCTGCCTGTTTTCCTGCTCCTGTTTTCTAGTCCTTCCCGGTTTTGACCGTTCTGCCTGCCCTGACCCTGGGACTGCCTGCCGTTCTGGAGCCTTTATACGTTCTCTAGATTATTGACCCCTGCCTGCCTTGACCTGTCGTTTGCCTGCCCTTGTTAGGAATAAACTTTTGTTTCTTCAACTCTGTCTGCTTCTGGGTCATACCTCAAACGTGATACCCTTAATGTCAAACAGAATGTATCTAGAACTTACAATGTTCTCAATATACCACATTAATGTTCTAGATGTGTTTTATGGGATGTTGGAAGAACATTAGTGTCCAGTTTTCTGACGGTTAGGAGAATATTCCATCAACGTTCCACCAAACATAAACAGAACATGGTTGCCATGTTCTCAGAATGTAAGATAATAATGTTCTAGACATGCTTTATGGGAACATCGCAAAAATATTTCTGTGTCAGTTGTCAAGATGTTGCCAGATAGTCCCAAAGATAATTTTTTGGGGGGGGGGAATGTTATTACATATCACGCCTTGTTACTGTTGCCAAGCACATCAAGGCTCTGATTGGTGAACCACTGATTCATTCACAGCTCTTTTTGTCTGTTGGCAAGGTTACTCATACTCAGAGTGCTTTTAACATACAGAGTTTTCAAGTTACATATTTGACACATTATTACATTGTGCATTTTTATACAGTAATTGTTAGTCAAATGTATTTGATGACAGGTAAGATGACTGAGAATACATTCTCATTTACAGCAACAACCTGGGGAATAGTTACAGGGGAGAGGAATTTGCCAGTTGGAAGCTGGGGATGATTAAGTGGCCATGATGGTATGAGGGCCAGATTGGGAATTTAGCCAGGATACCAGGGTCAACATCCCTACTCGTACAATAAGTCCTAGAATAAGAGCTAGAACAAAGCAACCATGTCTGTCGGCGGAGGGTTGACAAGATATTAACTGCTTATCCTCAATTTTTTTATGAGAAATATTACTATGAAAATTCCAGATTCTCTACATAACCAAATAATATATAACTCAGACACCCATACATACCCCACAAGTCATGCCACCACAGTCCCCAGGTCCAAAACGAATTCACGGCAATGCACAGTGTTATACAGAGCCATAATCACATGTAACTCCCATCCATCTCCAATTCCTCAAGCAAACAGCAAATTACCTTTAGAAAAGTTATAAAACAACATCTCATGGCACAATAGGTATTGTGAAATTATACACACACACAGACACACTCTAATACACACATTATTCTTTAGTTATATTGTTAGTACTTTGTTATATAAAATATGTGTGTGACTGTTCTTGTCTATAAGCGTATCAGTGTTTTGTTACTTGTCGTGTTTTATATTTTTGTGTACTCCAGGAAGAATAGCTGCTGCTTCGGCAAAAGCTAATGGGGATCCAAATATGACAATAGGGGCGGGGCGTCAGGGCCTCTTGAAATCCTTGCCGCCCAGAGTGTTGAAAGCCACCAACAAAGCCACCAACAAATTAACAAAGACAACATTTTAAAGCATCTCTCAATCCGTTTGGTCGCTGAGCGAATTGAAAAAGCAACTACTCTCTAAAGAGGTAGGTGAGTTGTGGTGTTAAAAATGTTTGATTGGACTGTTGTGCAATACAGTGAGCTATGATGTCATAAAGGGCATCCAACATGTCACCCCAATCTAATTATGATGATCGCCCTCCTTTATGACATCACTACTATACGATAAATTGAATGTTGATGATTTCAACAGGGTGATAGATTGAAATGTGTCTATGGAATAGAGTTTTCTCTGATTCCAGTATTACCTGTAGTGAGTAGGTAGACAATAACATGGCCAACAGAGAAAGTCTGTTTTAACACTTTGCTTCTTCCCTTATAGAGAGCTTACTGTTAAGTTAGGCTTGAAAGGGTGATTGGTTCTTACCCTCCATCATGTCTGTGACTCCAATCCTGCCCTTTCCCTCTCCCTAACCACAGACTAAACAGGCACTCAGCTACCGTGTATCTCTCTCTCCCAGACCAGGACCACATAAGCACACACACACACAACTCGATGAGAACACGTTAATAATAAAGCAGTTGATTGTGGTCTAATTTAGTGAATAACTTTCTCAACTTTTTGGAAAGCAGTAACTCTGATAAAGTTTGATTGCCTCATTAGTCAACAAGTCCGCCAGGGGGCGGTCAAAGTCAATCAAATATACTGTTACAAACAAAGCGTTTATCAAGGGTGCATTCAAGATCATATGTTTCTGGGACGTTGCTGCAACAGCAATTTCCAAAACTACGAATCCCAGGGAACCTCACCGCGCTTGCTATGTCAATATGGCCACTGTCAGACAGACAAAGGCACATCAATCTCGCCACGAAATGAAATTAGCAGACTAGAGGACGGCTGTCATTGTGAAAACCGTCTGGTGTCTGTTCCCGTGTCGGGGATATAGAAGAGGACTTGTCGCAAGGACCAACTAAACACCGGTTTATTAAATGCTGTGGTGGACGGGGGACCTAGATTCTAAGATCAAGGTAAGACTTGCATGACTGGTTAGCTAGCATAACTAGCATTTCTTCAGGCTCGCCCGCAGTCATTGGCACTGGTCCCAATGCTAGTCAGCAAGCTAACTTGAATAGCTAGCTAGCTAAACGTTGCTGGTCAGTGGTAGAGGAGGGGCGAGAGGTTTTACTCCGCCCAAAATCTGTCCACGATAATAAGCCCACGAAGTAAAGAATTTGTCTATGGAGGTCAATGAGAGTGTGGTCAACAAAACATTTAATTGCTAATTTGCTACGTGAGGCTTATTTAATATAATAGACATGTCGTAGTGGTTAGGTTAATGCACTGATATAAGTGGCATTTCGGTAATTTGGGGTAAAAAATACTTTTATATTGGAGTTGTGCCTGTTGTCATAGAGACGGACTCATCATGGATATAACCCGTTTTAGCATGGACATTGCTATTGAGAGCTTTCACCATTTTAAAAGTAGTCAACTAGGTGGGGATTCCTATGAGTTAGGAGCAATCAGCCAATGAAGAAGAAAAGGTATCTATCTATCTATCTATCTATCTATCTATCTATCTATCTATCTATCTATCTATCTGTGTCCTGTTCACATGCAATATATGTCCTCTCATTGGCTAGAATGGTGGTGCATATTCATTAAGTAAGCCATTTACTGTTTTTAAGAAGCAAACGGAGCAAAACGAGTTTATATTGGACAAATTCAGGTAAGTCCCTCCCCGTTTTGTTCCGTTTGCTTCCGTTTAATAAACGTTTTGTAACAGAATTTGCGTAAAGAATACGCCCCTGGTCTTGCCTTCTCCCGCCTGCCTTCTATCCATCGTTAGATTGGTCTTTATATCCATTGTCAGTGGTCACTTTATAGCTAATGCCAGGTCAGCTTTTATGAAGTCGTTGGAAAAGTCTGCTTGCTCTATGGAGGTTGTAAAGATTACTAGCTAGCTAACTAACGAGATGTCATAGCTACAACAAAGATTTGTATAACTAAACCAAGATAGACCACAGCCTGTCATTTCCAATAAGACCAAATGAGTCCTAGTGGGCAGAACCAAGCACGACCTAGTGAGATCCTATGTATGTGTTCTAGCATGTATCCGCATATTTTCTCTGTGAAGTTCGCGTGTGCAATAACTACATTTGCCTTTGCAGTCCTTCTAAACAATGTGATTAAAAAAAAAACATTTTAAGGGTAAAGTCAACAAAACTTGGGCCAACAGATTCTAGTTTGGGGAACAGAACTGTATTGAGATAAAATGTTTCATTGATGAGAACATTTGCAGAATTTCTGCCTAAATCCATCTTCTCCCACAGCCGGACAGTGGGCTTCCTGTCACTACCATATTTAGTAGTGAGTGGAAACGCCAAGTGGATGCTTCACATTTACACATCCGGTGAAATATCTGTGTCATTGTTCCATCGGTGGCTACAACATTAGCTTATATATTTGCCAAGCTAACTAACTAGCTAGTAATTAACGGTACCCTGTAGCTATTTGTCATTGAACAACCATACTGCCATACTCAACTAATTAGATCACTAGCTAGCAACATGAATTTTGAACACAAGCCATGCCATACTCAACTAATTAGATAGTTCATGTCAAACAGAGCTATTTGCAAAGGTTGGCTAAGTAAGCTAGAGCTGGACTGTGATTGAACACCCCTCCTGTCCCCAAACACTTAGCAAACAGTTGTCAACTCTTACCCCTGGGGTGTTAGCTTGCTGTTTATCTACAGGTTATACATATGGTTTTTGCATTGCATAACTGTCTGGACTGTGTTTGAGTTATTAGATTGTGCGATTGAGTGGATCGTCCACGCCATATGATACATGGGCGTTCGTTTCCCTGTTGATTCACCGTGATTGTCATTTGAGTCACCATGTTGAAAGCCCCCACTTAATTTTAATCTAGACACGCACCTAATACCAAACTGACACCCCTTTTGAAATAAAACATTCTATTTTTTACATTATGCACTCTCATCACATACTTTGAGGCATTTGACTATAGCTTTTGAAAGTAAGCAGCCATAACAGGGGAAAAAGGTTGGTTTAACTACAACCACAAGCTAAAGATTGACTTTTCAACCAAATGTTTGCTTGCCATTGATTAAACCAATTACTTTGGATGACAGTAAACTGTTCCAACTCTGGTCAATGTTTGAGTCTCCCTAGTTAAGCATGCACATGTTTCCTCTAGTCCAAATTTGTATATCATTACTCAGGTTACCCATTGCATTTCCCTGTGTAGGCTCTGTGTTGCAAGACTAGATTAGCAGTCAGTGTTTGCAATACAAAACCACAGCACAGACAGACACCAAATTCACCAGTGGTGTAGGCCTTTTCATTACGCCGATTCTGTTTTGCAACAGAAACCGTTTACTCCAAACGGAAAACGTTTTGCACCGAAAACAAGAGTTTCTATTGGACAAATTCAGGTAGGTTTCCCCCTTTTTCATTCTGTTTGCTTCCGTTGATTCCTAAACTGTAAACAGTTTCCGTTGGAAGATGGTGTATAATGAATACACCCCAGTATCCACCTTTCACCAGGTACCTGGTAACCCAAAAGGTTTCTAGGCACAGGGAGTGAGGGAAAGTTTGCCATTTGCTGTGAAGCTACTAGCTAGTGGCTACCTTCCACATCTGGCTAAATACATCTTCCTGGCACCTACTCTTTTCCAGGGGTCCTAACGATTCAACTAAACAGTTTACAAGCTTGGAATGGTTTATTAGGCATGGAAAAATGTGTAGCTGCAGGCTAAGCTCTTTTAGCTTGTGTACCAGTCTGTTTGTGCTATCATGCCACTCCTTTCAACTCCTTGTCATGCCAAACAGTTGGAATGATGGCACAAACAGATCTGGGACCAGGCTACGATATTTTGCTCTCGAGGACTATAATTTCCTTGGCATTGCAGTTTCCAGCACAAACATGGTACAATAGATGCGAAGAGGTCAGTGGAATGCAGACCGTGGGGGATAGAAGGACGCCGGATTGGCACACGTTCAACCAATCTGATCTAACAATCAGTCATGATTGATGTATTGTAACAGACTGACAATGTGGCTACTAAAGTCCCATTTTGATATATTTGGCTATTTTCACTGCGTATCATTTAGCAGTTGTTACTTTTCAGGTTTAGAAGAAGTGACTGCTAAATGCTAACTCCCGTTCATATGAACTGGTAGCATAGCTAGCATACAGAAATCTGTGGTGGTAGTCCAAGTTGTTTTTTTAACTGCAATGCAGTTGATTGGTGAAGATGATATGAACATGTGTTGGGGTTGACATCCATACAATCATTCTACTCAAATGTTTTACCTCAACATGGTGTGAAATACACATAGAAACAATAGCCTAAATGTAGGCACATTTTGCTGTGTGGCAATGAGATGCTGGATCTTTCCCCCATGCATTTCTATTGTTTGGGTTGAGTTCCGCATCTATGGTTTCACAATCGTAATATGCTAATAGTTGCATCCACTTGTGTAGTATAAGTCACCCAGTCAGACTCAAACATGCTCAGTGCATGTGTAAGACTTCATGTTTTTTCTGCTGAGTGTGTTCTGACACACAAACATTTTAAAAGCCATGAGGCTCTCAGGGCATAGTCAAGTGGGCATAGATTTCTCTCTCTCTTCATGCCGCCCTTCATCCCTCTCTCCCTCCGGTCTTTCTGCTGAGTAGACATCTATAAAGATAATTGACCAGTGCTAGTCAACTCAGCAGTACAGAGACTCTGCACCAGAGGAAGACAGGAAGGTCAGGGAGTTAAAGATTTGTGGAGAAACTTGTTTTACTGAACCAAGGAGTAGCAGCTTGACTCCAGCCCAGGGTTTGGAAATTGCAGACTGACTAACTACAATTGTTTCTCATGGTTTCTTCTTTTTGTTCCTGCCCACACCTAGCTGGCACACCTGATTCAACTAGTCAAGCCCTTGATGATTAGCCCAGTTCATTTATTAGTTGTGGGTTGTGTTTGCACTGGGCTAGAGCAGAACATGTAGGGTAGGTGTTGGTGTGTTGTATAAGGCTGTACATAACATATAGGCTATATGCAGGTCTCATTAGCACAGATAGAACAATGAGCCAGATGTTTCACCGGATGTATAAATGTAAAGAATCCGGTTTGCATTTCCACTCACTACCAAATATGGTGGTGAGAGGAAGCCCAGTGGCTGGCAGTGGGAGAGTATGGAGCGAGATGGATTTTTGCTGACATTTTGAAAATTATGTCATCTATGACGCATTTGATCTCAATGCAGTTTTATTTTCCCAAAACTAGAATCTATTACAAACAAAGTGGACTAAGTTTTGTAGACTTTACACTTTGCGAAAGTTTCTAAAAATGCCATTGTTTAGGTGTGCAAGGGTGAATTGAGTTATTGCACACCCGCACTACAGAGCAGGAAATCCCTAATGGAAATAGAACGCAGCAAACAGGATCTAGCTAGCTCGTGCTCGGCTCTGCCCACCTTGCTTGTTCTGCCTACTATAATTAATTTGCTCCCATTGGAAACGACAGGCTGTGGTCTATCTTGGGTTAGTTATCTTTGTAACTATTATGTAATATGGATTAAGACTAAGTCTAGTCCTTCTCCACCAGCCTTCATTCAGTAGGTCTAGACACTAGCCTGTGTGTGTGTGTGTGTGTGTGTGTCCTGGCTGTGTATGTATGTTTTGCACACTACTGTATGTACTTGTCTGTCAGTGATATCCTATACACTGTCCTATGACTCATCCCCGCTCTCTTTTAAAGGGAAAATGTGGAGGTTGGCCGCTTGGGACAGAGATTTTTCTTGGCGTTTTTCCCAAGTCACACTGTCTCTTAACCCCCTCCCTTTGCCTCTCAATCTTTCTTCTCTCTCTCTCTCTCTCTCTCTATCTCTTATGCATGTGTTTTCTGTCAGTTCTTTCTCTCTCTCACACATAAGGTTCACTCTCTCTTTCTATTTCCATCTCTCTCACCCTCCTCCTCCATTCACACTATCTAAGTCTGTCTCTCTGTGTCTGTCTCTCTCTCACCCTCCTCCCCCCATTCACACTATCTCTGTCTGTAATAATCCATTTAATGTCTGTGCTGCAGCTCCTGAACCAGTCTTCTCTAAGCATGCTGCCGATGAGGTGATAAAGTGTGTAAGCTGTATGGTGTTTGTTCCTGAGTGCATACGTGTCTCAGCGTAGTCTTTTTGTAAGAGCTGCCATGGTCTCCCGCATAATAATAGGTTATGTCAACATGTCTTATGTCTATGCAGCAGTTTTCTGGATGTATACCAGACAGGGCCTAAGGGGATGGTAGTAGTTTTCTGGATGTATACCAGACAGGGCCTAAGGGAGATGGTAGTAGTTTTCTGGATGTATACCAGACAGGGTCTAAGGGGATGGTAGTAGTTTTCTGGATGTATACCAGACAGGGTCTAAGGGGATGGTAGTAGTTTTCTGGATGTATACCAGACAGGGTCTAAGGGGATGGTAGTAGTTTTCTGGATGTATACCAGACAGGGCCTAAGGGAGATGGTAGTAGTTTTCTGGACAGGGCCTAAGGGAGATGGTAGTAGTTTTCTGGACAGGGCCTAAGGGAGATGGTAGTAGTTTTCTGGACAGGGCCTAAGGGAGATGGTAGTAGTTTTCTGGACAGGGCCTAAGGGAGATGGTAGTAGTTTTCTGGACAGGGCCTAAGGGAGATGGTAGTAGTTTTCTGGACAGGGCCTAAGGGAGATGGTAGTAGTTTTCTGGACAGGGCCTAAGGGAGATGGTAGTAGTTTTCTGGACAGGGCCTAAGGGAGATGGTAGTAGTTTTCTGGACAGGGCCTAAGGGAGATGGTAGTAGTTTTCTGGACAGGGCCTAAGGGAGATGGTAGTAGTTTTCTGGACAGGGCCTAAGGGAGATGGTAGTAGTTTTCTGGACAGGGCCTAAGGGAGATGGTAGTAGTTTTCTGGACAGGGCCTAAGGGAGATGGTAGTAGTTTTCTGGATAGGGCTATATACAATACAGCAACAGCCCCCATCTCTCCAACCATTCATCAATCCCTGAATGTATCATCCACAGTCTTGTCCCTCTCTCCTCCTTTCTCCATTCATCCTATCTAAAATCTCTTTTCTCTCACTCCATCTAAACCCTCCTCCTCTCCTCCTCTCTTCCTCTCCAGGATGTCTCGGTATACCGACGAGCCTCGTTTCACCATCGAGCAGATTGACCTGCTTCAGCGGCTGAGGAGGACAGGGATGACCAAGCCAGAGCTCCTCCACGCCCTGGACATCCTGGACAGACTGGATCACCAGCACGGACACAAGTTCGGACGGCGTCCCCAGCCCGCCCATCAGGGGCCGACGCCCAATTACAACACTAATACAACGTCTTCTTCGGCGTCCTCATCAACGTCCACGACCGCCACACAAACTGGTTACCTGGGGAATGGGAGTGGAAGTGGCGGGAGTGGCCTGTCGCCGTCCCCTAGCAACGACTATGATATGTCACCGCCCCCTCCGGCGGTTGTATCCGCCCCGGTTGCTATGGCAGTGGTGGCGCAGAACGGGCGTGGGGTTGGTGGCGGCGACGAGCTGGTTGCCATGACGAACGGGAAGTTGTCTCCACCACGGTTTTCTGACAATGTAGGCGCTGTGAGTGGCGGCGTGACGGGGAGCGGCTACGGGTTTGAGGCCAGCGAGGAGGAACTAGACGTGGAAGACAAAGTGGAGGAACTCCTGAGGTGAGGAGGAGGAGCCTGGGTTTTTTCTGAACACATCAATAGGAACAACATGAGAACCAAACAAACTACATTTTACACCACCTCAACCTGTCTTAATAAGAATCCTCATTTTTGTTTGGGGTTTTTAATGTTTTCTAGTGAACTAGACCCTGAGCCCAGAGTTTAGTAATGCATTAGGTGACACCTGTCACTAAACATAGGCACCACATCAGTCACACACACACACACACACACACACGCACGCGCGCCCTGTCCGTCAACCTTTTTGCTGCTCTTTTGTATTGTGTGTTGTTTGCAGTGATAAAGTCAGTATTGATTTAGATGGAGTGATGAAAATGAAATGAAAGGGAAGGAGAGAGAAATGCCAATGAATTTCTGGCAGCTCAGCGCTGCCTCTGATTCTCTCACGTTTTCCATGAAGAGGAATCAATATAAATGTAAATGAGAAGGCAGTGTATCGACAGACAGAAGAAAAGACTGTGTGTGTTTCCAGTGTTTTCACAGACACGTCACATCTATGGGAATCGCTCTCGCTCTCCCACCCTCGCTCTCCCACCCTCGCTCTCCCACCCTCGCTCTCGCTCTCCCCCCTCGCTCTCGCTCTCCCACCCTCGCTCTCCCACCCTCGCTCTCCCTCTCGCTCTCCCCCCCTCGCTCTCGCTCTCCCACCCTCGCTCTCCCCCCTCGCTCTCGCTCTCCCCCCTCGCTCTCGCTCTCCCCCCTCGCTCTCGCTCTCCCACCCTCGCTCTCGCTCTCCCGCTCTCGCTCTCCCACCCTCGCTCTCGCTCTCCCACCCTCGCTCTCGCTCTCCCACCCTCGCTCTCCCCCCCTCGCTCTCGCTCTCCCCCCCTCGCTCTCGCTCTCCCCCCCCTGCTCTCGCTCTCCCCCCCCTGCTCTCGCTCTCCCCCCCTGCTCTCGCTCTCCCCTCCTGCTCTCGCTCTCCCCCCCTCGCTCTCGCTCCCCCCCCCCGCTCTCGCTCTCCCACCCTCGCTCTCCCCCCCTCGCTCTCGCTCCCCCCCCCGCTCTCGCTCTCCCACCCTCGCTCTCGCTCTCCCCCCCTGCTCTCGCTCTCCCACCCTCGCTCTCGCTCTCCCACCCTCGCTCTCGCTCTCCCCCCCTGCTCTCGCTCTCCCACCCTCGCTCTCCCCCCCTCGCTTTCGCTCCCCCCCCCCGCTCTCGCTCTCCCACCCTCGCTCTCCCACCCACCCTCGCTCTCCCACCCTCGCTCTCGCTCTCCCCCCCCCTGCTCTCGCTCTCCCACCCCTCGCTCTCCCACCCCTCGCTCTCGCTCTCCCCCCCTGCTCTCGCTCTCCCACCCTCGCTCTCGCTCTCCCACCCTCGCTCTCCCGCCCTCGCTCTCCCGCTCTCGCTCTCCCCCCCGCTCTCTCGCCCTCGCTCTCCCCCCCCTCGCCCTCGCTCTCCCCCCTCGCTCTCCCCCCCCTCGCCCTCGCTCTCCCCCCCGCTCTCGCTCTCCCACCCTCGCTCTCCCCCCCTCGCTCTCGCTCCCCCCCCCCGCTCTCGCTCTCCCACCCCCCCCCCGCTCTCGCTCTCCCACCCTCGCTCTCCCACCCTCGCTCTCGCTCTCCCCCCCCTGCTCTCGCTCTCCCACCCTCGCTCTCGCTCTCCCACCCTCGCTCTCGCTCTCCCCCCCCGCTCTCGCTCTCCCACCCTCGCTCTCCCCCCCCTCGCTCTCGCTCCCCCCCCCCCCGCTCTCGCTCTCCCACCCTCGCTCTCCCACCCACCCTCGCTCTCCCGCTCTCGCTCTCCCCCCCCCTGCTCTCGCTCTCCCACCCTCGCTCTCCCACCCTCGCTCTCGCTCTCCCCCCCTGCTCTCGCTCTCCCACCCTCGCTCTCCCACCCTCGCTCTCCCGCCCTCGCTCTCCCGCTCTCGCTCTCCCCCCCGCTCTCTCGCCCTCGCTCTCCCCCCCTCGCCCTCGCTCTCCCCCCTCGCTCTCCCCCCCTCGCCCTCGCTCTCCCCCTCGCTCTCGCTCTCCCTCTCCCACCCTCGCTCTCGCTCTCCCCCCCTCGCTCTCGCTTTCCCACCCTCGCTCTCCCACCCTCGCTCTGCCACCCTCGCTCTCCCACCCTCGCTCTCCCCCCCTCGCTCTCCCCCCCTCGCTCTCCCCCCCTCGCTCTCGCTCTCCCGCTCTCGCTCTCCCACCCTCGCTCTCCCGCTCTCGCTCTCCCCCCCTCGCTCTCCCCCCCCTCGCTCTCCCCCCCTCGCTCTCCCTCTCGCTCTCCCACCCTTGCTCTCCCACCCTCGCTCTCGCTCTCCCGCTCTCGCTCTCCCGCTCTCGCTCTCCCGCTCTCGCTCTCCCGCTCTCGCTCTCGCTCTCCCCCCTCGCTCTCGCTCTCCCACCCTCGCTCTCGCTCTCCCACCCTCGCTCTCCCCCCTCGCTCTCGCTCTCCCACCCTCGCTCTCGCTCTCCCACCCTCGCTCTCCCCCCCCTCGCCCTCGCTGTCCCCCCCCTCGCCCTCGCTCTCCCCCCCTCGCCCTCGCTCTCCCCCCCTCGCCCTCGCTCTCCCCCCCTCGCCCTCGCTCTCCCCCCCCTCGCTCTCGCTCTCCCGCCCTCGCTCTCCCGCTCTCCCCCCTCGCTCTCGCTCTCCCACCCTCGCCCTCGCTCTCCCCCCCTCGCCCTCGCTTTCCCCCCCTCGCTCTGCCACCCTCGCTCTCCCACCCTCGCTCTCCCCCCCTCGCTCTCCCACCCTCGCTCTCCCCCCCTCGCTCTCCCACCCTCGCTCTCCCCCCCTCGCTCTCGCTCTCCCCCCCTCGCTCTCGCTCTCCCACCCTCGCTCTCCCGCTCTCGCTCTCCCCCCCCTCGCTCTCCCCCCCCTCGCTCTCCCCCCCCTCGCTCTCGCTCTCCCCCCCTCGCTCTCGCTCTCCCTCTCGCTCTCCCACTCCCGCTCTCGCTCTCCGCTCTCGCTCTCGCTCTCGCTCTCGCTCTCCCCCCTCGCTCTCGCTCTCCCACCCTCGCTCTCGCTCTCCCGCCCTCGCTCTCCCCCCCTCGCCCTCGCTCTCCCCCCCTCGCCCTCGCTCTCCCCCCCTCGCCCTCGCTCTCCCCCCCTCGCTCTCGCTCTCCCGCCCTCGCTCTCCCCCCTCGCTCTCGCTCTCCCACCCTCGCTCTCCCCCCCTCGCCCTCGCTCTCCCCCCCTCGCCCTCGCTCTCCCGCCCTCGCTCTCGCTCTCCCACCCGCTCTCGCTCTCCCACCCTCGCTCTCCCCCCTCGCTCTCGCTCTCCCACCCTCGCTCTCCCACCCTCCCTCTCGCTCTCCCACCCTCGCTCTCCCACCCTCCCTCTCGCTCTCCCACCCTCGCGCGCACTGTCTTTTGTCACATTCACACATAACCATAAATGATGTTATTTTCTTCTAAAGTGTTGTTTCTGGATGGGTTTTGAGCTTATGAATCTGATGGATTTATGCTGCCAGTAGATGCCAACGTTTCAAATAGGCCTAGCTTGTGTATCACTAGCTATCACCAGCTAACAGGGAAGAAATCTGAGGGCGAGCACGGAGCGTGACTGGGCCAAGCTACAACAGCTTGTGAAGTTGCTGGATTTGCGAAAAGCTCCAAACTGACATCCAGTCGCTGTCTGATTTGGTTCTGTGCCTTCTCAACCTTGAGGCACACTTGCAGTCAACTACTGTTGCAAAACAGTTGGCACAGGTCCTCCTGAAGTCACTGTGTGAGCACTTCACATGCATACTGACTCCTGGGAATATCTTCCATCCAACCCCTGCAGCAGCTTGCCTGATGGACCAAGTGTGTGTCTGCCGCTTTGCTCAACAGAGATGAAGTCCCTGATGAGGCAAGCAGAGTATTTTGTACTTCAGGAAATCAGAGGGTACAGCTGTGGAGCGGCAGGACCCCAGGAAGATGCCAACACGATGAATCCAGCAAGCATCTCCACCACAGTGCTTCAGAAGTATAGCTTCCTCATTGAAGATTGTGTCTGAGTCACTGTCCAGCCGGAGGGTCAGACTGGCAGAGCATTACGTGTTGAAATACCTGGAAAAGGTAAAGAGGGGGCATGTTTACAGACTCACCTGTCCAGCTCTGGCAGGCAAGGATGGCTGGTTATTGAAAGCTGTGCTCTGTGGCACTGCATCTGGTATCTGCCCCTGTGGACAACTGTCATCAGGCTTGACAAACCCAATGATCACCTCTTTGGAACTTTGAACCAACTTTGTACCAGAATATTGGTTGGTTGAACAGAAACACACACAAGCTGTCTGGCTGTGAACTGATAGATTTGTAATGCTTATGTTTTTGCTGCTGTTGCAGCTGTTTTCATGAACCCTGTTGGAAGAGGTTAGTCAGTGATACATGTTTAATATTACATCAACATAACATGTCAAATGTGCCATGACTTCATTAGTTGATCCCCCCCCCTTTCTTTCTGTCAGGTAAAGATGCATGATGATTCTTACATCTACTAAAGTAAAAACAACAACATAGGATTGGTGTAAACATGGGCAAGAGTTTCCTTCCAACATATTTCTTGCAAAGCAAAACCTATTAATCCAAGTCACGTTAGGATTGATTTATAATTTAAACCTAACCAAAACTATGTCCTGGCCATGGAGTTGTGTGGAGTCCTCTATTGGCCAAAAGCCAATGTTGGCAATGGCAGTTCCATTGAGGACTTACACCATTTTTATTTAGTCAACTCGGAACTTCCAGCTTCATTGGCTGATCCGCCCTGATGACCAGGTTGGAGTCGTGACAGCCGGTTCATCAGGAGGGATCAGCCAATGAATTTTACTTGTGAAGAAGAGAATTTGACTTTCAGATGGAGAAGGCCTCAATGGCACTGCCCATGCTCTCACAAACACCATCATGACACAGATGCAGAGATGTTATGTCTATGGTCCTGGCCCATCACCTTATGTATTAGTGCCCCCCAGTGGCAAGAAGTGACATCACAAAAAACACACCATACGCCTACATCATCTAAATGGCTCCTCGCCTCCCAGGCTGCTGTCTGTCCCTAACACTGAAACTAACATTGACACTGAAATTAAATCATATGAACAGGAAATAGAAATGTGTTTATGGAACTGAAACTATACTGAACAAAAATATAAATGCAACAATTTCAAAGATTTTACTGAGTTACTTTTCATATACTGTAATGAAATCAGTCAATTTAAATTAATTCATTAGGCCCTAATCTATGAAATTCACATCAAATCAAATGTATTTATAAAGCCCTTCTTACATCAGCTGATCTCTCAAAGTGCTGTACAGAAACCCAGCCTAAAACCCCAAACAGCAAGCAATGCGGGTGTAGAAGCACGGTGGCTAGGAAAAACTCCCTAGAAAGGCCAGAACCTAGGAAGAAGCCTAGAGAGGAACCAGGCTATGAGGGGTGGCCAGTCCTCTTCTGGCTGTACCGGGTGGAGATTATAACAGAACATGGCCAAGATGTTCAAATGTTCATAAATGACCAGCATGGTCAAATAATAATACACATGACTGGGAATAGAGATATGCATCTGTTGGCCACAGATACCTTTAAAAATATAAAGGTCGGGGCCTGTATCAGAAAACCAGTCAGTATCTGGGGTGAACTTAATTTGCCTCATGCAGCGCGACACAGTTCCTTCGCATAGAGTTGATCAGGCTGCTGATTGTGGCCTATGGAATGTTGTCCCACTCCTCTTCAATGGCTGTGCGAAGTTGCCGGATATTGGCAGGAACTGGAACACTGTCATACACGTGTATCCAGAACATCCCAAACAGGGCCTAAAATTTACTTTTTGGTCCACCAGCCACTGGCAGGTAGATTTAAAAATCTACCAGCCACTCAAATATTTTTGCTACTAAACATTTTTTCTGTTAAAATTACACCAACAAAACACCAAAAAATTGATTAGCATGCTTTGTAATGTTTCTAAAAAAAATAGATATATATTACTAATAAGAAGCAATGTGGTATATTGTTGAATTACATTTTTTGTACCTGACTCTCTTAAACAAAATATCACAGATGAGACAAAAATATTCACCTGCCCCTTTAAGGGTGGGATGTTACCGTAGTAACGCGACTCCTGTCATGTTTGCGCGCGTGCGTCCGCCATCGTGTGCAAATGTATTTTGTTCCCTCACACCAAACGTGATCAGAACACGCAGGTTGAAATATCAAAACAAACTGAACCAATTATATTCATTTGGGGATAGGTCGAAAAGCATTAAACATTTATGGCAATTTAGCTAGCTTGCAGTTGCCATCTAATTTATCCTATTTAGCTAGCTAGCTGCTAGCTGCTGCTGTTGCTAGCTAATTTGTCCTGTGATATACACATTGAGTTGTTATTTTACCTGAAATGCACAAGGTCCTCTACTCCGACAATTAATCCACAGATAAAACGGTCAACCGAATCGTTTCTAGTCATCTCTCCTCCTTCCAGGCTTTTTCATCTTTGGACTTTATATGATGATTGGCAACTAACTTTCATAATAAGGTGTATTACCACAACTGACCTCAGTTCATCTTTCAATCACCCACGTGGGTATAACCAATGAGGAGCTGGCATGTGGGTATATGCTTCTAAAAGCCAATGAGGAGATGATAGAGGCAGGACTTGCAGCGTGTTCTACGCCACAATAGAATCAACTTCTATTTTAGCGCCTGGCAACGCAGACGTTCGTTGGCTCGCGTGAGCAGTGTGGATGCAATGATTGAATAACGTGTGTGTAAATTTATTTTGTAACGCTCGCGCACGCGACTGGTGTGGTCAGCATGATTGAGTCTGACTAGTAGAGGCATTGTCATCTCTTCCCTGGCAGTTAAAATTCAAACATCGAAAACAACCTAGCTTGTGAACAAAACAATGTAAATAGCCAAGAAACACAAGTATATTAGACCAACTTTTATGCATGTGCGCAGCTCTTCACGTGCACACAGCCCCCAGGCAGGCAGTGTTGCAGCGCGAGTTGGGATAGGCAATATAGGATTCGTAGTTCTTTGACTTTGTGGGAATATTTTACCAGCTATGAAACAAAACGGCAGACTTTCTTCAAACAGCTACTGCAGCATTTATTTTACTATAAATATGATCATACTTGACTATTTTTATTCCAATTGTGTTCGTTGTCTGTAGCCCATACCATAACACCACCGCCATCGAAGGTGAGCATTTGCCTACTGAAGTCGGTTACGACGCCAAACTGCTGTCAGGTCAAGACCCCGGTGAGGACGACGAACATACAGATTAGCTTCCCTGAGACGGTTTCTGACAGTTTGTGCAGAAATTATTTGGTTGTGCAAACCCACAGTTTCATCAGCTGTCCGGGTAGCTGGTCTCAGACAATCCCACATGTGAAGAAGCCGGATGAGGAGGTGCTGGGCTGGTGTGGTTGTGAGACCGGTTGGACAAACTGCCAAATTCTCTAAAATTATGGATGCGGCTTATGGTAGAGAAATTAACATTACATTCTCTGGCAACAGCTCTGGTGAACATTCCTGCAGTCAGCATGCCAATTGCATGCTCCCTCAACTTGAGACATCTGTGGCATTGTGTTGTGTGACAAAACTGCACATTTTAGTGGCATTTTACTGTCCCCCAGCACAAGGTGCACTTGTGTAATGATCATGCTGTTTAATCAGCTTCTTGATATGCCACACCTGTTAGGTGGATGGATTATCTTGGCAAAGGAGAAATGCTCACTAACAGGGATGTAAACAAATTAGTGCACAAAATTTGAGAGAGACGCTTTTTGTGCCTATGGAAAATTACGGGATCTTTTATTTCAGGTCATGAAACATTCAAATGTTTCATGAGTAGTAAACTTGACTGATACTGTATATAATTACACAATTGGAATAAAAATAGTCAAGTATGATCATATTTATAGTAAAATAAATGCTGCAGTAGCTGTTTTCGAAGTAAGTCTGCCAAAAAAAAGTAAGCCAGCCCCAAAAAAATATACAAATATTTGTTTTATTCAGTGTAAATAAGAGTAAATCTAAAAAGTCTAAAGTTTTATCTAACAAACTAATAATAATAATAATAACAAAATAATTATATACAGTATCAGTCAAGTTTACTACTCATTCAAGGGCTTTTCTTTATTTTTACTATTTTCTACATTTTAGAATAATAGTGAAGACATAAACAATGGAATAACCAAAAAACCAAAATATATTTTAGATTCTTCAAAGTAGCTACCCTTTGTTCAAAGCTGTCAATCTTGGCATTCTCTCAACCAGCTTCATGCGGAATGCTTTTCCAACAGTCTTGAAGGAGTATATTAAAACAAAATGACAACTATAATAACCTTGGCATACACTCATTTTCTCTGCACTTACCACTATTCTCCTTGCTTTCTCTCAGCCCCTTATTTCCTTATTTTTATTCAGTCTTTCCTTCCTATCCAACTCAATTGTACTTTCCAGTCTCCCGCTCTTCATGGCTTATCTTCATTTTCTCATTTCCTCTCCGTCTTTCCACAGTCACCTCTCTTTTCCTTACACCATCCTATCTCTAGCTTCCTAGTAAAGGGAACAATGTTCTCTTTTCTATGTTTTTTCTATTTTTCCTCTCTTTCTCTCGCTCTCTTTCACTCTCCCGCTCTCACTCTTTCTCTCTCTCGCTCGCTCTCTCACTCTCTCACACTCTCACTCTTTCTCTCTCTCCCTCCAGAAGGGACAGTGCCATAATCAAGGAGGAGATCAAGGCGTTCTTGGGGAACAGGCGCATCTCTCAGGCTGTGGTGGCTCAGGTCACAGGTCAGTATGCTTCCTAATACAGCACACTACACTATGTTGGAGTGGAACTGTGCTCACTTTGGTGTACACTTAAAACAGAGTTGTCATCATGATTTCTAGGAGTGTTGGTGTGGCTTGAATGACACATAGCAAGTACTTCATCCACTGTATATGCATTGGCTAGTTAATAAATCTTGCTTTCTGTGCTCTTCCTCCCTTTCCCTCCCCCATATTTTTCTCTCTCGGTCTCTTTCTGTCCCCCCCCCCCCTCCCTGCCTCCCTCTCCCCCCCCTCCCTGCCTCCCCCCCTCCCTGCCTCCCTGCCTCCCCCCCTCCCTGCCTCCCCCCCTCCCTGCCTCCCTGCCTCCCCCCCTTCCTCCAGGTATCAGTCAGAGTCGTATCTCCCACTGGCTGCTGCAGCAGGGCTCGGACCTTAGCGAACAGAAGAAGAGGGCCTTCTACCGCTGGTACCAGCTGGAGAAGACCACCCCTGGTAATGCCCACCACCACCACCCGCATGCCCAGTCCCACCACCACCTCCACGTCCTCCACCCGTTGGCAGACCCCCTCCTCAGCCCCCCCACCTCCAGCCTCCTCCCGTCTGTCCAGTCCCTCTTCAGTTGTTCCACCCGTTCCATCCACTATTAGACACTCTGATTCTGCACAAACTAGAGAGGGCAGAAGGGGTTATACGATGACAACTGATGGGTGAGTCCATTGACTATTTCTTGACATTCTAGGGCTGGAAAGTAATGATTGCCCTTCCAAATCCTTGCTATCTATCCCTAAACTGTTACTTTGGCCCAATGTAATGCACTTTTCTAGGGGGCACTAATGCCAAATCTGTCTTTGTTTGTAGTCACTACATGTGACTACACTACCCATATGCCCTCTTGCGCCCCCTCTGTTTCAATGGACATAGCTTCTCCGCAGTATTAAAGTCCTTCCCCCAAACTGTTCCAGTCAGTATTTGTCCTGCCCCAAATCCTTTTACAGCACCTTTCAAACTCCCCTACAACCTGTTTCTGCCCCCACAACCCCATTGTGTGTCTGACTCCATCCTGTGTCCAAATGTGTCACTTCCCATTTCCTGTGTCCCTCCCTGCCCTCTGGGTGCAGCAGCCAATAAGCTATCACAGCCACAAATATTCAAATGCTCATTAGTGGCAGGTGTTTATGAGTAGTAGTATTTGTAGTTGTATAGCTACGATGTTGCTACTACAATTGAGTAGAAATGTAAAGTGCTTTAAGCGCTGTATAAACCTCATTGAATACGTTATTATGATGACTATAGCTAGGCCTAAAAGAGTACTGGTGTCTGACTGTATATGACCATGGTGAAAAACAGATTTTTAATAAAAAGCAAACTTGTGAAATCACACCGGCCTCTGTGTCTGTGTTGAGGGGAGGGTGTAGTGGCGCGCCCTGGTGGACTGTGTATGTCACAGCACCTATAGACAATTACTGTAAGTGTGTACAGTGCTACATACAGCAGAGTATTTACATCCGGGCTTCCAGCCCTGCTGTACTGCAGGTTGTTCTTCTTTCTCCCTAGTCATTGATTGATTGATTGGTCCATGCCACTGATTGGCCCAATAGTCCACTGTAAGGTCTTTATCAGTCCCTGATTAGAGGGGAAGAAACAGCAGTGGTGTGGAACTCGAGGCCCCGATTTTAAAGCCTGCTGATCTGTGTTGACTGTATTGATCTAGATGGATAACATATTATTGTAGTTTATTATTTTAGTTACAATTTAAAAAAAAAAACATGCCTAGATGTGAGTCATAGATTTGCAGTCAGGAAGTAATACATGTAGGTTCTAGTCTCAAGCACAAGCAAAAACATCGTCACATGAGTTACATATTTATATGTAAACAATCACATTCCCAACCCACCTTTCCCTGGCTGTGTGTGTGTGTGTCACAGCCAACCAGCAGCTTTCCTTGTTCATTAGGTTAATGCTCTGTGGTGCTATGCCAGAAACACCAACACTCACTACATACTGTAAACGGACCCATATTTCTGTCCAGACACACACACACACTACATTTGATGAGGCTTCAGAGGGGGTTCACTGTGAATTACTGTCTACAGTCCAGGTTCTTTTATAGTCGCCACACAGCCAATATAACACTCTAAAGTTATTGTTCTTCTATACAATAGGGTGCTGAATCATCATAAATGTACTCATCAACAATGAAAATCACAGCCTTTTCCAAATAGATTTCAAACATTCTGAACGTTTCACCTCACTAAATACACCCATGGCTAGTTACATCATGGTTGTATTTCCATGGTTACATCATGGTTGTATTTCCATGGTTACATCATGGTTGTGTCTCCAGGTGCAACTCTGACGATGCGACCCGCCCCCATGGCTCTGGAGGACGGGGTGGAGTTGCGGCAGACTCCACCCCCTATAAGCTCCACCCCCGGGAGCTTCCGTCTGCGCAGAGGCAGTCGCTTTACCTGGAGGAAAGAATGTCTGTCTGTGATGGAGAGGTGAGGAGGAGAGAGGGAGGGGTGATGGAGAGGTGAGGAGGAGAGAGGGAGGGGTGATGGAGAGGTGAGGAGGAGAGAGGGAGGGGTGATGGGGAAAGAGTTGAGGAGGGGGGGAAAGAATGTCTGTCTGTGATGGAGAGGTGAGGAGGAGAGAGGGAGGGGTGATGGAGAGGTGAGGAGGAGAGAGGGAGGGGTGATGGTGAGGAGGAGAGAGGGAGTGGTGATGGGGAAAGAGTTGAGGAGGAGGAGGGAAAGAATGTCTGTCTGTGATGGAGAGGTGAGGAGGAGAGAGGGAGGGGTGATGGAGAGGTGAGGAGGAGAGAGGGAGGGGTGATGGAGAGGTGAGGAGGAGAGAGGGAGGGGTGATGGAGAGGTGAGGAGGAGCGAGGGAGTGGTGATGGAGAAAGAGTTGAGGAGGGAAAGGTTGAAAGGGAGGCAGATGGGACGTGTTGTTGTGCTAGATAAGGGAAAGGAGCTTCCGTTACATTTGGAACAAAGTGAATATTGCCTAGTAAATAGTGTTGTGGTTATTTGTGTTTTCTCTTCCAGTTACTTCAATGAGAACCAGTACCCTGATGAAGCTAAAAGAGAGGAGATCGCTAACGCCTGCAACGCTGTCATCCAGAAGCCAGGTGAGAACCAGAAGCCAGGTGAGAACCAGAAGCCAGGTGAGAACCAGAAGCCAGGTGAGAACCAGAAGCCAGGTGAGAACCAGCAGGAGGAAAGTTTAGAGAAAGGACAGTGCCTTCAGAAAGTATGCAAACTCCTTTACTTTTTCCCCCAATATTTTTTTACAAAGTAAGATTAAAATGGATTTAATTGTAATTTTGTGTCAACTATCTACACAAAATACAATTTAATGCAATTTTTTATTCATGGAAAATATAACCCTACCTTGATTAGATAAGTATTCAACCCCGTGAGTAAATGCATGTTACAATCACCTTTGGCAGCGATTACAGCTGAGTCTTTCTGGGGCATTTATCAATCATGTGTAGGCACAAATCTGAGCTTAAACCTTGGGTTCATTTCCACAAGAAGATTTATCAATATGATTGTTTGCTTGAGAGTGTGTGTAAATGTACGCACAGCCATGACCATGAGTAGGCACAGTGCCAAGTGGTGGAATAAGGAAACTGCTTGTCAAGCGCAGAATGGGGAAAATATATGTTGAAATTGTGAGAGTAATAATTCAATCATTTTCGATTTCATTGTGAATTCATGTAACATATTTTGACAGTATATAAGCTGTATAATTTGACCACATCAGGGCATTCGTTACCATTATAATCTATATAAAATAGGTCTACAGTAATGTGTTAAATTCAAGGCATGTGTGAAATTGTTGAAATACTATTAAATCCTGAGATCTTGCTCTGTTGGAAGATTTGGCACAAGCTGCATTTCGCAGAGAGCGTGTTTTTAGAGACAGAAACCAACATGTCAGCAGCAGCTTGCTGATCGGAATCTCACAGCCCTCGACGAGCCAATGTTTTGGAGTCGGTCATCAGCAAGACGAACAGTAACATACAATTTCCATACACCATCACACAACAGGTTGAAGTCAAGAGGGGTTTCTTTGCCATCAATGGGTTCCCGAATACGAACAGAGCAATAGACGGCCCCCACATCGCCGTAAAAGCGCCATCCAAAAGCGAGTTCAACTATGTGAACAGAAAAGGCTTCCACTCTTAATGTGCAGGTGACAGGTGATTCACCAAAAACGCTGCTGATTGGTGGTGGCCAGTTGGAACGCACGACTCGTTCATTCTGCAGAACAGAAGTGTTGGCCTAGACACCTACAGGAGGGAGCTGTTGAGGATGGTTTGTGTTGCTTATTGGTTAGTGTTGCCTACTCTGAAGTATACTAAACAAAAATATAAACGAGCTGAAATTACAGATCCCATTTTTCCATACACACAAAAATGTGGGACGCAAATTTGTTTACATCCCTGTGAGTGAGCGTTTCTCCTTTGCCGACATAATTTATCCACCTGACAGGTGTGCCATATCAAAAAGGTGATTAAACTGCATGATCATTGCACAGGTGCACCTTGTACTGGGGACAATAAAAGACCACTCTAAAATGTGCAGTTTTGTCACACAACACAATGCCACAGATGTCTCAAGTTTTGAGAGAATGTGCAATTGGCATGCTGATTGCAGATAATTGCAAGTTAATTTCTCTACCATAAGCTGCCTCCAACGTCCTTTTAGAGAATTTGGCAGTACATCCAACCGGCCTCACAACCACAGACCACATGTAACCATGCCAGCCCAGGACCTCCACATCCGGCTTCTTCATCTGTGGGATCGTCTGAGGCCAGCCACCCGGACAGCTGATGAAACTGAGGAGTATTTCTGTCTGTAATAAAGGCCTTTTGTGGGGAAAAACTCATTCTGATTGGCTGGGCCTGGCTCCCCAATCATGTGAAATCCATAGATTAGGGCATAACACATTTATTTCAATTGACTTATTTCCTTATGAACTGTAACTCAGTAAAATCGTTGCAATTTGTGTTTATATTTTTGTACAGTATATGTGACTTGTTAAGCGCATTTTTACTCCTGAACTTATTTAGGCTTGCCATTACAAAAGGGTTGACTCTCAAAATACTTACTGACTCTCGACATTTCAGCTTTACATTTTTTATTCATTTGTAAACATTTCTAAAAACATAAATCCACTTTGACATTGAGGTATTGTGTGTAGACACAAAATTCAGGCTGTAACACAAAGTGGAAAAAGTCGAGGGGTATGAATACTTTCTGAAGGCACTGTATATTGAGTAAATACACTTTCAACACAGAATGTGTGTTTGTGAGTGCAGGGAAGAAGCTGTCTGATCTGGAGAAGGTCACGTCTCTGAAGGTCTACAACTGGTTCGCCAACCGCCGCAAAGAGATCAAGAGACGTGCCAACATAGGTAACGTTTACGACCCCCTCGGGGTGTGTATCTGTGTGTGTGGTAGAGAGTCTGTGTGTCAGTGTGTGTGGTAGAGAGTCTGTGTGTCGGTGTGTGTGGTAGAGAGCCTGTGTATCTGTGTGTGTGGTAGAGAGTCTGTGTGTCCGTGGTAGAGAGTCTGTGTGTCGGTGTCCGTGGTAGAGAGTCTGTGTGTCGGTGTCCGTGGTAGAGAGTCTGTGTGTCGGTGTCCGTGGTAGAGAGCCTGTGTGTCGGTGTCCGTGGTAGAGAGCCTGTGTGTCGGTGTCCGTGGTAGAGAGCCTGTGTGTCGTGTCCGTGGTAGAGAGCCTGTGTGTCGGTGTCCGTGGTAGAGAGCCTGTGTGTCGGTGTCCGTGGTAGAGAGCCTGTGTGTCCGTGGTAGAGAGCCTGTGTGTCCGTGGTAGAGAGCCTGTGTGTCGGTGTCCGTGGTAGAGAGCCTGTGTGTCGGTGTCCGTGGTAGAGAGCCTGTGTGTCGGTGTCTGTGGTAGAGAGCCTGTGTGTCGGTGTCCGTGGTAGAGAGCCTGTGTGTCCGTGGTAGAGAGCCTGTGTGTCGGTGTCCGTGGTAGATATCAGATATGTTATGATCAGGTCTGTTTTTTTTCCGAAGAAGCAGCAATCCTGGAGAGCCATGGGATCGAAGTCCAGAGCCCTGGAGGACACTCCAACAGCGACGAAATCGACGGGAATGACTTCTCTGACCAGGTAACCACCAGTAAGAAATTGGAGTGGTCCAGAACCCATGCACTTTGTTGTATCTGACAGGTGGTCTATGATACACATGATGGATCACCCCTGAGAAAGTGAAATGGTCTCTCCCAGTTTGTGTTGTAGCCAAGGTGCGTGGTTTAACACCTTGCCTCTTTGTTTACCTACAGGGCTGTGAGGTTCCTCTGTTTGAAAAGAGAGTTGTGACCAGACCTTTCAGTCTCAGTCGACGAGACCTGTCCTCTCCCACACAGGTACTGTATCCTGTTACAACTCCTATTGTATCATGGTTTACATATTCCTACTGTACTCCATGTTTGGTACAGAATTTTTTCTCTATACCAAATCTGTTAGACGGGTAGCTAACCAGCAAGTGGGGGGGGAAAACAAATTCTTATCATTTGTTTGCATGCGTTTGACTATGCGAACCAGTTGTCTTCCGTAACCGAACAAGGGTGCATCTCAAGCAGATTCTCCATCTGAAAATACAGGAAAGTGGAAATCAACCTGTTAGACTTTGCTTTTGCTATCCCTGTCTTTCAGGTCAGTGTAGGTCAGGGGCCTCAAACCCAGATGTGCTCTGTGAACTGATTTGTGGTTCTGCTAGGCAAATGTGCTGCTCACTTGTCTGTGTCGGCGGGTAGAAGACCACAGATGTGTAAACATGACCCATGACTCCTCCCCCTCTTGCGGTTGCAGGTGCCCACCCTGCTGCCAAGCTGGCTGGCGGCTTGGCCCGGCTCGGGCAGGGGGGGCTTGGCCGCCCACAGGGCCAGCTCTCTGATTTGCCGCTCCTTGCTCTCGGGAGCGGGTCTCGCTCAGGGGGCAGGGACGGAAGGTTCCAGACTGACAGGTGTGTCCTGGTCTGCCCCCTCCCCCCCCTCCCTCCAGGACGACTCCTCCACCAATCACAGCAATGCCCTGGAGCACCAGGACCCCATCACTCTCGCAGTGGAGATGGCGGCCGTCAATCATAGCATCCTCGCCCTGGCCACGCAGGCGGGGGGAGGATTGGCCCTAGGCGGGACAGGCAGTGACATCAAGACCGAGGTGGTGGAACCCAACTAGAGGGTGGGGGGGAGACTGTGGATGAGTGGGAGGGATGAGAGGGAGGGAAAGGTATGTGTGTATACATGACCATATGAAAGGAGGAGGGAAAGGTGTATGTATGACAGTATGAAAGCGGGAGTGAAAGATGTGTGTGTGTGTACATCACAGTAAGAAAGAGGGAGTGAAGTGTGTGTGTGTGTACATCACAGTAAGAAAGAGGGAGTGAAAGGTGTGTGTGTGTACATCACAGTAAGAAAGAGGGAGTGAAAGGTGTGTGTGTGTGTACATCACAGTAAGAAAGAGGGAGTGAAAGGTGTGTGTGGTGTGTGTACATCACAGTAAGAAAGAGGGAGTGAAAGGTGTGTGTGTGTGTACATCACAGTAAGAAAGAGGGAGTGAAAGGTGTGTGTGTGTGTGTGTGTGTGTGTACATCACAGCAAGAAAAAGGGAGTGAAAGGTGTGTGTGTGTGTGTGTGCATCACAGTAAGAAAGAGGGAGTGTATACTACCGTTTAAAAGTTTGGGGTCACTTAGAAATGTCCTTGTTTTTGAAAGAAAATTTAAAAAATTGTCCATTAAAATAACATCAAGTTGATCAGAAATACAGTGTAGACATTGCTTATGTTGTAAATGACTATTGTAGCTGGAAACGGCTGATTTCTAATGAAATATCTACATAGGCGTACAGAGGCCCATTATCAGCAACCATCACTCCTGTGTTCCAATGGCACGTTGTGTTAGCTAATCCAAGTTTATCATTTTAAAAGGCTAATTGATCATTAGAAAACCCTTTTGCAATTATGTTAGCACAGCTGAAAACTGTTGTTCTGATTAGAAACAATAAAACTGGCCTTCTTTAGACTAGTTGAGTATCTGAAACATCAGCATTTATGGGTTCGATTACAGGCTCAAAATGGCCAGAAACAAATAACTTTCTTCTGAAAATCGTCAGTCTATTCCATGAGAGAAATTGCCAAGAAACTGAAGATCTCGTACAACGCTGTGTACTACTCCCTTCACAGAACAGCGCAAACTGGCTCTAACCAGAATAAAATGAGGAGTAGGAGGCCCCGATGCACAACTGAGCAAGAGGACATTACAGTGTCTAGTTTGCGAAACAGACGCCTCACAAGTCCTCAACTGGCTGCTTCATTAGTAGTACCCACAAAACACCAGTCTCAACATCAACAGTGAAGAGGCGACTCCGGGATGCTGGCCTTCTAGGCAGAGTTCCTCTGTCCAGTGTCTGTGTTCTTTTGCCCATCTTAATCTTTTATTTTTATTGGCCAGTCTGAGATATGGCTTTTCCTTTGCAACTCTGCCTAGAAGGCCAGCATCCTGGAGTCGCCTGTTGACGTTGAGACTGGTGTTTTGTGGGTACTATTTAATGAAGATGCCAGTTGAGGACTTGTGAGGCGCCTGTTTCGCAAACTAGACACTCTAATGTACTTGTCCTCTTGCTCAGTTGTGCACCGGGGCCTCCCACTCCTCTTTCTATTCTGGTTAGAGACAGTTTGCGCTGTTCTGTGAAGGGAGTAGTACACAGCGTTGTACGAGATCTTCAGTTTCTTGGCAATTTCTTGCATGGAATAGCCTTAATTTCTCAGAACAAGAATAGACTGACGAGTTTCAAAAGAAAGTGCTTTGTTCCTGGCCATTTTGAGCCTGTAATTGAACCCATAAATGCTGATGCTCCAGATACTCAACTAGTCTAAAGATGGACAGTTTTATTGCTTCTTTAATCAGGACCACAGTTTTCAGCTGTGCTAAAATAATTGCAAAAGGGTTTTCTAATGATCAATTAGCCTTGTAAAATTATAATCTTGTATTAGCTAACACAAGTGATGGTTGCTGATAATGGGCCTCTGTACGCCCATGTAGATATTTCATAAAAAATCAGCCGTTTCCAGTTACAATAGTAATTTACAACATTAACAATGTCTACACTGTATTTCTAATCAATTTGATGTTATTTTAAATGGACAAAAAATGTGCTTTTCTTTCAACAACAAGGACATTTCTCAGTGACCCCAAATGTTTGAATGGTAGTGTATACGTGACTGTGAGAAAGAGAGTGTACATGGGGATGAGGTTATAGTGGAGTATGAAAACATTGTTTGTCATGGTGCAAGTAGAGCTTATTGGAATGTTATGCTGTAAATCAGGAGTGTCAAACTAATTTTGCCCTACGGGTCCTACCTCCACCCTATCCCCTCCCTAATACCTCTACCACCCTAGTAAACCCTTTTAGACTGTTCTAGAGGTGTTGGGAGGCCTGGTTCTACCTCCACCCCTATCCCCAAATAGCTATACCTCGTTACCCCCTAGTACCCCTTTTAGACTGTTCTGGAGGAATTGCGTTGGCAAGTCTGGTCCTGAAGGTGTGGGTGTAGGTATGGTATATGCTCTTGTCTGTGTGGGTCTAAAGATTCAGAATAGTTTATTATGGAACCCTGCACACCTCCCTCTGAGCATGGAGGACCCCTGCCTTGGCACCTTCTCCCCAAGGTGCTCTGCACACTTTGATTCTCTCATCGCTCTCACTCCCTATGCCCGTCATCACTCTCTTTGTCTCCCACCTCCAACTTCGCAGTATAAGGGAGACGGGAAGCGGTGAGGGTTTTCAACAGGCCTCTGGAGATGGGAAGCGGTGAGGGTTTTCAACAGGCCTCTGGAGACGGGAAGCGTTTAACAGGCCTCTGGAGACGGGAAGCGTTTAACAGGCCTCTGGAGAAGCTTATATATTCCCTACATGTATTTCCTTGTTGTAGCACTACCTAAACTGGTTAGGTTTAAAGCCAGTGAGATCAGATATTCATTATATTATTGCTTACGAATGATGCTATAAAAAACTGCCCCTAAATTGTTAATAATTAAGGGAATAGATAGAATCATGTTCGCTAGTGAGAGGGGCCTTGTATGTGCTTGTTATGGGGGTAACTATAAGCATATTGTAGCTGTACCCAAAGCATTTGTTTTTAGCTTTTAACCTTAATTTAAGGCAATCGACTGATGTTATAATCACGTTCCCCAGTTGAAAGGAAATTATTTACGCTTTTAAAAGATTGCCAATCAAGGGTGCATTATAAATGTCCCTATTGGTACTGGGAGTAACGCAAGCACTTATTTTTCTATCTGCTTTATATGCCATGACGTGTTCTACACACAAGCTGTTATCTAAGATATTTACTTTTAGATTGTATTTTAAAAAGACACTTTATGGGAGAAACTACATGGCGCTTCAGTTTCCTCCCCTCGTAGCTTATTGGTCATCCTGAGTGATTGACAGACCAGGCAGGCAATAGGAGGAAGGAAGACTGATCTGCTGGCTGACACATGTTCAAGGGTTAGGGGTAATTTGGTGTTTTAAACACCATCACCCCTTCCCTATTAGCTAATTCCCCTCAACTCCCAGGTCACTGCTTTTAATGTGAAATAAGTTATATAGATGAACAACTTTGATTTAACATTTACAGGGGTAGTTCACCTTGAAATTCAAGTTGACTGGTTTAGTTGTGTAGGTCCTATAATGATTACATCTGTAGACCTCAATCCCAAACGATTTGGAAACTTTCTCATTGCCAGATCTACACAACGATTGGAGTGATGCCCCCTGCTTATCGTTAGACTACTTCTAAAGTATTGACAAATGTCTCTCGTGACACTGTTAGCTGACCAGCGCGCATGCAAGATTCAACTAACATTGTTTGGGGTGAACTGTCCCTTTAAGTCATCCAGTATGTATTGAATGACAGCCAAGCTGACCCGAGGACAGTTTCTGCTGCTTCAGAACCAGAGGTTCTGCTAGCCATTGACCTAGTGCTTTGTTCTAATCAAATATGTATCTTACAAGATAAGAGATTTCAGTTTTACTTCCATGTGTAAAATTCTGCCAAACAGGAATGTATATTAGATTCATGAAATGCTTTTTATTTTTTATATCATGTTTTGTGTTCGTTTTCCATTTGATATAGGCACAATCTGCCTTGTGTGTTTTGTATTGCATCACTCAAAGGCAAAGCTTCTTCCTTCAGGTTTCTGAGGTCTTTACTAGTCTCTCAAGACCGTTAACCTGAGACTTAATGCCACATTAAGTAGCGTTCACTGACGGATCAGTCAAAGCTCTGCATATTAAACCAGGTGAAAAGGTTGCATTTGCTCAAGAGTGCTACTCAATGAACTTTAACCTGTGTGGAAGGTGCTTTGCCTTTGACGTTCCGAAGGAACGGATATCGCCAGTCCTTGTATTCACATTATGTATGAGTGTTAAATGAGTCCTGTTCTCCTACTTCAGAATTTAGTGCCTTTTTTGGACAGTAGACTGTTCTGTAATGAATATGTAGAAAACTATGCCTTTGTTACATTCTCATTTGTTTACTGTACCTACTAGAGAATAAAGAATGATTGATGAACAATGTGTGGTTTTGTTGAGCTGCATGATTTCACAAAATGTGTATCAACTGGTTCAAATCTTGAACTTGAGCTGCACATTTAACTCGAATGCGTGGCTTCTGGAAGATTACCCAGCGTTATCCATAAAATAACTGCAGACGATAGAAATTACATCAATTCATTTTTTTATTCTTTCCTTTACAGAGAGATTATTGTCCAGGCGATTAAAAAAGACCAATGCATTATTATTCTTTGGATTTCAGCATAGAATTACACAGAACAATTAAATTAAAACCCAAACTTGCGCTCAGATTGTTAAGTCTTAATATGCAAATATATACAGTCAAGCCTACACGCATTCGCTCACAGAAATACTCAAATACACTTCATGACAACACAATCATATGCGCAAATGATTGATTATAATAATAACTCAAGACTCCAGGACAAGGCACAAACCAGAGCTGGTCTCAAGTGATTCGTTATGTCCAAATTGGAACCCTATTCTCTACACACTATTAAAAAGTGCACTATATGGGGAGTAGGGTGCCATTTCATGACGAAACCGTTGTACAAATGGTCTGAAGATCGGGCCCAATTCCATTTCTGTCCCTTCCTCCAGCTCAAACCCCTTTAGTATTGGACAGAAATGGAACGTGGCTGCTGAGTTGGGGGTAAAGATTCTCTGCTCTAGTTGATGTCTGTGTTGGGGTAAAGATTCTCTGCTCTAGTTGATGTCTGTGTTGGGGTAAAGATTCTCTGCTCTAGTTGACATCTGTGTTGGGGTAAAGATTCTCTGCTCTAGTTGACATCTGTGTTGGGGTAAAGATTCTCTGCTCTAGTTGACATCTGTGTTGGGGTAAAGATTCTCTGCCCTAGTTGACATCTGTGTTGGGGTAAAGATTCTCTGCTCTAGTTGATGTCTGTGTTGGGGTAAAGATTCTCTTCTCTAGTTGACATCTGTGTTGGGGTAAAGATTCTCTGCTCTAGTTGACATCTGTGTTGGGGTAAAGATTCTCTTCTCTAGTTGACATCTGTGTTGGGGTAAAGATTCTCTGCTCTAGTTGACATCTGTGTTGGGGTAAAGATTCTCTGCTCTAGTTGATGTCTGTGTTGGGGTAAAGATTCTCTGCTCTAGTTGACATCTGTGTTGGGGTAAAGATTCTCTGCTCTAGTTGATGCCTGTGTTGGGGTAAAGATTCTCTGCTCTAGTTGATGCCTGTGTTGGGGTAAAGATTCTCTTCTCTAGTTGACATCTGTGTTGGGGTAAAGATTCTCTTCTCTAGTTGACATCTGTGTTGGGGTAAAGATTCTCTTCTCTAGTTGACATCTGTGTTGGGGTAAAGATTCTCTGCTCTAGTTGATGTCTGTGTTGGGGTAAAGATTCTCTGCTCTAGTTGACATCTGTGTTGGGGTAAAGATTCTCTGCTCTAGTATCCTCTACTAACGTGAGCTCCCATGGTCCCATGTGGCAGTGGGTCTGATGTAGTGTGAAGAAAGTCTTACAATATACAGGTCTCTCTATGGCGGGAGTTTAAAGGTTTGCAGTTATTGAGTCTCGCATTGCCAGACTGGGTTTAATAACTAAAAACCTCAGAGGGGGACAGACTGACTGACTTGTAGACTGAAGGCCACATAAAGGCAGGTGTTATATTGCTCTGAGCTCTGGACCAGGGTTGCCAAAGATATACAGGAAATGCATACTCTTGAAATATTATTTCCCCCATAACGATTTGTTGCATCTGTGTCCTTGGGCCTTTAAAAATATATGCTCACAGTAGCACTTGATAAAAAACAAAAGAACATGCCTTCTGTGGAATGATGAAAGGGTAACTGTATAGACGGATCCTTAATCAGGTATAGACAGTCTAAGGGTCAAACTCAATACAATACAGGGGTGTATTCATTAGTTGCAGACCGTAGCAAAAAGTGGTTTTCCATTTACTCCACACAAGAGTTTCTATTGGACCAATTCAGGTAGGTCCCTCCCCGCTTTGTTTCGTTTGCTTCTGGTTCCTAGTGAATACACCCCTGATGTGGTTCTGAGCGCAAACAGTCACATCCATATATGGTCAAATATAAAGTCCATGATGACGCCTATTGAAATGAAAGCCAGAGGATGCATGTATGACAAATGACTTCCTCTTCCTGTCGTTACACAGCATTCAGGTACACGTACCTGCTTTTCAGTAGAAAAATGGATGCACTACTGTAAGTCGCACTGGTTAAGAGCGTCTGCTAAATTACAAACAAATAAAAAATGGTGAATTTTTACAGAAATGAGGACGGTTTCCGCAAATGCGGGAACATTGCCTTTAAAAGGTGCATAGCTGACAAAGTGTGAACAGATTGAATCCCGGCCTCACTGCAACTATTTTGAGTCAGAAGCGAAGACTCCACTGGCAATGTGAAATTCCCGATAAGTTACTTAATAATGAAATGTGTTTGAATCAGAGCTACTTCCTGATATGAGAGAGACAGAGAAAAAGAACGAGGCACGGAAATAAAGAAATAGATAAGCCTGAAGTGATCTCAAAACACTCTTCAGTCTCTGTGCAGAGAGGCGTGAAGACAAGGCCAAATCCATCCGATACACCACCTGCTCTCTCTTCATTACAACACCGCGCGTTCACACACACACACACACATACACACACACACACACACACACACACACACACACACACACACACACACACACACACACACACACACACACAGTTCCCCTCCTATTACCACAAGTATGATCACTTGGTAAACGCTTGACGACAAACTTAAAAAAAAAGCCTAGCTATAGAAAGAGCAATGTAAAGTGTCTGACCAACTTGGGGACAGTACATGACAATAAATAAGCACTTCCTACGTTCCATCTCTCTATCTATTGGCCAGTCATCGGCCCATAGACGACGACTCCTTACTCTCTCCCATCTCAAGTGGTGTATAGAAGGCTAAAAATCAATTCCCAAAAGGAACTAGAATGTCAATGATCGAATCCATATACAGTTATATAACAGTGGCTATAGCAGCACCATTTCTCATAAAATCACTTGTGCAAGCAACAATTTTTTTCAGTACAATTTAGAAGGCTTTATCTATTTCACATGATAAAGGCATATGTACAACCATTAAAATATATATAACAATGCAAATTTAGGCTTCTCTTAAATCAGATGATAAAGAGAAAAGAAATGTCATAGCGTTGGGGTGAAGGGGTTTAGCTTTCAGATCCTTCATGTTTCAGATCCTTCATGTTTCAGATCCTTCATGTTTCAGATCCTTCATGTGGCTGCTCCTTCATGTTTCAGATCCTTCATGTTTCAGATCCTTCATGTTTCAGATCCTTCATGTGGCTGCTCCTTCATGTTTCAGATCCTTCATGTTTCAGATCCTTCATGTGGCTGCTCCTTCATGTTTCAGATCCTTCATGTTTCAGATCCTTCATGTTTCAGATCCTTCATGTGGCTGCTCCTTCATGTTTCAGATCCTTCATGTTTCAGATCCTTCATGTTTCAGATCCTTCATGTGGCTGCTCCTTCATGTTTCAGATCCTTCATGTTTCAGATCCTTCATGTTTCAGATCCTTCATGTGGCTGCTCCTTCATGTTTCAGATCCTTCATGTTTCAGATCCTTCATGTGGCTGCTCCTTCATGTTTCAGATCCTTCATGTTTCAGATCCTTCATGTGGCTGCTCCTTCATGTTTCAGATCCTTCATGTTTCAGATCCTTCATGTTTCAGATCCTTCATGTTTCAGATCCTTCATGTGGCTGCTCCATGCTTGCTGGATGGACTAGTGTTAAAACCCATTCTGCATCTCGTTACAGTTTGTACCTCCGCTCACTAGGTGAGAATACACAGTTTACATTTCTATTCAATGGAATTTCAAAAAGAGGCAATCTGCAGTTGTTACATCCATTTCTGGATGTTTAAATGAATGATATACACCCATTGATTAATCTGAGAGCGGTTACATTTCTCCAGTCCCATTCCTATTTACCAAAACTGTGGCGGGGACACCACTTTGTTGTTGTTTGAACTGCAGATTGCCCTTTTAAGTATTAACTTCAAATGTCTAATAAAAATGAGATTCACTACATTGTAAGAACTTCAGGGATCAATTAACATTTGAAATAAAATTCCATAGTTTCAAACGAAATAACTTGTAAAACAATGCTCCCAAAGCCATCGACTCAGTATGTAAATGATAGACCCTATTACAGATCTGTATCTTCACACAAATGGTGAATGTATGCATAGAGATCTTTATCCCCCAAACACAAATCAAATGACCAGCATAAAACATACCAGATCCTACCTTCCATCCAACATCCACACGTTACATAAAGCTCCATACACACAAGGCCAGCTGTCCAGCATACACCATACATACCACCGATACTTCCTCAAACAGTTCTAGAACCAAAGACAACCATTCTGCTAACACACATCACCACAGTCAGTCACCGTGCAAAATCTCCCAGTGAGCACTTGGATGTTAAAAAGACATTAAGAAAACCAATTTTTCTCCCTGGGCTTCTCATAGTGGAACCATCCTTCAACTGACTTCTCAACGTGAAATTTAAAACCAACGGTTATTACTTTTGCACAAACCACATCGTCATAACGACGGAGCTTCATCTTTCAGATCAGCCGGAAACGTGCACACACACAGACGTGCATATACACACACGCACAGGGATCATACTGTAAATTGCCATGGTTAAATTCAGCTTCAAGGGCCCAACTTTTAAAACACAGGCACACACACACACACACAAATCTTCTCACAGGTACGTCCATGTCGACTCTGCAGTCCCTGAGATCACCTCACACTTACACAAGGCATTCTCGTCAAAGCTCAACAGAGGGAGAAATGTGTCGAATAAAACCACTAAGAAATATAACAAAGAAAAAAACTCGAAGGCACATTCTGGAAGAATCCATCATTTCAGATGAATGACTTCACACAGGGGAAACAGATACAGTAACTGTTAATGTCAGTCCACAAAAAGGACTGATAATTTCATTTAGTTAAAAGGGACAGTTCCATTCAAAAATGGGGGGGTAAAATGGACAGTTCCATTGAAAAAAGAGGGGCGTTCCGGACAGAGTCCGGTGGAATAGTAGTCTCATTCTTTCAGAAGGATTCTCGAAGTGTGACCAGAGTTTGATGACGTCAGAGAAAGTGATGTCATCACTTCAGAACCTGAACCTTGGCCCGAGGAGAAACAGTTTCTATTGGCCACCCTGTGGGTCACTTCATACAGACAGCAACACTCTGTAGACTACTTCAGGTGCTGTGGAACCACTCAGGGCCTGTGCCCAATCCATACCACAGGCAGCACCACCAGTGCTGTGTCCAGATGGGGAGACAGCAGGGGCTTGTTGGGTAAAGGTCTTCCCTATTGAAATGAACCCAGACAGATCTAACCCAGAGCATTAAGGTACATAGCTATGGGTGGGCATAGGACAGGGACCCTTTCCATTAGATGCAGTAGTATTGCATAGTTAGGGGGAGATTGAGAGAGAGGGTGCTAAGCGAGACGGAGGCTTAGAAACAGGATGTGTGGGTTTTCTAGTTGATCCGAGCCAGAGGGATGTGTAGAATAATGGTCTCTCCCAGCCAGGCCTGTTTCTCTCCAGTTCAGCTGCTCCAGGACTTGCGGTTCTCCCCTCTCCTGTTAGTGGACTCTCCCCGCAGAACGGGCTGGTAGAACTCACCACTGCGCTGGTTCTCCGGGTTCCGTTTGGTGGAACGCTCCCGTCGGAGAACCCGGTCGGGACGCACCAGGACACCGTAACCAGGATTACAGCGGAAGTAGTGGCGCCCGCCTACGGAGCCGTCGTTCTTACCTGTAGAGAGAGAATAAGAGAAAGGGGTGAGGGGTAGACAAGGAAGAGAGTTGGTTTAGTACCGTAATTTCCGGACTATTAAGCGCACCTGAATATGAGCCGCACCCACTGAATTTAAAAAAACATATATTTTGAACATAAATAAGCCGCACATGTCTATAAGCCGCAGGTGCCTACCGGTACATTGAAACAAATGAACTTTACACAGGCTTTAACGAAACACGGCTTGTAACAAAAATAAATAGGCTTTAACGAAACACGGCTTGTAACAAAAATAAATAGGCTTTAACGAAACACGGCTTGTAACAAAAATAAATATGCTTTAATGAAACACAGCTTGTAACAAAAATAAATAGGCTTTAACGAAACACGGCTTGTAACAAAAATAAATAGGCTTTAACGAAACACAGCTTGTAACAAAAATAAATAGGCTTTTACGAAACACGGCTTGTAACAAAAAATTAGCAGTAAGCTTCAGTTGTCTTTTTGCACTGAGTCAATTCCTCACGCTGCTGTTTCCAACGTCTTATCATCGACTCATTAAGACCAAGCTCCCGTGCAGCAGCTCTATTTCCTTTTCCAACAGACAGATCAATCGCCTTCAACTTGAAAGCTGCATCATATGCATTTCTCTGTGTCTTTGCCATGATGAGGGTGACAAAATGACTACCGTAATCAGAATGATGGGAAGTTTGAGAGCGCTCGATTTAATCTAAACAGTAAACAAAAAAGTTTTTGACCTTAACCCGTTCGGCAATTTCATTGGTCTAATGAAAGCTTCATGCCACCAAAAAACTGAGCACGTCACAGAATGTGTTTTTTTGGCGAGCAAAAATTTGAAAGCGGGAAAAATCCATATATTAGCCGCGTCATTGTTTAAGCCGCGAGGTTCGAAGCGTGGGAAAAAAGTTGCGGCTTATAGTCCGGAATTTACGGTACTTTTATTTCCTAAACTAAGCATTGCCTGCTCTGATGATTCTCATGTACATGTGGACAAGGCCCTCTAGATTTGTTATTTTCAGGCTATTTGCTTAGAGTTACATTTCTTCTAGTGTCATTATGTTGAGTCATGCAATTCTGTGTGAACAGTAAACACACATACACAAACACACCTGAGGGCGAGTCAAGCTCCACCCCGACCCACACGCCCTCGGCGAACTCAGTGTTGCCCACGTAGCGCACTGTCCCGCCCTTATTGGCTCCCACCGTCACGCACACCCCCTCTCTCAGCCAATCAGGTAGCACGTAGTCGCAGCCGCCATCCTCGTCGTCCAGGACGATTTCCAGTCTCTCCAGACTCCCTTGTCTTCCTCCTCCTCCTCCTCCTCCTCTCGCCTCCACTTCCTCCCCCAGGATGCGCTGCTGGAACGACTTCAGGTCCGACGCCGACACCCTCTGTACGGAGAAGGGCTTGTTGCCTGTGGTGACGCTGTAGCCGGGACCTGTGGTGGCCATTTTGTTGTCATACTGAGGAGAGGCAGCAGTAACACCGTTCCGTTCAGCTCGCTGCTGCTGCTGGGTTCTGGGTAACGTAGTTTCAGGAGCATCAATCCCCTTTAGACCCACCCCTGCATCTAGGAGGGTGAGGGAGGAGGAGGGGCGGAGGGGGGTGGCAGGGTGGTCACCAGCAGCGCTGGCTGAAGCCTCGGTCAGGGTCGCCGTGGAAACACTAGTGGAGAAGTAGCCGCTGGAGGCCTCGCTGATGGGGCTGAGGGGATAGTCATGCTGGGAGGACAGAACAGGAAGAGGGGCTTCGGTGGACTCTGACCACCTGTCATTGGTCAGGGCCGGGATAAGGGCGGTCCTCCCTACCTTAGCAACCTACGGGGAGGAATCGCGGCAATCACACCACAACAGGAATTTAAGAACTCCAACAAACTTAAGACTGACTGGAGCAAACCAGGACATCATGATGCCAACACAATTATCAATATCATAATGATCATCACCACCATCTTCATCATCATGAGATCCTCAGATCCCCTAGCTTACTACCAACCATAGCTTCATATTACAGTCAATACACTGTCTCAGCCTGGAGAGTTGTTGTAAACTAACTGATTTCAACTAATCAACTACAACTAGACTGATCTCTAACAAACTACAACTCCCAGTGACCACAAGAAGTTGAAAAGACATCTTTTTAAACATATTTTTAACATACTCATAGGGAGTAGAACATTGAACAAGGGGGAGCAGGCAGGAGGAGGGTTGAAAAGAGATGACAGACTGACAGAGGGTTCTTACCGATTCTATCCGGTTCCTGCTGTCTTCAGGCCCCGTCGTCTGCATGATGATACGAGGTGTGTGCTGCCAGGAAGAGAGAGAAACACAATTATTGTTCAAATGATTGAATTTTCAATTATTCACTGAAATACATGAGTATTGTCTCACATTGTCCATAACTTTACGAGTTAATGTAAACATTCAAAAGCTCAGTTGATTATATTCAGCTCTTGACAAAAATGGTTTTAATCCCCAAATTTTTTTCTAAATCCATAGTGGAATTATCTATCTTTAAAGAATGACAAACAGATGGTGGTATTACTAAAGATATATCGTCTCTATGGAAATTAAATAGCAAGCTTAGTATATCCTACATCCAGTGTTCAGCGACTTTTGACTTCATTATATATGGCCATAACCAACTCAGTGGCATGTGGTTTGAGTGTCTGCCCTGAGATTGGAAGGTTGAGAGTTCAATCCCCGGCCGAGTCAAACCAAAAACAGGCAGTGAGCATTAAGGAGATAGATTGGGGGAAAGGCCCTGTCAGTTGTTTGTTCTTCCTTTACCTTAAGGCTTGGACACGCCGAGAGCACTCAGCACCTTTGAAAAAATGTGTGCAAATCGATTCTACATGTAGAAACAGTCAAAATGTCCACCGGCTGGTTTGGGCTGGGCGATATGGCCTAAAAACCACCCCCAAATTGTTTTACTTTTAGCCGATTCACAATACAGTGCATTCGGAAAGTATTCAGACCCTTCCCCTTTTCCACATTTTGTTACTGTAATAGGAATTTTAATGTTTGTGCTTTTCTTATAACCAATTTCTGTGTTCATGCAAGTGACTGACTGAACAAATCCTCACTATCAGTAGCTGCAATTTGGCAGTACGCCCAGACCTTGTTTTGAGAACGAACTACAGATATCTCAGTTTCAAGGTCTTAGCTTAGAGAGAAGAAGCCTCGTGAGGTATTGGTCTGTCACATGTTATGAACCAGTATTGGTCGGTCACATTAATGAAACAAAACGGTAATGATGAATTAATGATGCTAAATCATGCAAATATAACTTGTCTGTGTATAGCCGTACATAACTGCTGGGACTGCCCCGGCAGAGCTCCTGATTGACGTGTACTATGGTGCATTGTGGTGGACAGAACCTCTCCAGCACACTGACAAACAATGATTCATTTAAGATCAACTTTGAGTAACCTTGTGTAAGAATTTCCACAACATTACCTTACAGCCTTCTTCTAAAATGGATTAAATCGTTTTTTTCCCCTGATCAATCTACACACAATACCCCATAATGACAAAGCGAAAACAGTTTAGAAATGTTTGTTAATGTATATTAAAAAAACGGAAATACCATATTTACATAAGTATTCAGACCCTTTGCTATGAGAATCGAAATTGAGCTCAGGTGCATCCCGTTTCATCCTTGAGATGTTTCTACAACTTGATTAAGTCCACCTGTGGTAAATTCAATTGATTGGCGGCACACACCTGTCTATATAAGGTCCCACAGTTGACAGTGCTTGTCAGAGCAAAAACCAAGCCATGAGGTCAAAGGAATTGTCTGTAGAGCTCCGAGACAGGATTATGTCGAGGCACAGATCTAGGGAAGGGTACCAAAACATTTCTGCAGCATTGAAGGTCCCCAAGAACACAGTGGCCTCCCATCATTCTTAAATGGAAGAAGTTTGGAACCACCAATACTTTTTCTTGAGCTGGCCGCCTGGCCAAACTAAGCAATCAGGAAGAAAGGCCTTGGTCAGGGAGGTGACCAAGAACCTGATGTTCACTGACAGAGCTCTACAGTTCCTATGTGGAGATGGGAGAACCTTCCAGAAGGACAACCATCTCTGCAGCACTCCACCAATCAGGCATTTATGGTAGAGTGGCCGGACAGAAGCCACTCCTCAGTAAAAGGCACATGACAGTCCACTTGGAGTTTGCCAAAAGGCACATAAAGACTCTCAGACCATGAGAAACAAGATTCTCTGGTCTGATGAAACCAAGATTGAACTTTTTGGCATGAATGCCAAGTGTCACGTCTGGAGGAAACCTGGCACCATCCCTACGGTGAAGCATAGTGGTGGCAGCATCATGCTGTGGGGATGTTTTTCAGTGGCAGGGACTGGGAGAGTAGTTAGGGTCGAGGCAAATATAAACAGAGCAAAGTACAGAGAGATCCTTGATGAAAATGTGCTCAGGACCTCAGACTGGGATGAAGGTTCACCTTCCAACAGGACAACGACCCTAAGCACACAGCCAAGACAATGCAGGAGTGGCTTCAGGACAAATCTCTGAATGTCCTTGAGTGGCCCAGCCAGAGCCCAGACTTGAACCTGATCAAACATCTCTGGAGAGACCTGAAAATAGCTGTACAGCAACACTCCCAATCCAACCTGAGAGAACTTCAGAGGATCTGGAGAGAAGAATGGTGTGCCAAGCTTGTAGCGTCATACCCAAGACTTGAGGCTGTAATTGCTGAAGGTGCTTCAACAAAGTACTGAGTAAAGGGTCTGAAAACTTAACTAAATGTGATTTAATTTTTTTCTTGTTAAGAAATTTGCAAAAATTTCTTAAAACCTGGTTTGCTTTGTCATTACGGGGTATTGTGTGTAGATTGATGAGGGAGGAAAAAATACATTTTAGAATAAGGCTGTAATGTAACAAAATGTGGAGAAAGTCAAAGGGTCTGAATACTTTCCGAAGGCACTGTACCTCACCCCCTCAGTCCTTATTGCTTAATAATAGCACTAAACCGCTCTATCCCCAGTCTGTCTTCTGAGAGAGGTTTCATCTGGAAGCTGAGTAACATTCACTGGTCTAGATGGGACTTCCTCTGAACGCCCTAAATACCATCTCCACTTTCCTCTGCTCAAATGCAGATGATGATGGGTCTCATTGTGATAGCAGCACTTGGTAAAAGGCCTGATGGACAAAATAAAAATGGAAATACAGGCTACACTGAAAATAAGGCATGGATTACAGCAATGGTTTGAGGCAGAGGATGGGGAGACGGTGAACTATAGTGGATTATAGACTCACATCGACCATCCAGTTTCTCTGGGCTCCCAGTTACTGACTGGTGTTGTGGCTAGAAACAGGGTTTGGTTTATTTGGTGTATCACAAGAAAATGGGAAAGGATTCAATGGGGTTACAAGATAAAAAAAAAGGGAATGACTTATTTTAACCAAGGTCAAAAGGTCACTGGGGTATGTGCATCCTACCTGTAGAGAGTGGGCTGAGGGGCGTAGGTGCTCCTTCTTGTCCTCGCGGGCAGGGAACAGGGACTTGAGCAGCTTGGGCATCTGCGGCACCAGGGCTTTGACTGAAAGATAAGAGGCAGCAAGCCCTGAACGACCTGAGGGGAGAACCGGTGAGAGGAGGAGGAGGAAGAAAAGATGAGGAGCAGCAGGAATAAAAGATGGAGAGGAGGAAAAGAGGATGGTGAGGAGGATTGGAAAGTAGGGGAAGTATGAGAGATTAAGACAGGAAGTTGAAAAGCAAGCCCAGGAAATGACATTGAAAAAAGACACACAATGAAGAAAATGGCTGGACCAGGTCAGCGAGACAAGGCAAAGAATTGATTAAAATAACTGAAAATAATCAAATAAACATGATTTTAGCATGTGATAACATATTATAATCTCTGGATTATAATCATAAAAGACTGCAAATTAATCTAAATGATTAACTAACATTGGTCACACTCACATTCATTACAATGATATCACTACTGAGAAAGTGAAATCAAAGAAAGAAAAAACAGACAATGTGACTACTGTATGTAACACACTTAAAACAGTTGAAACACGAGACAACACTAGTAGACAGGACAGACAGAACCACACCAAAGGTCTACTGCACAGAAAAGAGATGACAGGAGGAGAGAGAGGGGAGAGAGAGGAGACTGAGGTAGAGTCAGCCAGTCAGCAAGGCCAGGTTAGTACAGCAGTCTCAGGGGTAGAAAGGTAGAGAGAACAATGGAGCAGGGGGAGAGGAGAGGAGGAGTCAGGCTCTTACCTTGCTCTGGGTCCTGGATCTGGTTCTGTGGGGGAGTAGTAGGGGGAGAGGAGGAGTCAGGCTCTTACCTTGCTCTGGGTCCTGGATCTGGATCTGTGGGGGAGTAGTAGGGGGAGGGGAGAGGAGGAGTCAGGCTCTTACCTTGCTCTGGGTCCAGGATCTGGTTCTGTGGGGGAGTAGTAGGGGGAGAGGAGAGGAGGAGTCAGGCTCTTACCTTGCTCTGGGTCCTGGATCTGGATCTGTGGGGGAGTAGTAGGGGGAGGGGAGAGGAGGAGTCAGGCTCTTACCTTGCTCTGGGTCCTGGATCTGGTTCTGTGGGAGAGTAGTAGGGGGAGAGGAGAGGAGGAGTCAGGCTCTTACCTTGCTCTGGGTCCTGGATCTGTGGGGGAGTATTAGGGGGAGAGGAGGAGGGGCGAGGCAGGGTGTGGCTAAACTGGGGCGAGGTCATGATGTCCTGCTGGCTCTCCCAGCGAGTCTGGCGCAGAGGAGACAGAAAAGAACAGCAGAGGGAGGTTAAAGATGTGAGGAATGATCTGTGTACTTTGGCATGTGGGGTTGTTCAGTTTGACTATTAACAGTTACACAGCTTCAACAGGGTTGTACTGACCTTGTTGTCGTCCAGATTGCAGTCAGAGGACAGGTCCTGTCTGCTGCCAGACAGCTGAAGACGACAAGGAGAGAGAGGGAGGGAAAAAAAGACTAATGTCATGACCTCATTGGCTTAAAACTATTCAATAAATCAATAGGACCCAGTAATACCCCAACAGACGATGTGCCATTTACCCTGTGGACACTGGGGGAGCTGAGACTGCGTCTGTTACCCTTCCCTTTGCCTGCCAGGTGCTCCTTCACCGCCACTTCCTGCACACACACATGAAATAAGCAACAGTACCATTAATACAAATGTGTGTTAAGCATGTGAACAGCGTTTCCTGGTGACCCCAAGGGGTTCATGTGTAGTTTTTTGTCCTAGCACTACACAGCTTTATCCAATAACCAACTCATCAGCCTTCGATTAGTTTAATCAGCTGTGTAGTCTTGGAGCGAGTTTGGGAAACACTGCTGTAGTGTGGTATGTAGTGTGGTATGTAGTGACCTGTCGTAGTCGGTCCAGAGTGAGGATGTTCTCCACAGCCAGGACACTGCGGAGGTATTTCTCTATGGCCGCCTCGTTGTCGGCCGACTTGGGGTTCTCAGCGCTGGCGGCTAGACGAGCCAACATCTCCCTGTCCTCTGAACCCTGGGCATCCTGAGAGAGAGAGTTAGTAGAGCTGACAAAAAGACAGACTCGATCTCAATTGCTAAGAAATCTCTTCCCCTTCATATGCACTGGTTGGAAAACACTACTTGACAGATGAAAACAATAAGTGGCGCCAAGGGTATCATTAGGTTGGCATTTCACCTTCTTCATATCAGTGCAACGAAAGAGAGGACGTGAGGAGAGGACAGACAGACCGTCGAGAGCTACAGAGGTTGTAGTAAATCACTACCAAAAAGAGTGATTTCCCTCCTGTCACACCCTCACCCCGGGGATGTTGGAGACCACCTCGAAGGTGACCCCACAGCCGGGGATGGTGGAGCGCGTGGACATCCTCTTCAGGAGGTTCTGAGCGAAGCCCTGTCTGCCGGGGTTCAGGTTGACACAGATCCGTTTCCTCAGCACCAGCTGCATGTCTGCCGGGTGGCTGAGCTGCACCACGCAGCGCACCGTCAGATAAACCCTCTGCTCCGGGCACGCTCCCCCGCGGCTCAGCTGGGGACACTGGTGCACTGTGGAGTCCCACGATGCCTCAGCTTTTACCTAGTGGAAGGGGTGGGGATACAGGGTCGTGTTCATTAAGGACGCAAAATTCCAGTAACTTTCCCAAAAATTCCCAGAAATCCTAGTTAATGGATTTCAGATTTCCTGCTGATTCCAGTAATGTTCCAATTTCTGGAAAATCTGGAAATATTGGGAACGTTACCGGAATTTTGCAAGGGACCATATTGGTGAAATAAGAGTGGGGGGATTAGGTGGACTTGCCCAATTAGAAACACTGGTTTTGGGTTTCCATTGCAAAGCGTTTTGCTATGCCGTGCCCTGATGCAAAGGACCCCTGGAGCTCACCTCTTCATCATAATGTTTGACGATCTGCAGGTCGAAGAATTCTTCCTCGTCCTCTCCGCTCAGAGTGGCGTCCCAACCTCCAGCCTCCGGGACCTCCAAAGCATCCTGGGAACTGAAGTCATCCGCTGGAGAGGAAAGAGAGATGACGAGGATGGGGGAGAGAGAGAGGGGGAGGTGAGAGAGATGACAAGGATGGGGGAGAGAGAGAGGGGGAGGTGAGAGAGAGGGGGGAGGTGAGAGAGATGAGGATGGGGAAGAGAGAGAGGGGGGGGAGGTGAGAGAGAGGGGGGGAGGTGAGAGAGATTAGGATGGGGAAGAGAGAGAGGGGGGGAGGTGAGAGAGATGACGAGGATGGGGAAGAGAGAGAGGGGGGGAGGTGAGAGAGATGACGAGGATGGGGAAGAGAGAGAGAGGGGGAGGTAAGAGAGATGACAAGGATGAGGAAGAGAGAGATGGGGAAGAGAGAGAGAGGGGGAGGTGAGAGAGATGACGAGGATGGGGAAGAGAGAGAGAGGGGGAGGTGAGAGAGATGACAAGGATGAGGAAGAGAGAGATGGGGAAGAGAGAGAGGGTGGGAGGTGAGAGAGATGACGAGGATGGGGAAGAGAGAGATGGGGAAGAGAGAGAGGGGGGGAGGTGAGAGAGATGACGAGGATGGGGAAGAGAGAGAGGGGGAGGTGAGAGAGATGACAAGGATGAGGAAGAGAGAGATGGGGAAGAGAGAGAGGGGGGAGGTGAGAGAGATGACGAGGATGGGGAAGAGAGAGAGGGGGAGGTGAGAGAGATGACGAGGATGGGGAAGAGAGAGATGGGGAAGAGAGAGAGAGGGGGAGGTGAGAGAGATGACGAGGATGGGGAAGAGAGAGAGGGGGAGGTGAGAGAGAAGTAAGAGAAAAACTTGAGTTAAGCGTGAAAGTGAGGATTTTAATAATTGACTTGTCACTAAACCAGTCAGAGATATTATAACACTCAAGAAGGAAAACTTACCACTGAGGTCCAGGAAAAGAACAGGGGTATGGGCCTCCATTCCAGGTAGAGGGACCCTAAAGACAAAAATGTACACAAGATTCCCTTCCTGAACAATATTTATATATATAAAAAAAGATCATTTTACATTTAAGTTTAGAACCAACTCTCCCACACACTCTTTGGTCTCTCACCACTCTGCAGGAGCTCCAGGGATGCCGCTCCCAGCTGAAGGCACCATGACGGCGTTCCTCTCCTCGGTCAGTGTCAGGCGCCATTCCAACAGCTGGGCCTCCCTCTCCACGTCATCCTCTGTCTTCTCTGTAGAGGGAGCACAACAATGTCAAAGTCTATCTTCCTCAATTCCACACAGATGTTCACCTAGATGTTCACCCAGATGTTCACCCAGATGTTCACCCAGATGTTCACCCAGATGTTCACCCAGATGTTCACCCAGATGTGTAGGCAATCAGAACATGACTATCTTCCCTAACCAGAGGAATCTGTTTCCTGCCACCACTTCCTCTCCCTCATTTGCTGTGCCTTTTGACCTGCTGCCCAAACGCCACTCCAGTAAAGGCAGTTATACTTCCTCGTTCCTCCACTACACACTGACTGCAGTGTGTGTGTGTGTGTGTGTGTGTGTGTGTGTGTGTGTGTGTGTGTGTGTGTGTGTGTGTTAGTTACCTGGCTTGCTGACCAGGGTCTGGAGGTGTTGGTCCAGGTACTCCTGTCTCTTGGTGAGAGCCGTCAACCACTGACGACGCAGACGCTCCAGATCACGCTCCTATTGGACAGAACGCACACACCGACGACCAATCAGAGCGAGGATAACAGGACCAATCAACCAGAGCGAGTGCAGGAGGGATACCGGTCAAAACAAATCACACAGAAAAAAACAAGACAGACATGACCAATCCATCACAGATCCACAGAAACAGGCACATGCATTGTAGCATCCTCTTCATTGGAGTCGTCTGAATTGATCAGATACAGTGGGGATATATGAAAGAGATATTTCAGTCAAGACAAGACAGTGAAAAGTGTTTACCTGATAGCTGTCCATCTCATCCCCCTCCATCTGTGAGACAAACAAAATACACAATTGTATTAGTCCAGAACAGACATATCGTAAATGGCATTCACAGCCATTGCCATCTTCCTGCATAGTAATGTACAGTGCATTCGGAAAGTATTCAGACCTCTTCCTTTTTCCCACAATGTTACGTTACAGTCTTATTCTAAAATGGATTAAATGTTTTCCTCATCAATCTACACACCTGACAGAGCTTGAGAGGATCTGCAAAGAAGAAAGGGAGAAGCCCCCCAAATAAAGGTGTGCCAAGCTTGTAGCGTCATACCCAAGACTCGAGGCTGTAATCGCTGCCAAAGGTGCTTCAACAAAGTACTGAGTAAAGGGTCTAAATACTTATGTAAATGTGATATCAGTTTTTCATTTTTAACACATTAGTTAAAATAAAAACCTGTTTTTGCGTTGTCATTATGGGGTATTGTGTGTAGTTTGATGACATTGTTTTTTTCCTTCATCCATTTTAGAATAAGGTTGTAACGTAACAAAATGTGGAAAAAGTCCAGGGGTCTGAATACTTTCTGAATCTGCATAGGTATGCGTCCGTGTGTGTTACCTGTACGGGTTCGTTGTTGGCCTTGGCCTGGCGTGTCTGTCTGATCTCCACACAGCCCACAGACACGGCCAGCAGCACCTCTGCTATCAGCGGCATCGTCCCACTGTCCTGCACAGACTTCACCTCCACCTGCAGACGTCTGGACTGGCCCTGGGGGGGGGGGTAGAGGGAACAACAGATTAGACATGTCTTTGGGACTGGCCCTGAGGGGAGAGGGAGGTGGTGAAGGAGAGGGATAGAGGGAACAACAGATTAGACATGTCTTTGGGACTGGCCCTGAGGGGAGAGGGAGGTGGTGAAGGAGAGGGATAGAGGGAACAACAGATTAGACATGTCTTTGGGACTGGCCCTGAGGGGAGAGGGAGGTGGTGAAGGAGAGAGATAGAGGGAACAACAGATTAGACATGTCTTTGGGACTGGCCCTGAGGGGAGAGGGAGGTGGTGAAGGAGAGGGATAGAGGGAACAACAGATTAGACATGTCTTTGGGACTGGCCCTGAGGGGAGAGGGAGGTGGTGAAGGAGAGGGATAGAGGGAACAACAGATTAGACATGTCTTTGGGACTGGCCCTGAGGGGAGAGGGAGGTGGTGAAGGAGAGGGATAGAGGGAACAACAGATTAGACATGTCTTTGGGACTGGCCCTGAGGGGAGAGGGAGGTGGTGAAGGAGAGGGATAGAGGAACAACAGATTAGACATGTCTTTGGGACTGGCCCTGAGGGGAGAGGGAGGTGGTGAAGGAGAGGGATAGAGGGAACAACAGATTAGACATGTCTTTGGGACTGGCCCTGAGGGGAGAGGGAGGTGGTGAAGGAGAGGGATAGAGGGAACAACAGATTAGACATGTCTTTGGGACTGGCCCTGAGGGGAGAGGGAGGTGGTGAAGGAGAGGGATAGAGGGAACAACAGATTAGACATGTCTTTGGGACTGGCCCTGAGGGGAGAGGGAGGTGGTGAAGGAGAGGGATAGAGGGATCAACAGATTAGACATGTCTTTGGGACTGGCCCTGAGGGGAGAGGGAGGTGGTGAAGGAGAGGGGTAGAGGGAACAACAGATTAGACATGTCTTTGGGACTGGCCCTGAGGGGGGATCAACACAAAATAGAACATTAGTGGTGAAAACAGCTGGGCCTTCCTCCTCTTACTGATTCAATCAACAATTCAGTTGGTGGACTTGACGCTTTTTCTTCTCATTGATTCTAATGTGTGTATTGTTGTGTTCCTGGTGTAAATATGTATTGGATTGTCTTTTTCATTCTGAGGTAAAGGACGATTTGGAATTCCTGATTAAAACATGAAAAAGACAGACAGAGACATAACACCTACCTGTCGTAGTTGGAATATACCTCCAGTGCGTACGTCTTTGGCAGGTATGACCTCCACAGGCATGAAGTCTCCGTTCTCATTGATCTCCAACACCTGGATCCACATCTCCAGACGACGTGTTACCTCGCTCCACCTGTAGGGGGAGACAGACAACACCAATATGGAATTTAGAAGGTTGCTTTCATGTGGAACTGGAACCTCTGGCATATGTGTCAGTGTCAACTTCTGCTGTGTTTACCTGTCCCGTAGGGTGCGCGTTTACCTGTCCCGTAGGGTGCGCGTTTACCTGTCCCGTAGGGGGCGCGCGCGCCTACCTGTCCCGTAGGGTGCGCGTTTACCTGTCCCGTAGGGGGCGCGTTTACCTGTCCCGTAGGGTGCGTGTGCGTTTACCTGTCCCGTAGGGTGCGTGTGCGTTTACCTGTCCCGTAGCGTGCGTGCGCGTTTACCTGTCCCGTAGCGTGCGTGCGCGTTTACCTGTCCCGTAGCGTGCGTGTGCGTTTACCTGTCCCGTAGCGTGCGTGTTTACCTGTCCCGTAGCGTGCGCGCGTACCTGTCCCGTAGCGTGCGTGCGCGCGTACCTGTCTCGTAGCGTGCGTGCGCGTTTACCTGTCCCGTAGCGTGCGTGCGCGTTTACCTGTCCCGTAGCATGCGTGCGCGTTTACCTGTCCCGTAGCGTGCGTGCGCGTTTACCTGTCCCGTAGCGTGCGTGCGCGTTTACCTGTCCCGTAGCGTGCGTGTCTTGGCTTGTATGATGCTGAGGTCCCAGAAGGCAGGGTTCCTGCCTGAGTCAGCCTGTCCGGCGGCAGCCTGTCTGTGTCCGTACACCTCCATGGCCACTGCCCCCTCTGTCAGATACTCTATAAACTCCTCTGTTACAGACACACCCATCTCCTATAGGGGGAGAGACGGAGAGAGAAACAGAATTAGAAAGGGCAGAAATAATAGCATAAAAAACCAAGAGGTGAATTAGCAGAAAACAGAGCATAAACACACTGTAAGAAGACTAAGAAGATAGGAAGGGTCCTAATACATAGCCTGGTTAAACGAGACTGAACGCTGTGCTCACCACTAGTTAAACCTGATTCATTCTGGGCTATTAGAGCTATCTGCAACATGACTGAGATGTGCATTTATTTTATATCCTGCTGGATTTTTTAACATTGTTGCTTTTACAATACAAGTACTTTTACCATGCCAATATGTCAGTAAAGCATTTTAAATTTAATTGGATGTCTGACCTTGCAGCTGTCAAAGACCACCATGCAGTGAGGGTCCTTGCTGCTTGGGGACGAGGCAGAGGGGTCCACCTCTGGGGCCACGATTACAGGCTCCGCCTGGTCCCAGAACGAGTATTGGCAGAAGACAAAGTTGGAAAGGTACTGGGGGAGACCTGTTGCCTGAAGAATCTTGATCTGGAGGGAGAGAGAGAGGGAGAGAGAAAGGGAGGAGGAGAGAGAGGAAGATTGGGAGGGAGAGGGAGGGAGAGAGAAAGGGAGGAGGAGAGAGAGGAAGATAGGGAGGGAGAGGATATGATTAAATATGATTTGAAAGAGAACAAGCAAACTATATTGCTTGGCATTCCAGAAGAACTATATAAAACAATTGACTTTCCTGTGTATGTGTGTATTCTATGAGTGTTCAAAACGGACTCACCATGCAGACCAGTTTCCTCTCCTGCACCTCTCCGTCGGGGCTGGTCTCATTGTCCTCGCCGCCAGCCATGCTGTCCTCAAACCCCCCCGCAACTCTCACCACCTCCACGTGTAACCTCCCAACCACCTACAAGACAACCAACGCCTGGATGAAACCATCATAACACGATTCATTCTCTGCTGCATCACATAGCGACAACGTGAGGTTTTCATTTCAGCACATCACCAAGACACCTCGTTCCTCCAAACAATCGACTCAGGACAGTCGTCAATCTAGATGCCGATTAGTTTTATCAGTGTGTTAGTGCTGGGTTGGAACACGTTGGGCATTAGGCCTGGGCGGTATACTGTATTTTACTATATACCTGTTTTGATGCACAGACAGGATTGGGTTTTTACTTTACCTTCTATAACGGTAATTGAATGTGATAGTTTACTCCGCTACTTGAGTCATCTCTCTCTCGCTCTCTACCTCTCTCTCCCTACCTACCTACCTACCTACCTACCTACCTACCTACCTACCTACCTACCTACTCCCACCCGTCACTCAAGGAGCACATGTTGTTTGACCACGAGACACTTTCGTTCAGTCTGCGTGGTCCATGCAGCCCATGTTGATGACAACGATGTTGTTTCCACTTTGATCTTAATATTCATCCACAAGCGTTCTATAATTACAATACTAGTTTGTGTTTCTTACATCTGCAAACAGCTAGTTTGTATTTTCTTAGCAAGTTGAGCTAAATCGTGTTAGCCACTAATGCTAATCAGTAGTTAACTGGCTAGCTGATAAAAGTACTGAGTCAGAGCAAACGTAGCTAGCTAATACAGCCTGATGCCAGTGCTGGTGGAGGCTTAAATCAGCATGTTGTTTGTGCAACAGTATCTTCTAAATCAAAGAGGAATAGGCTAAGCATGAATATGTTGGCTATATGAATAAAGATTTAATGTTGCCAAAGATTATAGGGTCCCCTAGGAAACACTGAACTTCACTTTGGTTTCTACCCTGTCGCAATAACTCCATGACTTTTTCAAACAGCGTGTTCAAAGTGCCCACTATTATTTATACTCCAACTATAGAATTATTATAAACATTATATTTCCATGTTTCCAAAAATTCTACTCATTAAGTAAATGTACAACTTTTATTAATCAAAAACATAAAATACTGTCAACAATTTGAAAAATACCATATGATATTTTGACCATATCGCCCAGCCCTATTGGATATCACTGGTTGAGAAACAGGGTTGTGTTAATTTGGCGACTAACAGAATAAAACAGACAAACAGGGAGGAACTACCTGAACTTCTCCAATAGGAAATGCTTCTTTTTTTTAATTCCATTTCCAAAAAGTTCTGCTACGCTGTGTCTCTAATGAATACGACTTTACCTCCCCCTTCTGGTTGATGATGGGTACTGCGTATTGCAGCTTGACGTCATAGAACAGACAGGACAGGAAGACATTGGCTACGCCGATCAGACTGTGGTTCTCCTGCTCATCAAAGAACGGGTCGGCACGCTTAAAGTAGGAACGCATCACCTGGAGAGGAGGGAGAGAGTAGAGAAGAGAAATGTGATGAGATCCTAAATGGAGCCCTTACAGTACATGTTAACTGAAGATGTGGGATTCCATTCATTTTCAAAATCAGGCGTTTCAAGCAAATACTCCGCGATAAAGCCAATCGATGCTCACTATAGGCTTCCAGACCCAAGTCGATTGGCTGTTGATACCTAGCATGCTTGCTAGCACCACCTTAAATGGCGTTTGTGTACATCTGAATGGACTAGACTCTCAAAAACAATGATTTATCACACAGGGTTCATCTTCGTTGTAGTCCAAGTTCACAGCACCACACTCACACTCGACAACGACACTGGTTGGACAGGTTACCATACACACCCATTCACCCACCCTATGCACAACCACCCTCACACACACACTCACCGGGTTGTCATCGTCGTACTCCTTCCATTCCTGGTACAGTTCTCTCATGTCCACCAGTCTGTTCTCCATCTTCTCCAGAGCCCAGATCTGCTTCCCTTTCCCCTTACGCCTCACCTGCACCGCAGGCTCACTGAGCACTGCATCACGCTGCGAGGAGGGAGGGAGGAGACAGGTGGTAAGTGTGTGTCTCTATGTGAGAGAGAGAAATAGAGAAGCGACACACTGCACCAGGTGTGTGTGTGTGAGCATGCTAATACTCGTGTGTACCTTGCGGTTGGCATTGAGGTTAGCAGCAGGTATCTGCAAAGTGACTCTGTACTCGGTGCGTTTGTCCAGCTCCTCTGCTATGAAGCCAGCCTCTTGCACCAGCAGGTTAGCTCTCACTATCTGCTCCCTCAGCTTACGCAGGCTGCGAGTCAACACCGCCTCTCTGAGGGGGGAATCATCGTCAACATCTCATTCAAACTGTACACACACACACCATCCACCCCCCAGCCACACACACACACACACACCACCCCCCCCCCCCCAGCCACACACACACACACCATCCCCCCCCCCAGCCACACACACACACACCATCCACCCCCAGCCACACACACACACACCATCCACCCCCAGCCACACACACACACACCACCCCCCCCCCCCAGCCACACACACACACACCATCCACCCCCAGCCACACACACACACACCATCCACCCCCAGCCACACACACACACACACCACCCCCCCCCCCCCAGCCACACACACACACACCATCCACCCCCAGCCACACACACACACACCATCCCCCCCCCCCCAGCCACACACACACACACCATCCACCCCCAGCCACACACACACACACCATCCACCCCCCCCCAGCCACACACACACACACCATCCACCCCAGCCACACACACACACACCATCCACCCCCCAGCCACACACACACACACCATCCCCCCCCCCCCCAGCCACACACACACACACCATCCACCCCCAGCCACACACACACACACCATCCACCCCCCCCCAGCCACACACACACACACCATCCACCCCCAGCCACACACACACACACCATCCACCCCCCAGCCACACACACACACACCATCCCCCCCCCCCCAGCCACACACACACACACACCATCCCCCCCCCCCCCAGCCACACACACACACACCATCCACCCCCAGCCACACACACACACACCATCCACCCCCAGCCACACACACACACACCATCCACCCCCAGCCACACACACACACACCATCCACCCCCAGCCACACACACACACACCATCCCCCCAACCCTGTGTTCCACACCCTCCCTCTCACCTCTCCTCGCTCCACTGCTTCAGCCTGCTCTGTGCGCTGGGTGAGTTGGACATGCTGAGTCTCTCCAGGCTGCGGTAGTGGGGCTGTCCCGGCCTGTCAGCCTGGCCCTGTGATTGGCTGGGGGCCATGCCTGTCTGTCCTACAGACGGTCTGTCCGGGTGCAGCCGTCGTCTCAGCTGTTGCAGCTCCTGTTCGTACATCAGCCGTTGTCTCTCCAGCGCCGAGCGCTTCTCCTCCTCGTGCTGCCTCTCTAGGGACTGGAGCACTGCCTGCATGGGGTCTGAAGGTGACGGACAGGGACAAGAGCCAATCAAGGACGGGGGATCCGGATAAGCAATCAATCGTGATTCATATGCGGTGTGATGGACAGAAGTTGCAGTCAATCAGTGATTCTCAACATGTTATTTGTTTCTGAAGGGCACTTATCATTAGTTCTCCCTTCCTCCTTTCCCTCTCCTTAATACACATCCCTCTCGTCGTTGTTTGTAAGGACCTGTGTGTGTGTGTGTGTGTGTGTGTGCTCACCGTTGTTGCCCAGGGCCTTCATCATGACCTCTGTCTGGGCGAACTCGTAGGAGAAGGAGACCTCGGAGGAAACCTCACTGTTGGTGTCTCCGTCGCCCTCCAGCTGTTCACTACTGCTACTGTTCTTCATCAGGCCTCCCTCACCCTCCTCTTCCTCACCACCACCCCGCGACCGCCACTTAGGCAGGTTGATCCTGTGGGGAAGAGAGCAGGAAAGGGGAGAGAGGAGGGGGGAGAGAAAGGGAGAGGAGGGAGAGCGAACAATCCAGGGGTTTCAGTAATATGGTGAATATCCAGTATAACAGATGAATTGTTTTCAAACCAGCACAAGTAGCTGAGGGAGACATTGTGATTTGCAGTATTGTCAGAACTGTCACAAGACACACACGTGTGCACACACCTGAAGAAGTGGTTGTTTCCCCACAGGATGCGGTCTCCATGGTGGAGCTGCTGAGGGCTGGTGCAAGGAGAGCCGTTCACACACGTTCTGTAACATAACCACATCATAAACACATAACCACATCATAAATACACACGTTCTGTAACATAACCACATCATAAATACACACGTTCTGTAACATAACCACATCATAAATACACACGTTCTGTAACATAACCACATCATAAATACACACGTTCTGTAACATAACCACATCATAAATACACACGTTCTGTAACATAACCACATCATAAACACACACGTTCTGTAACATAACCACATCATAAATACACACGTTCTGTAACATAACCACATCATAAATACACACGTTCTGTAACATAACCACATCATAAATACACACGTTCTGTAACATAACCACATCATAAATACACACGTTCTGTAACATAACCACATCATAAATACACACGTTCTGTAACATAACCACATCATAAACACACGTTCTGTAACATAACCACATCATAAAAACACACGTTCTGTAACATAACCACATCATAAACACAAGTTCTGTAACATAACCACATCATAAATACACACGTTCTGTAACATCACCACATCATAAACACACACGTTCTGTAACATAACCACATCATAAACACACGTTCTGTAACATAACCACATCATAAACACACGTTCTGTAACATAACCACATCATAAATACACACGTTCTGTAACATAACCACATCATAAATACACACGTTCTGTAACATAACCACATCATAAACACACGTTCTGTAACATAACCACATCATAAATACATGACCTCATCATAAACACACGTTCTGTAACATAACCACATCATAAACACACACGTTCTGTAACATAACCACATCATAAATACACACATTCTGTAACATAACCACATCATAAAAACATGAACGCTTAAGAACACACGTTCTGTAACATCAATAAATTAAACCACAAGAAGATTACCATACAGTTAGCTCCTTCAAGCAGGCAGTGGCTGGTGGGAGAAGCTATAGGGCTCATTGTAATGGCATAAAAACAGATGTTTGATGAGTTTGATTCCTTTCCAGCCATTACAATCAGCGCGTCCTCCTATAGCTCCCCCCACCAGCCTCCTCTGCAAGCAGGCCATGTAATCCCTAAGGGCCTAAAGGCAACATGACATCATCCTTATCTGGAAGCAGAGAAGTCATGAGGTGAGGAGTGACAGTGGGCTGACCAGGATCATCATCCTGATGATGTGGACATTGAGATGATATTGATGACTAAGCTGGTGAACCGTGACTCCTTGTGGGGTGCGAGGTGCCAGCGGGCAAAATATGACATTTTTTACAACCAGATTTCAACCTGTTGGTTGTAGAGACGCTATTTTACCTAGTTTTGCCCCACTGGGAATTGTGATGATGGAGACGAAGAGTAGTGTTCTATACGTACCTTGAGTTCCTGTGAGGAGTGAGGACCACCCGTTGGTCAGCTGTGATGTCTATGATGCAGTGTTCAGCCTGAATACCCATCCCACACAGCTGGATGTCCTGGGAGTCTGCTGAACCAACCTTAGTGTGCTCCTACAGTACACAACAACACATGGTCACACACAATGTTACAATGGTGTGTGTGTGTGTGTGGAAGCATACGTGCATGCACCATTGTGTGCGCGCGTACCTTCAGGTAGTAGACAAGCAGTTCGTTGAGAGCGGGGTCAGCGTTGAGGTTGACTAGGAAACACTTGTCTTCTCCCACTCTGATGCCAGACGACTGGAGAGAGATGCCCAGGGACTCCAACTGTTTCTGCCGCTCCTACAGGCCATACAACAGAGGAACTATTGATCCAGCCTCCAGACTCCACTTAATTAGGGCACACTTTTCAAAACGTTGTGCAACAGAAAATGAAATTAAGCATTTCTTATTGGACAATTTCAGAAACTCCCCGTTTCAGACGGTTGTCTTCTGTTTCGTACCTAATGAACACAACCCAGGACAGAATGTACAAAGGTGTGTTGTGTACCTGTGCGATCTCCTCCGTCTTGCGTAGCTTCTCCTCCCAGGTGACGGTCATCTCCTGGATGAGTTTTTCAGACTCCTCCAGCCTCTCCTTCAGCTCTGGGGCCTTCATAGACTGGATAGGAGACAAGAAAACACTCTTTCCATCTCTACAAGCAGGAAACATGTAGAAGTCCATGTCACCGATGTTCTGGTTAAAAAGGCTTCATACAACCAAATTACAACCAACAGGTACCTGCTACAATCAGATGAAGACATTGTTTTCTGGATGCAAAAAAACATCCTTATACGACCACAACGCAACCTTAACATGACCAGATTTGCCAGCTGGTATAGCCAGGTTCTTTCTCCACCATCCATCCTTACCCTGGACTGTCAGTTATCTCCCTCTTCCCCCTCTTTCTCTACCCCTCTCTACCGCCCCCTTTCTCCCCCACCTTTTCTCCCCCCACCACCTCTGCCTGTGTCAGCTGGTCCCGTAGTTTCTCCCCCTCCTTCCTTCCTCCCCCCACCACCTCTGCCTGTGTCAGCTGGTCCAGTAGTTTCTCCCCCTCCTTCCTTTTCTCCCCCCTACCTCTACCTGCTGGTCCCGTAGTTTCTCCCCCTCCTTCCTTCCTCCCCCCCACCACCTCTGCCTGTGTCAGCTGGTCCCGTAGTTTCTCCCCCTCCTTCCTTTTCTCCCCCCCACCTCTACCTGCTGATCCCGTAGTTTCTCCCCCTCCTTCCTTCCTCCCCCCCACCTCTACCTGCTGATCCCGTAGTTTCTCCCCCTCCTTCCTTCCTCCCCCCCACCTCTACCTGCTGATCCCGTAGTTTCTCCCCCTCCTTCCTTCCTCCCCCCCACCTCTACCTGCTGATCCCGTAGTTTCTCCCCCTCCTTCCTCCCCCCCACCTCTACCAGCTGGTCCAGTAGTTTCTCCCCCTCCTTCCTCCCCCCCCACCTCTACCAGCTGGTCCCGTAGTTTCTCCCCCTCCTTACTTCCTCCCCCCACCACCTCTGCTTGTGTCAGCTGGTCCCGTAGTTTCTCCCCCTCCTTCCTTTTCTCCCCCCCACCTCTACCTGCTGATCACGTAGTTTCTCCCCCTCCTTCCTTCCTCCCCCCCCACCTCTACCAGCTGGTCCCGTAGTTTCTCCCCCTCCTTCCTTCCTCCCCCCCCACCTCTACCTGCTGATCCCGTAGTTTCTCCCTCTCCTTCCTTTTCTCCCCCCCACCTCTACCAGCTGGTCCAGTAGTTTCTCCCCCTCCTTCCTTCCTCCCCCCCCCCACCTCTACCAGCTGGTCCAGTAGTTTCTCCCCCTCCTTCCTTTTCTCCCCCCTACCTCTGCCTGTGTTAGCTGGTCCCGTAGTTTCTCCACTTCCTCTCGGAGCTCCCTGATGATGCGTGCGTTGGGGTCCTCGTTGACGACAGCGTGGTTGACGATGCTCTTGGCCCGGTCGGCGTAGCGCAGCGTGGACAGCGTCTCGTCGTAGTTGTCTGCTGCCGGGCTCACCGTGGCCACCATGGCCGTGCGGCTGTTACCGCCCAGGCTGTCCTGGAGACGAGGAAGAGAGAGAGATGAGGGAGAGACGAGGGAGAGAGAGGGAATGAAAGAGGAAGATACAAGGTCGTCAGAACCAAATCTTCAAATGATTGTAGGGACAGAAGCGTTCAAATCTCTAAAGGAAACAGGAAGATAAGCCTCCATCCCTCTCATGTTGAGCGGAGCGAGAGAGAGAGGGAGGACCAGAGAAGTTATAGTAAGAGCAGGGAAAAATACAAAATGTGTGTCTCTTACCTTTAGCAGCCATGTTAGCACAGAGTCTCTGTAAGGGACAAATTTGGTCTTGTTTTTCCCACATCCCTGTTCTGCCAGAGCAGATATGACCAGGCCTAGAGTAGTCAGAGACCTGCAGAGAGACACAACAACCCACTATCATAACAGGTGGCATATTTGCTAAGTGAAAAGTGTCCATCTTTGTTTAAAAGGGGAACTAGAACACTTGGTGCTGTGTGTGTGTGTGTGTGTGTGTGTGTGTGTGTGTGTGTGTGTGTGTGTGTGTGTGTGTGTTCTCATTGAGGTGCGGGTGCGTTATCAAAGTGCTTGGTAACATACTTGTTGATGTTGCTCCCCTCCTTCATCCTCTCTCCAGTAGCGCCAGTCTTAGCTGCTCTCTCACTGCCAGCCAGGTCTACCAGACTCAGCTTACTCACCTTCTCACCACTCGTCTACAGAGGGGGAGAGGCGAGAGAGAGAGATACAAGGAAGGGGAGAGCGGATAGAAAGTCATCTTGGTAGATTTGATTTTTGATAACATCCTTCATTTTAAACTGTTAAAATGACTCCAATCCTGCACATTGCATAAACCTCCGGAATGCAAACACATCAAAGATTTCCCATCTCATCCCAGTCATTTCCATGCAGGCTACAACCATCATGTCTCCCTGCTCTAACATAAAGGTCCAGGAAGGATAATATATATATGAAAGGATTCATTAACCAGGTATTCCTATGGAGAACAGAGGCCAAAAGCCACACACAGCGAGGCAGAGATAGAGAACGAGAGAGAGTGCGAGGAGAGAGTGCGAGGAGAGGGAACGAGAGTGCGAGGAGAGGGAACGAGAGTGCGAGGAGAGGGAACGAGAGAAAGAAGAGAGGGAACGAGAGAAAGAGGAGAGGGAACGAGAGAAAGAGGAGAGAGAACGAGCGCATGCGATTAAGAGATAAAAAGAGCAAGAAAGAGCGCGTACGAGAGCGAGGAGAGAGAGAAAGAGAGAGAACAAGAGGGCGTGCGACAGCGTGTGAGAGAGAAAGCGAGCTGGAGAGAGGCTGGAGTAACAATTGTTCTTTGTGATTTACAATGTTAGCTGCAGGGGTGGAGCTTCACTCACTGTATTTGTGTGTGTGTGTGTGTGTGTGGTGTGTGTGTGTGTGTGTGTGTGTGTGTGTGTGTGTGTGTGTGTGTGTGTGTGTGTGTGTGTGTGTGTGGTGTCCTTATCTTAAATAAGGTGTGTGCATTAAGGACTGGAGCTTGACTGGGAGAGAGAGAGATAATGGAGATAAGAGAGTAGGGGAGGTAGGGACGAGAGAGAGAGAGAGAGAGAGAGAGGGGGAGGTAGGGACGAGAGAGAGAGAGAGAGAGAGAGAGAGAGAGAGAGAGAGAGAGAGAGTAGGGGAGGTAGGGACGAGAGAGAGAGAGAGAGAAGGGGAGGGTAGGGACGAGAGAGAGAGAGAGAGAAGGGGAGGTAGGGGCGAGAGAGAGAAGGGGAGGTAGGGGCGAGAGAGAGAAGGGGAGGTAGGGGCGAGAGAGAGAGAGAGAGAGAGAGAGAGAGAGAGAGAGAGAGAGAAGGGGAGGTAGGGGCGAGAGAGAGAGAAGGGGAGGTAGGGGCGAGAGAGAGAGAGAGAGAAGGGGAGGTAGGGGCGAGAGAGAGAGAAGGGGAGGTGGGGAGGGATGAGAGGAGGAAGGAGAGATCGTGTAAGAGGAAGAACAGAGAAAATGCATGAATGCAGTAGTGGAAGGAAAGAATGTGAGAATTTACGCTAAATATATAGAAAGAGAGAGATGGGGTGAGTGAATGATTTGAGCAAGAAATGATAGAAAGAGATGGGGGTAGAGAGACAAAGGACAGCGGGGGCAGAGGGGGTGTGTGCATTATGGTGTGTGTGTGTGTGTGTGTGTGTGTGTGTGTGTGTGTGTGTGTGTGTGTGTGTGTGTGTGTGTGTGTGTGTGTGTGTGTGTTACGTCCGGCGTCGTGCTGAGTGGGAATAGAGCGGGCAGAGATTACAGTGAGTTGTGAAAACAAAGGCTGCCCTTGTCCCCAGAGAGAGCGAGGAGAGAGAGAAGAGCGAGAGAGGAGAGAGAGAGGAGAGGGGAAAAAAGCATAAAACAGGGTGGACCTGAGTCAAAAATGATTTGAAGTATTTGGCTGATACCTCATTAAATGTGGAATTCAGTATATTTTAAACTCTTAGGTCATCTAGTTGAGTAACAATCTTGCAGGATTTGTCCCTAGTATTTGCCTACGGTTTAGTTAATGTGCACTACCAAAGCAACATCTCAGAGACATTCAGATTACTCTCTGTCACCAGGCCCCTGTGAATTTGCATAGGACTGAGTTTCCATGGAGATTAGTAAAGGGAGGATAAAGCCAAGTGAACCTCAGCAGAAATAGGAGGCCCAAAGACGCTCTTGCTCTTTATCTCACTGTGTGTGTGTGTGTGTGTGTGTGTGCGCACACACACACACTGAGGCAGACAGCCTTTATTTGTGCATCAGTTTAAATGATCAGACTCAGACTATATTTAACTCTGTTTCCATTCCACCACAGGTGCACCTGGGGCTGCGTTCAGCAACACAACAAGGTATCAAACTGTTACAGCCTCCAAAAGGGAGGCTCAGTCAACAATGTGCAACACTTTAGATCAGGGATGGGACTCTTTGATGGGGGGGGGGCACAACAAAACTGAAAGTATCATGAAGGGCTGCAGTGGCTTAAGGGGTCGGCTACCGACATCCATACCACACATGCAGTCACAGCTGGCCCTAGGGTTTTGGGGGCCCTAAGCACCACCCACATCAAGATCATTTTTACTTCATTTACTGCAATTGTAAACATTTTGCCATGGGGTGTAGAGAACATGTATCAGTTTGTTTCAATTCTACACATATGGGGTTAGAGAGCAATGTTTGCAGTTTTTAATACATCTGAGTGACTGACTAACAAATCGATGGGGGTCATCCAGTCGGTAATTCAACCATGATTACTAAACTCAGGGGAAAAAAAGAAAGATCCTCGCACTGTCAACTGCGTTTATTTTCAGCAAACTTAACATGTGTAAATATTTGTATGACCATAACAAGATTCAACAACTGAGACAAACTGAACAAGTTCCACAGACATGTGACTAACAGAAATGGAATAATGTGTCCCTGAACAAAAAGGGTCAAAATCAAAAGTAGCAGTCAGTATCTGGTGTGGCCACCAGCTGCATTAAGTACTGCAGTGCATCTCCTCCTCATGGACTGCACCAGATTTGCCAGTTCTTGCTGTGAGATGTTACCCCACTTTTCCACCAAAGCACCTGCAAGTTCCCGGACATTTCTGGGGGGAATGGCCCTAGCCCTCACCCTCCGATCCAACAGGTCCCAGACGTGCTCAATGGGATTGAGACCCGGGCTCTTTGCTGGCCATGTCAGAACACTGACATTCCTGTCTTGCAGGAAATCACGCACAGAATGAGCAGTATGGCTGGTGGCATTGTCATGCTGGAGGGTCATGTCAAGATGAGCCTGCAGGAAGGGTACCACATGAGGGAGGAGGATGTCTTCCCTGTAACGCACAGCATTGAGATTGCCTGCAATGTCAACAAGCTCAGTCCGATGATGCTGTGACACACCGCCCCAGACCATGACGGATCCTCCACCTCCAATCCATCCCGCTCCAGAGTACAGGCCTCAGTGTAACGCTCATTCCTTCGACGATAAACGTGAATCCGACCATCACCCCTGGTGAGACAAAACCACGACTCGTCAGTGAAGAGCACTTTTTGCCAGTCCTGTCTGGTCCAGCGACGGTGGGTTTGTGCCCATAGGCGACGTTGTTGCCGGTGATATCTGGTGAGGACCTGCCTTACAACAGGCCTACAAGCCCTCAGTCCAGCCTCTCTCAGCCTATTGCAGACAGTCTGAGCACTGATGGAGGGATTGTGAGTTCCTGGTGTAACTCAGGCAGTTGTTGTTGCCATCCTGTACCTGTCCTGCAGGTGTGATGTTCGGATGTACAGATCCTGTGCAGGTGTTACACGTGGTCTGCCACTGTGAGGACGATCAGCTGTCCGTCCTGTCTCCCTGTAGCGCTGTCTTAGGTGTCTGATAGTACGGACATTGCAATTTATTGCCCTGGCCACATCTGCAGTTCTCATGCCTCCTTGCAGCATGGCTAAGGCATGTTCACGCAGATGAGCAGGAACCCTGGGCATCTTTCTTTTGGTGTTTTTTAGAGTTAGTAGAAAGGCCTCTTTAGTGTCCTAAATTTCCACAACTGTGACCTTAATTGCCTACCGTCTGTAAGCTGTTAGTGTCTTAACGACCGCTCCACAGGTGCATGTTCATTAATTGTTTATGGTTCATTGAACAAGCATGGGAAACAGTGTTCAAACCCTTTACAATAAAGATCTATGAAGTTATTTGGATTTTTACAAATTATCTTTGAAAGATAGGGTCCTGAAAAAGGGACGTTTCTTTTTTTGCTGAGTTCAGACAGACAGAAAAAAATGCTAATTGACCGACATGAGAGGAAAAACTGTTGATGCACAACCACATTTCTACATTGCACCTTGTACATTCTACTATTCTAACTCTCAAAGGTAAGTTGAGACCCGACTGAGTTTTTTGGGGGTAATTGATCTGCGGGCCTACAGCGGGCCTACAGCGGGCCTACAGCGGGCCTTACAGCGGGCCTTACAGCGGGCCATCCCTTCGTTAGATTAACTGCCTGCGTTACATTCGTTAGGAAGAGTGTTCCCAAACATTCTGAAATGTGTTTAATTTGAATTCGCTTTTTTGAAATACTGATGTGGATAATAACATAACTGTCCTTATGGGGATAATAGAGGTTCACGTGTCTGTTCTAGCCTTAATTGAGCCTTATTTGACCCAAACTAGAATCAACTGTTCCAGGCTTTCTTTTTACCTGAACTGGAATCAACTGTTCCAGCATTTCTTCTTACCTGAACTGGAATCAACTGTTCCAGCCTTTCTTCTTTTTTTTTCTCAACTAGAATCAACTGTTCCACTCCTGCATTATTCACCCTGTGTGCTTCCGATATAATGCAGGGAGACCAGGGTTGGGTGATCAGGTGACACACGCACAGACACAAGCTCGCAACACACACACAAACATACAGTCCCAGGGCTGGATGACCAACCAGGCGTGGATAAAACAGGAGCAGGCTAACACAGCAGATCAGCTGACATCAAGACAGACAGAGAGAGCACTTCATTACTTATTTACAGGTTTCCTGGAGGCTGACATCACTAGCTAGTTCCTGAACAGTAGGAACTAGGGCTGACTGACAGGACAGACAGTCTCTCTGGGACACTACTACCCTCAGTGACCTGGTTCAACAGTGCTTTAGAACTAGAGGGAGACAGAGTGACATGACGAAGATGCAGTAGTCACAAAACATTACAGCAGTCGACTAAGATGTTATGGGGGAGAGGTTGGATTGACCGTTGCGTAACAATCAGTTGGAGAGTGTGTGTGTGTGTGTGTGTGTGTGTGTGTCTTACCCCAGACTGCAGGTCTTTGAGTGTGTGTGTGAGGATGATGTTGAAGACAGCGTGAGATCTGCTACTCTCCTCGTTCATGTTGGTGGCGGCCACCGTACGAGACTTATTCCCCTCCGACATCAGAGACTCAATGTCCTAGAGAAAAGATAGGAGAGAGGGAGGGATGGATGGAGAGAGGGGACAAGGATGGAAGGCCGGGGGGAGGGAAGAAGAAGAGGAACAGGGGACAGAAGGCATGAGATGGGGGGATGGAGATAGGGTTGGAGGGAAGAAGAGAGAGAGGAAGGAAGAGAGAGAGAGATAGATAAATAAATACTTTTCTCCAGAAAAAGCAACCCTCTTGAGCAGGGCTAAATAGTAGCTTACCACCGATATGTGAACAGCTGTCAAAGTCATTAGCCACAGTAAGCCTTGAATCCAGGGAGTGTGACGTGAGAGTGTGTGTGTGTAGTCAGCCTTCAAGTCAGTGTGTTGATTAAATAAGTGTGTGTGGTTAACTCTTTTTGACAGAGCTCTCAGCTACCACACCCCTCACTACGCTCTCCTCTACACACCAACCCAGAACATGAACATTTCACATCATTTATTTACCATCATATCAATTCTGTTGTTTAGGAATCCAGAATAAAGGTCAAATCATCAGTAGCATGGTCATATCAGTAGTCATTCTACTAGTGATGATAGTGGTGTAGTGTACCTTGTAGCTGGCTACAGCCAGGCGTGACAGGCCGTCCACGTATGGCCCCAACACCTTGTGCTCCCTCACTCTAAGAGCCTGCCTGCTCCTGGGGGGGACACATATCAATGTGGTTAACTACAAAAACAGTCATCATGCTTCCATGTTCTATCAAAAAACTTTTTTTAATCATCTGAAATAGTATTTTATTTGAGATGTATCCCACTACGCCAGGGTCGTGCATCAGCAGCCACTCAATTAGCCCATGTCAGTAAACATTGTTTTAGACTGGTAAGAGTCTAGTGGCAGTCACTCAATTAGCCCATGTCAGTAAACATTGTTTTAGATTGGTAAGAGTCTAGTGGCAGTCACTCAATTAGCCCATGTCAGTAAACATTGTTTTAGATGGGTTCGAGTATAGTGGCCAGCTGTCTAAACTAGGTGTAAGCATGGTCCAATTACTTAACTGCAAACGTCTGCCTCCACCATATGTCAAAATGTGTAGAATTGCATCAAACTTGCTTTAAAACAGCACCCTTTTCTCTACGCCCCATTGTAAAATGCGCAGAATGGCAGGAAATGAACTTCAAAACATAATTTATTTCTATCTTCACTGTCACAGGGGGGTGCTGCTAAAACGTTTTGCTCGCAAAGTGGTAGGTGGGTGGTATGGATGCGCAGACCTACAAGCCACTGCGGCCCCTCACCAGTTCAATTTTGTTTGTGGCCTCCACCCCCATCAAAGTTGCCCATCCCTGCTCTACACTCTCCGACATTCTGTGTATAAGTAACAGTTCTCCAAATAGAATGTGCAATAGCCAGATCAATACTCCATATAGAGCTACAGGCTCAACATCATCCTGTGTAGCGTGGCAGACTGACTCCATATAGAGCTACAGGCTCTACATCATCCTGTGTAGCGTGGCAGACTGACTCCATATAGAGCTACAGGCTCTACATCATCCTGTGTAGCGTGGCAGACTGACTCCATATAGAGCTACAGGCTCTACATCATCCTGTGTAGCGTGGCAGACTGACTCCATATGGCTGGACCATGTAGAGCCTGTTATTCTATAGGTTGCTTTAACAGAGGTGATGGGGGCATAACCTTTGGGGTCAAGCGGGGTGCCATAGGACCTCTGAACAGGCAAGCGTGTGCGAAAGCACTGAGGCCCAGTTCTGAAACATGTTTGGAAATGATGTACTTGCTTCCTCAGACTGTAATCACTGATAGGCGAAAGCGATGTCATTGAACCACTGCTTATACCAATCTAATTGCGTTAGATCAGTGACTAGACTTCAAGGAAGAGAGGAGGCATGTTAAACTATTTTAAAATGGGGCCACTGACAAATTGTTGCATATTCCAACAAATAACTCAAACAAAACAAGAGTCCAAGAAGTGGTTAAAGGTCAATATTCAGGGTCATACGTACCCTTTGGGGTCGAGGAGGTCGCGGACCTTCTCGTTGTATATCTCCATGTAGGACACCTCTATGGTGAAGCCTTCCCCCTCCCTCTGCTCCTGCAGGGTGCGGTCAAACAGAGAGCTGCAGAGCCGTGGGATCAGACCTGGAGAGTCCACAGAACCCATCATGGTGTACGACTTTCCTGAACCTGGAGGGACACACACGCAGCCAATGGATGAGAGCAGCCGTTAGGAGACAACCAATGAACTTCAACCTGTTTTAAACTTGAAACTGTAAAACTCCGTTCCATTCCAACAATATGAGGCCAGTTAGTAGTGTCATAACATGCCTGTCTGTCCGTAGGCGAAGATGCAGGCGTTGTAGCCCTGGAAGGCGTTGTGCAAAAGACTCTCCCCAAGGCACTGGAACACCACGTCCTGACCTGGAGACAACCACCAGGCAACATTACACAATACAATATAAAACCCTACAATGTGACTTGACTGATCCCCTTCGGGGTGATTTAGAAATCATCTGGAGCACACTAACACAATTACAAGATAATGGACCCGTTATGCATGTGTAACAAGTGTTAATTCATATAGGACCTTCAGACTGTATACATGAACAGTGTAAGAAACAGCATAGGTACAATAGGCCCTAGTTGGGTTTTGGCCTACAGCACAAAGAGGTGGATGACTAGCAGGTCTGACAGGAATATTTGACATTTAAATTAAGCCAAACACCTAGAGATCCATCCAAGCAAGTAAACATCAAAGAAAATTCAGGTGGGATCCTTAAACCTGAAACCTGAATACCTGAAAACCACCTGGACAGACCTATAGCTGGGGTGCATTCAACAGGACGCACTGTTAAGGGAACACTGAGATAGAAATATGTTACATAGAACAAATAGGCCTCTGTAGGCCGTCATGTAGAACAAGGAATAGTGTCGACTATTTGTGGCATTTCTACCTGCAACGTTCGATAACGTTTGGCAACTGAATGTGGAAACAAAAACTGACCCGCAAACTTGTCCTTTTCCGACTCGTCCATGGACCAGAAACAGTAGTCATAGGCGAAGGTCTGAGGGGACGAGAGACCGAGGACACAATGAAACTAAATAGTTTACAACACATTTATAACAACTGTAATCCAGCAGGCAAAACACTTTGAAATGATCAGTTGAAATGACATTGTTATGACGTTATTTCTAACAGTTTTTCCCCGTTGGGTGGTTCTTGTTGAGCACAGGCAGTGATAAACATGGCATACAAATTAGCCTAACAGTTTTTGAACATGTCAATATACAGTCGTGGCCAAAAATTGAGAATGACACAATTATTAATTTTCACAAAGTCTGCTGCCTCAGTTTGTATGATGGCAATTTGCATATACTCCAGAATGTATGAAGAGTGATCAGATGAATTGCAAAGTCCCTCTTTGCCATGCAAATTAACTGAATCCCCCAAAAAACATTTCCACTGCATTTCAGTCCTGCCACAAAAGGACCAGCTGACATCATGTCAGTGAGTCTCTCGTTAACACAGGTGTGTTAACGAGGACAAGGCTGGAGATCACTCTGTCATGCTGATTGAGTTCGAATAACAGACTGGAAGCTTCAAAAGGAGGGTGGTGCTTGGAATCATTGTTCTTCCTCTGTCAATCATGGTTACCTGCAAGGAAACACCTGCCGTCATCATTGCTTTACACAAAAAGGGCTTCACAGGCAAGGATATTGCTGCCAGTAAGAGGAAAAACATCAGGGACAGACTGATATTCTGCAAAACGTACAGGGATTGGACAGCTGAGGATTGGGGTAAAGTCATTTTCTCTGATGAATCCCTGTTCTGATTGTTTGGGGCATCCGAAAAAAAGCTTGTCCGGAGAAGACAAGGTGAGTGCTACCATCAGTCCTGTGTCATGCCAACAGTAAAGCATCCTGAGACCATTCATGTGTGGGGTTGCTTCTCAGCCAAGGGAGTGGGCTCACTCACAATTTTGCCTAAGAACACAGCCATGAATAAAGAATGGTACCAACACATCCTCTGAGAGCAACTTCTCCCAACCATCCAGGAACAGTTTTGTGACGAACAATGCCTTTTCCAGCATGATGAAGCACTTTGCCATAAGGCAAAAGTGATAACTAAGTGGCTCGGGGAACAAAACATTGATATTTTGGGTCCATGGCCAGGAAACTCTCCAGACCTTAATCCCATTGAGAACTTGTGGTCAATCCTCAAGAGGCGGGTGGACAAACAAAAACCCACAAATTCTGACAAACTCCAAGCATTGATTATGCAAGAATCAGTCAGGATGTGGCCCAGAAGTTAATTGACAGCATGCCAGGGCAGATTGCAGAGGTCTTGAAAAAGAAGGGTCAACACTGCAAATGGACTCTTTGCATCAATTTCATGTAATTGTCAATAAAAGCCTGACACTATTGAAATGCGTGTAATTATACTTCAGTATTCCATAGTAACATTGACAAAAATATCTAAAGACACTGAAGCAGCAAACTTTGTGAAAATGTATATTTGTGTCATTCTCAAAACTTTTGGCCACGACTGTACAAGTACAATGATTGCTATATAATCACAGCTTCACAAAGTAGCTAGTGTGTCAACACAGAGACCATTATCAGCATTGACAACCAAGCATTAACACAAATCAGTAATAATGTACTGGACAGGGCTTACCTTGGTCTGACTCCTGAGGAAATTCACACAGGCGTTAGAGGTCAAAGGATGGTTACATGGGTAGAGAGAGAGAGAGAAGGATCATATCTCAGACACCAATGTAAACAAACACCAGTGGTGTAAACCAACACCAGTGGTGATATCATTGGTGCACACCGTAGCAAACGTTTGCAAACAGGAAAACTCTTTGCAACAAAACCAAGAGTTTCTATTGGTCAAATTCAGGTGGGTCCCTCCCTGTTTAGTTCTGTTTGCTTCTGTCTGGTTCCTAGTGAATACACACCAGGACATTTTGATGTACTGTAGTGTACACCCAGAGAGACAATCACACTAACAGGATTTTCTAAGACTGGTAAAAATAGTAAAAAAGTCTGTCACTGTGTCATGGATACACACTGGTGAATGACAGATTAATATCCATCAATAATAACCAAAGACCACAAGGTTGTTAGCCTGTCTGTCAATAACCATTTTACTTGAAGTAGGCTACACAGTTTATGAGCACAATATGGTCTATCAGACTGGTGAAAGAGATTACATCCTATTATCAATCATGTGATCGGCACTTAATAACAAGGGAAGAAAAGACTACAGGCCTGTCTCAATGACAGGCCTACAGATCAGAAAATACACAGTATTCATTCTGTCAGAGGTCTGCAAATCCGCCATTCCTGATAAATGAGGAACAAAAAAACAAAACATGTAAAAAAAAAAATCACATCTCCCAACAAACAGGATGCAGCACAGGCAATAGAGCTAACTTGAATCAAGATGCCTATTCATAAGAATGTAGGCTTGCTTCCACTCAAACTTCCTGCTCTCTTTCTCTCCATTTCTCTCAGTCTGACACTCTTTCTCTCGCTCTCTAAAATGTTCAGTCCTGTGGGTGCCAAGGTCTGGAGATGATAAACCCTTGTTTACGACAATGTTTCAATGTTACTCAACCAGGGTGGGATATTAACGCATGCCAAATGCGGGTACATTTTGTCGTCATTGGTGGGTAAGAATGTCTATTTCACCAGCCACATTTGCAGGTGGTCACACAGAGCATTTGGCTACTAAAGTGTGACTTTGTCATCGTGTTTCTTGTCTAGTTACATTATTTGTTTACACGCTAGGTTGTTTTTCAATGTTAGTTTCAGTTTGCTTCAAGTCATCTGCTTTTTGGTGATTGTTGGTGTAATTATGATGGGGGGGAATGAGGAAGAGAGTAAAAGACAAACTCACAGAATGACAGAGGGAGAGTCGAACAGAGCAGCCAAATAAATAAAGGATTTGTATCTTTCCCTTTCAAGACGATGCTATACGTATTGTTGGAAGTTGGACGTTTAAATACACTTTTTCCAACAATTGTTTACAGACAGATTATTTCACTTATAATTCACTGTATCACAATTCCAGTGGGTCAGAAGTTTCCAGAAAATGATGTCATGGCTTTAGAAGGTTCTGATAGGCTAATTGACATAATTTGAGTCAATTGGAGATGTACCTGTGGATGTATTTCAAGGCCTACCTTCAAACTCTGTGTCTCTTTGCTTGACATCATTGGAAAATCAAAAGAAATCAGCCAAGACCTCAGAAAAAAGTGTAGACCTCCACAAGTCTGGTACATTCTTGGGAACAATTTACAAACGCCTGAAGGTACCATGTTCATCTGTACAAACAACAGTACCAAGTATAAACACCATGGGACCACAGCCGTCATACCGCTCAGGAAGGAGACGCGTTCTGTCTCCTAGAGATGAACATACTTTGGTGCAAAAAGTGCAAATAAATCCCAGAACAGCAGCAAAGGACCTTGTGAAGATGCTGGAGGAAACAGGTACAAAAGTAACTATATCCACAGTAAAACGAGTCCTATATCGACATAACCTGAAAGGCCGCTCAGCAAGGAAGAAGCCACTGCTCCAAAACCGCCATAAACAAAGCCAGACTACAGTTTGCAACTGCACATGGGGACAATGATCGTACTTTTTGGAGAAATGTCCTCTGGTCTGATGAAACAAAAATAGAACTGTTTGGCCATAATGACCATCGTTATGTTTGGAGGAAAAAGGAGGAGGCTTGCAAGCCGAAGAACACCATCCCAACCGTGAAGCACAGGGGTGGCAACATCATGTTGTGGGGGTGCTTTGCTGCAAGAGGGACTAGTGCACTTCACAAAATAGATAGCATCATGAGGATGGGAAATTATGTGGATATATTGAAGCAACATCTCAAGACATTGTCCATTTGGGTCTTCCAAATGGACAATGACCCCAAGCATACTTCCAAAGTATGTGGCAAAATGGCCTAAGGACAACAAAGTCAAGGTATTGAGTGGCCATCACAAAGCCCTGAACTCAAACCTATAGAACATTTGTGGGCAGAACTGAAAAAGTGTGTGCGAGCAAGGAGGCCTACAAACCTGACTCAGTTACACCAGCTCTGTCAGGAGGAATGGGACAAAATTTCACCCAACTTATTGTGGGAAGCTTGTGGAAGGCTACCCAAAACGTTTGACCCAAGTTAAACAATTTAAAGGCAATGCTACCAAATACTAATTGAGTGTATGTAAACTTCTGACCCACTGGGAATGTGATGAAAGAAATAAAAGCTGAAATAAATCATTCTTTCTACTATTATTCTGACATTTCACATTCTTAAAATAAAGTGGTGTTCCTAACTGTGACGACCCTCCCACTCTGTCTGCCGTATTCTCCCTTTGTTCTTGTTTCTTTATTAGGAGGCCGATGGGCGGAGTTGGAAGGGTCGTCAGATAAATGGGAAACACCTGGGCTCGGGTGTTTCCCAGGATAAATGGACCTCTTCCACAGTCATGGGGGAGACTCTCTCCACACAGACACCTTGTTGATTTTGGTTGTGTAGTTTTGTGGTTTTTTTGGTTATTTGCTTTAGCACCTTTCAACACTCTGCATTATTACATTCAAGTATGCAACACACTCACTTACACTACTGATTACTGATTACACATGCCATTGTTACCTTCTTAGTTGCTTTATTTAATAAATATATATTTTTGATACACCTTGTCTCCACGTTGTCTCCCTTTTGTTGCGAACCCTGAGCCGGTTCGTAACACTAACTGACCTAAAACAGGGCATTTTTACTAGGATTAAATGTCAGGAATTGTGAAAAACTGAGTTAATGTATTTGGCTAAGGTGTACGTAAACTTCTGACTTCAACTGTATTTAGATACATGGGCTCCGATCCAATACAGGAAGGATATGTTTTAGTTTGAAACGATTCGGTTTATTAGAGAATAAATTGACACGATTCCCTTTTGATGCACTATTATTTGTTGCATAAACACATTCAATTTCCATTCTGCATTAAAATCTGCTGCTGATGGAGCTAATGAGCTGGGCCTCTCTGAGCTGGATCTGTCCGAGCGGACTTCTCTGTGTGTGTGTGTGCGCGTGCATGCGTATAAATGATGTATGTCTATGGTGTATGTACTATGTAGGCACCTGAGCTGAGCAATAAGGGAGACTAGGAATCTACCACCCCACTACCAAATGAGTCAGGGCAAACCACCACCCACTAATTAACTTGTCATATTAACAGATTAAGTGTTTGAGCCATTAATGAGTCAATAGTTTACCAATTAGCTATGAAATAACCAATGAATATATAGCACAATTTTGTGCCATCTCAAAATCAAATTGTTTTGACTGTTTGGAAGTTTTTACGGAGTGATCTCTCGCTACGGCCATGCAGTGTGCCTCGCAAAAGTGATTGCTGTCCTCGTTATGAAATTATCAACTTTATCCAGTATATCTAAAAACGACCAGATACACTGATTAAATCAAAACTACTGCTGATGGTGAACCTGAACAATAAAATATTTGGTTAAGCTCCGCTTAGCAGGTATAGCCAGATGAGAGTTCTCTCCAGTAGCTTACTTTTATTCCAGTAAAAAAAAAAAAAATGTTTCCAACAGCACATAGATCATAACCTAGCACGTAACATAGGTTGTCAATAAACTAATACAGCCTAATATCACATAAAACATTTTAGCATTTGAATGCTGAAGTTGCCGCGCAGGTGTGCAAGATCAGGAACAGTCCTCTTCCTGCTGATGATCAGTGTGCGAAGCTGGACACAGCGCACTTTGACAAGGCTACTGATATTGCCTGGGTTTGTTCTGCATGCTAAATGACTTATATCAATCACAGTCAACACAGTTATATGCAGTTTAACAATGAAGGAGAGGACGCATCGTGTCATAAAAGAGGAGGTCATTCGGAAGGTAAAAAGAATGTAATATGAGCTAAACTAATTTGGGAACCGGCAATTCGTAATATTAGATTTTTAGATTTTCTGACCGACGCATGTTACATTTGGATCGGTTTGATGTCTGATGCACTTGGAATGTATTCAGACCCCCTTCCCTTTTTGCACATTGTTACGTTACAGCCTTACTCTAAAATGTATTCAGTTGTTTTTCCCCCCTCAATCTAACCACAATAACAAAGCGAAAATGTATTTATTTAAAATAAAAATAACTTATTTACATAAGTATTCAGACACTTTGCTATGAGACTCAAAATTGAGCTCAAATGCATCCTGTTTCCATTGATCATCATTAAGATGTTTCTACAACTTGATTGGAGTCCACCTGTGGTAAATTCAATTGATTGGAAAGGCACACCTGTCTATATAGGGTCCCATAGTTGACAGTGCATGTCAGAGTAAAAACCATGAGGCCAAAGGAATTGTCCGTAGAGCTCAGAGACAGGATTGTATCGAGGCACAGATCTGGGGAAGGGTACCAAAACATTTCTGCAGCATTGAAGGTCCCCAAGAACACAGTGGCCTCCATCATTCTTAAATGGAGTAAGTTTGGAACCACCAAGACTCTTCCTCTTCCAAACTGAGCACACAGGGGAGAAGGGCCTTGGTCAGGTGATAAAGCTCCAGAGTTCCTCTGTGGAGATGGGAGAACCTTCCAGAAGGACAACCATCTCTGCAGCACTCCACCAATCAGGCCTTTACGGTAGAGTGGCCAGACGGAAGCCACTCCTCAGTAAAAGGCACATGACAGGCCGCTTGGAGTTTGCCAAAAGAAACCTAAAGGACTCTCAGACCATGAGAAATAAGATAAAATCGGTCTGATGAAACCAAGATTGAACAGAGCAAACTACAGAGAGATCCTTGATGAAAACCTGCACCAGAGCACTCAGGACCTCAGACTGGGTCAAAGGTTCACCTTCCAACAGGACTACAAACCTTAAAACACAGCGAAGACAACGCAGTAGTGGCTTCGGGACAAGTCCCAATGTCCTTGAGTGGCCCAGCCAGAGCCCGGGCTTGAACCCAATCGAACATCTCTGGAGGGAACTGAAAACAGCTGTGCATGGCCTCCCGGGTGGCGCAGTGGTCTAAGGCACTGCATAACAGTGCTAGCTGTGCCACCAGAGATTCTGGTTTCGAGCCCAGGCTCTGTCGCAGCCGGCCGCGACCGGGAGGCCCATGGGGCGGCGCACAATTGGTCCAGCGTCGTCCGGGTTAGGGAGGGTTTGGCCGGCAGGGATATCCTTGTCTAATCGTGCACTAGCGACTCCTGTGTCGGGCCGGGCACAGTGCATGCTGACCAGGTCTCCAGGTGTACGGTGTTTCCTCTGACACATAGGTGCGGCTGGCTTCCGGGTTGGATGGGCATTGTGTCAAGAAGCAGTACGGCTTGGTTGGGTTGTGTTTCGGAGGACGCATGGCTCGCGACCTTTGCCTCTCCCGAGTCCGTACGGGAGTTGCAGCGATGAGACAAGACTGTAACTACTACCAATTTGATACCACAAAATTGGGGAGAAAAAAGGGGTAAAAAAATAAATATATATTTTTTTAAATAGCTGTGCAGCTATGTGTGGTGTGCCAAACCTGACAGAGCTTGAGAGGACCTGCAGAGAAAGGGAGAAACTTGCCAAATAAAGGTGTGCCAAGCTTGTAGCGTCATACCCAAGAAGACTTGAGGCTGTAATCACTGCCAAAGGTGCTTCAACAAAGTACTGAGGCAGAGTCTGAATACTTATGTAAATGTGATATTAACATTTTATTTGTATAAGTTCCCAAACATTTATAAAAACCTGTTTTTGCTTTGTCATTATGGGGTATTGCGTGTAGATTGATGAGAATTTAGAATTTAACCATTTTAGAAAAAGGCTGTAACAAAATGTGTAAAAAGTCAAGGGGGCTGAATCCTTCCGAATCCACTGCATCTTAAACAAAAATCAGGGACCGGTGTATCAGTGAATCTTACACCCCTAGTAAAATGCCTGAGTACTCCCTTATCTACCCCATGGCTGGGAAGAAGCTTTGCACAGCACTGAATGAACCCAATGACCAACAGTAATATTATACACTAACACACTAACTCACAGGCAGTGGGAGAGACAAGGAGACACTCAGTTTCTACAATGCATTCACAAAAATGCTGGGGATGCATTGTAGAAGAGACACGCATTTACACACACTTTCAGACATTTTGTGTGTTCTTTAAAGGCCCCACATACTGACTATCCATTAGTACAGAAGTGGAATAATAGATGTTATGTCTGCTTTCTGCACATCATACTACAGACATTCACAATGACCACAATAAACATGGGCTGTGTATTAGCTAGCACGTCAGTGGGTGCGGACCAGGCCTCCATGTCTCCGGCCCAGAGGCAGACAGAGCCGGGTGGTGGGCATACCCAAATCAGGCATTAGTGACTAGAACCAGCATAGCCAATCAGGCTTTAGTGACTGGAACCAGCATACCCAAATCAGGCATTAGTGACTGGAACCAGCATACCCAAATCAGGCATTAGTGACTGGAACCAGCATACCCAAATCAGGCTTTAGTGACTGGAACCAGCATAGCCAATCAGGCTTTAATGACTGGAACCAGCATAGCCAATCAGGCTTTAATGACTGGAACCAGCATAGCCAATCAGGCTTTAATGACTGGAACCAGCATAGCCAATCAGGCTTTAATGACTGGAACCAGCATAGCCAAATCAGGCTTTAATGACTGGAACCAGCATAGCCAATCAGGCATTAGTGACTGGAACCAGCATAGCCAAATCAGCGCTCAGGTTCAAGCCCAGTGCAGCTATCGGACGATATGCGGACACACTCATTGTAGCAGGCAATTGGCAGAGGATACAATAGTTTAGCTTGCATGTTGGATAAAATCTGTCTGGCACATAGGCCATTCTCAATAGGAGATAAGAACTCATCTCACAGAGACAGTTGTTTGATGCTAGGGGTGTGGCGGTAGCTGTAATAGACTAGCCCAAGGCCTATAAAGGATTATTGGCTGATTAAACATGTACTCACTTTTTACAGCCCTGCCTGCGACCTCAGGCCTACGTTGCCGACTGCTGAATCAGAAGGAAGGGTGTGAATGAGTGAGAGAGAGAGAGAGAGAGCGAGCAGATTGCTACATGTTCTCACACACACCCCAGCCAACTCCCTTCCAAAACAATGTAGCAACAGTTACTTTGCCCTTGTCCTATCACTGACTGCTCCTCTAGTCCATGGCACTGTTATTATCAGACCCTATCACAACACCATTACATGGCCAGAGACACATGGCCAGAGACACATGGCCAGAGACACATGGCCAGTCAGCAAGGTGGACCACCACAGCTATATGGATGGTTAAGTAGGGGAAACATTAAATGACTACTACTGTCAGATGGATTCTATGCAGAGACTTGATTTGAAAACCCTAGGGCTGACCACAAAAATGACGCCGGAGAAGGCAGCAGACGTTTTACTTGTCCCCAACCGATTGTGTTTTTTGTTTGTTTATTTGCGTACATAATGTTGCCGCTGCCATCTCTTATGGCCGAAAATAACTTCTGGACATCAGGACTGCGATTACTCACCATGGACTGGCAGAATCCTTTTTTTCCTTTAACGAGTCTGACGAGACCGAAGTGAACGATATACTGCTTTCTCGGGAACAGGCCCAGATCCCCGTGATTTGCGTGAAGAGGCGACGGAGAATAAAGGGGCCAGAGGGCAGGCTGAGTTTTGAGAATTCGTAGGCGATCAAATAAACCCCCACTTCCTTCCATTCTGCTAGCAAATGTGCAATCTTCGAAGAATAAAATCGATGACCTATGCGCAAGATTAAACTACCAATGAGACATTCAAAACTGCAATATCTTATGCTTCACAGAGTCATGGCTGAACGACAACACTATCAACATACAGCTGGCTGGTTATACGCTGTACCGGCAGGATAGAACAGCGGCGTCTGGTAAGACAAGGGGCGGCGGACTATGTATTTTTGTAAGTAAGACCTGGTGCACGATATCTAATGAAGTCTTGAGCTATTGCATCTCATGATAAGCTGTAGATCACACTATCTGTATTTTTCATAGCTGTTTACATAGCACCCCAGTCAGAGGTTGGCACTAAGACAGCATTGAATGAGCTGTATTCCGCCATAAGCAAACAAGGAAACGCTCACCTATAGGCGGCGCGCCTAGTAGCAGGGAACTTTAATGCAGGGAAACTTCAAATCTGTTTTACCAAATTTATAATCAATATGTTAAAATGTGCAACCAGTGGGTAAAAAACCTGGACCACCTTTACTCCACACACAGAGATGCATACAAAGCTCTCCCTCACCTTCCATTTGGCAAATCAGACCATAATTCTATCCTCCTGATTCCTGCTTACAAGCAAAAACTAAAGCAGGAAGCACCAGTGACTAGATCAATAAAAAAGTGGTCAGAGGATGCAGATGCTAAGCTGACAAGTCCTGCCACGGACAGTGAGATACCCCAGGCTTAGCTCTCTGACAGCCAGGGAGGGAGGGAAGGTGTGGGTGAAGGAAGGATGGTCGGTAGGGGAGTGGTAGTAATTGGCAGCTGCTTCCCAGTCCTCTTCCCACCAACCTCGCCCCACAGCTTGCTCTCCTCATCCCCTGGTATTCCTATTCCCCACTGGGGCCTGGCTACAGCATGCTGTTACAGCATCAGCAGACCGGTCTGCTGTCTCAACCTGTCTGGGTAGTGAGAGTAAAAGACAGCTTAGAAGCATGCCCGCCAGGCACGCCGACTGCACCCATAAAACATGTGGGCCTTATGAATCATGATATGTGGGCTGGGGGAAAAAGGTTGTCTGATACAGGCTGGAAACTCATTGTAAATAGTTATCCAGACAATCAGACTGTGTGTGTGTGTGTGTACCAGTGCAATATTGTGTGACTGTTTGTTCACTCCCATTGGCAGAGCGGGGACAACCAGGTAGGCGAGATGTAAGCAAACGACTAACTTCCCAGATCCTTTCCTAGAAGATTCCTGAAGGAAAGTGGCTTACAAATTGGACAGTCAATCAAACTCAACACTAAAAACAGAGGATTGTGGAGTCAGAACAGAACCTGCCATTCCCAGCCTGTAGAGTTAAATCTAGTGTCCTCTAGCCAGACAACTTCCCTCTATCTAGTGGGCTGTGCCTCAGACCTCACTTAGATTATTTGGTACTTTGGGAGTTTATTGGCCAGGCTGTTAAGTTCAGTTCATGCCCCAATTAACCCAAACCCTGGAGTGGTCCCAGTGAAGACAAGCATTGACTAATGGAGGCAGGGGGAATCCTCTCCACTCTCCTGTGACGTGCTGCTTTGTTTACCATCATTCCGGACAATAGATGATCCAGCCAGAAATAATCAGACACCCATTTTTCAAGCTAGCATATAATGTCACATAAACCAAACCACAGCTAAATGCAGCACTAACCTTTGATGATCTTCATCAGATGACACTCCTAGGACATTATGTTATACAATACATGCATGTTTGTTCAATCAAGTTCATATTTATATCAAAAACCAGCTTTTTACATTAGCATGTGACGTTCAGAACTAGCATATCCACCGCAAACTTCCGTTGAATTTACTAAATTACTCACGATAAACGTTCACAAAAAACATAACAATTATTTTAAGAATTATAGATACAGAACTCCTTTATGCAATCGCTATGTCCGATTTTAAAATAGCTTTTCGGCAAAAGCATTTTTTTGCAATATTTTGAGTAGATAGCTCGCCATCACGGGCTAGCTATTTTGAACCCCACCAAGTTTGGCCCTCACCAAACTCAGATTTACTATAATAAAAATTGGATTACCTTTGCTGTTCTTTGTCAGAATGCACTCCCAGGACTTCTACTTCAATAACAAATGTTGGTTTGGTTCAAAATAATCCATAGTTATGTTCAAATATCCTCTGTTTTGTTCGTGCGTTCAAGACACTATCCGAAGGGTGACGAAGGGCCCGACGCGTTTCATGACAAAAAAATTCTAAATATTCCATTACCGTACTTCGAAGCATGTCAACCGCTGTTTAAAATCAATATTTATATGCGATTTTTCTAGTAAAAAAATCGATAATATTCCGACCGGGAAACCCTCTTTTCGTTCAAAGACGAAAAAATAAAAACATGGTGTCGCCTCGTGCACGCGCCCCAGTCTCATTGTTCTCTGATCGACCACTATCCAAATGCGCTACTGTTTTTCAGCCAGGGGCTCCAAAGGCATCATTCACCGTTTTGCCGCCTTCTGAGAGCCTATGGGAGCCGTAGGAAGTGTCACGTTACAGCAGAGATCCTCAGTTTTCAATAAAGAGAGCGTAGAAGCCCAAGAAATGGTCAGAGAGGGCACTTCCTGTAAGGAATATTCTCAGGTTTTTGCCTGCCATACGAGTTCTGTTATACTCACAGACACCATTCAAACAGTTTTAGAAACGTTAGGGTGTTTTCTATCCAAAGCCAATAATTATATGCATATTCTAGTTTCTGGGCAGTAGTAATAACCAGATTAAATCGGGTACGTTTTTTATCCGGCCGTGCAAATACTTCCCCCTACCCTAGAGAGGTTAACAAAAGTGCATTTGCGAAAAAAGCACAATCGTTGCACGACTGTACCTAACCATAAACATCAATGCCTTTCTTAAAATCAATACACAGAAGTATATATTATTAAACCTGCATATTTAGCTAAAAGAAATCCAGGTTAGCAGGCAATATTAACCAGGTGAAATTGTGTCACTTCTCTTGCGTTCATTGCACGCAGAGTCAGGGTATATGCAACAATGTGGGCCGCCTGGCTCGTGGCGAACGAATTTGCCAGAATTTTACTTAATTATGACATAACATTGAAGGTTGTGCAATGTAACAGGAATATTTAGACTTATGGATGCCACCCGTTAGATAAAATACGGAACGGTTCCGTATTAAATGTTTTGTTTTCGAGATGATAGTTTCCGCATTCCACCATATTAATGACCTAAGGCTCGTATTTGTGTGTGTTATTATGTTATAATTAAGTCTATGATTTGATAGAGCAGTCTGACTGAGCGATGGTAGGCACCAGCAGGCTCGTAAGCATTAATTCAAACAGCACTTTCGTGCGTTTTGCCAGCAGCTCTTCGCAATGCTTCAAGCATTGCGCTGTTTATGACTTCAAGCCTATCAACTCCCGAGATTAGGCTGGTGTAACCAATGTGAAATGGCTAGCTAGTTAGCGGGGTGCGTGCTAATAGCGTTTCAAACGTCACTTGCTCTGAGACTTGGAGTAGTTGTTCCCCTTGCTCTGCATGGGTAACGCTGCGTCGAGGGTGGCTGTTGTCGATATGTTCCTGGTTCGAGCCCAGGTAGGGGCGAGGAGAGGGACGGAAGCTATACTGTTACACTGGCAATACTAAAGTGCCTATAAGAACATCCAATAGTCAAAGGTATATGAAATACAAATCGTATAGAGAGAAACAGTCCTATAATTCCTATAATAACTACAACCTAAAACTTCTTACCTGGGAATATTGAAGACTCATGTTAAAAGGAACCACCAGCTTTCATATGTTCTCATGTTCTGAGCAAGGAACTTATACGTTAACTTTCTTACATGGCACATATTGCACTTTTACTTTCTTCTCCAACACTTTGTTTTTGCATTATTTAAACCAAATTGAACATGTTTCATTATTTATTTGAGGCTAAATTGACTTTATTGATGTATTATTTTAAGTTAAAATAAATGTTCATTCAGTATTGTTGTAATTGTCATTATTACAAATAAATAAATAAATAGGCCGATTAATCGGTAGCGGGTTTTTGGGTCCTCCAATAATCGGTATCGGCGTTGAAAAATCCTAAATCGGTCGACCTCTAGTGCACACTCACCCACACAAGCACGCACAGCTTACATAGGCCTGGCTACATACCACCGAGACAGCCTAGGGGAGGAAGAGATGGGAGGAAGAGGAAGAGATGGGAGTGGAATGTAACCCTCTAGGTGGTGATAGTCCTGTTACCACATCTGTCCATCTAAACCATCGGAAGAGTCATGAATTTCTCACACACCTAATCCAATCCAAAAGGGCTGCACTACCACCTCAACATTTTTTGGGGGTGGCTGTCAAAAATATGTAATTTCTTCATTAGGCTTATGAGATTAAATGCAGTATATCTGAAGGGCTCTGATCAACTGCAGCCAAACCCAATCTAGCATAGGCTAGTTCTAGTGGGAACTAACATGACATGTACAGTTTCTGCTAGCTCTAGTGTTCCGCAGCATCAAATCATCATTCTCATTCACAAGTGCTTTGTCTCCCTCCTTCTGCCCTCTACCTCTTTTTCTACTCCATTTCTTCCCTTGCATTTAGAGTGTTGGGCCAGTGACCGAAAGGTTGCTGGATCGAATACACGAACCGACGTGAAAAATCAGTCTACGTGCCCTTGAGCAAGGCAGTTCATCCTAATTCACTCCAGTGCGCCGTACTACTACAGTGAGGGATAAAAAGTATTTGATCCCATGCTGATTTTGTATGTTGTTTGCCCACTGACAAAGAAATTATCAGTCTATAATTTTAATGGTAGGTTTATTTAAACAGTGAGAGACAGAATAACAAAAAAATCCAGAAAAACGCATGTCAAAAATGTTAGAAATTGATTTGCATTTTAAAAATGGGGGAAATAAGTATTTGACCCCCTCTCAATCAGAAAGATTTCTGGCTCGCAGGTGTCTTTTATACAGGTAACGAGCTGAGACTAGGAGCACACTCTTAAAGGGAGTGCTCCTAATCTCAGCTTGTTACCTGTATAAAAAGACACCTGTCCACAGAAGCAATCAATCAGATTCCAAACTCTCCACCATGGCCAAGACCAAAGAGCTCTCCAAGGATGTCAGGGACAAGATTGTAGACCTACACAAGGCTGGAATGGGCTACAAGACCATCGCCAAGCAGCTTGGTGAGAAGGTGACAACAGTTGGTGTGATTATTCCCAAATGGAAGAAACACAAAAGAGCTGTCAGTCTCCCTCGGCCTGGGGCTCCATGCAAGATCTCACCTCGTGGAGTTGCAATGATCATGAGAACGGTGAGGAATCAGCTCAGAACTACACGGGAGGATCTTGTCAATGATCTCAAGGCAGCTGGGACCATAGTCACCAAGAAAACAATTGGTAACACACTACGCCTTGAAGGACTGAAATCCTGCAGCACCCGCAAGGTCCCCCTGCTCAAGAAAGCACATATACATGCCCGTCTGAAGTTTGCCAATGAACATCTGAATGATTCAGAGGACAACTGGGTGAAAGTGTTGTGGTCAGATGAGACCAAAATGGAGCTCTTTGGCATCAACTCAACTCGCCGTGTTTGGAGGAAGAGGAATGCTGCCTATGACCCCAAGAACACCATCCCCACCGTCAAACATGGAGGTGGAAACATTATGCTTTGGGGGTGTTTTTCTGCTAAGGGGACAGGACAACTTCACCGCATCAAAGGGACGATGGACGGGGCCAAGTACCGTCAAATCTTGGGTGAGAACCTCCTTCCCTCAGCCAGGGCATTGAAAATGGGTCGTGGATGGGTATTCCAGCATGACAATGACCCAAAACACACGGCCAAGGCAACAAAGGGTGGCTCAAGAAGAAGCACATTAAGGTCCTGGAGTGGCCTAGCCAGTCTCCAGACCTTAATCCCATAGAAAATCTGTGGAGGGAGCTGAATGTTCAAGTTGCCAAACATCAGCCTCGAAACCTTAATGACTTGGAGAAGATCTGAAAAGAGGAGTGGGACAAAATCCCTCCTAAGATGTGTGCAAACCTGGTGGCCAACTACAAGAAATGTCTGACCTCTGATTGCCAACAAGGGTTTTGCCACCAAGTACTAAGTCATGTTTTGCAGGGGGGTCAAATACTTATTTCCCTCATTAAAATGCAAATCATTTTATAACATTTTTGACATGCGTTTTTCTGGAATTTTTTGTTGTTATTCTGTCTCTCACTGTTCAAATAAACCTACCATTAAAATTATAGACTGATTGATCATTTCTTTGTCAGTGGGCAAACGTACAAAATCAGCAGGGGATCAAATACTTTTTTCCCTCACTGTGTCTGCCCCTGTAAAACACATTTCACTGCACCTATCTTGGTGTATGTGACAATAACAATAAAACACATTGCACTTGCAGGCTCAATACTCTGGCTGGAAAAAACTATTAGAACACCCCCCCAAGAACAGACTCAATTCGTTGGGGCATGGACTCTACAAGGTGTCGAAAGCCTTCCACAGGGATGCTGGCCCATGTTGACTCCAATGCTTCCCACAGTTGTGTCAAGATGGCTGGATGTCCTTTGGGTGGTGAACCATTCTTGATATACATGGGAAACTGTTGCGCGTGAAAAACCCAGCAGCGTTGTGGTTCTTGACACAAACCATACCCCGTTCAAAGACACATCTGTTGTCTTGCCCATTCACCCTCTGAATGGCACACAATCCATGTCTCAATTGTCTCAAGGCTTAAAAATAAAATAAAAACATTATTTAACCTGTCTCCTCCCCTTCATCTACACTGATTGAAGTGGATGGAACAAGTGACATCAAGAAGGGATCATAGCTTTCACTTAGTCTGTCAAGGAAAGAGCATAGTTCTTAATGTTTTGTACACTCAGCCCACTCCTCTCTCCCCTGGTCATCCTCTCCTCCCACATAACATCAGCCTCTAGCCCTTTCTTGTCCTCCATTTCACTCATCCCTCCATGATACCTGTCAAACCAGACAGGACGGAATCAGACTCATAAGATGCGCACTACAGGCAAAACAACCTGAAGGCATAGACGAGACACACACACACACACACAACAAGGAAAAACCCATACACTCAGAGGCACACGCTAGAAGTGTTGCACGCGCGCACACACGAAAAAACAAACATACACTTGACGCAAACGACAAAGAGATTGTTGACAGACAATCGAAACAAATATTTCACCAACTAATACATTTCACTTTGTGATATGCCCAACTTAGACAGACACACACCTGTTTCCCTTTATCCATGCACATTCTTTGAAAATGCCTCAGCTGCACTTCTTCAGCTCTTTAAAAACATCCAAAACTCTGGCAGGTATCTGACACGGGACAATTCCAATAAGTTGTATGTTTTGTTTAACTTCGCAATCATTGGTTTTTGTTTTACATACATTTGAAAGTGAAACATCTGAGTATCAACATCACTCCGTTATAGTGGAATTGCCCTATGTCATTTCACTGACACTAAGCTACATAGAACTGACATAAGCCTACATAGCCTATTTCCCTAATAGCTCCAACTGACAGTAGGCTACATAGAACGGACATATTGGCCTACATAGCATATCACCCCAGTAAGTCAAACTTTTGTGCCATTCTCCAATACAGAGAGTAGATAGGCCGTGTGATTTACCCTCTAGTTAGGACTAGGCCCATAGAGGCTTTGAACATGTCTCTTCTATCCTTCCACCACGATGCCTCTGTCTCTTCTATCCTTCCACCACGATGCCTCTGTCTCTTCTATCCTTCCACCACGATGCCTCTGTCTCTTCTATCCTTCCATCACAATGCCTGTCTCTTCTATCCTTCCATCACGATGCCTGTCTCTTCTATCCTTCCATCACGATGCCTGTCTCTTCTATCCTTCCATCACGATGCCTGTCTCTTCTATCCTTCCATCACGATGCCTCTGTCTCTTCTATCCTTCCACCACGATGCCTCTGTCTCTTCTATCCTTCCATCACAATGCCTCTGTCTCTTCTATCCTTCCATCACAATGCCTCTGTCTCTTCTATCCTTCCATCACGATGCCTGTCTCTTCTATCCTTCCATCACGATGCCTCTGTCTCTTCTATCCTTCCACCACGATGCCTCTGTCTCTTCTATCCTTCCATCACAATGCCTGTCTCTTCTATCCTTCCATCACGATGCCTGTCTCTTCTATCCTTCCATCACGATGCCTGTCTCTTCTATCCTTCCATCACGATGCCTGTCTCTTCTATCCTTCCATCACGATGCCTCTGTCTCTTCTATCCTTCCACCACGATGCCTCTGTCTCTTCTATCCTTCCACCACGATGCCTGTCTCTTCTATCCTTCCACCACGATGCCTCTGTCTCTTCTATCCTTCCACCACGATGCCTGTCTCTTCTATCCTTCCACCACGATGCCTCTGTCTCTTCTATCCTTCCACCACGATGCCTCTGTCTCTTCTATCCTTCCATCACAATGCCTCTGTCTCTTCTATCCTTCCACCGCCCCCCTTCCTTTTATCTCTGGCTTTTCCCATCATACTCATCTCTCCCAGACCAGGGGCCGTGTCTCGCGCACACACACACACACACACACACACACACACACACACACACACACACACACACACACACACACACACACACACACACACACACACACACACACACACACAGAGAGAGAAAACCCCCCAGCCCATAATTTCCCCCAATTTCTTCCCAAGAACTTAGTGAACACTGTATAGTCCAGTGAGTCAGTATAAACCCTGCAGCCCCACAGCACAGCTCAGTCTAACCAACCCTCGCCGACAGCACAGCTCAATCTAACCAACCCTCGCAGACAGCACAGCTCAATCTAACCAACCCTCGCCAACAGCACAGCTCAATCTAACCAACCCTCGCCGACAGCACAGCTCAATCTAACCAACCCTCGCCGACAGCACAGCTCAATCTAACCAACCCTCGCCGACAGCACAGCTCAATCTAACCAACCCTCGCCGACAGCACAGCTCAATCTAACCAACCCTCGCCGACAGCACAGCTCAATCTAACCAACCCTCGCCGACAGCACAGCTCAATCTAACCAACCCTCGCCGACAGCACAGCTCAATCTAACCAACCCTCGCCAACAGCACAACTCAATCTAACCAACCCTCGCCAACAACACAGCTCAATCTAACCAACCCTCGCCAATGCCTTGTTACTGGATGTCTTTCTTGCCCAGTTTGACCGTAAAGAAGAGGAGAACCCTCCCGCCCCCCAGCCATAACCCACTCAGAGGTTGACGGTCGCCACACTGACAGCTGTCACAGCGAGTCAGGGGCCGGGATGCAGCACTGGGTTGGGGGGGGGGGGGGGGATTTCAGACTCCAGAGGGCTGTGAGGGGCCCCGTCCCGCACCCCATAACCCAGTTACACATCACGCGACACGGCCCACCGGCCAATGAGAGGAGAGAGGGAGGCAGTCAGGAGACTGAGTGCCGCCCGCCAGCCTGTCCTCCCTCGTTCTCTGGATCTCTCTGTTACGATCGCAGTCACTTAAAAAAATAAGTTTCCGCGTGGATGCACGCTGCCCGCTCACTCCCCTCTCCTGTGACTGTGCATGCCATGGTTGCGGAAGGCATGGGGAGAGTGAGTATGGAGAGGGACAAGGTTCAGCCTGGGCTACAGCCTATTACAGGTAAGGGTTAGGGAGGATGGGGTAGGGGACACCCTCCCCTGTGCTCTTAGTGTACTATTGACCTAAATACAGGGATGCAAACTGGTGACCACTCCAATTTGCATACCGTCCCAACAGATCCACAGATGATGCAATCTCGATTGCACTCAACACTGCCCTTTCCCACCTGAACAAAAGGAACACCTATGTGAGAATGCTGTTCATTGACTACAGCTCAGTGTTCAACACCATAGTACCCTCAAAGGTCGAGCACACCCCCATCCTCATCAACGGGGCTGTAGTGGAGCAGGTTGTGAGCTTCAAGCTGCAACAAACTATCATGGTCTATGATACAGCTGCACCGTCAAGAGCATCCTGACTGGTTGCATCACCGGCTGGTATGGCAACTGCTCGGCAAGGCGCTACAGAGGGTAGTGCGTATGGCCCAGTACGTCACTGGGGCCAAGCTTCCTGCCATCCAGGACCTCTATACCAGGCGGTGTCAGAGGAAGGCCCTAAAAATTGCCAAAGATTCCAGTCCTCCAAGTCATAGACTGTTCTGTCTACTACCACACAGCAATCGATACCGGAGCGCCAGGTCTAGGTCCAAAAGGCTTCTTAACAGCTTCTACCTCTAAGCCATAAAACTGCTGAACAGCTAATCAAATGGCTACCTGGATTATTTGCATTGATCCTCCCCCTTTTTTTACAATTATCTATACATAGTCACTTTACCCCTACCTACATATTACCTAAATTATCATGATCATTTTCCACCCATGAATCACAATACACCAGATCAGGCAACACAGAAGCTGCTCCAGTTTCAACTGTTCTGCCTGCGGCTATGGAACCCTGGCCTGTTCACCGGACGTGCTACCTTGTCCCAGATGCCCCTCTCTCTACCGCACCTGCTGTCTCGACCTCTGAATGCTCAGCTATGAAAAGCCAACTGACATTTACTCCTGAGGTGCTGACCTGTTGCTCCCTCTACAACCACTGTTATTATTATTTGACCCTGCTGGTCATCTATGAACATCTTGAAGAACAGTCTGGCCTTAATGGCCATGTACTCTTAATCTCCATCCAGCACAGTCAGAAGAGGACTGGCCACCCCTCAGAGCCTGGATCCTCTAGGTTTATTCCTAGGTTCCTGCCTTTCTAGGGAGTTTTTCCTAGCCACAGTGCTTCTACATCTGCATTGCTTGCCATTTGGGGTTTTAGGCTGGCTTTCTGTACAGCACTTTGAGATATCAGCTGATGTAAGAAGGGATTTATAAATACATTTCATTGATTAACAGAGAGGGCTATCCCTGTTTGTAACTATTGCTACAGGGGAGAAAAACACCATTAAGACACTGGAGCAGAGACAAAACATTGAAAGTTCAATGTTCCACTAGTCACAATGGAGACAGATCAGTTAGACAGGCAACAACGTCCCACCCTCCACATGCTGGGAGCAGGAAAAAGGACAGGGGTGTGGAGGGATACAGATTGGGTTAGGCCTACGTTGTCTGACAGAGAACTCCAGTGGAAGCGCTGTCTGCTCATGGGGAGTGGGACCCCCCCTCCACCACCACAGACACAGATCCACTCATACTGCAGTCATGTGAACTTGGGCCATAGGAGGCATCTGGGGCCCTATGGCAATGAAAGCCTATGGGAGTGGGAGAGGTGCCTCGGTCTTAAATAAACCAAAGAAACTGGGCGCAACACTGAGCTGTGTATACTGCAGACAGTCGTGTGAACTGGGGCCATAGGAAGGCATCTGGTGCCATGAGAGTCAGTAGAGGCTCTATAGGAGTGAGTGAGGAGGGCCTCTCTTTAGCATTCATCTCTCCATCCCAGGATGAGTCTCAGCAGCAGGTCCCACAACATGAACCCAGCTCCACCGTTTAAGTGTCTGGAGTGTGATGGGGAGCAGCCGGCTCAGTCTTTTTCCAAGTTTGAAACCTGTTCGTCACCCCCCACCCACCACCTCTCGCCCCATTGTCTCCCAGATGGAAAGAAAGAGGCAGAAAGAAAAGAAGGAAGAGAAAGAGAGAAATGATAGCGCATCCCTTGTTTAACCCCATAAAAGCCAGTAGAGGATCTTTATGGCCGACAGATGCTAAAGCAAACGTGTGCTTCTTCTTTCGCTCTCTCTTCCCTTTTTTTATTTTATGTCCCTCGCTCCCTAGCTTCTCTAAAAGTAAAAGGGGGTCCCGTGGTCGCCTGGTATTGACCCCTGTGTGACCTCCCCCCACATTGTCGGGGCAACGGAAGGGTTGAGAAACAGAGAAGAAGTCAGCCGGAGGAGAGTTATGCCCCAACACAGGCAGAATGAGGAGAAGAGCAGCAGGCAGCCTGGGAGAGAGAGGAATGGGCCATCGAGTGACACACACACAAGCTCTCACACATAGACCTGCTCAACCCATCTTCCTGACCCAAATCATTGTGCACTCAGCAGGTGATACAGACAGACTGTCGACACGCAAACAGTCATGTGACACTCTCCAAATCACTGGACTCCCACTCTCAACAACTGAAAATTAAATCAAATGTATTTATATAGACCTTTTTACATCACCTGATATGTCAAAGTGCTGTACAGAAACCCAGCCTAAAACCCCAAACAGCAAGCAATGCAGGTGTAGAAGCACGGTCAGCCGGAGAAAAATGAGTCCCATGGGTGGGTGGGCGGGCACGTGCGCACACACACACACACACACACACACACATACACACATACACACATACACACATACACACACCAACCTGGAGTCTCCTTTGCCCAGGTTTCCTCCGCCTGGATGCAGGATGGTCTGGTTGCCTTCCATATCCACAATACATTTTGTGTTCAGGTCCTTTTCTGTGAGGGAGAGAAGGGAAAAGGTTCAGAGTACTATACAAACATTCAGAACAACCTCCAGTTGCACGGTAGGTACTTCATCATGCAGGCACATCATCATGTGACTAGAAAGGAGAATAACCATACACTGTTTACTGATTACATTGTGGACCTGAATGGCTCAGTTGGTAGAGCATGGTGACTGCAACGGCAGAATTGTGGGTTCGATTCCCAGGGCCACTCATGCAAAAAATTTATGCACACATGACTAAGTCACTTCGGATAAAAGCGTCTTCTGAATGGCATTTGAATTCAATCACTTTTTGACAGCATCTCCTATGACTTAAAATAAAACCTTCCATTAGGTCTGTCCCCAACTTAAAAAAATATTGGGTGACCGAAAGTCTGTTCTTTCGACCAATTTATTGGTCTATTTTTAAATGTGTATTTTTACATATAGACACACCCTAAGTGCTTTAATAAAATCAACTATATGCATTGAGCTTGTCTGATGCTTAAAGCTTACCGTTTGATGAAATATGACAAATGCCTCAAGATGGCGCCAGAGATCTAGATAACCAGAAGAAAAAAAGCGTAACCTGACCCAACTATTCTCCTCTCGCTCCAGATTCTGCCATTACACTCCTGAAGTTGCAGATAATAGGCTACATGAGGAGTCCGAAACCTTTCATGTGGAATGCCAATTTAATCTTCCCATTTCTACCTATCTGCGTGCCAGTTATGGTTTTCACATGCACATTTTCATTTAAATTTATAATAAACATCTTCATCTCTCAAAATAATTGTCATGTGGTTAATCAAAATTCTATCCAAATCTAAATCATACAAACAAAAAAGTTACTTCTATTGCCAACTATGTAAAAATAGCCTCCATAAATCCAACAAATAAAAACATTGCAGCCTGCAGGTAGAAAATATCCTGATTAAATAAATATCCTACATATCACATTGGCTACACATGGTCTGTCTGTAACAAACTTGAAACATTGTATCAACTATTAACTTGGGTCTGGCCCGAAGCTAGCGAACTTGCAACATTGTGTAAAATACAGAGCTTCAGAGTTCCTCTGTGGAGATGGGAGAACCTTCCAGAAGGACAACCATCTTTGCAGCACTCCACTAATCAGGCCTTTATGGTAGAATGACCAGATGGACGTGACTACTCAGTAAAAAGGCATGACAGCCCGCTTGGAGTTTGCCAAAAGGCAACTAAAGGACTCTCAGACCATGAGAAACAAGTTTCTCTGGTCTGAAGAAACCAAGACTGAACTCCTTGACCTGAATGCCGAGCATCACATCTGGAGGAAACCTGGCACTATTTCTACAGGGAAGCATGGTGGTGGCAGCATCATGCTGTAGGGATATTTTTCAGCAGCAGGGACTGGGAGACTAGTCAGGATTGAGGGAAAGATGAATGGAGCAAAGTACAGAGAGATCCTTGATGAAAACCTGCTCCAGGGCCCTCGGGACCTCAGAATGGGGCGAAAGGTTCACCTTCCAACAGGACAACGACACTAAGCACAAAGCCAAATCAAAGCAGGAGCGGCTTCGGGACAAGTTTCTGAATGTCCTTGAGAGGCCCAGCCAGAGCCCGGACTTGAACCCGATCTAACATCTCTGGAGAGACCTGAAAATAGCTGTGCAGCAACGCTCCCCATCCAACCTGACAGAGCTTGAGAGGATCTGCAGAGAAAAATGGGAGAAACTCCCCAAATACAGGTGTGCCAAGCTTGTAGCGTCATACCCAAGAAGACTTGTGACTAATTTCTGCCAAAGATGCTTCAACAAAGAACTGAGTAAAGGGTCTGAACACTTACAGTACCAGTCAAAAGTTTGGACACACCTACTCATTCATGGGTTTCTTTATTTTTACTATTTCCTACATTGTAGAATACTAGTGAAGACATCAAAACCATGAAATAACACATGGAATCATGTAGTAACAACAACAACAACAAAAAAAAGTGTTAAACAAACCTAAACCAGCTTTCTCTTTTTTTCCTTTAACTAGGAAAGTCAGTTAAGAACAAATTCTTATTTACAATGACGGACTACCCCGGCCAAACCCAGACGACGCTGGGCCAATTGTGCGCTGCTCTGCAATGCTTTTCCAACAGTCTTGAAGGAGTTCCCACATATGCTGAGCCCTTGTTGGCTGCTTTTCCTTTCCTCTGCGGTCTAACTCATTCCAAACCATATCAATTGGGTTGAGGTCAGGTGATTGTGGAGGCCAGGTCATCTGATGCAGCACACCATCACTCTCCTCCTTGGTCAAATAGCTATTACACAGCCTGGAGGTGTGTTTTGGGTCATTGTCCTGTTGAAAAACAAGTGATCGTCCCACTAAGCGGTGCAGCAGGTAGCCTAGTGGTTAGAGCGTTGGACCAGTAACCGAAAGGTTGCTAGATTGAATCCCCGAGCTGACAAGGTATAAATCTGTCGTTCTGCCCATGAACAAGGAAGTTAACCCACTGTTCCTAGGCCATCAATGTAAATAAGAATTTGTTCTTAATTGACTTGTAGTTAAATAAAGGTAAAAAAATTATTATAATAATTAAGCGCAAACCAGATGGGATGGTGTATCGCTGCAGAATGCTGTGGTAGCCATGCTGGTTAAGTGTGCCTTGAATTCTAAATAAATCACCAGCAAAGCACCATCACACCTCACCCTCCATGCTTCATGGTGGGAATCACACATACGGAGATCATACTCTACGTCTCACAAAGACACGGCCGTTGGAAACAAAAATCTCAAATTTGGAATCATCAGAACAAAAGGACAGATTTCCACCAGGCTAATGTCCATTGCTCATGTTTCTTGGCACAAGCAAGTCTCTTCTTATTGGTGTCCTTTAGTAGTGGTTTCTTTGCAGCAATTCGACCATGAAGGGATGATTCACACAGTCTAATCTGAACAGTTGATATTGAGATGCTTCCCAGACTTCAAGTAACAGACACATTTATTTGGGCTGCAATTTCTGAGGCTGATAACTCTAATGAACTTATCCTCTGCAGCAGAAGTAATTCTGGGTCTTCCTTTCCTGTGGCGGTTCTCATGAGAAACAGTTTCAACATTGCGCTTGATGGTTTTTGCGACTGCACCTGAAGAAACTTTCAAAGTTCTTGAAATTTTCCGGATTGACTGACCTTAATGTCTTAAAGTACTAGACTATCATTTCTCTTTGCTTATTTGAGCTGTTCTTGACATAATATGGACTTTGTCTTTTACCAAATAGGGCTATCTTCTGTATACCACCCCTACCTTGTCATAACACAACTGATTAGCTCAAATGCTTTAACCTCTCTAGGGTAGGTGGATCCAAATCGTCCCACCTACGTAACAGCCAGTTGAATCCTGTGGCGAGATATTCAAATACCTTAGAAATGCTATTACTTCAATTTCTCAAACATATGACTATTTTACAGCATTTTAAAGACAAGACTCTCGTTAATCTAACCACACTGTCCGATTTCAAAAAGGCTTTACAACGAAAGCAAAACATTAGATTATGTCAGCAGAGTACCCAGCCAGAAATAATCAGACAGCCATTTTTCAAGCTAGCATATAATGTCACAAAAACCCAGAAGACAGCTAAATGCAGCACTAACCTTTGATGATCTTCATCAGATGACACACCTAGGACATTATGTTATACAATACATGCATGTTTTGTTCAATCAAGTTCATATTTATATCAAAAACCAGCTTTTTACATTAGCATGTGACATTCAGAACTAGCATACCCCCCGCAAACTTCCGGCGAATTTACTAACAATTTACTAAATTACTCACGATAAACGTTCACAAAAAACATAAATTATTTTAAGAATTATAGATACAGAACTCCTCTATGCACTCGATATGTCCGATTTTAAAATAGCTTTTCGGGGAAAGCACATTTTGCAATATTCTAAGTAGATAGCCCGGCATCACAGGGCTAGCTATTTAGACACCCAGCAAGTTTAGCCTTCACCAAACTTCTACTTCAATAACAAATGTTGGTTTGGTCCCAAATAATCCATAGTTATGTTCCAACAGCGGCGTTTTCTTGTGCGTTCAAGACACTATCCGAAGGGTAACGAAGGGTGACGCGCCCGGCGCGTTTCGTGACAAAACATTTCAAAATATTCCATTACCGTACTTCTAAGCATGTCAAACGCTGTTTAAAATCAATTTTTATGCGATTTTTCTCGTAAAAAAGCGATAATATTCAGACCGGGAGTCGTTGTTTTCGTTCAAAGACTGAAAATGAAAACATGGAGTCGTCTCGTGCATGCGCGCACAAGTCTCATTGTTCTCAGATCGACCACTTACTAAATGCGCTACTGTTTTTCAGCCATGGCCTGCAAAGTCATCATTCAACGTTCTGGCGCCTTCTGAGAGCCTATGTGAGCATTAGAAAATGTCACGTTACAGCAGAGATCCCCTGTTTTGGATAGAGATGATCAAGAAGGCCAAGAAATGGTCAGAGAGGGCGCTTCCTGTTTGGAATCTTCTCAGGTTTTGGCCTGCCAAATGAGTTCTGTTATACTCACAGACACCATTCAAACAGTTTTAGAAACTTTGGAGTGTTTTCTATCCAAAGCTAATAATTATATGCATATTCTAGTTTCTGGGCAGGAGTAATAATCAGATTAAATCGGGTATGTTTTTTATCTGGCCGTGAAAATACTGCCCCCTAGTCATAACAAGTTAAGTAAAGAAATTCCACAAATTAACAATGCATTCCAGGTGACTACCTCATGAAGCTGGTTGAGAGAATGCCAAGAGTGTGCAAAGCTGTCATCAAGGCAAAGGGTGGCTACATTGAAGAATCTCAAATATAAAATACATTTTGATTTGTTTAAACATTTTTTTGGTTACTACATGATTCCATATGTGTTATTTCATAGTTTTGATGTATTCACTATTATTCTACAATGTAGAAAATAGTGAAAATAAAGAAAAACCCTGGAATGAGTAGGTGTCCAAACTTTTGACTACTGGTACTGTATGTAAATGTCATTTCAGTTTTAGATTTTAAATACATTTGCAAAAATTTCAAAAAAGCAGTTTTTGCTTTGTCATTATGTGATAGTGTGTAGATTGATGAGGAAAAACCGATGTATTCTAAAATTGATTAAGGCTGTACTGTAACAAAAATGTGGAAAAAGTAATTGGTTCTGAATACTTTCCGAATGCACTCTATATCCTGGTGCCTATTCACCTTACCCCTGTACATATCTACCTCTATCTAGTATACCTGCACATTGTAAATATGATACTGGAACTAACTCTGTATATAGTATGCTTACTTAGTGTTCTTCTTATTTCTATATCTTGTGTGATTTTGGTCTCCCTTGTTTTTTTTAGTATTACATTGTTATTGATTACTGCATTGTTGGGGTGAGAGCTTGCAAGTAAGGCATTTCATTGTATTTGTGCATGTGACATTAACTTGAATATTGGGTGGGTGTCATTTCATAGAAATATAATTCATAGAACAAACCTATCCATTCAGACCAATGCAATTTAGCTGGTACACCATTGAAATTGAAATGTTAAATGCTAATTACTACCAGAAAGATGACATCCGGTCCACCAAATGGTGAATGTCAACTTAAATAGTAATGTCTATTCTATTCTAATATTTATATGCTATCAATATGTTTCCTATGGAGGATTGACAGTATAACTTAAAACAGATATTCCCATTTTAGTCAACATTTTCCGATGTGTGGACCATCAACCATATGTGGTACCATTTGAAAGTTAAATTATCAGACGAATCATGACATACGTATTCAAGAGCATGTTGTGTCTCAACCGATTGTGGGCACAACACAAAAAACCTTAGATGATGTAAAATAGGGTCTAAGCTATAACATATTCGAATATGAATAAAATCTGAGTTCACATATTTTTAGATAATGGATGGTTAAAAGTAAAAAAGATACTATTTTCATGAAAAACATTTTTTACCATGTTTTCGTGGTATGGTGGGGTATGCAAAATGGGTCAACGTTGAGCACCTTTATCTCAAATGTTTTGTCAAATGTTTTGGTCCAAAAATACCCTTTCTGAGCACTTCTACAATGGGCAAATATGCATGGAAGATTTCATTCAAATCAGAAAGGGGTGATGTCAAAAAGTGATTGAATTAAAATGGATTTACCCATATATTATTATTAGTATTCTAATATTAATTACATAACCCACCGCTGCTCCCGAGTGGCGCAGTGGTCTAATGCACTGCATCTCAGTGCTAGAGGCGTCACTACAGGACCTGGTTAGATTCCAGGCTGTATCACAACGGGCCATGATTGGGAGTCCCATAGGGCGAAACTCCCCAAATACCCAAGAAGACTCAACGCTGTAATCGCTGTCAAAGGTGCTTCAACAAAGTACTGAGTGAAGTGTCGGAACAATTATGTAAATGTGATTTAACCAGGGTTATAAAATTAGCGAAAGTATATAAAAAACTATTTTTGCTTTGTCATTATGGGGTATTGTGTGTAAATTGACGAGGAGAAAAAACGATTTAATCCGTTTTAGAAGAAGGCTGCAACGTAACAAAATGTGGAAAAAGTCAAGGTCTGAATACTTTCCGAATGCACTGTATATGCTATGTATAAGAGGCTATTTAGTCTTGGCAGAAACCTTTGTTAAGTGATTGGTGGCCGGTGCTGGGTAGCCTAGGCCCTGGCTTGTTGCCTTTTCTCTTGAGAGTTGAGCTGTAACTCAATCAATAACTGTAGAACAAAGTGTCTGAAACCATTACTCCTCCTCACACAAATACCTCATGTGATGTGGGACATTGACTCAACCACACTTTGACCCTGACCCTCTGATGCCAAACCATGACTCACCACTTGGCCTTGGAGACAACAGCCATCACTTGCACCACTCAGGCTCAGTCAAATGGCTCAGTACTACTTACTTGATTGGAAGATGGTGCTGACTGTCGCAAAAACCAAGTTTGCGAGTTCAATTCCCACAAGGGAAACATGCCTGATCAATGACCATGAAGAAATAATGTTACTTTAGCCAAACTGGAAAGAGAATAAAAAGAAATCCCATTAAATAAAAGAGATCCCATGATATATCCTTTGCTGAACTCCCAAACTGTTCTACGGCCACATTGAATGCACAATGATTTTGGCTAAGGCCCTGTCAGTTAGTACATGGTAGCTAGTGTAGCCTAGCGGTGCATCTAGAGGCCGAATAATAGCAGCATTGGTTATTGGGCTATCCAGCTGTACTGCTAGCCTAAATATGGGCCAATCCCTTTCCACATTCAGCTTCCTCATTTCAATTGCCACCCTGCATCACACTGCTGGCTTGCTTCTGAAGCTAAGCAGGGTTGGTCCTGGTCAGTCCCTGGATGGGAGACCAGATGCTGCTGGAAGTGGTGTTGGAGGGCCAGTAGGAGGCACTCTTTCCTCCGGTCTAAAAAATATCCCAATGCCCCAGGGCAGTGATGCAGGGTGGCACTGCCCTGTGTCGTCTTTCGGATTATATGTTAAACGGGTGTCCTGACTCAAGGTCAGAGTAGGGGTGTTAACCCCGGTGTCCTGGCTAAATTCCCAAGCTGTCCCTCATACCATCACAGTCAGCTAATCATCCCCATCTTACAATTGGCTCATTCATCCCCCTCCTCTCCCCTGTAACTATCCCCCAGGTCATTGCTGTAAATGAGAACGTGTTCTGTTCTCTCAGTTCTCAAAACCAGTTATGGTTTTCATATGCCAGTGAACTTCCAACATTGTATCAAATATTCTTGGCCCTCAGAGTTTCCTGCACCAATGAGCACGGGACAGACACAGATGTAGGCTATTTGCGCAAAGGATAAGAAGCAGTGCTTGACTTCGGCAAGAGCTAACCCGGAGCGGAGTACAGGCAAACCAAAATGTTCTACTGCTTGAGCTCCTGTTCCTTTTATAGAATATTAGCTCAAAAGTATTGTGGAGGTCCTGCACCTAAATATAAACAGTACCAGCACCCAAAATGAGTACCGAAACCTATTTCAGTCCAAGTCAAGCGCTGATAAGAAGTAAATCGGGTAGGTCTATTTTATGACGTTTCCACTGGATCAGAGCATGACATTTTTTCCTTTCACGCTGAGTGGTTATCGAAAGGGAAAGAGCTGGAAATATTTTTCAAATACATTGAGGAACTATTGTGATTCTCAATGGATGTACAAAATACTGTTTGCTTGCTGTTTGAAGTGAAGACAACATTACTCTAAGAAGCTCCACAGGTCATTAGTGGTGGTGCGTTTAGCCAATCAGAAACACTATCATTTCCCCAAATGGGCACATTTATATGCCTACATTTGCACACAAGCATGTCATTAATCAACATTGACAGGAGCGCTCCAAACAAAAGACAATGACTAAATTGACAGAACTTGTAAATGGAATGAAATGAATCAAAACATGTTTCTCACTAGTGTAGCATAGGCTGTGCACTCTGCAAACAATGAGTCCACTCTGACAATGAGAACAGGAAGGCTGGAAGAATAATATTGAATTCAAATAAATGACCGTAACCAAAGCAAAACATTGTAGATTAGGAATTATCAGAATTAATTAAGAGTGAATGTACAGTACTAAGGGTAATATACAGTCGCAGTCAAAAGTTTGGACAGAGGATTTCATTCTGATTCCATAATCCTCACAGCTGTCATTCAATCACAATATTTATGCAAATTAGACATATGATATATATTTGAGAAAAGAAGCACCTTACTCTTGTGTTCACAACGAACTGGCGGGGAAGTTTGAATGGCTAAAGCTTCTCTGGTGTGATGTGATCAACCAATTTGTAAGTCGCTCTGGATAAGAGCGTCTGCTAAATGACTTAAATGTAAATGTTAAATGTTCATGAGGTAGTCACCTGGAATGCATTTCAATTAACAGGTGCATCTTGTTAAGTTACACAAATTAACTTATTTCCTTCTTAAATGTGTTTGAGCCAATCAGTTGTGTTGTGACAAGGTAGGGGTGGTATACAGAAGATAGCCCTATTTGGTAAAAGACCAAGTCCATATTATGGCAAGAACAGCTCAAATAAGCACATTAAGACATTAAGGTCAACACGTAACATTTCAAAAACGTTTAAAGTTTTGTCGAGTGCAGTCGCAAACACCATCAAGCGCAATGATGAAACTGGCTCTCATGAGGATCGCCACAGGAAAGGAAGACCCAGAGTTACCTCTGCTGCAGAGGATAAGTTCATTAGAGTTACCAGCCTCAGAAATTACAGGCCAAATAAATGCTTCAGAGTTCAAGTAACAGACATCACAACATCAACTGTTCAGAGGAGACTGCGTGAATCAGGCCTTCATGGTCGAATTGCTGGAAAGAAACCACTACTAAAAGGACACCAATAATAAGAAGACTTGCTTGGGCCAACACGAGAAATGGACATTAGAGATCGGTGGAAATCTGTCCTTTGGTCTGATGAGTCCAAATTGAAGATTTTTGGTTCCAACCACCGTGTCTTTGTGAGACGCAGAGTAGGTGAACGGATGATCATCGCATGTGTGGTTCCCACCATGAAGCATGGAGGTGGTGGTGTGATGGTGCTTTGCTGGTGACACTGCTTGTGATTTATTTAGAATTCAAGGCACACTTAACCAGCATGGCTACCACAGCATTCTGCAGCGATACGCCATCCCATTTGGTTTGTGCTTAGTAGGACTATCATTTGTTTTTCCACAGGAGAATGACCCAAAATACCTCCAGGCTGTGTAAGGGATATTTGACCAAGGACAGTGATGGAGTGCTTCATCAGATGACTTGGCCTCCACAATCACCCAACCTCAACCCAATTGATATGGTTTGGGATGAGTTGGACCGCGGAGTGAAGGAAAAGCCTCAAGTCTTCTTGGGTATGACGCTACAAGTTTGGCATACCTGTATTTGGGGAGCTTCTCCCATTGGGGAGTGTAGCTGCACAGCTATTTTCAAAACTCTCCAGAGATGTTTGATCAGGTTCAAGCTCGGGGTCTGGATGGGCTACTCAAGGACATTGAGACTTTTCCCAAAGCCACTACTGCATTGTTTTGGCTTTGTGGTTAGGGTCATTGTCCTGTTGGAAGGTGAACCTTCACCCCAGTCTGAAGTCCTGAGCGCTCTGGAGCAAGTTTTTATCTCTCTGTACTTTGCTCCGTTCATCTTTCCCACGATCCTGACTCTTCTCCCCTGATTGCTCAGTTTGGCTAGGCGGTCAGCTCTAGGAAGAGTCTTGGTGGTTCCAAACTTCTTCCATTTAAGAATGATGGAGGCCACTGTGTTCTAGGGGACCTTCAAAGCTGCAGAAATGTTTTGATACCCAGATCTAGGCACAGATCCCTAGATCTGAGCTCTATGGACAATTCCTTCAACCTTGGCTTGGTTTCTGCTCTGACATGCACTGTCAACTGTGGAACTTATATTGACAGGTATGTGCCTTTACAAATCATGTCCAATCAATTGAATTTACCACAGGTGGAATCCAATCAAGTTGTAGAAACAGCTCAAGGATGATCAATGGAAACAGGATGCACCTGATCTCAATTGAGTCTCATAGCAAAGGGTCTGAATATTTAGGTAAAGGCATTTTTATTTTTTTTATTTTTAATACATTTGCAAAAATTTCTAAACTTGTTTTCACTTTGTCATTATGGGGTAGTGTGTGTGTAGATTTATGAGACTATTTATTTAATCCATTTGCACTGACTCTACCTCAATTACCTCGTACCCCTGCACATCGACTGGTACCCTGTGTATATAACCAAATTAGCGTTACTCATTTTGTATTTATTCCTTGTGTTATTATTTTTCTATAGATCTCTTTTTTTTCGCTCTGCATTGTTGTCGGGAAGGGCTCGTAAGTAAGAATTTCACTAAGTATTTCACTGGTGTTTACGAAGCATGTGAAACTGTAAGCAAGGAATTTTTATGTAGAAGGACCGAGAAGCTCAATCCTGGTGACTTTTAAAAAGGAAATTCTACTCCAAAATGACTTAAAATAAAATGATGCTGACACCATCTAAAATATAATTTTCACCTCCAGAAATGAGCCCAATAACATATTGGTTAAATTATGTTAAAATATTGGATCATGCATATAACCCAGCGGTTCTCAATCCTGGGAACACATTTTTGTTTCATCCCTAGCACTACAGAGATGACTAAAATGATCAACTCATCAGGCTTTGATGATTTGAATCAGGTGTGTTCAGTTCAACTTAAACACCCCCCAAAACATTCTGCATTTTCCTCAATTTCTTCTATTTCTATAGTTAGAATTTAATAGTGCGAACTTAAAATACAGTGTTGCTTGACATTACAACGAATGAAAATATCAGGGAAGCGTTATTGTTGTCAGTGTTGCCTAACATTTAAAGTTCTCTCTTAGCTAATTCAGGTAGCTAACATATTTATGCTTTGCGTATTCCTCTTTGATTTAGAAGATACTGCTGCACAAACATGCCGATTTAGGTAGCACCATCCCTGGTATTATCAGGCTGTATAGCTAGTTACGTTTGCTCTGACTCAGTACATTTATTAGCTAGCCAGCCAGCTAACTAGCGATTAGCAGATGTGGGACCAAGTCATTGTTTTACAAGTAAGTCTCAAGTCCTAAACTTTGAGTTGAGTTGTAAACATGTCATAATGTGCTCTTCACCAAATGTAATACCATTTCATATCATATATTTCATAAGAGTAATAGTTAGTATATTACATTTATGCAAATCATGAATGCTTTAAAAAAATATTTATTACTTTCCAAATAAACATTATATTTCCATGGAAATACATGGGTAGCCATGAGAAAGACACACCCCCCCCCCAATAGCGATCAACTATCGCAATCGGGCAATGTAGGCTTGTACACAATCGCCCAACCTTAACACACACCCTCTCTGTGTGGTTACAGTAGGAACAGCAGTAACATCAGGCAGGATTTAGGCTACCTACTGCCTAGCCAGTTGTAGCTCAATCTTGGGTGCAATGATCACGTTCCCACACTGACTGACTGGAGGCTCATTGATTTAATGTTACGTTAGCCTACATGCTACACAAGCAAAGTTATATATAGCTGTCGGCTATATTAGCCACGACTTACCTTTCTTTGTGCAGCTTCAAATGTCAAACAAAGTTGGAAGTTGTTGTGCCTCCGTCTAATTTTCTTCTTGCATCTTTTGCAAGTTGCAATCCATTTTTTGTTGACTACAGCGTAGTCTTTATATCCAAAAATAATATTTTTGGGTATCATCTTTCCAAGGGATCTATCTGAATTCAACCACCGACATTCCTCTGCACTGCCACGCACAACTTTTTCTCAGCTGGCACAATTTGATTGGCTGCTGTCCGATTCAAACTGTAATCCATTAAATGAAGAGTTGATATGCTGCACACTTTTTTTTTTGTTTTTTTTTTTTTTTTTTTAAATCGCATAATTTTTTATATTTGGACTCGGGGAGGATATCAAGTCAGTTCGAGTCAAAGGGTTCAAGTCCAAGTTAAGTCACGAGTCATTGGTGTTAAAGTCGAAGTCGAGTTGCAAGTCATCATATTTGTGAATCGAGTCTGACTCGAGTCCAAGTCATGTGACTCGAGTCCACACCTCTGGCGATTAGTATTAGCGGCTAACCCCGATTTAGGCCCAAGTTGCTAAGACAAATTAGCAGTTTGCAAATGTAAGAAACAAACTATTAGTGTAATTATAGAACGCTAGTGGATTTATATTAAGAAGCAAAATGAAAACAGCATTTTTGTCAACAAAATTGTTGCATGTGCTGCATTGACCATGCAGACTGAACACAAGTGTCTCATGGTCGAGGAACAACAAATGTGCTCCTTGAGTGGCAGGGGAAAGGTCTCTGTGGAAAGCAGCATATACAGATAGAGATGACTCAAGTAGCAGAGTAAACTATAAAATTGACATTACACACGGCGTGTCACATTTAACAAACATTCAAATACTGTTATAGAAGGTAAAGTAAAAACCCAAGCGGGTTCGTGCATCAATAATGATTTATCGTAAAATAAGCTATACCACCCAGCCCTATTTCAAATGGTGTTAACTGATTTGGCTCATGCAATGGAATGTATTTTTTGCAATGTCAGTCGAGTTGAATCAAGAAATCACAGCACATATTTATGGTACACTTCCGGTTTCAACCTCCTCGCAACGGCCGCCAGTCTACCCGTTATGCCATCATTAACTTGAATGGGGACGCCCGTTATATTCATTCCACTAACGCCATCCAAAATGCCATTACCGTCACAGCCCTAGTGTGTGTGCGCATGTTAGGGGAATCATCACATGGGTATGAGCGTCAGCTCTAAGCAAAGGCTACGTTAAGACCACACAGAGTTCACTGGTAGTACGGATCAGTGGGTGTGTTCATACACCTGCTAATCATGTTATAACCAGTTATGACTGTTCAATGACTTTCAGGAATAGCATTGAGATCTTCCTTTTCTCAAAGGAAATAGAAGAAAAATATCTGAGGTAAAATGCAATGATGAGTATTCATCTCATCTTTCACCAGATTCTCTCCAGTACCAGCAAATGTTCCACTGGCACTTTTGCTTTCTTCCATGCGGTAAGTGAAACAGCACTGGGCTTGGTTGGTGGTACAATGGGCATGACATCAGTGTGGAAATGGAAAAGCCGTGTCTATGCTGTGACTGGGATGGAGCCGATGAGGCTGTTCTTCGAAGGCCTAGCCTCTCAATAACTCCTCTACCGCCATGGGAACATGGTCAGTTATGCAAAGCTAGCAAATAGTCCTTTCAAACTGACTCCCTTCCTGCCTTTGTCCAGCACAGCCAGAGACCAGCTAGCTCCGACTGACACACACACACACACACACACACACACACACACACACCAAGGTTAAAAGAGAAATATGATGCCTTGCCAAAACACAGGGCACACATTGAGATGTCAGTGACGCATAAACCAAACTTAAGGTTCCATCAACAGTGTGAAAGAGAAAATGATGTTATGTTCTGATTTATGTGGTTATTAGCAAATCTATTACAGTTTATCTTCAAAGAAGAGGCTTCAGTCTATGATCTGTTTTGGAGGGAATCCAACTCATTCGTAGACAGTGGGCTACTATCAAAATGGACAAGGACACGAGTAGTTTGGGATATAACTGTCTGAATGGATACATACTGATACTGCCCTGGGCTTGTTTCATTCTTTGGTTGGAGGCTACCAGAGCGAGTTCCCCCGTCTTGTGACCGATTTCTACACTCTGTGAAAAGGCACGTGACATGGTCCGCTACATTGTAGCTACACACAGTATTTTCCGCCTCAATAGACTCCTGTTCTTCCAGTTATGTTCTCCCACGGCTAAATTCGACCAGGCACACGGCTAAAATGTCATTTCTTTCCCCTGAGCGGCATTCATAGCCCGAATTATAATTGAAAAAATCATTGCACAGATTCATTAACTGGAGGCACGTCACTGTGCATTTATTATAGCGGCTTATGTTATGAAAGGGTGACTACACATGTTCAGGCCGATCACATTAACTTCTTGAATAGGCAGCTAGTTTGTGTATTATGGGCCAGGGTGTCCAAAACCATTTAGTACCGTGGATTTTAGGCCCGTTTCACAACAACTGAGCCGAGTGTTAAGTCATCAATTTAAGCGATAAGCCAGAAAATGCTACTCACCTCTCCTGTTCATAGGACGAACACGGACTGCGACCTTCACATTCGAGTCGTTCAGACTGGTCTCCCCCATTGTGTCCACTGTCAGACGGACAGACAATGCGACTGTCTCGGCGATAAGTTACAGGACCTCTCCAAAAGATAAATGATCCCCAATGGACTCCAGTCGAAGAATCATCCAGAATCCTTGATATGTGGTGCCAACTGCCTGGTCAGCCAGCTAAGTTAGTTACAAAGGTTCGTCCTCATATATTGCATTTTCCATCATCACACAATGGCTTGCTACTTGGAGGGAATTCTCTCCTTCAGCAAATCTTCAAGAAACAGCTATTCTCCAGATCATGCATGTCCCGAGGGGTTTAATCTGTAAAATAAAATCCAGAAAATACGTCAATAAATGCTGAAAACAAGCAATAACTCTGAGGAGCTTCACACAAGACAAGAGTCCACACGTTAGCTGGTACCGCAAACTAAGTCGCTAATGCCGGTTGTTTTTGCGATGTAGACATGCATTTGGCATTCACCTGTTAGCGTTAAAAACTCAGCTAAACAATTTCAATTCATAGTTCATCGGCTAACGCGTAAAATAGCATATTCATGGATACCTTGGCTATGAGCTAACCAAGCGAAATGATCGTTTTGATCCACTAATTTAACCCTGTGACATCTTGCCCTCGGAAAAAAACAATTTTCTGTCTTCAAACAGAATGACAGCAACTATTGATTAAAGGACACACCCAACAAGCATACCTAATAACTGAATAGTTTATACCATGACAGTTTCCATATGCAAACAACGAAATATATTTGCATTGCGACCGAGCCCCTTGGCTGACAAAAATGAGCTAGTTAGCGAGCTACATAGCTAATAATGCTAACGGGATAGCTAGCCAAACAGCTAACGGGCTGGGTCGAGGGACTCAACTTCGCCATGTAGGTACAAGAAAGTGCTAGGGCTCAATCTACCGGCTAACGGCACTGTTTCATGTTTTAAATTACACTCTTGTTCGGAACGGAGAAGTGGTTTGAGATGAATGTCTCCGTTGTCTTCGCCAATGTTTCCACCTGTTTGCCGAACAGCTCTCTGTCTCAGCGCCGCGTTCTATTCCGACGGTTCTGTCCGCGAGCTCTCAACCCAAGGATAACAAAAAGAAACCGGGGATAACCTCGTGCCCGCCCCTTCCGGTAGGGAAGGTCGGTAACAAATCTTGAGCAAAGTTTCACTGCATTAACATTGCAGAAAGAAACGTGATTTTTTTGTCTTCGAAAACAGTCGTATCATGATTAGTTATCTGTCACTTGAAATAAATTAAATGTTTCTCTCTTACGTGAAATACATTATATTTCAAAGTGCAACGTTGAAGAACATTGTAGAAAGAAAGGCCGACAGACTCCCTGGCCATAATGGTAAGGTCAAACATATGTAATGTTGTGTGTTGGTAGGCCACACAAACCTATTTAGGCTTACAATGGATTTGTTTACAATAGGCTAGGCCTACATGTTGCCCATTGTTGATCGTAGGTATAATGTTGTGTTTGACCACCACATTCCTCATCTACTGTACTGTTTAATTTGATGATTGTCAGTCAGTGCTAGCTGGCTGCCAACAAAGCAGTGTTGTCACCATTTCTCTGTGTCAATCATAAAACACAATTCCATGACCGCCAGAGTTAATCATTTATTATAACTAGTTGGCACCCTACTTGTGACTGAGTCAACTGGCCTATAAAAGAAGGATCCTCCCTTACAACACGCCTATAATTCATCAATGCAAACATATGTCAGGGTCCAAAAGGTCATCTTTTCAAGGGCCCTGTTCTGCAGGTCTTTGGTGCTTCCTGGTTCAATGTTAACCACATGGTGTGACTGCTGGCACCTTATGCAACTGGGTAGTTGACCTGCATGGGTCAGTGATAAAGAGATCTATGCAAACTAAAGAAATAGTTTCAAAACAAGGAAGGGGACATGGGACAACTGCTGCTTATGTTTATACAGCAGAAGGGATTTTTACAGTGATATGGCAACACTTGCTGGTGATAGCCGTATAGTGAAGTAAGCACCAGGGTTGGGCTCAACTCAATTTTGAATTGAGAATGCCCCATAAATTCCAATTATATTCTTGAATTTGAATTGAAGTAGTAAACATAATACAGAATTGCAATTTGAATTTGAATGAAATGAAATATAATTGAATTTTGTGAAATTCAATTAAATTGAAATACCTCTTCCATATTAGGTGTAGTGTATAGAAATATACATATTGTACATAAAACATTTTGTTATATAGGCCTACATGCATATAAAATATTGTTGTAACAATTGATTTTCAGGATAAACTCTTGAAATGAATGATCAAGGAAAACAAATGGGCTATTCTAAGCACTAAGGTTTGAATTGAGCTCAACCCTGGTATGCACCCCTTCATGCATTTTAAAGGAATAGATTGGAGTGGAAAGTCTGTCAATTCACTCCATGGGGGGAGTTAACAAGTGCACATGTAAGGTTGAGAATCAGACTCGGTGAATCTCAATTATATTTCCTTAATTTCTTGTGTCCTTTTTTCTCCAAATGCATTTGGTTCCACTAGTTAGTAGAAGATGCAGTGCATCTACACTGGACTGCACTAGAGGGAGCCATGCTACCAGACTCAGAACAGGGCTATTCTTTTCCTCTCATCTTCAAAGAAAACTATTGCTGTCATTCATCTCATAGATCAAATTAAATGTTTGTGTGAAAGTGCTAGACACTCCCATAACCAATTAGTGGATCCCCATAATCTTGCAAAGATTAGAATTCTTGGATCATGATCTCCTACATGTTTAGAAAACTCCTCTTGCTCTTTCTTTCCCCTTCAGTGTTGATATATTTGAAGGAACATATTTGAAGGAACTGTGGAAGCAATGGCGGAAGCTTGTCTCTTCAGGTCTGAAAACAACATGGGCTGGGACAAGTAGCTCTACTTTCTTTAACATAAACTCAGAAAAAAAAGAAACTTCCCTTTTTCAGGATCCTGTCTTTGTAAAAACCAAAATAACTTCACAGATCTTCATTGTAAAGGGTTTAAACACTGTTTCCCATGCTTGTTCAATGAACCATAAACAATTAATGAACATGCACCTGTGGAACGGTCGTTAAGACACTAACAGCTTACAGACGGTAGGCAATTAAGGTCACAGTTATGAAAACTTAGGACACTAAAGAGGCCTTTCTACTGACTGAAAAACACCAAAAGAAAGATGCCCAGGGTCCCTGCTCATCTGCGTGAACGTGACTTAGGCATGCTGCAAGGCGGCATGAGGACTGCAGATGTGGCCAGGGCAATAAATTGCAATATCCGTACTGTGAGATGCCTAAGACAGCGCTACAGTTAGACAGGACGGACAGCTGATCGTTCTCGCAGTGGCAGACCACGTGTAACAACACCTGCACAGGATTGGTACATCCGCACTTCACACCTGCGGGACAGGTACAGGATGGCAACAACAACTGCCCGAGTTACACCAGGAACTCACAATCCCTCCATCAGTGCTCAGACTGTCTGCAATAGGCTGAGAGAGGCTGGACTGAGGGCTTGTAGGCCTCTTGTAAGGCAGGTCTTCACCAGACATCACCGGCAACAACGTCACCTATGGGCACAAACCCACCGTCGCTGGACTAGACAGGACTGGCAAAAAATGTTCTTCACTGACGAGTCGTGGTTTTGTCTCACCAGGGGTGATGGTCGGATTCACGTTTATCGTCAAAGGAATGAGCGTTACACCGAGGCCTGTACTCTGGAGCGGGATAGATTGGAGGTGGAGGATCCGTCATGGTCTGGGACGGTGTGTCACAGCATCATCGGACTGAGCTTGTTGTCATTGCAGGCAATCTCAACGCTGTGCGTTACAGGGAAGACATCCTCCTCCCTCATGTGGTACCCTTCCTGCAGGCTCATCCTGACATGACCGTACAGCTTGTCAATGCCACCAGCCATACTGCTCGTTCTGTGTGTGATTTCCTGCAAGACAGGAATGTCAGTGTCCTGCCATGGCCAGCGAAGAGCTCGGACCTCAATCCCATTGAGCACATCTGGAACCTGTTGGATTGGAGGGTGAGGGCTAGGGCCATTCCCCCCAGAAGTGTCCGGGAACTTGCAGGTGCCTTGGTGGAAGAGTGGGGTAACATCTCACAGCAAGAACTGGCAAATCTGGTGCAGTCCATGAGGAGGAGATGCACTGCAATACTTAATGCAGCTGGTGGCCACACCAGATACTGACTGTTACTTTTGATTTTGACCCCCCCTTTGTTCAGGGACACATTATTCCATTTCTGTTAGTCACATGTCTGTGGAACTTGTTCAGTTTATGTCTCAGTTGTTGAATCTTGTTATGTTCATACAAATATTTACACATGTTAAGTTTGCTGAAAATAAATGCAGTTGACAGTGAGAGGACGTTTCTTTTTTTGCTGAGTTTATGTCTCTCTGAAATGTCAAGCATCATCTCTCTCTCTCTCTCTTTCTCTCTCTCTCTCTCTCTGTCTCTCTCTGTTTCTGTTGGTACAAAGTGAATGCCCTTGCTGCTGTCTTGTCTCTTGGTCTACTATAGAGCGAAAGGCTGTTGGTTGAGTAAGATTACCTTTTCATTTTGCAACGCTAAGAGCTCTCCAGACCCACCAATGGAGTGAAATTACAAGGATAGGCAGAGCTGTGCAGTAAGTTATTGCAGTGTGTGTGTGTGTGTGTGTGTGTGTGTGTGTGTGTGTGTGTGTGTGTGTGTGTGTGTATGTGTGTGTGTGTGTGTGTATTGCGGTAAGGTGTCTCCATCCTCTCCTGCACTGCTTATGACTCAAAAAAATGTTTGAACCAAAGACCAACTTTCTGCCATAGAAAGTTGGTCTGTGAAACTCGACTAACATAGACCTAAAGTGGCTTTGTGTAGCTGCAGTGCTTCAAGGGTTCATCTCCCTCTTTCTTGCAAAATTACCCAAAAATCAGTTACCACAGTTACCTCAAATCAAATCAAATGTTATTGGTGGCATACACATATTTAGCAGATGTTATTGCTGGTGTAGCGAAATGCTTGTGTTCCTAGCTCCAACAGTGCAGTAATATCTAACAATACACACAAATCTATAACGTTAAATAATGGAATTAAGAAATCTAGAAATATTACAGTCATTGATTAGAGATTAGACGCATGAAATGTCTCTCGCATTTGTGTGTGTGTGTGTGTGTGTGTTTACAGATGTTGTGTGTACAGACTCTGACAGTGTCTTTGAACCTGGCTAATTTAATGTAAATGTTATGGCTGTTGTAGCACTCTGGATAGCCGGTGGTATCATGGCAGGACCTTGGTTGGAGAGGCTGTGATGTGAGCAGCACTGAGGGGTTTTGAATCTGGTCTCCTTTCCACTCAGGCCCTCTACCTCTCTCTCTCTGTTTACCTCTTCTCTGTCTCTCGATGCCTGTGTGTGCCCGTCGGTGTGCCCGTACGAGCGCCCGTCTGCATCAGTGCACGCATGTGGGATGATGGCAGCTGATATTGTGCGTAGGCGAAGGTCTCCTGGATTAAGATGACCAACGTGGTCTCTCCTTATCAGCTGCTTCATTAAGATACCTGATTACAGTAATTGTTCCGGCCGCTAATCAGACCGAAGCGCGGCAGGGGATGTGCGTGTGTGTAAGCTGGGCATAGAAAGGGGCGGTGTTGATTGATTTTAAGAATGACCCTTATCTTTCCTTTGGCGGTCCAGAGAGCAAGGACAGTTACATGGGTGCCAGACGGAGATTTCAATATCACTCAAAACTCAGCTACAAATCAGACTGAAATGTAACTATTTCTTCACCCACAGCATGATATCTCCCAGTGGGTAACGCGCAGGTGAAAGGTTTAATGTTGTATGTTTTCAGCACAGTACGGTTCCAGCAACTATGGCGGTTGCGTAACCAGGCCAGTATAGCTTGGCTTGGTTCTTCCTTATGTGAATCCGTTTTTCTTTAGCTCTCTTTGTCCCCGCAGCATGACCCAATAGCAGTGAATGCAGAACCACTTTCTCCATCTTAATAACTATTCAACCTCAACTGATGCACCTTCAGATCAATAGAGAATTACATAGCGAGTTGGCCTTGAAGACCAGGTTTGTAATTGGTGGTAAGTAACCGGGTCAATGGTTTGATTAACCCCTGAGAAGTAAATAGAAACCGCAGTCTATTTGTGGTTCTGAAATGGAAATGGAGAGGAGAGAGGGGAGAGGTTTTTAAGTCAGCATAATTTCAAGGAGGATTTCACAATCTCATTCGGGCAGTGTAATGCTACTTTGCTACTTTGTTCCACTGCAATTACAGAAGTGTGTGTGTGTGTGTGTGTGTGTGTGTCTGCAAGTGAGCTAGCATATGTATCTATGCATGCCAGCGAGCAAGTGTGTGTGTGTCAGAGTGAGTCACGCAGGCCCAACATGCTGTGTCCAAATAGAAGATTAGTGTTTTGGAGGCAGAAGCCTTTAGAGTCTGGAGGTGAATGCTCATCTTCCCACAATGAAGGAAGATTCAAAAAGAGAGAGAGAGAGAGAGAGAGAGAGAGAGAGTGTGTGTGTGTTTATTGTATGCTGTAGGTGATAGAGTGAGTGTATATATATATATGGTCTCAAAAGCACTCTACATTGTGTCAGGGTAACTCATATTGAACAACAGCACACAGATGCCATCCATATGTGGAAGAGATACAGTTCCTAATCCTATATATGTAAAGCTTGGATGGCAACCTCTCTTCCCCTTTTCTCCATCATCCCCTATTTCCATCCCTTCATCTTCAGGCCATATCGCTCCATCCAACCTCATTGCCCAACTTCTGATTGCAACTCCATTTCATTTCAATATGAAAGAAGAAAAAAAACTATGCAATGTTTTCAGTTACCTCAGTGGCTAATATCCTACATGTTTGGTGATGGCTGAGACTGAGAGTGGTTTGACGCAGACGATAGTCTTTTATGGTCGTTGGTTGCAGCCAGCGATGACCTTATAGACTCCCATTATTGAGGGTTCAATTAAGACAAATTAATTGAGAGGGTTTATGGGTAGGGGGTAATTACTTAAGCAAGGGAATTGAATCTGTTGTCTAACCGCTGCCCGCAATGTGGTCACACAGAACTGCATTGTGGGTAAATTGGTCCCCTGTGGGTTTAGAGACAGAAGAAATGGAAAAAAACAGACCCATACTGACTGATATCTTTCTTAGCTGCTGTAAGTGATTTATTTTCAAGTGGAAAAAAGTGGAGAAAATCTCCTTGAAAAGTATCTGTTTTTTTTGTGTTTGCGAGTGTTACATTAGTTTGATCCTGGCCGTGGATGGTTTGCTCTCTCTACAGTAACTGTGTTGTCTTATCCTCTCCTCCATTCACCCTCTTCAAACCTCTCTACGCTGCTCACCGTCTCTTCCTCACTTCAGTGTCATTGTGTCATTCAAAACAGTGCTTTTGCCCTATAAAGAATTCTCAATCCAATACTGCACTATAATCTGTAATAGCACAACAGTGACTGGAGAATTTTCAAAGTGAGTGACGCTCATTAGCCAACAAATCGTGCATTGAGTGAAAATAAATTAATTCAATATTAGTAATGATCAAACTAATTAGGCATTATCTGGATGTTGTCCTGGGAGACCCTTGAGCGTAATGGGAAAATGAAGTTGTGTTGTACTGTAGGTAATGTACGGCATATGTCAGACTGAGAAGTGTTAACGTGAGAGCTTGTATATACGGTGATGTTTGCCTATGTGCAGAGACACTTGACAAAGAACGAGTGTGTGCGTGCGTGTAGGTCTTTATTTCCTATTTCTGTCTGTCTTTTTCTTTTTTTCTTTCTGTCTTCCTACCTTGCCCTCCCTCTGTCTTTCCATCTCCCTCCATCACTATCTACATTTTTTCATGCCTCCCTCCCCTCCTTTCAACCTTCCTTCCCTCCATCCATCCAGTCAGCCTTGCTGGAACATAGTTACAATTAATGCTAAATGACTAGCTAGATAGATAGTATGATTCATGGTATTGAGGTGTCATAGAAAAAAATTGCACCCCCGTTGCAAATATTTTCAAATGACCCAACCTTTTACTGTAACAAAATGCACACCCTCCCCCCTCATACTCATAGAATTAACTCAAAATCATGTTTGCGACCACAGATAACAATAACTTTAGCGACCCTGTGTTTATTAACGTGGATATCGACTTTGCTACTTCAGCATGCTTTTGTGGCGCAGGGATGCAGGCCAGAAGGTTGAGGGTTCACCAACCATCACTCTCACTGCCTGTTTCATTACACTATGATCAGAGCCGGTTGCAGACAATCATCAGCTTGGTAGAAATCGGATTTTCAATATTTTTATGCTATATTTATAATTATATAAAATACTGTATATGCAACAATTGTTCCACCAGCAGGTTTCTGTGCCAATACACCACACAACCAATAAGCAAAGCATACCGACTTTGGTGTCACGTCCTGACCAGGTAAAAGGGTAATTTGCCATAGTAGAATGGTCAGGGCGTGGCAGGGGGGTTGTTTTGTGTGTTTTGGGGTTTGTTTGTTTCCAGGGGAATGTGTCCTAGTTTTCATTTTCTATGTTTTGTTTTCCAGTTTTGGCCGAGTATGGTTTCCAATCAGAGGCAGGTGTCTTTCGTTGTCTCTGATTGGAAGCCATACTTAGGCAGCCTGTTTTCCTTTGGGTTTTGTGGGTGGTTGTTTTTTCATATAGTTAGTACCTTACGGAACTGTCGTTTGTCGTTTGTTTATTTTGTTTAAGTGTTCTCTCATAATAAAAGAAGATGAGCACTCAACACGCTACGCCTTGGTCTGTCCCTTTCGACGCATGTGACATTTGGGCACTTCAACATCATGGTTTGCATTTTCAACTGCACAATCAATCTCCACAAACAGAAAATAAGCCTATATCCCTCCCTCGAAATTTACTGGTGGGGTTGTCAAATATATATTTTTTGCCGGGAGCATATGTGGCCACATTATTATAGGACGACTTGGGAGAATGGTGATCTGCAACAGACAGCGAATGTCATTATCAGAAGTAAAAAATACAGCCAGACTGGCCTGCTACTGTGTCTTTCTAGACCCTATAAACTGACGAGAGTAGACCCACAACTGATCTAAATGGACTGAAACATTCAAATCACTTATCACAGGTCTTTTGCACCGTTATTCACATGACATTTCCCCTGCAGCCTAGAGTAGAATTCTGTACTCAGTTGTTGTTGTTGGATAGTCTAGGTAGGATCATTGTGTTGTAGGCTAGTCTAGGTAAGATCATTGTGTTGTGGTCTAGTCTAGTCTAGGTAGGATCATTGTGTTGTAGGCTAGTCTAGGTAGGATCATTGTGTTGTAGGCTAATCTAGGTAGGATCATTGTGTTGTAGACTAGTCTAGGTAGGATCATTGTGTTGTGGTCTAGTCTAGTCTAGGTAGGATCATTGTGTTGTGGTCTAGTCTAGTCTAGGTAGGATCATTGTGTTGTAGGCTAGTCTAGGTAGGATCATTGTGTTGTAGACTAGTCTAGGTAGGATCATTGTGTTGTAGGCTAGTCTAGGTAGGATCATTGTGTTGTAGACTAGTCTAGGTAGGATCATTGTGTTGTGGTCTAGTCTAGGTAGGATCATTGTGTTGTAGGCTAGTCTAGGTAGGATAATTGTGTTGTGGTCTAGTCTAGTCTAGGTAGGATCATTGTGTTGTTGGCTAGTCTAGGTAGGATCATTGTGTTGTGTTGTTGGCTAATCTAGGTAGGATCATTGTGTTGTGGTCTAGTCTAGGTAGGATCATTGTGTTGTGGTCTAGTCTAGGTAGGATCATTGTGTTGTGTTGTTGGCTAGTCTAGGTAGGATCATTGTGTTGTGGTCTAGTCTAGTCTAGGTAGGATCATTGTGTTGTGTTGTTGGCTAGTCTAGGTAGGCTCATTGTGTTGTTGGATAGTCTAGGTAGGATCATTGTGTTGTAGTCTAGTCTAGGTAGGATCATTGTATTGTGGTGGTGTAGACTAGTCTAGGTAGGATCATTGTGTTGTGAAAGTAGATTTGAAATAACCTCAGAAGCCATTACAGACAGAGAAAATGGCTTCCAGATCGTCTCTACTAGAGGAGGATCTCTCTTGTCCTGTGTGCTGTGACATCTTCCTGGATCCTGTGCTCCTGTCGTGTAGCCACAGCTTCTGTAAATCCTGTCTGCAACAATGCTGGAAAGTAAATGAAACTCGGGAAAGTACTATTTGCAGAAGATCTTCAAAACACGAGCCTCTGAGCAACCTGGTTTTAAAGAACCTGTGTGAGGCCTTAGAGGAAAGGTGTCAGAGAGCTTCAGCAGGGTCCAAACTGCTCTGCAGTCTGCACAGCGAGAAACTCAAGCTCTTCGGTCTGGATGATAAACTGCCTGTCTGCTTTGTGTGTCTTTTGTTGTCTCTGATTGGAAGCCCTACTTAGGCAGCCTGTTTTTCCTGTGTTTTTGTGGGTGGATATTTTCTGTATAGCCTGTGTGCCTTATAGAACTGTTTCGTCATCTGTTTATTTTGTTTTGAGTGTTCTCTAAAATAAAGAAGAAAGATGAACACTATACCCGCTGCGCCTTGGTCTGTCCCTTTCGACGCCTATGACACATAGTTAAAGTAACATGTGATAGAACAGCAGACCACAAAAAGGTAAGACTACTGAATGCTGCTAGTATGCAATATTTTGTATATATTTAATTCACCAAGTGTGTGGATAAACAGTTACCCACGTATTCCTCTCACTGTATCCAGAGCCAGGCCCAGACTACAGAAAAGCAAGTTAAGAAGGAGTTTGAGAAGCTTCACCAGTTGCTACAAGAGGAAGAGGCAGCCAGGATAGCTGCTACGAGGGAGGAAGAGGAGCAGAAGAGTCATCGGATGAAGAAGAAGATTGAGGAGATGAGTAAAGAGTTATCATGCCTTTCAGACACAATCCGAGCCATACAGGAGGAGCTGGGAGCTGAAGACATCTCATTTCTACAAGTAAGAACCAACATATTTGTCCTTTGTAGACAACGATTGTCTGATAAATTGATTGATAACATTGACAAACCTCTATCCTTCTGCAGAACTACACAGCCATGGTGAAAAGGTAAGTAATCTCCCTCCTGTGTCTCTCTTCTCTGTGGTTCTGAACCCAACCTCACAACAGCACTGAGTCTTCAATGTTCTTCCAGAGCCAAGTGCACACTGCCAGATCCACAGCTGGTCTCCGGAGCGCTGATAGATGTGGCCAAACACCTGGGCAACCTGAAGTTCAGAGTCTGGGAGAAGATGCAGGAAATTGTTCAGTACAGTGAGTATTGTGTTATGATTATACAAATAAAATTGATGATTATATATTTATACCAAAGAAACAAACAGAACTAGACAGTCATGGATATGCACATTTATAATTGTATTGAAAAATATGCAATGTATTATGTTAATCATAGCATAAAAGTAGTTATTAAAAAATAAACATCATATGAAATGTCCTTGTTTTAGTCATACTGTGTTTCCATCTCTTTAGGTCCTATGATTCTGGACCCCAAAACTGGTCACCCAGGTCTCCTCGTCTCTGATGATCTGACCAGTATGAGATGCATTGGAGTGACACAGAAGTTACCTGACAACCCAGAGAGGTTTGATAAATCTGACCTTGTCCTGGGCTCAGAGGGCTTTAACTCAGGGACACACAGCTGGGACATTGAGGTTGGAGATAGTCAATTCTTTGTTGTAGGTGTGGCCCCAGAATCTGTCTCCAGGAAAGGACATGGCCACTGGGTTAGAATGTGTGGAAAACAGTGGTGTAATGCTGGATACATGCCATATTCGTCCCCCACCCTATTCACACTGAAACAGAGAGCTCCTCAGAGGGTCAGAGTACAACTGGACAGGGACAGAGGAAAGCTGTCATTCTCTGACCCTGGTAACAACACACACCTACACACATCAACACACACTTTCACTGAAAGAGTCTTTCCGTTCTTTTACTTTAATTGGTCTACTTTCTCACATTCACTAAGAGTCTTACCAGTGAAAACCTCTGTAACAGTGGAACAGCACAACTAGAGTAGGGAGGGCGATTGAATGGGCTTCTACACAGTCATTTGGGGCAGAGCATTGGGCTAGTAACCGAAAGGTTGCAAGTTCAAATCCCCGAGCTGACAAGGTACAAATCTGTCGTTCTGCACCTGAACAAGGCAGTTAACCCACTGTTCCTAGGCCGTCATTGTAAATAAGAATTTGTTCTTAACTGACTTGCCTAGTTAAATAAAGGTAAAGAAAATGATGGGAATTCTTTCTTTAGCTCCTTGTTAAATTGCGCATAAGAAGAGAAACCTCTCTAAATGGTTAAACCAGTAACAAATATATGTGATTATTGTAAAAATCTGTGAATTTGCTTAATTTACTATCATCCTAAACTAAGATATTTCATTATTTTGCTATATCTAATTATTTTGCTATATTATACTACTTTCCATGATGTGGACAGCATGTCCACATTACACAAGCTGCCATTTTGACCACATCGAATTAGTATAAAAGTTTATAGTCAGCACGATAACACAAAATCAAAACATAAAACAGATGAATATCTTTGGTTTTGTACTGTTGATTTTGTCATACGTGCTGGGGGTCGCAGAACTCTTGCTGTCAGTAACTAGGTTTCCATCCAATTGCTGACAGATGTTCATGCAATTATCCTCAAATCTGCATAAAGAAAATATGTGCATTTTCCCACCAGTGGTGTGTTCCACCAAACGGACTTGTTGAGGATAAAAATCAGTGTGTGATGACGTAGTGCACACAAAATGCACGTGCACTCTAGCCAACACCTCAAATCAAATTGCAGGTACAGTGTGGGTAGGCTGTGTTGGGTAGGCTGTGTGGGGTAGGCTGTGAAGGTAGGCTGTGTGGGATAGACTGTGAAGGTAGGCTGTCAAGGTAGATTGTGTGGGGTAGACCGTGAAGGTAGGCTGTGTTGGGTAGACTGTAAAGGTAGGCTGTGTTGGGTAGGCTGTGTGGGGTAGGCTGTGTGGGGTAGGCTGTGAAGGTAGGCTGTGTGGGGTAGACTGTGAAGGTAGGCTGTGAAGGTAGGCTGTGTGGGGTAGACCGTGAAGGTAGGCTGTGTTGGGTAGACTGTGAAGGTAGGCTGTGTTGGGTTGGCTGTGTGGGGTAGACTGTGAAGGTAGATTGTGAAGGTAGATTGTGTTGGGAAGGCTGTGTGGGGTAGGCTGTGAAGGTAGGCTGTGTGGGGTAGACCGTGAAGGTAGGCTGTGTTGGGTAGAATGTGAAGGTAGGCTGTGTTGGGTTGGCTGTGTGGGGTAGACTGTGAAGGTAGGCTGTGGGGTAAGGCTTTGTTGGGTAGGCTGTGTGGGGTAGACCTTGAAGGTAGGCTGTGTGGGGTAGACTGTGAAGGTAGGCTGTGTTGGGTAGACTGTGAAGGTAGGCTGTGTTGGGTTGGCTGTGTGGGGTAGACTGTGAAGGTAGGCTGTGGGGTAAGGCTGTGAAGGTAGGCTGTGTGGGGTAGACCGTGAAGGTAGGCTGTGTGGGGTAGACTGTGAAGGTAGGCTGTGGGGTAAGGCTAGTTTACATGATGAGAATATTATTAATAAGAGCGAGAATATTTTTTATTTGTCAACAGCAGTCAAGTATCAATCATCATGTCTCCAGAATAAGACCCTGGATATTTATTGAAAGGAGCATCAAGCTCATCACCGTGCACTTTCACCCCCCTGTGAAGTTCATCATAACTTATGATGTAGCATAATAAACTGCATGCTTTCCAGAGTCATAGTGGGAGGACCACACAACATGTCATCGCGTGACTCCAAGTTTACTTCGATATGATGGGTATTATATCAATATTTCAAATCAAATTGTATTAGTCACATGCGCCGAACACAACAGGTGTTACAGTGAAATGTTTACTCACGAGCCCCAAACCAACAATGCAGTTAAAAATAAGAATAAGAACTGGTGCAGCTGTAGAACTTTTTGAGGACCAATGCCAAATCTTTTCAGTCTCCTGAGGGGGAATAGGCTTTGTCCTGCCCTCTTCATGACTGTCTTGATGTGCTTGGACCATTCTAGTTTGTTGGTGATGTGGACACCAAGGAACTTGAAGCTCTCAACCTGCTCCACTACAGCCCCGTCGATGAGAACAGCTAAACTAAGCTCATGAGGCATTTATAAGTTATATTCTTCAAGAATCAATGGTCACATCTAATTAATTCATAAGTGAACAAAATGTATGTAGCACCCGCAGATTGCCCCTTTAATTGGTTGCAACTGAATCAACTTTGAATCTTGTAGGCTCATATTTTCTGTATCATTATTTCTCTCTCTCGTGACGGAGTCCTCTCTAGCCACTTTGAACAACATCTTCAATCCAATCAATGAAATGTATTTATAAATCCCTTCTTACAACAGCTGATGTCACGAAGTGCTGTACAGAAACCCAGCCTAAAACCCCAAACAGAAAGCAATGCAGATGTAGAAGCCCGGTAAGACCATTGGTCTTGCATTGACACTGCCATCTCACAAGAGAACGACCACAGCAGGTCGTAACAGTATTGTTTGTTGTTGTTCTTGAAATTCCATATATTACCAAATGTTGTGTGCACCCCATGTTCTATAACATTGTCATGGAAAATATGAATGTTATTTCCAATCAGCAACTATGCCGTAAATCCGGCTGCATATTAAAGGATAAGATTGCTGAAAAGCCAGTCTCTTTGGCAATGACAAGGAGTGGAATGTTAGCTAAAGATACTGGTACTCAGGCTAGGTCTCCTTTCCCGCCAGCAGGAAAATTGGTTTTCTGGAGCTAAGGATAGTAATTTGGGGATTATTTATTTTTATATAATAGTATGCATCAATCACCAATTTAACTTTCCTGAAAGCTGCACTTTATTAGATTAAATTCACAATTTTTGAAAATGAACATAGGCTACTGTTTTATGTGGGATGTAGTATATCAAAGTGATAATGCTCTGTCTGTAGTTTGCATAATAAATCTAAAATGATCCTGAGGTGAATAAAATCATAATTACGCTGTTATATTCTCTCTATTGTCACCCAGTTTGTTTAATAAAGAAAATTCACAACGTCCTGATTATCAAATCGACCTGTTAATTCAACCATCTTGATGAGCAACCTTGACATACTGTACATTAGGTATCCATAGTAACAGTGTGACCTCTGACCTAGCAGGATGTTACAATCAGCATGAGTCAGTATTTGTGTCCGAAATGGCACCCTATACCCTATGGTGCACTATTTTTTTTACCAGGGCCCATGGGCCTCTCATCAAAGGTAGTGCACAATATTAGGGAATAGGGTGCCATTTCGGATACAAACAGTATGTTGAACAGCACATACAGTATTGGTCTCATACAGCAGCTAACAGTGGGGTTAAAGGGAGGTGAGTGGAGGATCACTGTCAGAGTTATGGACACACACTTAACGAAAAGAGAACGTTCCTTTATCTTCACTGAGAAAACGAGAGGCCTCGTTTCAGGTCTCACACCAGAAGGTAAACCTGACCAGTCTTAGGAGGAAACACACAGGGGAATAATTATTATAACTCTGTCATGTACACCATCATTGTAGGCAGGTAACATTAAGGAACAAGCAGAGGACACCTGCTCCTCTCCCCCTTTTGTCTACCAGCCAGCCACGCATCAAGGAGCAAGATTGATCGTTTATTTTTAGGGGCTGTGTGTGTGTTTGTGGTATCGGGAGGAGGAGCGACACTCAACATGACTTCCGTTAGAGGAGGTAGTGTTTGTGTGTGTGTGTGTGTGTGTGTGTGTGTGTGTGTGTGTGTGTGTGTGTGTGTGTGTGTGTGTGTGTGTGTGTGTGTGTGTGTGTGTGTGTGTGTGTGTGTGTGTGTGTGTGTGTGTGTGTGTGTGTGGTAGGATGAGACAGACAGTGATAAGACAGTATCGACATCCGATTGATCTTCCGTATCGATTCGCTAGACTGCCAAATCGACTCGCCAGCCTGCCACATCCTGCTCACACGTCACAACTTAGACTGGAGCCGTGCTCTGACAGAGAGATGGAGGGGGAGAGAGAAAAGGAAGGGGGGAGAACAGCAAGAGAGGAGGGAGAGGGATGGAGAGAGAGATAAACAATAGAAATAAACCCATTATTGTATTATTTTTACTATCTACTATTTGAATAGTGAAATGTCATTACAAATGTTGAAATCTAAAGTCCACAACACCCTTGGTAGTTAATTTGAAAGTTTCTCCTGGACGCCGCCCCACTCCAGTTTTGTCGTGACGTACTGTAAGTCTCCTGCCTCCTCCCTCCACCGCCATCCCACGGTAATCTTCACGCTTGGAGAATAAAGAGGATTAAACTTCATATCAAACTCTGTCTGCTCGCCAAACTCAGGTAAGCTGTTCCACACAGGCACTGTGTGGCCTCGTACCTCCTAACCTGTGTGTGCCTGTATGAGTGTGTGCCTGTGTCTGCCTGCGTGTGTGTGTGTGCATGCGGAGCCGGACACGGACAGAGATCCAGCTGTTCAGGGAACTCTCAGAGATAAGAGAGCAATCACTTCCTGTCGCTCCGATAAGGACAGGAAGGAAGGACAACGTGTATGTGTGACAGAGAGAGAGAGAGAGGGAGTGTGTGTGTGGTGCCGAGAGTGTATGTCTCTCTGTCTGACAGAGATAATTGTTTGTGTGAGTCTGAGATATAGTTTGGTGTGTGTCTGTGTGTGTCACTGTCCTAGACACATAAAGTAAAGTTTACGTTACCTTTTTTGAGAATAATAAAACCCACTCGGTAGCTAAACTACAGTTGTTGGTCTGAGTCAGCTATCCTTGGGTCCGTTTTCTCATCACAGCTCTGACAGACCTCAAGGCTAGTTTCCCACAATCCCTTTCACTGTGACGGCTCTGTCCGACAGGCCTCGCCCTCCTGCCGCCTCTTCAAATCCACAACTAATGCTTCTGACCCCAATTAGTGCCCCTTCCTTTCCCCCAACCCCCTTACCAGCCCCAATCCCCACCCATCATCAGAGGGCTGTCTCTATCCTTTCTGTTCCCTTCTTCCTCTGCTCTCCTTTCCCCCTCCATTATCTCTTCCTACTGCTCTTCATCCTTCCTTCCTCTTCATCATCCCTCTCTTCTTCCTACCACTCTCTCTTCTCTCCCCTGTACATTTCTCCTCTCCTCTGTACGTTTCTCTTCTCCTCTACTCTCATCCTGTTCTTCTTTCTCCCCTTCCTCTCTCATGTCCTCTCTTCCCTGACCTGTTCTCTCTTCTGTGTGAAAACTGACAGATACTGGGTACATACAGAATTCACCCATCGTTCAAATTTGGTCCAATGCGCTCATCAAATCAAGCACATTTGTCTCAAGCTCTGAGCAGCAGAGTTTAACCCTCCCTTTTCAGATTACTGGGACTAATCTGGCCTCTATCACACTTCTTCTTCCTCCTCCACTCCTCTCCTCCTCTCCCCATCCCTCGTTCTGCACCCACCAACTGTGCACCATTAGTGGGGTTAGCTGGGCCAAATGAGAGGGTGGTGTTCTGTGTCAACAGGTGTCTCTGTGTGTCGACAGGTGTAGCATGTCTTGCGACAACGCCCTCGCCCTATCCCCTGCTAGCACTGATAGCTATAATGAGACATATGACCAATGCTAGGATTACGGCGTCGATATCAGGAAGTCGCCAGGGAGGATTGTGTGATGATTTCCTAATATGGATGCCGTATTCTTCACCATGTATGGACAGTGAAGCTAAAATAAAAAATGCACCTCCATACTCCAGCATTTTGGATTTGAGATCAAATTATCATTATGACACAATAGTACAAAATGTCACCTTTTAGTTGAGGGAATTTTCATACATATCTGTTTTACTATTTTGACATAAAAGCACTTTATGTATCTAGTCCCCTCATTTGAAGAAATCATATGTACTTGAACAAATTCACTTAAAGTTTGTTAAAGTAGTCTAAAGGTTAGTAGGCCTATTTGGTCCCATATTGCTTGCACCAATGACTACATTAAGCTTGTGATTCAACCAAAAAAAAAATGAACAACTCCCAACTCCCAGCTTGTCCTAAAGTTAACTCTTAAACGTATGAACTTTAATCAGATATGAGTTTCCTCAACATGTATTTTAGATCGAAGCTCCTTAACTCTGCTCTTTTAATAATTTGGCCCATAAAGTGGAAGTTAGAGTTAATTGCATTAATGTACTTTGTTGTTTAATTAAGTGATAGGAATCACGAAATCACTATGAGGACTCTTTCGGTGGCACTCGTGTTATCGCGTGTTCCCCATTTCCCGTGTCTGAGTGCTGGGGGTTGATTTGGGATGCTCTATGCCTGTCTTCTCTTCTATCGTTTCCTGCTTCCTTGTACTCTCTTCCTCCTTTCTTCAACTCTCCTCTTGTCTCCATCTCTCCCTTTATACATGGCTTTCCCTGTCTCCTCTATCTCTGCTTACCTCCTCTCCTCCTGTTCTATTTTCCCCCCTCATCTCCTCTCTTCTCATCTTCTTCTCCTCTTCTGCTGATGCCCTCCTCTCATCCCAAGCTTCACTCCTTCCCTTTCTCCTCATCTCCTTCCCTCTGCTCTTTCCCTTCTTTTACTCTTCGTTTCTCCTTCAGGGGTGGACTTAGGGCCAGAGCATCTTGCTAGGCAGAACCCAACGATGGCTGATCTGATGATACATTAATCAGCCTGAGGGAACTGTGATGTCATAAGGTCTCCCAGCTATTCAGTCTTTTTCTCTCTCTCACTGATCTGTCGGTTATAATGGCTCATTATAGATTCTGAAAGAGAACAAGTCACATGATTAGATGACAGAACCAATCAAGGCCTGGGCACGATGACTGGTTATCGCCATGACGATGTTTCCCGGAACATCTACCGCGTAAAAACCACGAGGGGCCCAAACGAACAAGATAGCAATGTTTTCTTCATGGGCTTCTCTCTGTTCATTTGGCAAAAGCAATAGCCAATTACATTTCAATCCTGGCCTGCACACTGCATCAAATACACAATGATTTACTGCTCTGTAAAAGGCACAGTGTAACAAATGCTACTGATGACAAATGGTTGGTAATAAAGGGGATAGGTAGATTTCTATATCCTGACGGTGTGTGTGTCTGTGTGCGAGCCCTACGGGAGCCCGTGAGGTGGTAATGATGACAGAGAATATGAGGGAGGCAGTAAACCCTTACCCAGAGTTCATGGATTGGCTTTATAGTGTACACACACATCAGCTGGTCAATTACCAATGTGTTATCGTATAGAATTATGATGATGATAACCGCAAGGCAAGGTTTAAGAGAGGAGGAGAGTGGATTAGTGGAGAAGAGGAAGAGACAGGAGAGGAGGAATGGAGAGAAGAGAAGAGGGGAACAGGAAAGGAGAGGATGGGAGAGGAGAGGAGAAGAGGAATGGAGAGGAGGCGAGAAGTGAAGAGAAGATTAGAGGAGAGAAAAGAAAAAAAAAGTCTCACGTCAGAATTAGACGTTCATCCATATTTCTAAAACGTCAAATTTTGAAGTTGTTCCAAACATTACATTTCCAAGTGTTTGGTTACTTCTCTCTATCATTCCAAGGTTAAGTTTAGGCATTAACTCTAAATTCTTAAGGTTAAGCATTAACTCAGAATGGTTAAGGTAAGAGTTAAGGTTTGGGATAGGCTTAAAACAAAAATATCAAAAACAACTGTCTATTGCTAGATTCAAACATGCAATCCTTGGAACCACAGGTAGATGCTTACAGCCTTCTGCCATCCTTGTCCACTTTACCCTAGCAAAACCAAAGCCTACTTGAACGTAACAGTGCTCACTGTTGCCCCTAGTGGCCGGTTTCCACATCATCTCCCAACGTCCTCAGAAATGGATGGCCGTCGAATACTGACTTGCATCACGTGTGACCTGCCTCGAGGAGAGGGGAAGAGGAGTGGAGAGAAGGAGAGGAGTCATCTGATTCTTTTTACCCACTGGCCAGTTCTGAAGGACATTGCAAGGCGTGAGCTAGAACGCCAGGCTCGTCAGTGCTATGACTCCTGGGATTTGTGTACGTATGTGGGACTAATGGCACCATTCTCCCCTCATTGAGCTCAGTCCCACGTGGGAACTGGGAAGAGAAGGTTATCGGGTTTGACTGAGACGTCATCGTCCAACAAAATATCTCCTGCTTGGCTGATTCACATAGCTTTGTGATCAATGTCTTATTGTGAGTTCGGAGAAAAGCAGTGAGTTAGGAGAAAACAGTAGCCCCTTTCCCCTCATCCTCCCTTTTGTCCATCTATCCATTTATCCTAGGTTCATTGAAAGGTAGGACATATTGGTGTTTTACTGTAACGTCCCTGGCAACAAAAGCAACACTGGTCGTAGCAGTCATGTAATTGTACGATTCACAATCTATTTTCCATTTGCTACCTTTCAGCAGTTTGCTGTCTCTACTTTGAAACATTTTGAGGAAGACGTTTTCCGACTGTGTTTTGCAGGGGGAAGAATGGCTCTGAAACTTTGCATCATAATTCTCAGAGTAATAAGCAAGATCAAACGCCATATTTCTGTAGTTCAAGGCTATGTAGTGGTGGTAATATTATTCAAATTCAATTGTGCAAAGCAAATCATAGCGTTTTCTTTTCCTGAGTCAGATATTTAAATGAAGGAAGCTCCCATCAAGGGGTAGATAAGAGACAGACTGGGTTTACCACACTCCAACCCAACCGTCTGGAACAAGGTCGACATGAGGAAACTCTATATGTTTAGCGATATAAATCAATTTGAGGTCATGAAACGTTGAAATGAGGATGCATGTCTCTAAATCCTCTCTAGGTCATGCCTAGATAGCCATATGAGAAAAATATAAGCAGATGTATTTTTGGTTGAAAATACTTTTGATGGTCTTGTGCTCACTGGGAGGATGCCATTCTGAGGATCTTCATTTCAGTCCTGCTGTTGAAGCATGTATCAACTTGTTCATGGATTCGATACGATGCTCACAGTAGTAGTCTATTCGCACTTCAAGAAAACGGTTTGATACCTCTGACCCAAAAAAGCTGGGCTGTTGTGGTTGTCGTGGCAACAGTTGACTTAAAGGGATAGTTCACATTTGATAAATTATTACATTTTCTGAGCATAAACTTAAGTATCTCTAAGTCTCAGGAAAGGTGACATGTCAACTAGAATGTGTTCAGAAATATACACTTAGTGCACAAAACATCAAGGACACCTTCATGATATTGAGTTGCAGCCCCTCTTTTGCCCTCAGAACAGCCTCAATTTGTCGGGGCATGGACTCTACAAGGGTTCAATGGACTGTTGAAGCGTTCCACAGGGATGCGGGCCCATGTTGACTCCAGTGCATCCCACAGTTGCATCAAGTTGGCTGGATGTCCTTTGGGTGGTGGACCATTCTTGATACACAGGGCGAAATTGTTGAGCGTGAAAAACCCAGCAGCGCTGCAGTTCTTGACACAAACCGATGCGCCTGGCACCTACTACTGTACCCCGTTCAAAGGCACTTAAATCTTTTGTCTTGCCCATTCACCCTCTGAATGGCACACACACACAATCCATGTCTATCTCAAGCTTCTGTCTCAAGGCCATCAGATTGTTAAACAGCCACCACTAGCACAAAGAGGTGGCTGCCTACCTACAGACTTGATATCATTGGCCACTTTAATAAATGGACCACTAGTCACTTTAATAATGTCACTTTAAGAATGTTTACATATCTCGCATTACTCATCTCATATGTATACACTCTATACTGTATCCTTCACTCTCTATTCTTTACTATCTATTGCATATTAACCGTCCTGTCACTGCTCATCCATATATTTTATACTTATATATTCTCATCCCAGTCCTTTACTAGATTGTGTGCATTAGGTTTTGTTGTGGGATTTGTTAGATATTAGGTTTTGTTGTGGGATTGTTAGATATTACCTGTTAGATACAGCTGCACTGTCAGATCTAGTAACATAAGCATTTTGCTACACTCGCAATAACATCTGCTAACCATGTGTATGTGACCAATAACATTTGATTTGATTAAATTTGATTTGATTTGTCTCGATTGTCTCAAGGCTTAAAAATATTTATTTAACCTGTCTGCTCCCCTTCATCTACACGGATTGAAGTGGATTGAACAAGTGACATCAATAAGGGATCAGAGCTTTCCCCTGGATTCACCTGGTCAGCATATGTCATGGAAAGAGTAGGTGTCCTTAATGTTTTGTACACTCAATGCATATCCTCATTACAACTTGTTTCAAGGGGGATTAGCTAGCTCAGGTCACCACTACTATGTAACCATTGTTACATCACAGAAGAAGACTGTTGATTTGTAGATTCTTATAGAATCCCTGTACAGTGCCTATTCATCACCTTCCTGCTATCACTCCTTTCGGTTGCCTTTAGCTGACCAGAAATATGGCCGCCGTCAGCAAGGCACCATTAACCTAATGGAGAGTGGGTCGTTGAGACAGGAATAGATGGGAAATGTCTGGGTGAGGGAGGAAGGGGCAGGGACACTAACCTTTTGGGCTTCTGCAATGGCTAGTGGAAGATGGGAAGATAACACACTTGGGCGCCTTTTAAATTAATCACACCTGTGACATTTTATCCTGAGAGACAAGAGAGAGGGTTGGCCTTTTCCACTAGTCAACCTACACCTCCCACCGAGCAGCCAACGCAACACACAACTGTCCTCTTCCAACACATGCGCACACACAAACTTCAGAACTGTTAACATTGATTTCTGTTGTCTTTTAGCGATCGTTGTCTCTAAGTTTTACCCTGCTGACACAATATAGAACGAAGGAGCAGCACACCAAGCAGAAAGTCTCACTGTCAGTAACTAAATGTCTTTCCTTCTTCTGTGAATTAACATTATTTTTACTCATCGTTGGAGTACCTCAGCTCTGCAACCCAGCAGTTCTGTGTAGCCTAGAGAAGGCCTGAGGTGGATAATTATTTAATCATCATTATAACACACTTTAGCTCTCAAGCTTCGCAATTCACCGCTCTGCTGCACTCTACTGCAAACACCCACTGTTGTGCTGCCAACCAACCAGACCTAAATTGGTGTTTCCATTAAAGCAGTGATAACAGCCTCCAAATCAGGACTTCTTCTCTTCTTTCAGGAGGATTCCTGAAAGTGACTTAAATGAGGACAGGAGGCTTAGAGGTGACTTATCACTCCTGCACAGATGGGAGTTTACAGTTGGACAAATTAGCCTATATAGGGTGGGGAAGAGCAGTGTAAAGCAAACACCGGGTTCCATCATTGTCTCACGTCAGATGGCGTCACTCTTACACAAAGCTCTTCCCTCAACCAATCTGTCTTGTAGGGATTCTTATGTTGTTGATTTTTCTCATCCGCCTAACACTAGTTCCTAATTATTAAAATCACTCCGCTCTCGGTAGCTATGACTCACTGGCTACTACGGCAAGCAATGTTCGATCAGTTGACTAAACTTGCTCCAGCTAGCAGCCTAGTGTAAGCTTGTTTGAATATCCCTATGGTAGCTAGTTTGCCAACTTGTTGAATAAGTTGTACAGCCCCAAAGGTATAGGACTGTTCTCAGCAATAAGCATGTATCTGACTCTGACAGCTGGCACTGTACAGTGAGGGGGAAAAGTATTTGATCCCCTGCTGATTTTGTACGTTTGCCCACTGACAAAGAAATGATCAGTCTATAATTGTAATGGTAGGTTTATTTGAACAGTGAGAGACAGAATAACAACAAAAAATCCAGAAAAACGCATGTCAAAAATGTTATAAATTGATTTGCATTTTAATGAGGGAAATAAGTATTTGACCCTCGCAGGGAGAAAGATTTCTGGCTCCCAGGTGTCTTTTATACAGGTAACGAGCTGAGATTAGGAGCACACTCTTAAAGGGAGTGCTCCTAATCTCAGTTTGTTACTTGTATAAAAGACACCTGTCCACAGAAGCAATCAATCAATCAGATTACAAACTCTCCACCATGGCCAAGACTAAAGAGCTCTCCAAGGATGTCAGGGACAAGATTGTAGACCTACACAAGGCTGGAATGGGCTACAAGACCATCGCCAAGCAGCTTGGTGAGAAGGTGACAACAGTTGGTGTGATTATTCCCAAATGGAAGAAACACAAAAGAGCTGTCAGTCTCCCTCGGCCTGGGGCTCCATGCAAGATCTCACCTCGTGGAGTTGCAATGATCATGAGAACGGTGAGGAATCAGCCCAGAACTACACGGGAGGATCTTGTCAATGATCTCAAGGCAGCTGGGACCATAGTCACCAAGAAAACAATTGGTAACACACTACGCTGTGAAGGACTGAAATCCTGCAGCGCCCGCAAGGTCCCCCTGCTCAAGAAAGCACATATACATGCCCGTCTGAAGTTTGCCAATGAAGTTTGTCTGAAGTTTGCCTGCATAGACCAATTATGGTTTCCAATCTTTCCAAAATAATGTGGTGACCGGTGGTGCCGAAAGACGCACTATTTTTTATTTATTTATTTATTTCACCTTTATTTAACCAGGTAGGCAAGTTGAGAACAAGTTCTCATTTACAATTGCGACCTGGCCAAGATAAAGCAAAGCAGTTCGACAACATACAAAAACACAGAGTTACACATGGAGTAAAACAACATACAATCAATGATGCAGTAGAAAAAAATAAGACTATATACAATGTGAGCAAATGATGTGAGATAATGGAGGTAAAGGCAAAAAAATGCCATGGTGGCAAAGTAAATAAAGTATGGCAAGAAAAAACACTGGAATGGTAGATTTGTAGTTTGATGAAAGTTAAAAGTTAAAATATAAATAATATGGTGCAAAGGAGCAAAATAAATAAAATAAATAAATACAGTAGGGGAAAAGGTAGTAGTTTGGGCTCAATTAAAGATGGGCTATGTACAGGTGCAGAGATCTGTGAGCTGCTCTGACAGCTGGTGCTTAAAGCTAGTGAGGGAGATAAGTGTTTCCAGTTTTAGAGATTTTTGTAGTTCGTTCCAATCATTGGCAGCTGAGAACTGGAAGGAGAGACGACCAAAGGAGGAGTTGGCTTTAGGGGTGACCAGAGAGATATACCTGCTGGAGCGCGTGCTACAGGTGGGTGCTGCTATGGTGACCAGTGAGCGGAGATAAGGGGGGACTTTACCTAGCAGGGTCTTGTAGATGACCTGGAGCCAATGTGTTTGGCGACGATGATGAAGTGAAGGCCAGCCAACGAGAGCATACAGGTCGCAGTGGTGGGTTGTATATGGGGCTTTGGTGACAAAACGGATGGCACTGTGATAGACTGCATCCAGCTTGTTGAGTAGGGTATTGGAGGCTATTTTGTAAATGACATCGCCGAAGTCGAGGATTGGTAGGATGGTCAGTTTTACGAGGGTATGTTTGGCAGCATGAGTGAAAGATGCTTTGTTGCGAAATAGGAAGCCAATTCTAGATTTCACTTTGGATTGGAGATGATTGATGTGAGTCTGGAAGGAGAGTTTACAGTCTAACCAGACACCTAGGTATTTGTAGTTGTCCACAAATTCTAAGTTAGAACCGTCCAGAGAAGTTATGCTGGATGGGCGGGCAGGTGCAGGCAGCGATCGGTTGAAGAGCATGCATTTAGTTTTACTTGTGTTTAGGAGCAGTTGGAGACCACGGAAGGAGAGTTGAATGGCATTGAAGCTCGTCTGGAGGGTTGTTAACACAGTGTCCAAAGAAGGGCCAGAAGTATACAGAATGGTGTCGTCTGCGTAGAGGTGGATCAGAGATTCACCAGCAGCAAGAGCGACATCATTTATGTATACAGAGAAAAGAGTTGGCCCAAGAATTGAACCCTGTGGTACCCCCATAGAGACTGCCAGAGGTCCAGACAGTAGGCCCTCCGATTTGACACACTGAACTCTGTCAGAGAAGTAGTTGGTGAACCAGGCGACGCAATCGTTTGAGAAACCAAGGCTACTAAGTCTGCCGATGAGGATGTGGTGATTAACAGAGTCAAAAGCTTTGGCCAGGTCAATGAATACGGCAGCACAGTAATGTTTCTTATCGATGGCGGTTACGATGTCGTTTAGGACCTTGAGCGTGGCTGAGGTGCACCCATGACCAGCTCTGAAACCAGATTGCATAGCGGAGAGGGTGCGGTGGGATTCAAAATAGTCGGTAATCTGTTTGTTGACTTGGCTTTCGAAGACCTTAGAAAGGCAGGGTAGGATGGATATAGGTCTGTAGCAACTTGGGTCAAGAGTGTCACCTCCTTTGAAGAGGGGGATGACAGCAGCTGCTTTCCAATCTATGGGAATCTCAGACGACACGAAAGAGAGGTTGAACAGGCTAGTAATAGGAGTTGCAATAATTTCGGCAGATAATTTTAGAAAGAAAGGGTCCAGATTGTCAAGCCCAGCTGATTTGTAGGGGTCCAGATTTTGCAGCTCTTTCAGAACATCAGCTGAATGGATTTGGGAGAAGGAGAAATGGGGGAGGCTTGGGCGAGTAGCTGTGGGGGGTGCAGTGCTGTTGAATGCAGTAGGGGTAGTTAGGTGGAAAGCATGGCCAGCCGTAGAAAAATGCTTATTGAAATTCTCAATTATAGTGGGCTTATCGGTGGTGACAGAGTTTCCTATCCTCAGTGCAGTGGGCAGTTGGGAGGAGGTGTTCTTATTCTCCATGGACTTTACAATGTCCCAGAACTTTTTAGAGTTGGAGTTGCACGAAGCAAATTTCTGTTTGAAAAAGCTAGCCTTGGCGTTTCTAACTGCCTGTGTGTATTGGTTTCTAACTTCCCTAAAAAGTTGCATATCGCGGGGGCAGTTCGATGCTAATGCAGAACGCCACAGGATATTTTTGTGTTGGTTAAGGGCAGTCAGGTCTGGGGAGAACCAAGGGCTATATCTGTTCCTGGTTCTAAATTTCTTGAAAGGGGCATGCTTATTTAAGATGGAGAGGAAGGCATTTAAAAAAAATAACCAGGCATCCTCTACTGACGGGATGAGGTCAATATCCTTCCAGGATACCAGGGCCAGGTCGATTAGAAAGGCTTGCTCGTTGAAATGTTTCAGGGAGCGTTTGACAGTGATGAGTGGAGGTCGTTTGACCGCTGACCCATTACGGGTGCAGGCAATGAGGCAGTGATCGCTGAGATCTTGGTTGAAAACAGCAGAGGTGTAATTAGAGGGCACATTGGTTAGGATGATATCTATGAGGGTGCCAGTGTTTGCGGCTTTGGGGTTGTACCTGGTGGGTTCATTAATAATTTGTGTGAGATTGAGGGCATCAAGCTTGGATTGTAGAATGGCTGGGGTGTTAAGCATGTCCCAGTTTAGGTCGCCTAGTAGCACGAGCTCTGAAGATAGATGGGGGGCAATCAGTTCACATATGGTGTCCAGAGCACAGCTAGGGGCCGAGGGGGGTCTATAGCAGGCGGCAACGGTGAGAGACTTGTTTTTGGAGAGGTGGATTTTTAAAAGTAGAAGTTCAAATTGTTTGGGTACAGACCTGGATAGCAGGACAGAACTCTGCAAGCTATCTCTGCAGTAGATTGCAACACCGCCCCCTTTGGTCGTTCTATCTTGTCTGAAAACGTTGTAGTTAGGGATGAAGATTTCACAGTTTTTAGTGGACTTCCTAAGCCAAGATTCAGACACAGCTAGGACATCCGGGTTGGCAGAGTGTGCTAAAGCAGTGAATAAAACAAACTTAGGGAGGAGGCTTCTAATGTTAACATGCATGAAACCAAGGCTATTACGGTTACAGAAGTCATCAAAAGAGAGCGCCTGGGGAGTAGGTGTGGAGCCAGGCACTGAAGGGCCTGGATTCACCTCTACATCCCCAGCGGAGCAGAGAAGGATAAGTATGAGGGTACGGCTAAAAGCTATAAGAATTGGTCGTCTGTGACGTCCAGAATAGAGAGAAAAAGGAGCAGGTATCTGGGGGCGATAAAATAGCTTCAAGGTATAATGTACAGACAAAGGTATGGTGGGATGTGAGTACAGAGGAGGTAAACCTAGGCATTTAGTGATTATGAGAGAGATATTGTCTCTAGAAATATCATTGAAACCAGAAGATGTCATAGCATGTGTGGGTGGAGGAACTGAGAGGTTGGATAAGGTATAATGAGCAGGGCTAGAGACTCTACAGTGAAATAAGCCAATAAACACTAACCAGAACAGCAATGGACAAGGCATATTGACATTAAGGAGAGGCATGCTTAGCCGAGTGATCAGAGGGTCCAGTGAGAATCAGACAGCTAGCCGGGCCATAGGTAGCAAGCTGGTGGAAGATGGGAGGGAGGTCTGTTTTTAGCCGCCTCGTGCGTTTCCGTCTGTGGGTTAGTGGGGTTCCGTGTGGAAGGGGGGACCTGTCCAAGTTGGCAAAATAGTTAGTTATAGTGGCCCAAGAAAAGTGTCCGACAGACCTATTCAGATCGCAGCCGAAAAGACAGCTAACGATTAGCTGGCCGCAGATGGGCGATCAGGTTACGTCGCGACGGAGGGGCCAGTTGGACAACTCCCTCGGGCAGATAACGTCGGTGATCCAGTCGTGAAGACCCAATGGGGCTCCGCATCGGCAGTAAAACGGGTCAGGATAGGTGAGTTGTAGCCCAGGAGACACTTCAGCTGGCTAGCTCAGGAGTAGCCCACGAGTGGCTGACGGAATTCTTCAGCTGGCTAGCTAGCTAGCTCCGTAATAGTGTGTGTTAATTCCGAGACCGACGTTGCCAATAGTCACTCAGGTAGCAGCTAGTTAGCTGCAAGATCCAGGTGTAAATGTCCAGAGCCTGCGGTAGAAATCGAGGAAAGGAGAGAGAATAGGTCCGATATGGTCTGGTCTGAGTCGCGCTGTACAAAAACTGGCGATAGCTTTTCGAGCTAATGGATAGCTGAGGACAGCTAACCGTAGCTAGCTGAACTTCAACGTTAGCCAGTGAAAATGGCTAACCTCTGGCTAGCTTCTGTCGTGGAATTCAGATGAGGTAAATAATACTTTCTTCTTTTTTTTTTAATTGATGAGGCGGGTTGCAGGAGAGTGCTTTGAGGTTGAGTATTTAGAATAAAAAAATGTAAAAAGATAAGTGAAGAAAAAATATGTAAATATATATATATATATACACGGGACACGACAGGACATCTGAACTGCTACGCCATCTTGGATTCCACTAAGGTTTAGGAGCACAAGGACAGACGCAGCGCTTAGGTCTGACTCCATTAATAGGTCATTTACCACCTTACAAGTGCGGTTCTGACATTTTTGGTGAGTTTAGTACACATCCAGAGGATAGGGAGCCGTTTGTTATGTTTAATATAGGAGGCCCAAGCACAGGAAGTAGCTCTTTCAGTAGTTTAGTTGAAATAGCGTCAAGTAGACAGCTGCAAGGTTTAGAGGCCATGACTATTTTTATGAATGTGTCGAGAAATACAGGATAAAAAAACTTGATACAAGGCAGTTCTGTGCGGACTCAGGACAACTGAGTTTTGGAGAAATACGCATATTCAAAGAGGAGTCTGTAATTTGTTTTCAAATGATCATGATCTTTTCGTCTAAGAAGTTCATGAATTCATCACTTGTGAATTGAAGGCTATCCTCACTTGGGGAATGCTGTTTTTTTAGATAGCTTTGTGACAGTATCAAAAATACATTTGGGATTGTTTTATTCTCTTCAGTCAAGTTGGAAAAGTAGGCTGATCAAGCAGCAGTGAGGGCTTTCGATGTTGCATAGTACTGTCTTTCCAAGCATTGGAAGGCTTCCAAGTTTTCGTTCCAATTTTCTGGAAGCTTGCTTCAGGGCTCGGGTATTTTCTGTATACCAGGGAGCTTGTTTCTTATGACAATTTTTTTGGTTTTTAGCAGTGCGACTGCATCTAGGGTATTACGCAAAGTTAAGTTTAGATCCTTGGTTAGGTGGTTAACTGATTTTTGTACTCTAGTGTCCTTAGGGAGGTGGAAGGGAGTCTGGAAGGGCATCTAGGAACCTTTGAGTTGTCAGAGAACTTATAGCGCAGCTTTTGATAATCCTTTGTTGGGGTATAAGCAAATTATTTGTTGCGATTGCAAACATAATAAGATGGTAGCCTGATAGTCCAGGATTATGAGGAAAAGATTCAGATCCACAATATCGATTCCACTGAACAAAACTAGATCCAGGGTATGATTGTGACAATGCATAGGTCCCGAGACGTTGGACCAAACCCACTCAGTCGATGATGGGTCTGTGGACTTCTCCGTGTGAATATTAAACTAACCAAATATTATAATATTATCACTATGACAACAAGGTCTGATAGGAATTCAGGGAACTCAGGGAACTCAGTGAGGAATGCTGTATAAGGCCCAGGAGGCCTGTAGACAGTAGCTATAACAAGTGATTGAATAGGCTGCATAGATTTCATGGCTAGAACCTCAAAAGATGAAAACGCAGTCATTAATTTTTTTATTTATTTATGCCGTAAATCACATCAAGTTTATGATCAGTGATCAGTTCATTGACTGTGACTGCCTTGGAAAAGAGGGATCTAACATTAAGTAGTCCTATTTGAGATGTGCAGTGTTATCACAATCTCTAAAAAAGATTATAGGAATGGAGGAGGTTTTTATTCCAGTGACATTGTTATTGCGAACACCGCCATGTTTAGTTTTGCCCGATCAAGATCGAGGCACAGACACGGTCTCAATGGGGAAACTGAGCTGACTACTGTGACTGTGGTAGGGGCGAACTCCACTAAGATGGCAGGCTGGCTAACAGCTGCCTAGCCTGCATCCTATCTCATTGTGGAGCTAGAGGCGTTAGAGCCCTGTCTATGTTGATAGATAAGATGAGAGCACCCCTCCAGCTAGGATAGAGTCTGTCGCTCCTCAGCAGGCCAGGCTTGGTCCTGTTTGTGGGTAAGTCCCAGAAAGAGGGCCAATTATCTACAAATTCAATATTTTGGGAGGGGCAGAACACAGTTGTGCGAGTCTGCTGTAGAGCTCATCACTCCCCCTTACTGGGAGGGGGCCAGAGACTATTACTTGATGCCAAACCATCTTTCTGGCTAAGTTGCACACTGAAGCTATGTTGCACTTGGTGACCTTCATCCTAACATTGTTGGTGCCTACGTGGATAACAATATCCCTATACTCTCAACACTCGCCAGTTTTAGCCTCAGCCAGCACCTTTACGTCGGTGGCCCTGCCCCCTGGTAAACAGTGTATGATCGCTGGATGATTCTTTTTAAGTCTAATATTGCAGGTAATTGAGTTGCCAATGACTAGGGTTTATAATTTGTCAGAGTTAATGGTGGGAGGCTTAGACGGCTCAGACCCCGTAACGGGTGGAGGAGAGACCCAAGAATGTTCGGGCTCGGGCTCTGACTCCGACAAGTCGCTTAGTGGGGAAAACCGGTTGAGTTTCTATCAGCTGAATGAGCGACAGGTTGAGCATGCCAACAGCATTTCTTTCCAGAAGCGTTGGGACTGTAGGGACTGTGCGGGGGGATTAATACTACTACCTGTAGTTACTGGTGGCACAGACACCGTTTCATCCTTTCCTATTCTTACATTGTCCTTGTCTAACGACTGTGTCACAATAAGGCGATGTTCTCCTGCATATCACGATTACAACGAGTGCAATTTGAAGGCATAATGTTACTTAGCTTTTTGGGCTGGAGGAGGTCCTGCAGGTCCATGTCCGGGGTGAAAAAGTTGAATGACAAAACTAAGACGTTTGCAAACTTGTTAAAAACAGAATTTGTTTAAACGGTTATTAAAAGAGAAAAGTTTGGCAGGTAGCCAAGTAGGAACAAACAGCACAGCAGCACAGAAACAATGCGAAAGTGTATATTTAGACTGTCATTCATTCTCTCTAAATAACTGTTTACCCAGCAGTCATTTCCCCCGATGTGATGTTAATGACTTTCAACTTCCTAATGACTGTTTAATTAGCGACATTGATTCATTTAATAGAGGAATTTTTGCACTGCATGTCCTTAAAGCACAGACGCTCTCTGACTGACACAAACACATCCACTACAACAAACACAGACACACTTGCACGCATCAGGGCACATACGTATGCACGCGCAATCACATTCCCCTTTTCATCCTTTTATGGGCCTTTGCAAGAAGAGCAACTACAAGACCGTAAGGAAACGTTATTTCTTAGAGAACCAAATATCTGCGTTCAGGCCTTGTCAGAACTAATTAGAGTGTAAATAGTGGTTGCTGCCAGCTTGACAAAGAGCGCTTATTGCTCATTTAGCGTTTTGTGTCTCTTCTGAGACAGTCAACATTCCAGAATGTGTCATCAGGCCAACAACAGACAGACTAGTAAGGGAAAACATGACATCATGAAGCCGGCTAGATTGAATCAACTCTGAGTTAACCCTCTGCTTAAACCTTTCAGAACAACTACGGTAGCGGTTAGCTTTTCCCATAGTAAAATGTTTTCACAAGTACTGTAGTTGACTTGCTACCATGAGTCATGCGAGTTTGGTCTGTTTAGTGATGTTTGCTGATGATGGAACTTTTTCTTCATCAGGCGGATTGTTTTACTTACAGTTATAGTATGAAGAATAATTACCGTCATTGACAAATGTACACTAGGTGATGGGCACAACTTGTAAGAGCCAGCATTAAAAGGGAAGTTCAGTATTTTACAACAAAATGTTACATGGATCCTAATGCTGAAAGTAGTCTTTGGGCCTGGAGAAACTGTAACCCATGTTTCAGTTCTCTTGAAAACAGCCACTACAAACTTCAGGTGACTTAACCCTTAGAAACCCAGACCCAGTTTTCCATGCATAAAACAATCTGGAGTGATAGTACTGCTCAAGGAGACCACAAATAATATTTAATAAAAATGTTTTTATAACGATGAAAAATTAATATAATAAAAAATGTTTGAATGCAAAAAGATCTATGCAAATGTCAGGTTTGCTTCGCTTAATACCCTTCTACGTAACAAACCTAACAAAAGTGACTTTACTTCGCCAAAAATGAATATTATTTTTAGAAAATGTACTCAGGTGTCTCTAAACATCTTATGAGCATTTTGCATGCATTATATATATATATTTTTAATTTTAGATTTTCAGCGGCAATCTCCGATAGTGTAATTACAAAGATCGGCCACCAGATAGTCCCAAAAGTGTTTTTTGGGATCTCTTCTTGAAGATAGTGTTTTTTTCCTGTATTGATTGTGTACAGACACTTTACCAGGTGTTTTGAGAAAATTTTACATATATGTCACATTGGAATTTAATTATGCCACCGCTAACAATCAATGGAAGTGATAGGGGCAATTGTGCAAAGTTTAACATTTTTTATGTCAAAATCAACTCAATGTTTGGTTTGTCGTTACTTAATTTAGACATTTTTATGTTTTCCAAACTACTTTCCATCGAGACACATAGAGTCGATTGACTTCGGGGTGACAGCACACGCACGTACGTACGGACACACACACACACACACACACACACACACACACACACACACACACACACACACACACACACACACACACACACACACACACACACACACACACACACAAGCCACCTCAGGACCATAGCGATGACCTTGTTATAGCTCCCTCTCACTTTGAGGGCTGGCAAAAGTAACAGCTCTTCATTGCACAGGTGTGTGTGTGTGCGTGCACGTGTGTGTGTGTGTGTGTGTGTGTGTGTGTGTGTGTGTGTGTGTGTGTGTGTGTGTGTGTGTGTGTGTGTGTGTGTGTGTGTGTGTGTGTATGCGTGTCTGAGAGAGAGAGAGAGGACATCGATTCCATTTCAAATAGGTCATCGAGTCCCCACTCAGACATTTGCAAACCAACACACTATCACAGACACACTATCACATGAAATAGACACAAATTACTTATTAAACATTTTGACAGTCACCACACGATTTTCTTCATAACGCATTTGTGTCCAATACACAATTTTCTTGTTTTGGCTAACTTTAGCTAGGTTTGCTTGGTGGCTAACATTAGCTAGGCTAGGGGTTAGGGTTAGGGTTAGGGTTAGGGGTAGGATTAGGTAACACGCTAGCAAAGTTGTTAAAGGGTTATTAAGATATAGGTAGCTAATATTCTAGCTAATCAGCTAAAATGTTAAAGTTATCCATCATGTGATTTGAACACACTATGTTTGGGTAGCTTGACCTTTGCGCTATACGCCTTCCCATCCGCCCCTACCACCCTCCCTCCTATCCTTCATGACTAAAGTAACCTACTGCCTTTATCTGTAATTGAAATGCACTCTATACAAAATCGTGTTGTGGACATGAATTTTGCAATAGTAATTCCTGTCTTTTTCACAATAATTTGAGATATACAAACATAGCAACACAAAAAAAATGTTATGCAAATTCTAGTTGTCATTCCGTATCTACATTATAAACTAAATGTATTCATTTCCCTTATGGTATGAAATTATTTCATTATGGTTCCAGGCAACTCATGCCTTTGAATAATCAGAGTTAGACTTAATATCAATGAAGTGGAAATTGAGCAGCGGGTTGGGAGAGTGTAAATCAGTCCCGGATTAGGAGGAACAACAACAAAAAATACAGTGGAACTGGCTTCGAGGTCCAGAGTTGAGTTTGAGGGCCCTAGTCGGTCCATCTGTTACACCAGAAGGGGTTAAGAACTCTCCATGGTACTGGACTGGATGGCTTGGAGTTGACCATTACAAAAGGTGTTGAATTATACTAATGGGCCCCATTCCAACACTTTCAAGATGCACCCTTCTTGCTGCCCCTTCCTCGAGGCAATCACTGATCTGGCATGGTGCCCATTCTATGACTTTTCCATCATCCAACATGGTCAGTTTATTGATGACTTCCATCAAGAAAGCGATAATTGAAGTGAGGAAAGAAGGTTTTGGAATGTATTTGTACGAGGCCATGGACTCTATTTCGCTTTGTTGTCTCTCCCATCACCCTGCACCACCTGAGCCAAAGTCTCACTCTGGGGAGAGGAAGGTAACACAATGATATCTGGCTTTCATCGAAAAAATAACATGTTACACTGACATTGTACAGCTCTAGAAAGATTTATTACACTGAAAGTATAAAGGTGAAATCTCTCAAAGCTTCTTTTGCTACATTGTAATTATGTGCCATGATTGGAGAAAACATTACCGTAGCCAGTACTTCTTTATCCTGATTGGTGTGCTTCACTCTGATTCTGGTGTGTTTCGTGGGTGTTGTTTGTCCTGCAATTGTCCTATAATTACAAATCAATGGCCTTATGACTCACCCTCATCATCCACCATATCAGTAATTTAACTCAATTATATACGTCTTGTTTTGATTAATCCCCCTTCAAACATTTGTCTTGTCTGTCCTCGTAAAGGGCCAGGCCCGTTCCCTCATTCATCTATCTGCCTAACGTGTGTGTATGTGTGCATGTGTGTATGTGTGCATGTGTGTATGTGTGCGCGCCTGTGCACCTGTGTGTGTGTCTTAGGCCTCTGTTGTCTATCTCATAATGAAGTGCAGATGGACAGGGAGGGAGAGAGAGGGGAGACAGGGAACAGAAAGGGGAGAGAAGGGAGAGAGAGGGGAGAGAGAGGGGAGAGAAATGGGAGAGAGAGGGGAGAGACAGGGGAGAGAGAGGGGAGAGAGTGGGGAGTGAGAGGAGACAGAGATAAGAGTGGGGGGAGAGAAAGGGGAGAGAGAGGGGAGAGAAAGGGGTGAGAGAGGGGAGAGAGAGGTAAGAAAGAGGGGAGAGAGAGGGGTGAGAAAGGGGAGAGAGAGGGGAGAGAGGGGGGAGAGAGAGGAGAGAGAAAGGAGACGGGAGAGAGAGAGAGGAGACAGAGAAAAGAGTGAGGGGAGAGAAAGGGGAGAGACAGGGCACCTGTGCGCCTGTGTGTGTGTCTTAGGCCCCTGATGTCTATCTTATAATGAAGCGCAGATGGACAGGGAGGGAGAGAGAGGGGAGACAGGGAACAGAAAGGGGAGAGAAAGGGGAGAGAGAGAGGGGAGAGAGTGGGGAGAGAGAGGAGACAGAGATAAGAGTGGGGGGAGAGAAAGGTGAGAGAGAGGGGAGAGAAAGGGGAGAGAGAGGGGAGAGAAAGGTGAGAGAGAGGGGAGAGAAAGGGATGTGAGAGGGGAGAGAGAGGGGAGAGAAAGGGGAGAGAGGGGGGGGAGAGGGGAGAGAAAGGGGAGAGAGAGGGGAGAGAAAGGGGAGAGAAGGGGGGGAGAGGGGAGAGAGAGAGAGGAGACAGAGATAAGAGTGAGGGGAGAGAAAGGGGAGAGACAGGGGAGAGAGAGAGGAGAGCTCTGTGGAGCAAACAAAGGGATTAGTGACCTCTGGGTCATTTCTCTACGTTCAGTCACCAGCAGCCCACTGACCAGGATCCACCAGCCACCCACAGACCAGGATCCACCAGCCACCCACAGACCAGGATCCACCAGCCACCCACAGACCAGGATCCACCAGCCACCCACAGACCAGGATCCACCAGCCACCCACAGACCAGGATCCACCAGCCACCCACAGACCAGGCCGCTGCCTCTCTGTCCAAATCAAATCAAATCAAATGTATTGGTCACATAGACATGGTTAGCAGGTGTTAATGCGAGTGTAGTGAAATGCTTGTGCTTCTAGTTCCGACCATGCATTAATATCTAACAAGTAATCTAACCTACCAATTCCACAACAACTACCTTGTACACACAAGTGTAAAGGAATTAATACGAATATGTACATATAAATATATAAATGAGTGATGGCCGAACGGCATAGGCAAGATGCAGTAGATGGTATAGAGTACAGTATATACATATGAGATGAGTAATGTAGGGTATGAAAACATTATTTAAAGTGGCTAGTGATACATCTAATTACATCAAGATGGCAAGATGCAGTACATGGTATGGCGTACAGTATATACATATGAGATGAGTAATGTAGGTTATGTAAACAGTATATAATATAAAGTGGCTAGTGATAAATTGATTACATCAATGTTCCCATTATTAAAGTGGCTAGAGTTGAGTCAGTATGTTGGCAGCAGCCACTAAATGTTAGTGATGGCTGTTTAACAGTCTGATGGCCTTGAGATAGAAGCTGTTTTTCAGTCTCTTGGTCCCAGCTTTGATGCACCTGTACTGACCTCGCCTTCTGGATGATAGCGGGGTGAACAGGCAGTGGCTCGGGTGGTTGTTGTCCTTGATGATTTTTTTGGCCTTCCTGTGACATCGGGTGGTGTAGGTGTCCTGGAGGGCAGGTAGTTTGTACCCGGTGATGCGTTGTGCAGACCTCACTACCCTCTGGAGAGCCTTGCGGTTGTGGGCGGAGCAGCTGCCGTACCATGCGGTGATACAGCCAGACAGGATGCTCTCGATTGTGCGTCTGTCAAAGTTTGTGAGTGTTTTTGGTGACAAGCCGAATTTCTTCAGCCTCCTGAGGTTGAAGAGGCACTGCTGCGCCTTCTTCACCACGCTGTCTGTGTGGGTGGACCATTTCAGGGTCCACCACAAATACAGAGAAAAAACGAACATTTACACAAAGAAGACAAAATGGGGGAATACCTTCAACTATGAGGACATTTTGTCCATCTGTAAAGTAGCTATTTCATGTTTGTCTTCAAAGGTGCAGTTCAACACCTTTGAACCACCCACGGAATGTTGGCTAACTGTATCTGTGCTCTACTTCATAAGGAAACTGAGAGAACTTTAAAGATATATTAAGATATATTACATGTCTCTTTAGTCTTGTGCTTTCACAGCACTCGCTTGACAAGTACAGTATATTTGGATCAGGGCTTGTTCTTTCTTCTTTTCTATAAAACACATGTATTTTCAATGTATTTTCAGCATCTTTTCAATGTCTTTTGCTCATAGGGTTGTTTTCCTTGTAGAATGAAGAGAAATCACACTGTCCATGCATTTTGTGAAGTTGTTTGCCTAACACGAAGCTGAAGTTTAGGCAGGTTGGCATTTATTGTCATGAATCTTGCCATGGAGGCAGCTCTGCAGAGTGGTCTCTAGCTGGCATAGCCACAAAGTCATAAACTCTGATTTTAAACCTAACCCTAATCTTAACAACACTACTAACCCTAATCTTAACAACACTACTAACCCTAATCTTAACAACACTACTAACACTACCAGCCCTAATGCCTAACCCTAATCTTAACAACACTATTAACCCTAATGCCTAACCCTAATCTTAACAACACTACTAACCCTAATGTCTAACCCTAATCTTAACAACACTACTAACCCTAATGTCTAACCCTAATCTTAACAACACTACTAACCCTAACCTTAACAACACTACTAACCCTAATGCCTAACACTAATCTTAACAACACTACTAACCCTAATGCCTAACCCTAACCTTAACAACACTACTAACCCTAATCTTAACAGCACTACTAACCCTAATGTCTAACCCTAATCTTAACAACACTACTAACCCTACCAGCCCTAATGCCTAACCCTAATCTTAACAACACTACTAACCCTAATGCCTAACCCTAACCTTAACAACACTACTAACCCTAATCTTAACAACACTACTAACCCTAATCTTAACAGCACTACTAACCCTAATGCCTAACCCTAACCTTAACAACACTACTAACCCTAATCTTAACAACACTACTAACACTAATGCCTAACCCTAATCTTAACAACACTACTAACCCTAACCTTAACAACACTACTAACCCTAATGCCTAACACTAATCTTAACAACACTACTAACCCTAACCTTAACAACACTACTAACCCTAATGCCTAACCCTAATCTTAACAACACTACTAACCCTAATGCCTAACCCTAATCTTAACAACACTACTAACACTAATCTTAACAACACTACTAACCCTAACCTTAACAACACTACTAACCCTAATGCCTAACCCTAACCTTAACAACACTACTAACCCTAATGCCTAACCCTAACCTTAACAACACTACTAACCCTAATCTTAACAGCACTACTAACCCTAATGCCTAACCCTAACCTTAACAACACTACTAACCCTAATGCCTAACACTAATCTTAACAACACTACTAACCCTAACCTTAACAGCACTACTAACCCTAATGCCTAACCCTAATCTTAACAACACTACTAACCCTAATGCCTAACCCTAACCTTAACAACACTACTAACCCTAATGCCTAACACTAATCTTAACAACACTACTAACCCTAACCTTAACAACACTACTAACCCTAATCTTAACAGCACTACTAACCCTAATGCCTAACCCTAATCTTAACAACACTACTAACCCTAACCTTAACAACACTACTAACCCTAATCTTAACAGCACTACTAACCCTAATGCCTAACCCTAACCTTAACAACACTACTAACCCTAATGCCTAACCCTAACCTTAACAACACTACTAACCCTAATGCCTAACCCTAATCTTAACAACACTACTAACCCTAATGCCTAACCTTAAGTGAAGACCAATAAGCACATTTTTGTTTTCATACATTAGTACAATAGAGCCAATTTTGACTTTGCAGCTGGCCCATCTAGCAGAAATCAACCAGTTCTGCCTCCAGGACAAGACTCATGACAATTAACGTCAACCTGAGAAGTTTACCGGTTAGGGAGGTCCGAAGGAGGGTCAGGAAATAGACAGTGATTGATAGACCTGAAATGTTTAATTAGACCCAATGGTAATGAACAAAAGGTAGGCCAAGGTGTCAGACTAACGAATTGTCAAGTTAGAACAAACAGAAAGCCCAAATAAAGTCACAGACTCCAGAATTCTCTCCAGTTTTATATTTGCATGATTGAACTTGTCATGTCCATGGAAATAGAATCCTCATTGACTTGAATGGGGAGCCCCGTTACTATAGATTCTAATGTCGTGTCAATTTGCAGGCAGCCCATGTTGTCAGCGCCCTCTGTGACACGCCCCGTGAGGGAAGGGTACCCCCTGCAGAAATGGAAGGCCTTTGACCTGTGAGGGGCATGACGGTACTCGCATAGCGAGAGGTGAAGGATGGAGCCAAGGACGAGGTAACAGCTCAACACGTGTCCACTATTAAAGTGTTTAGAAGGCTACCACACCCACCACTCCAACTCCACATGTCCTCTGCTACAATGTCCCACACCACCCATCACACTGCCCACTGGGCACACAGGTTGAATCAATGTTGTTTCCACCATTAAACCAAGGTGGAATAGATGTTGAATTGACGTCTGTGCCCATTGGGTGACCTCACACCCAGGTCCACCATTGAAACACGTGTCCAGGTTTTCCAAGGTTTTAAAAAGCATATCATATCAACACAATAGTATTTGTCATACGTCAGCTCGACATTGCTCGAGTGGACTAGTCTACTGACGTACGACAGTCATTTGGACCAAGCATCAGTGGAGTTCACAGAGACCAGTAACCATTACAATGTGCTGCTCTTTGTTGTACAGGAGAGGACCTGTGATTCTAATGCTGTTCAGTACGGTCCACTATCAGTTTGTCACAGAACACACCGGCTCAATCTGGCTGGACAACTAAGTGGCTAGAGTAGTACAGTCATTAGGTATTGAGTGCAACATACAGATTGTGTTTACGTTGTCTGTGAGGAAAGTTAAAAGGTCAAGATGATGTGTTTGTGGTGGTGGTGCTGAGAAGTGTGTGTGTGTGGGTGGGGGGTGGGGGGTCTGGGGGTTCTGTGTGTGTGTGAGGGAGGGCGGGGTCTGGGGGAGGGGGTTCTGTGTGTGTGTGTGTGTGTGTGTGTGTGTGTGTGTGTGTGTGTGTGTGTGTGTGTGTGTGTGTGTGACGGGTCTGGGGGAGGGGGTTCTGTGTGTGTGTGTGTGTGTGTGTGTGTGTGTGTGTGTGTGTGTGTGTGTGTGTGTGTGTGACGGGTCTGGGGGGGGTTCTGTGTGTGTGTGTGTGTGTGTGTGTGTGTGTGTGTGTGTGTGTGTGTGTGTGTGTGTGTGTGACGGGTCTGGGGGGGGTTCTGTGTGTGTGTGTGTGTGTGTGTGTGTGTGTGTGTGTGTGTGTGTGTGTGTGTGTGTGTGTGTGTGTGTGTGTGTGTGTGTGTGTGTGTGTGACGGGTCTGGGGGGGTTCTGTGTGTGTGTTAGAGGTGGTTGTTCTCATCCAAACAAAAACAAAACAAATATTTCTTAACGATGCAAAGTTAACCAACTGGGTTCAGACGTCAGTTCAACGTCTAGTTTTCATTTACATTTGTTTGCGCCTTCAACTAACGTGAATTCAACGTGAAATCAGCAAAACATTTCCCCGTGTCATTGGATTTAGATTAAAAGTTGGGTGAAAAAAGACAAAATGTGCTTACAGTGATGACTTTTTATAAATCCAATCAGTTTTCCATGTTGATTCAATGTCATCACATAGACTTTTGGGGTTGAAATCACATGGAAAAACGTTGATTGAACCATTTTTGTCCCGTGGGGAGTGAAGTGACCAAACACGAACACATACAAACAGGAAAGCACAACCACTTTGATTGAATGGCCTTAATTAAAACCTTAGGACTGTGAGACATACAGAAATCTTTATTTGTGGCTCTGTTGACTGTAATACTCCCTAAGGAAAAACTCCAGAACTGTAAGATCACCTTCCTAATGTTGAGTTGCACCCCCTTTTGCCCTCAGAACAGCCTCAGTTCGTCAGGGCATGGACTCTACAAGGTGTCTAAAGCGTTCAACAGCGATGCTGGCCCATATTGACTCCAATGCTTCCCACGGTTGTGTCAAGTTGGCTGGATGTCCTTTGGGTGGTGGACCATTGTTGATAGACATGGGAAACTGTTGAGGTGAAAAATCCAGCAGCGGTACAGTTCTTCTACACTCAAACTGGTGCGCCTGGCACCTACTACCATACGCCATTTAAATGTACTTAAATATTAGTTTTTTCCATTCACTCTCTGAATGGCACACCTACACAATCCATGTCTCAAGGCTTAAAAATCTTTCTTTCTCCTCCCCTTCATCTACATTGATTGTAGTGGATTTAACAGGTGACATCATTAAGGGATCATAGCTTTCCCCTGGATTCACCTGGTCAGTCTATGTCATGGAAACACTCAGTGTATATCCCAATGAGAGGATCTGTTTGCGTCTAACGTACTTAAAGGGAAATTAGCACCACCCCCCAACATCAATATATGTGAAAACAGCCCATTTCTATGTTTGTAGTAAAAAAAATAAGAGGAAGACAAGTGTTTCCAATGACATCTTCAACCAATTAGTGGACAATTAGGAGGCAATTAGTAGGCAATGCCTCGTCATAATTGGTTAAAATCACATGTAGCACACCGATGATGTCATTGGAAACACTTATCTTCCTCTTTCTTTTTACTACAAAACATAGAAATGCACCATTTTCACATATGTTGATGTTGGGGTAATGCTGGAGATGATGAAAATGAAGTTGACATTTGGGTTGGATTTTTGTTCTTTGGCTAGAATGATGAACCAACGCTACATCTACGTCAGTAGCTGCACAGATAAGGATGAGCGATTAATGGACTGGATCACGGACTTGGACCAGGGTTTAGAGACAATGAGAGGAAGAGAGATGAAATGATTATGGCTTTGTCATCTCCAGAATAGACTCAATTAATATAATTATAAAAAGGTCAATTTTACCAAGATTATTTTATCTGGAAGTAGGAAAGCACAGAGGCTCGTAGGGGTCACAGGGTCACGTTCCCCCTCAGAGGTGTCCTTTTAAAAAAATATATATATGTATTTATTTAAAAAAATATGTTTGTTGTTGTTGTTTCTCTGTAATACTGCTAGTCACCTAGCAATATAATGAAGTTAGCTTTAGCTAGCCCAGATAGGTTCCCAATCTCATGACTAGCAACCAAGAATCCATTTCAGGCTATCAGTAGCTAGATTATTTAACTATTTTAGTTGACATGCCTGCTGGTAAGGTTGGTAGTCTTCAGAAAAGCAAGCAATAACTAAATGTACTGAATAACACACATTCCTTTCCATCTTTTACCCAGAGATGCAGAGAAGCTTATTTCATTGCTTTAAAAAAGGACTCACCAGTCAGGAGGATAGAGACAGCTCAAGATGTATGCTTAGAATATACATATATTTTTTTATATAGAATTGAGCATAATGATTATAGCTCTATAATGCAGGAAAAAGCTGTTTCAGGTGTTTGAAAATTGCTAAATGTGTTGGGTAGCTGAAGTAGGAGACCGCAGGTTATACGTTGGCATTGACAAACTAATGTAAGTCTGCCTGTCCATCATATGTAATAAGCTTCCTTCCTTCCTTCCTTCCTTCCTTCCTTCCTTCCTTCCTTCCTTCCTTCCTTCCTTCCTTCCTTCCTTCCTTCCTTCTCTCCATCTCTCCATCTCTCCAACCCCTCTTTCTCTCACTAGCTCTGTGTTTCTAAGTCTCCAACCCCTCCCTCTCTCGTTCCACTCTCTCCATCCCCCTCCTCTCTGTGATGAAAGTGAAAGGGGGATGCAGGGGGCAGCACCAAAGGGAGGGGTGTGCCCCTCTATAAGAGATCTGAGCAACAGCCTGTCTGTATAGATGAAATACACTGAGAAAGAAGACAGGACACTAACTAGAGCTGCTGCACTGTAGACCAAAATCACTTAAAGGACCTGCGCCCAAACCCCTCTATAGTACTCAGGTAAGACTGACCTTAGACCTTCAGGCTTGGCTTAAGGTGGGGATGGGAGAGAACTCACCTGGCTTGATTTTGTTGCTGGGACATTTCCCTGGCTGACACTGAAGGAGTTTAGGTTCAGTGTTAAACCTGAGAAGTTGCCTAAGAGCTCAGTGCAGTTTGGTTTATCTTCTGGTGGCTGGTTTATTTATAGGGTGGCATGTGTTTTTATGGTTAGTTAGTTATCAGTTTGAGCAATGTAGAATTTCTCTCTGGGTTCTTGCTGAAGTATGGAGGAGTCTTCCCACTGTCATTTACAGGTAAAGCATGTAGAATGCCACTGAAACAAATGAGTTAAAAAGAAAAATAAAAACCACACAGTAAGTGAGCAACAATTTGGGAGATAAGACTGATTTATTTGATGCAATATCAAGACATAAGGAGAGGACAATAAATTGCTAAGGAGAAGAAAATACTATTACTTTGGATTTTATTCATCAAGTTAGAATGTGAAATTACATGGCAATATTTTAACTTGATAACGATTTAATTGTGTTGTATGGTATATTCTTCGCGGAGATTCGCGATGTGTACAAGAGTAACTGCTGGTACACAGTCACTGCTTAAACTGAGCACTTTTTCTCTTTTATTTGCTCTATTTTTCTTTCTGTGTTCTCTCTCTCTTTGTGTTCTCTCTCTTTCTGTGTTCTCTCTCTTTCTGTGTTCTCTCTCTTTCTGTGTTCTCTCTCTTTCTGTGTTCTCTCTCTTTCTGTGTTCTCTCTCTTTCTGTTCTCTCTCTCTGTGTTCTCTCACTCTGTGTTCTCTCTCTCTCTTTCTGTTCTCTCTCTCTTTCTGTTCTCTCTCTCTTTCTGTGTGATCTCTCTCATTCTGTGTTCTCTCTCTCTTTCTCTGTTCTCTCTTTTTCTATTCTCTCTCTCTGTGTTCTCTCTCTCTTTCTGTGCTCTCTCTTTCTTTCTCTGCTCTCTTTCTGTGCTCTCTCTCTTTTTCTGTGCTCTCTTTCTCTTTGTGTTCTCTCTTTCTGTGCGCTCTTTCTCTTTCTGTGCTCTCTCTCTGTGTTCTCTCTCTCTCTCTGTGCTCTCTCTTTCTGTGCTCTCTCTCTCTCTCTGTGCTCTCTCTCTCTTTGTGCTCTCTCTTTCTATGCTCTCTTTCTCTTTGTGTGCTCTCTCTCTTTCTGTGCTCTCTCTTTCTGAGCTCTCTCTCTCTTTCTGTGCTCTTTCTAGCTCTTCTGTGCTCTCTTTCTCTCTTTCTGTGCTCTTTCTAGCTCTTCTGTGCTCTCTTTCTCTCTTTCTGTGCTCTCTCTCTCTTTCTGTGCTCTCTTTCTCTTTCTGTGCTCTCTTTCTCTTTCTGTGCTCTCTTTCTCTTTCTGTGCTCTCTTTCTCTTTCTGTGCTCTCTCTCTCTTTCTGTGCTCTCTTTCTCTTTCTGTGCTCTCTCTCTCTTTCTGTGCTCTCTTTCTCTTTCTGTGCTCTCTTTCTCTTTCTGTGCTCTCTTTCTCTTTGTCTTCTATCTCTTTCTGTGCTCTCTCTCTCTTTCTGTGCTCTCTCTCTTTCTGTGCTCTCTCTCTCTTTCTGTGCTCTCTTGCTCTTTCTGTGCTCTTTCGCTCTCTGTGCTCTTTCGCTCTCTTCTGTGCTCTTTCGCTCTCTTCTGTGCTATCTCTCTCTTCCTGTGCTCTTTCTCTCTATTCTCGGTGCTCGTGGCACAGTTAAAGTCCTGACCCATGACAGGAGCATATTTCTCCCATCACTCTCATTATCCTCCTATTGATCCCCTGGTCTTTAAATCGATGCATCTCCACCAAGACGATGCAAGACTATTATTTTCCACAGTTAACACCCCAGGGAGAAGGTTAAATCTTTATGCTTTCGGTGCAAAATACTGTCTGCAAAGAAATTTCCTGTTGATGATCTGATGACGGCAGAGAACTAACCACATAGCTGACTTAGGCTAAAGCCCGGGGGCAGTTTCTGTTGCTTTCCAGGACTCCCTTTGTGTGTTCTGTCAATGGACCACCACCACCACTTAATGAGGGGCTATCTACAGCTGTAGTCCATAAATCGTTTGTTCACAGTAGGGGAGAGTGGGGTAAGTTGAGCTCTTTTATACATTCAGCATCACTCCGTCAAGGGCAATACAGTGTTCTTTCTAACAAACATCTACATATATTTCAGGATGTTGTGTATCCCTGGAAATAATATGAATTCATGTAGACATTACAGTTTTGAAAACAAAACTTGTCCAAAAAAAGTGTTCTCTTGGCTCTTTTTTGTTTGCCTTGGGGTAAGTTGAGCTGCTGGACAGGGTAAGTTGAGCTGCTGGACAGGGTAAGTTGAGCTGCTGGACAGGGTAAGTTGAGCTGCTGGACAGGGTAATTTGAGCTGCTGGACAGGGTAAGTTGAGCTGCTGGACAGGGTAAGTTAAGCTGCTGGACAGGGTAAGTTGAGCTGCTGGACAGGGTAAGTTGAGCTGCTGGACAGGGTAAGTTGAGCTGCTGGACAGGGTAGGTTGAGCTGCTGGACAGGGTAGGTTGAGCTGCTGGACAGGGTAGGTTGAGCTGCTGGACAGGGTAAGTTGAGCTGCTGGACAGGGTAGGTTGAGCTGCTGGACAGGGTAGGTTGAGCTGCTGGACAGGGTAGGTTGAGCTGCTGGACAGGGTAGGTTGAGCTGCTGGACAGGGTAAGTTGAGCTGCTGGACAGGGTAAGTTGAGCTGCTGGACAGGGTAAGTTGAGCTGCTGGACAGGGTAAGTTGAGCTGCTGGACAGGGTAGGTTGAGCTGCTGGACAGGGTAAGTTGAGCTGCTGGACAGGGTAAGTTGAGCTGCTGGACAGGGTAGGTTGAGCTGCTGGACAGGGTAAGTTGAGCTGCTGGACAGGGTAAGTTGAGCTGCTGGACAGGGTAAGTTGAGCTGCTGGACAGGGTAAGTTGAGCTGCTGGACAGGGTAAGTTGAGCTGCTGGACAGGGTAAGTTGAGCTGCTGGACAGGGTAAGTTGAGCTGCTGGACAGGGTAAGTTGAGCTGCTGGACAGGGTAGGTTGAGCTGCTGGACAGGGTAGGTTGAGCTGCTGGGCAGGGTCGGTTGAGCTGCTGGACAGGGTAAGTTGAGCTGCTGGACAGGGTAAGTTGAGCTGCTGGACAGGGTAAGTTGAGCTGCTGGACATGGTAAGTTGAGCTGCTGGACAGGGTAGGTTGAGCTGCTGGACAGGGTAAGTTGAGCTGCTGGACAGGGTAAGTTGAGCTGCTGGACAGGGTAAGTTGAGCTGCTGGACAGGGTAAGTTGAGCTGCTGGACAGGGTAAGTTGAGCTGCTGGACAGGGTAAGTTGAGCTGCTGGACAGGGTAAGTTGAGCTGCTGGACAGGGTAAGTTGAGCTGCTGGACAGGGTAGTGGGTTAACATACAAGCCTTACTGCACCAACCCTAAATGAACAAATTCAATATAAGAGTGCTAGTGAGGTGCTCAGGGTCCTACACAGATGTAGGATCTTAATTTGATCACCCTGTTGCAGGATAACTTTCCTGCAATGCAGGAAATGTAAAACCTGTAGTGTATTTGAGGTTTCAAAACTGGTTCAAATTAAGATCCCACATCTGTAGTTATTGTTCCTCTGTCATTCATTTGACTTCAGAATTGTCTGCATTTTGATGGACATGGTGTCTTTTAGAAATTATAGAATTTTCCTTACTAAAGCCGATATTGGGTTAATCGGGGTCAGTTTAATTCCTGTCTTTTTAATTTGCTTTTATTATAAATGTAATCTATCCCTGGTTACCTAGATTATTTTAAAGGCTTATTCCATACCTGGTTGAACAGTGGTTTGATGGAGGTGTTTTTCTTTGAATAACAGTCAATATCAATTTGGGTTTGTTCAAAGGAGTCAATCAGGATTAGCTTTCAACTGATTATAGGCTTAAGCTGTACATGGCTAGCTGCCCCGTGGGAGATAAAGGCTAATCGGGGGGTGAATATTGCGCTTTCCAGAGAGAGGTGAAGGCACAGAGGGACTCAGGAGGTCAGGTTCAAAGCTACACATTGACTGGAGCTGCTATCGGTCAAACTTCATTATATCTAGAGGTTTCAGAGCACAATGGAAATCTACTCAATCAAATTAGCCTTTTACTTTTCTCAGAAGATACTCCATATATATGCTGTGTTTCAAATTAGGCTTGCATTAGCTCCCTAAGCAAATGCTTAGCCTTTAGCTCAGTGGGCTTCTACAGCTTTACGGTGCACAGACGACCCAGGGTGAAACCCAGTAGACGGATAATATCGTCTCAGGGAAAGGGTTTTCTCCACTTAGTCTGCATCTTCTGATTAGACACAGAGAAAGAGAAAGAGATAAAGAGAGAGAGTGTGTGTGTGTGTGTGTGTGTGTGTGTGTGTGTGTGTGTGTGTGTGTGTGTGTGCGTGTGTGTGTGTGCGTGTGTGCGTGTGCATGCCTCCGTGCGTCCGTGCTCGCCTGTGTGTGTGTGTGTGTGTGTGTGTGTGTGTGTGTGTGTGTGTGTGTGTGTCTGTGTAAAAGAGAGAGAAAGAGAGAGGAGTGTGTAAATGTGATTTTAAAGGGATTTCAAGGCAATTAGATGCGGACTCCTCAGACCTGGGGGCAAAATAATTCAAAGCTCTCCCCATCCGGCACGACACAGATTTGAGGAAACTGTGAAATTAGCTCTTGATCAGCTCTCTGTTGTTCTTCTGTGCAACCGTTTGAACGGTCCTCAGCATCAGATAGAGGACCAAGATAGGTTCTACTCTGGAGTTATGTCAGTGACATGGTGTATGTTACGCTAGTTTGTAACAGTTGTACAGTTGTTGGAAACCCTCCCGTATAGTTGTGGATCAGTTGTATAGTACAACTCCCGGCAGTAGAAGGCAGCCACTCAGCTTGAGAAAAAATAACCCATTAAGACTAAAGGGATCCCTGTTAGAAAGTCACCAAACTGCATTCCTAATATCCCCGAGGTGACAAGGTACAAATCTGTCGTTCTGCCCCTGAACAAGGCAGTTAACCCACTGTTCCTAGGCCGTCATTGTAAATAAGAATTTGTTCTTAACTGACTTGCCTAGTTAAATAAAGGTTAAAAAAAATATATAACAAAAATATGGATGCCATACTGGATACGTTTTACAAATCTCGGATGAATTGAGGGAGAAATAAAATAAAAAATCACTATGTTTTGCATATGCCTATAATACGCAGAGCCCCAATTGAGATCCCATTCCAACAAGTTGTGTCCTGGGTCGTGTTCAATAGGCACGAAACGGAAGAAAACGTTTTAAAACACTGTAATAGGGACATGCAACATTAACTCATCCAATAAGAACGCTCATTTCCATTACATTGTGCCTTATGGAACACCACCCCGTTTACACAACCTACTGAGAAGAGTCCTGAAAAGCAGATAATGACAGACAGTTCCCCGAAGAAAAAAAACGTTGTTCTTCTTTTCTCCTAAGTGGCTCTACCTTGTTGGATAAAACAGGAGCTGAACAGGATGACACGCGAAAAGATGTGTTTGGAGGGGAAACGGCGGTGGGTGAGGACTTTGTGTCCATTCCCCCTCAATTCCTGACAGGGGTGTTCTTTGTCTGCCACATCACGGGTGTCACATCACATCAACTCTGCAGCTGCCTTTCACAGCATCACTGCAGGTCTGAGTCAGGTGTGTTATGCTATTATTATTAAATACAGATGTAGGATCTTAATTTGAGCCAGTTTGCTACAGCAGGAAAATAATCCTGCAGCAACAAGAAATGTGAATTATTATGTGGATTATAATTAATGGACATTTTTGTAGGGGTTGATACATTTTTCGTAAGGGAAATTCAAGTCAGAAACCTCAAATACACTAGAAGTCTAAAAGTTCCTGAATTGCAGAAAAGTTTGCCTGCAACAGGGTGATAAAATGAAGATCCTACATCTGTATAAGACAGTGTATAATTATATAGCCTCTGACTAGTCTCTAACAACCGGATGTTCCAGATTTCAGGGGAAAAAGAGCCTGCATCTACTACTCCTCCACATTTACTGGATTGGTTAAACAGAGCAGAAGATAACCTCCCCTGACAGTTCTTTTCCTCCTCCTAAAGACCAGTATGTAGGGGATCTAGTTTCATCAACTTTTAGTGATGGATGAAATGCGCCTGATGGCGTTAATGATAGTGGAATAATAATAGCTACTGTAAATTGGACAGTGCAGTGAGATTAACAAGAATTTAAGCTTTCTGCACATATAAGACATGTCTATGTAGAGCAGGTATTCCCAGGGGTACGCACAATACCATTGGGGGTACGCCAAATAAAAATGGGATTCACATTTTTTTCTTCACATTTTCAAATAGTCCATTTATATTTTCCAACAGGGCTATACATTTGGGTGAGTTTTTCTTCTCGCCTGAGTAGCCTCATTTCACTGACAAAAATTAATTTAAACCATCTTGTGTTCAGCGAAATAACAACACAATGTCAAATACAGGTAACCTAGTCAAATAATGAACATCCAATCACATTAACCGTTACTCTCTCGCAGGAATACCACTAACGGTCCATATGTAGCTGCTGCTCATGTTGGCATCTATACTGATGGCGCAAAAGCCATGACAGGGAGACATAGTGGAGAGGTAACGCGCGTGCAAGCAGTTGCTCCCAACTCCACTTGGGTACACTGCAGCATCCACCAAGAGGCTCTTGCTGCCAAGGGAATACTTGACAGCTTGAAAGACATTTTGGACACTACAGTGAAAATGGTTAACTTTGTTAAAGCAAGGCACTCTTGTGTATTTTCTGCACTATGCAATGATATAGGCAGCGACCATGTAACGCTTTTACAACTGGTGGTTATCAAGGGGCAAAGTATTGACACCTTTTTTTAATTGAGAGACGAGCTTAAAGTTTTCTTTACTGACCATAATTTTCACTTGTCTGACCACTTGCATGATGACGAGTTTCTCATACGACTGGCCTATCTGGGTGATGTTTTTTCTCACCTGAATGATCTGAATCTAGGATTATAGGGACTGTCAGCAACTATATTCAATGTGTGGGACAAAATTGAGGCTATGATCAAGAAGTTGAAGCTCTTCTCTGTCTGCATTAACAAGGACAACACACAGGTCTTTCCATCATTGTATGATTTTTTTGGTGTGCAAATGAACTCAAGCTTATGGAAAATGTCAAATGTGATATAGCGAAGCACCTGAGTGAGTTGGGTGCACAATTATGTAGGTACTTTCCCGAAACGGATGACACAAACAACTGGATTCGTTATCCCTTTCATGCCCTGCCTCCAGTCCACTTACCGATATCTGAACAAGAGAGCCTCATCAAAATTTCAAAAAGCGGTTCTGAGAAAATTTTATTTGATCAGAAGTACTGCCAGATTTCTGGATTGGGCTGCGCTCAGAGTATCCTGCCTTAGCAAATCACTCTGTTAAGATACTGATGCCCTTTGCAACCACGTACCTATGTGAGAGTGGATTCTCGGCCCTCACTAGCATGAAAACTAAATACAGGCACAGACTGTGTGTGGAAAATGATTTAACCTGTCTGGGAACCTTGCGTCCCACCCTAGTCAACAGCCAGTGGAATCGCGTCGCGCGAAATACAAATACCTCATAAATGCTATAACTTCAATTTCATATGACTATTTTACACCATTTTATAGATACACCTCTCCTGAATCGAACCACGTTGTCCGATTTCAAAAAGGCTTTATAGCGAAAGCAAAACATTAGATTATGTTAGGAGAGTACCCAGCCAAAAATAATCACACTGCCATTTTCAAAGGAACTAGCATGCATCACAAATACCCAAAACACAGCTAAATGCAGCACTAACCTTTGACAATCTTCATCAGATGACACTCCTAGGACATCATGTTACACAATACATGCATTTTTTGTTCGATAAAGTTCATATTTATATATAAAAACAGCATTTTACATCGGCGCGTGACATTCAGAAAATATTTTCCCTCAAATGCTTCCGGTGAATCAGCGCTACAATTTACAAAATTACTATTTGAAAACATTGTTAAAATTTAATATTGTCATTCAAAGAATTATAGATTAACATCTCGTGAATGCAACCGCATTGCCAAATTTAAAAATAACTTTACTGGGAAATCACACTTTGCAATAAACGAGGTCCTATGCTCAGAAAAATAGGCTAGGCGATACAGGTTAGCGCCATCTTGGAACCATCTAAAATCAATTTTCTATTGTAAATATTCCCTTACCTTTGATTATCTTCATCAGAAGGCACTTCCAGGTATCCCAGGTCCTCAACAAATGTAGTTTTGTTCAAAAAAGTTAATAATTGATGTCCCAATAGCTCCTTCTTGTTAGCGCGTTCCGAAGGCTACTCATAATGTACGAGGCGCACGGGACTTGTCGTCACGAATGTGCAAAAAATATATATTTACGTTCGTTCAAACATGTCAAACGTTGTAAAACATAAATCTTTAGGGCCTTTTTCAATCAGAGCTTCAATAATATTCAAGGCGGACGATTGCATTGTCTTACTAAACGTTTCGGAATGAAAGGGTACCCACGCGTCATAGTAGTAATGGCCCTCCCTCTATGACCAACTTTCCAAGCCTCTCTTTCGGTCAGTTTTTACCGGAGAAGACTCAAACCACTTTGTAAAGACTGTTGACATCTAGTGGAAGCATTAGGAAGTGCTAAATGAATCCTTACTCACAGTGTGTTTCATAGGCAAAGTGTTGAAGGTGATTCCACAAATCAGATTTCCACTTCCTGCATGGAATCTTCTCAGGTTTTGGCCTGCCATATGAGTTCTGTTATACTCACAGACACCATTCAAACAGTTTTAGAAACTTTAGAGTGTTTTCTATCCAAATCTACTAATTATATGCATATTATATGCATATTCTAACCAGATTAAATCGGGTACATTGTTTATCCGGCCGTGCAAATACTGCCCCCTAGCCCCGGCTCTCTCCAATACAACCCAACATTGTAGAGTTATGTGCATCCTTTCAGGCATAACCTTCTCATTAACCTGTGATGAGTTGTTCACAATTTTCAATGAGCAAATAAGGTTTTATATGTAAGATGGTTAAATAAAAATCATTTTATTGATTATCCTTATATCATTATTTGTGCCTTGGTCTTGTAAGAACTCTTTGTCACTTCCCACGAGCTGGCTTGTGACAAAAACTCACACTCATTCTTATGTTTAAAAGACAGCTTTTCATCTATCCAGATGCCCAGATATTTGTAAGCAGGAACACGATCTAAAGTACATTTGCTTAAATCATCATTGTTATTTTCATGCGCTATAAAGAACAATATATACTTAGTTTTACCTGCATTCAATACTAATTTCAGGTCAATAAAGTTTTTCTGTAATACAATGAAGGCAGGCTGTAGTTCAGATAGAGCCTGGTCAACTGTGGGGGCAATAGCCTACACAACAGTATCATCGGCATACAAGTGCAGGTCAAATGTTTTTACAGACAAGTTGTTAATGTAAACTGTAAAAAATACAGGACCCAGAATTGACCCCTGCGGGACACCTTTCGTAATATCCAGGAAACCTGATTTAACACCATCAGTAGATACACATTGAGTTATATCTGTCAAGTAATTTTTAAACCAGTTACATGCAGCCAGGTCTAGGCTAATTGAGGAAAGCCTCTGAATAAGCAGTGAGTGATCAACAGTATCAAAAGCCTTTGACAGGTCAATGAAGAGGCAGCACAATGTTGCCTTTTGTCCATCCAGTTAAAAACGTTATTTATAATTAGGTATGCAGCAAAGATAGTGCTATAAATTGGTCTAAAACCTGACTGATGCACATTTAGAATACATTCAAAGATTAGAATGATCTTAGCTGAAAATTAATCAAGGATTCTAATATTTTAGCTAGGCAAGAAAGTTTAGAAATAGGGCGGTAATTATTTAGGTCACAGAGGTCACCACCTTTGTGAAGGGGGAGTACATGGGCCGCCTTCCAAACCTTGGGGATAGTACCAGATATAATCATCAGGTAAAACATATGTGCGAAAGATTCAACAGTCAGGGGGCCAGAGAACTGCAGCAACAGTGGATCAAGCATATCAGCCCCAGTGGATCTTTTTACATCAATCTTTAACAATACATCTAGCACATCACAGATAAAAAAAATTGTATTAATAATGGTGGAATGATGGCGTCAAGGATGGTGGCATGACGGTGTCAATGATGGTGTTATTGATGGTGCCAATGATGGTGGAATGATGGTGTCAATGATGGTGTCAATTATGGTGGAATGATGGTGACTGATGCTATCAATGATGTTGGAATGATGGTGTCAATGATGTTGGAATGATGGTGTCAATGATTGTGAAATTATGGTGGAATGCTGTGTCAATGATGGTGGAATGATGGTGTCAATGATGGGGAATGATGGTGTCAATGATGGTGGAATGGTGTGCCAATGATTGTGGCATGATGGTGTCAATGATGGTGGAATGATGTGCTAATGACGGTGGAATGATTGTGGTCAAGGATGGTGGAATGACGGTGTCAATGATGGTAGAATGAAGGTGTCAATGATGGTGAATGATGAGTGGTTTGGTGACAGTGTGAACGGCGTGTGAGTTTATGATGTGGTGAGGTTTGTGATAGATCGGTGTTTCCCAAACCTGACCTCGAGCCCTTCCATTCCACCTATTGTAACTGTGTGTCACGCTCGTCGTACGAACTGGAAGCATACTCCGACCAACGTGCAGCGTGATCTGGGTTCCACATATTTTATTTAAGTGAACCGCACAAAACAACAAAGCCTAAACGATACGTGACGCTCATAGGCAACTACACAGAAACAAGATCCCACAAAACACAATGGGGAAATGGCTGCCTAAATATGATCCCCAATCAGAGACAACGATAAACAGCTGCCCCTGATTGGGAATCATACCAGGCCAACATAGAAATAAATAACCTAGACTAGAACACCCCCCCTAGTCACACCCCGACCAAACCAAAATAGAGAATAAAAAGGCTCTCTATGGTCAGGCGTGACACTGTGCTTGTGGATTAGTGAAACATTTGAATCAGGTGGGCTGCTAGTACTGAAATATATTCAACATTTATTTGGTCTTCATATTGTGAAAAAGCTCAAAATAAAAAATGTCAAATGTATTTGCCAGTTGTAATGAATACATGGGAATTATTTTCCACAAGCTTTGACGACTGTGTGCTGTCCCTGTGATGGCCTGTGGCTTGGTGACAAAGTTATAATCACATGTCACATTTGATCCATCAACAATGGTAGATGAATATACACCCTAGTAAATACTATAATACACTCTGCCCACAGCCAGCTGGGTGACTGGGATGGGCACTGTATCAACATGGTTGTCAATCTGATCAAAGAGCCTAGTCACTGTCTCATGACTGATGTGTGTGCGTGTTTGCATTCGTGCGTGTGTGAGCGAGCCTTGTGACCCTTAGTTACCTCATCTGACACATTTATTAAAGTTACTCCTGATGGGTTGAAACCCATTAACCGAGATGTATCCCTTGCTAGCCTTAACCAGCCATTGATTACGTGGATGGTGAAAGCATTGGAGGAGATCTCTACATTTATATTAATCCATCTCTATATTGATCTGTGGTGCTGTGGGACCAATATTGACGTGGGTTTGCGGGTTGGAAGACATTTAAGGGACAGATAATATACCGTTGAGGGTGATAGAAGAGGAGTAAGATAGGGATGTATTTTATTGATAGAGTTAGAGGTGTATAGTATTGATGAGGAGGCTGATGTGTGGTATATGGTCGTGACTGTCAGTCTCGGTTAAGGTTGTGGTTATTCAGTTCCTCTCAGTACCATTCTATCCTACTATCTTTTCTTTATTTGACCATTGAAGTCATGAGGTTGAAATGTTTTTGACACAGACCACAGTCACCACACTGGATGTAAAGTTGATGCAATGTGTTTACAATCTACTATTATTTGAAATGGTCAACATTATTAGTGACTATAACTGATCTGTCTACTCCATCGAAGAATATGCTGGTCCTATTACTATTCCAGTGAGCACAAGATGTTAAAATACATCATACGTATTTTCAACCAAAAATACGTATTTTCAATATCCTTTGCTCATAGGGATGAGTGTAGTGTAGGGGTGGGAACGCCAGTCCTCAGGGGCTTGATTCGTGTCACAATTTTGACCCAGCCCCAGCTAACATACCTGACTCCAAGAATCATGATCTTCAGTTTAGAATGCAATTAGTTTAATCAGATGTGTTTGCTAGGGATGCGGAAAATGTGTGACCACTCTGGCCTCCGAGGACTGGTGTTGCCCATCCCTGCTGTAATGGGTACAGACAGTCAGGAGAGACACAGACCCTGTGGAGGATTCCTAGGTTATTATTAGCAGGTCTAGCAGTCAGATTCACCAGAGGACTTTGATGAATCAAATCAAATTAAGAAAAAGTTGCTTACATGCGCTGAACTCAACTGGTGTAAATTTTACCGTGAATATGGAATCATGTAGTAATGTATGTTATATTTGAAGTAGCCACCCTTTGCCTTGATGACAGCTTTGCACACTCTTGACATTCTCTCAACCAGCTTCAGGAGTTAGTCACCTGGAATGCATTTCAATTAACAGGTGTGCTTGTTAATTTATTTCCTTAATGCGTTTGAGCCAATCAGTTGTGTTGTGACAAGGTAGGGGTGGTATACAGAATATATCCCTATTTGGTTAAAGACCAAGTCCATATTAGTCCTGGGGCTCCCGGGTGGTGCAGCGGTCTAAGGCATTGCATCTCAGTGCTGGAGGCGTCACTGCAGACACCCTGTTTCGAATCCAGGCTGTATCACAACCGTCCACAGGGTATGGCATGGCGTTGCAAAATGGAGTGATAGCCTTCCTTCTTCAAGATCCCTTTAACCCAGTACAAATCTCCCACTTTACCACCACCAAAGCACCCCCAGACCATCACATTGCTTCCACCATGCTTGACAGATGGCTCAACCACTCCTCCAGCATCTTTTAATTTTTTCTGCATCTCACGAATGTTCTTTGTGATCCGAACATCTCAAACTTAGATTAGTCTGTCCATAACACTTTTTTTCCAATCTTCCTCTGTCCAGTGTCTGTGCTCTTTTGCCCATCTTAATCTTTTATTTTTATTGGCCAGTCTGAGATATGGCTTTTTCTTTGCAACTCTGTCTAGAATGCCAGCATCCCGGAGTCGCTTCTTAACTTTTGATGTTGAGACTGGTGTTTTGCGGGTACTATTTAATGAAGCTGCCAGTTGAGGACTTGTAGGGCGTATGTTTCTCAAGCTAGACACTAATGTACTTGTCCTCTTGCTCAGTTGTGCACCGGGGTCTCCCAATCCTCTTTCTATTCTGGTTAGAGCCAGTTTGCGCTGTTCTGTGAAGGGAGTAGTACACAGTGTTGTACGAGATCTTCAGTTTCTTGGCAATTTCTCACATGGAATAGCCTTCATTTCTCAGAACAAGAATAGACTGACGAGTTTCAGAAGAAAGTTCTTTGTTTCTGGCCATTTTGAGCCTGTAATCGAACCCACAAATGCTGATGCCCCAGATACTCAACTAGTCTAAAGAAGGCCAGTTTTAATGCTCTTTAATCAGGACAACAGTTTTCAGCTGCGCTAACATAATCGCAAAGGGGTTTTCTAATGATCAATTAGCCTTTTAAAATTATAACTTGGATTAGCTAACACAACGTGCCATTGGAACACAGGAGTGATGGTTTGTAATGGCTTGGTAGTCGTGGTGAAGGAATGAGGCACAGGAAGCAGCGAGCACAGGGTAGTGGGGTATTTAATGTACACTCACACACAAAACAAATATTCCCAAACACTGGGGAGAAAACACACACGGCGTAAAACAGCGCCGACACGAACATGAGCCGTCAGTAACGAAATAATCCCGCACAACACGGAAGCGGACCAGCTAAAGTAAATAGCCCCGCTAATTACCCAAACTAAACACAAGTGCACAAAACCAAAAAAAAGGAAAACCAAAAAAGGCAATCAGTGGTAGCTAATAGGCCGGTGACGACGACCGCCGGGCGCCACCCGAGCAGGAGGGGGCGCCACCGTCAGTGGGAATCGTGACATGGTTGCTGATAATGGGCCTATGTATATATTCCATAACAAATCAGCCGTTTCCAGCTACAATAGTCATACAATAGTCATTAACAATGTCTACACTGTATTTCTGATCAATTTGCCACAGGAAAAGAAGACCCAGAGGTACCTTTGCTGCAGAGGATAAGCTTATTAGGGTTAACTGCACCTCAGACTGCAGCCTAAAGAAATTCTTCAAAGAGTTCAAATAACAGACATCTCAACATCAACTTTTCAGAGGAGATTGAGTGAATCAGGCTTTCATGGTTGAATTGCTGCAAAGAAACCACTACTAAAGGACACCAATAAGAAGAAGAGACTTGCTTGGGGCAAGAAACATGAGCAATGGACATTAGACCGGTGGAAATCTGTCCTTTGGTCTGATGAGTCCCAATTTGAGATTTTTGGTTCCAACCACCGTGTTTTTGTGAGACGCAGAGTAGGTGAACTGATGATCTCTGCATGTGTGGTTCCCACCGTGAAGCATAAAAAAAGCACCTTTATTTAACCTGGTAGGCAAGGTGGAGGAGGTGTGATGGTGTGGGGGTGCTTTGCTTGTGACACTGTCTGTGATTTATTTAGAATTCAAGGCACACTTAACCAACATGGCCACCACAGTATTCTGCAGTGAAACGCCATCCCATCTCGGACTATCATTTGTTTTTCAACAGGACAATGACCCAGAACACACCTCCAGGCTGTGTAAGGGCTATTTGACCAAGGAGAGTGATGGAGGGCTGCATCAGATGACCTGGCCTCCACAATCACCCGACCTCAACCAACTGAGATGGTTTGGGATAAGTTGGATCGCAGAGTGAAGGAAAACCAGCCAACAAGTGCTCAGCATATGTGGGAACTCCTTCAAGACAGTTGGAAAAGCATTCCTCGTGAAGCTGGTTGAGAGAATACCAAGACTGTGCAAAGCTGTCATCAAGGCAATGCGTGGCTTCTTTGAAGAATCTAAAATATAACATATATTTTGATTTGTTTAACACTTTTTTGGTTACTACATGATTCAATATGTATTATTTCATAGTTTTGATGTCTTCACTAGTTAAAATAAAGAAAAACCCTTGAATGAGTAGGTGTGTCCAAACTTTTGACTGGTACTGTATATGGTGTTTATATATAGTCTAGTGAGTGTGTATATGGTGTGTATATATAGTCTAGTGAGTATGTGTATATAGTCTGCTGAGTGTGTATATGGTGTGTATATATAGTCTAGTGAGTGTGTATATGGTGTGTATATATAGTCTAGTGAGTGTGTATATGGTGTGTATATATAGTCTAGTGAGTGTGTATATGGTGTGTATATATAGTCTAGTGAGTGTGTATATGGTGTGTGTATATGGTGTGTATATATATATAGTCCAGTGAGTGTGTATATGGTGTGTATATATAGTCTAGTGAGTGTGTATATGGTGTGTATATATAGTCTAGTGAGTGTGTATATGGTGTGTATATATAGTCTAGTGAGTGTGTATATGGTGTGTATATATAGTCTAGTTAGTGTGTATATGGTGTGTATATATAGTCTAGTGAGTGTGTATGTGGTGTGTATATATAGTCTAGTGAGTGTGTGTATATATAGTCTAGTGAGTGTGTATATGGTGTGTATATATAGTCTAGTGAGTGTGTGTATATATAGTCTAGTGAGTGTGTATATGGTGTGTATATATAGTCTAGTGAGTGTGTATATGGTGTGTATATATAGTCTAGTGAGTGTGTGTATGGTGTGTATATATAGTCTAGTGAGTGTGTATATGGTGTGTATATATAGTCTAGTGAGTGTGTATATGGTGTGTATATATAGTCTAGTGAGTGTGTATATGGTGTGTATATATAGTCTAGTTAGTGTGTATATGGTGTGTATATATAGTCTAGTGAGTGTGTGTATATATAGTCTAGTGAGTGTGTATATGGTGTGTATATATAGTCTAGTGAGTGTGTGTATATATAGTCTAGTGAGTGTGTATATGGTGTGTATATATAGTCTAGTGAGTGTGTATGTGGTGTGTATATATAGTCTAGTGAGTGTGTGTATATATAGTCTAGTGAGTGTGTATATGGTGTGTATATATAGTCTAGTGAGTGTGTGTATATATAGTCTAGTGAGTGTGTATATGGTGTGTATATATAGTCTAGTGAGTGTGTATATGGTGTGTATATATAGTCTAGTGAGTGTGTGTATGGTGTGTATATATAGTCTAGTGAGTGTGTATATGGTGTGTATATATAGTCTAGTGAGTGTGTATATGGTGTGTATATATAGTCTAGTGAGTGTGTATATGGTGTGTATATATAGTCTAGTTAGTGTGTATATGGTGTGTATATATAGTCTAGTGAGTGTGTATGTGGTGTGTATATATAGTCTAGTGAGTGTGTATATGGTGTGTATATATAGTCTAGTGAGTGTGTGTGTATATATAGTCTAGTGAGTGTGTATATGGTGTGTATATATAGTCTAGTGAGTGTGCGTAGGGTCAGTGCAGATAGAGTCAGTGCAGATAGTTTGGGTACCATAAATTGACTATTTAGCAGCCTTATGGATTGACCCAATTACTGTGTTTAATTAAGTGACTTCCTCAGTAACAAGCCAGTTAATTAAGAGATTACAGCTGGGTTATTGGGAGAGGGGGATGTGGAGAGGAGGACCCGGAGAGGGGATGTGGAGAGGAGGACCTGGAGAGGGGGATGTGGAGTGGGGGATGTGGAGAGGAGGACCCGGAGAGGGGGACCTGGAGAGGGGGATGTGGAGAGGAGGACCTAGAGAGGAGGACCCGGAGAGGGGGACCTGGAGAGGAGGACCCGGAGAGGGGGACGTGGAGAGGAGGACCTGGAGAGGGGGATGTGGAGAGGAGGACCTGGAGAGGGGGATGTGGAGAGGAGGACCTGGAGAGGAGGACCTGAAGAGGGGGATGTGGAGAGGGGGATGTGGAGAGGGGGATGTGGAGTGGGGGATGTGGAGAGGAGGACCTAGAGAGGAGGACCTGGAGTGGGGGATGTGGAGAGGAGGACCTGGAGAGGGGGATGTGGAGAGGAGGACCTGGAGAGGGGGATGTGGAGAGGAGGACCTGGAGAGGGGGATGTGGAGAGGAGGACCTGGAGAGGGGGATGTGGAGAGGAGGACCCGGAGAGGGGGATGTGGAGAGGAGGACCTGGAGAGGGGGACCTGGAGAGGGGGATGTGGAGAGGAGGACCTGGAGAGGAGGACCTGGAGAGGAGGACCTGGAGAGGGGGATGTGGAGAGGAGGACCCGGAGAGGGGGATGTGGAGAGGAGGACCCGGAGAGGGGGATGTGGAGAGGAGGACCTGGAGAGGAGGATGTGGAGAGGAGGACCCGGAGAGGGGGATGTGGAGAGGAGGACCTGGAGAGGAGGACCCGGAGAGGGGGATGTGGAGAGGAGGACCTGGAGAGGGGGATGTGGAGAGGGGGACCTGGAGAGGGGGATGTGGAGAGGGGGATGTGGAGAGGAGGACCTGGAGAGGAGGACCCGGAGAGGGGGATGTGGAGTGGGGGATGTGGAGAGGAGGACCTAGAGAGGAGGACCTGGAGAGGGGGATGTGGAGAGGAGGACCTGGAGAGGGGGATGTGGAGAGGGGGACCTGGAGAGGGGGATGTGGAGAGGAGGACCTGGAGAGGGGGATGTGGAGAGGAGGACCCGGAGAGGGGGATGTGGAGAGGAGGACCTGGAGAGGGGGATGTGGAGAGGAGGACCTGGAGAGGGGGATGTGGAGAGGGGGACCTGGAGAGGGGGATGTGGAGAGGAGGACCTGGAGAGGGGGATGTGGAGAGGAGGACCTGGAGAGGGGGATGTGGAGAGGAGGACCCGGAGAGGGGGATGTGGAGAGGAGGACCCGGAGAGGGGGATGTGGAGAGGAGGACCTAGAGAGGGGGACCTGAAGAGGGGCTGGAGGTGTGAAGGGTAGAATGAGAGCTGCAGGTCAAACTCTCCAGACACTGGGGAAAGAATAGACAATACAGTATTGTGCCTGGCAATATGCTGTCTGACTTTGGATGTCTAAGTAAAAAACATCCAAAATAATGTCTCTATCTCAAAGATGTTGAATGGTATGCTGCTATGCACCAACATTGGCAAACCGCAAATCCCTCCTTCACTCTCTCTCTCTCTGGCTCTAGTATACCAACTTTAATTCCATTTCAGTTCTAGCTATGTGATTATGCTGTATGTTCTGGTCTTGAATGTTCACCATGTTAGACACACAATGCTTTTCCACAGAAGAATGTTCCGGACAAAGAATTTGAATTAGAATCCATTCTGATTCTGTGGTTCCGGTGACGTCATCAGTCTTCTATTTCTCTGTTGTTCTCTTAACACTTTTCTCATTACCGCAGTGTCCTCATCAAGGCTAGGAAATGTAAAACAAATGACTAATCTCGAGGAAAGAGTTAAATCTGGATTATTTACGCATTGACGATTATTTTTGTCTGTCTAGGCCTCTCCCTCTACTTTAAAGGCTAGTAAGTGCAATGATAACACAATACGTTGGACTAAAGTGCAAGTAATTCCTGTTTTTCTTTTATCATAATTTTCCTATGCTTGTAGAGGGCTTTTCTGACAGTTACAATAGCTGCAATTCCTCTAAATATTTGTCCTTATGCATGTATATATACTCTAGTGAGTGTGTATATGGTGTGTGTCTATATAGTCTAGTGAGTGTGTGTATATGTCACGTCCTGACCAGTAATAGGGGTTATTTGTTATTATAGTTTGGTCAGGACGTGGCAGGGGGTATTTGTTTTACATTTACATTTACATTTAAGTCATTTAGCAGACGCTCTTATCCAGAGCGACTTACAAATTGGTGCATTCACCTTATGATATCCAGTGGAACAACCACTTTACAATAGTGCATCTAGGTGGTTCAGGGTGTGTTTGAGTATGTGTTTATGTAGAGGGGTGTTTGATTTATTAGTCCGGGGTTTTTTGGTTAAGTTCTATGTATATTTCTATGTCTGTGTTGGGTTTTTAGATCTATGTTTAGGTATTGGGATTGGGGCCTTCAATTGGAGGCAGCTGTTTATCGTTGCCTCTGATTGAAGGTCCTATATTTAGGAGTATGTTTGTTATTGGAATTGTGTGAGGTTGTTCTTTGCACTGCTGTGTTTAGCCTGCAAGACTGTTAGTTTGTTCGGTTATTGTTTTGATTATTTAAGTGTTCAAAATAAAAGTGAAAATGAGCACTCGACCCGCTGCGCTTTGGTCCACTTACTACGACGACCGTGACAGTATATATAGTCTAGTGAGTGTGTATATGGTGTGTATATATAGTCTAGTGAGTGTGTATATGGTGTGTATATATACTCTAGTGAGTGTGTATATGGTGTGTGTATATATAGTCTAGTGAGTGTGTATATGGTGTGTATATAGTCTAGTGAGTGTGTATATGGTGTGTATATATAGTCTAGTGAGTGTGTATATGGTGTGTATATAGTCTAGTGAGTGTGTGTGTATATATAGTCTAGTGAGTGTGTATATTGTGTGTATATATAGTCTAGTGAGTGTGTATATGGTGTATATATATAGTCTAGTGAGTGTGTGTGTATATGGTGTGTATATATAGTCTAGTGAGTGTGTATGGTGTGTATATATAGTCTAGTGAGTGTGTATATGGTGTGTATATAGTCTAGTGAGTGTGTATATGGTGTGTATATATAGTCTAGTGAGTGTGTATATGGTGTGTATATAGTCTAGTGAGTGTGTATATGGTGTGTATATATAGTCTAGTGAGTGTGTATATTGTGTGCATATATAGTCTAGTGAGTGTGTATATGGTGTGTGTATATATAGTCTAGTGAGTGTGTATATGGTGTGTATATAGTCTAGTGAGTGTGTGTATGGTGTGTATATAGTCTAGTGAGTGTGTATATGGTGTGTATATATAGTCTAGTGAGTGTGTATATGGTGTGTATATAGTCTAGTGAGTGTGTATATTGTGTGTATATATAGTCTAGTGAGTGTGTGTGTATATGGTGTGTATATATAGTCTAGTGAGTGTGTATATGGTGTGTATATATAGTCTAGTGAGTGTGTATATGGTGTGTATATATAGTCTAGTGAGTGTGTATATGGTGTGTATATATAGTCTAGTGAGTGTGTATATGGTGTGTGTATATATAGTCTAGTGAGTGTGTATATGGTGTGTATATATAGTCTAGTGAGTGTGTATATGGTGTGTATATATAGTCTAGTGAGTGTGTATATGGTGTGTATATATAGTCTAGTGAGTGTGTGTATGGTGTGTATATATAGTCTAGTGAGTGTGTATATGGTGTGTATATATAGTCTAGTGAGTGTGTGTATGGTGTGTATATATAGTCTAGTGAGTGTGTATATGGTGTGTATATATAGTCTAGTGAGTGTGTGTATGGTGTGTATATAGTCTAGTGAGTGTGTATATGGTGTGTATATATAGTCTTGTGAGTGTGTGTATGGTGTGTATATATAGTCTAGTGAGTGTGTATATATAGTCTAGTGAGTGTGTGTATATATAGTCTAGTGAGTGTGTGTATGGTGTGTATATATAGTCTAGTGAGTGTGTATATGGTGTGTATATATAGTCTAGTGAGTGTGTGTGCATATGGTGAGTATATATAGTCTAGTGAGTGTGCGTCGAGTCAGTGCAGATAGTTTGGGTACCATAAATTGACTATTTAGCAGCCTTATGGATTGACCCAATTATCAAATCAAATCAAATGTATTTATATAGCCCTTCGTATATCAGCTGAAATCTCAAAGTGCTGTACAGAAACCCAGCCTAAAACCCCAAACAGCAAGCAATGCATGTGAAAGAGGCACGGTGGCTAGGAAAAACTCCCTAGGAAAAACTCCCTAGAAAGGCCAAAAACCTAGGAAGAAACCTAGAGAGGAACCAGGCTATGAGGGGTGGCCAGTCCTCTTCTGGCTGTGCCGGGTGGATATTATAACAGAACATGGTCAAGATGTTAAAATGTTCATAAATGACCAGCATGGTCAAATAATAATAATCATTGTAGTTGTCGAGGGTGCAACAAGCACGTCCGGTGAACAGGTCAGGGTTCCGTAGCCGCAGGCAGAACAGTTGAAACTGGAGCAGCAGCATGGCCAGGTGGACTGGGGACAGCAAGGAGTCATTATGCCAGGTAGTCCCGAGGCATGGTCCTAGGGCTCAGGTCCTCCGAGAGAAAGAAAGAAAGAGAGAAAGAGAGAATTAGAGAGAGCATATTTAAATTCACACAGGACACCGGATAAGACAAGAGAATACTCCAGATGAAACAGACTGACCCTAGCCCCCCGGCACATAAACTACTGCAGCATAAATACTGGAGGCTGAGACAGGAGGGATCAGAAGACACTGTGGCCCCATCCGATGATACCCCCGGACAGGGCCAAACAGGCAGGATATAACCCCACCCACTTTGCCAAAGCACAGCCCCCACACCACTAGAGGGATGTCTACAACCACCAACTTACCGTCCGAAGACAAGGCCGAGTATAGCCCACAAAAATCTCCGCCATGGCACAACCCAAGTGGGGGGCGCCAACCCAGACAGGAAGACCACGTCAGTGACTCAACCCACTCAAGTGACGCACCCCTCCCATGGACGGCATGGAAGAACACCAGTAAGTCAGTGACTCAGCCCCTGTAATAGGGTTAGAGGCAGAGAATCCCAGTGGAAAGAGGGGAACCGGCAAGGCAGAGACAGCAAGGGCGGTTCGTTGCTCCAGCCTTTCCGTTCACCTTCACACTCCTGGGCCAGACTACACTTAATCATAGGACCTACTGAAGAGATAAGTCTTCAGTAAAGACTTAAAGGTTGAGACTGAGTCTGCGTCTCTCACATGGGTAGGCAGACCATTCCATAAAAATGGAGCTCTATAGGAGAAAGCCCTACCTACAGCCGTTTGCTTAGAAATTCTAGGGACAATTTGGAGGCCTGCGTCTTGTGACCGTAGCGTACGTGTAGGTATGTACGGCAGGACCAAATCGGAAAGATAGGTAGGAGCAAGCCCATGTAATGCTTTGTAGGTTAGCAGTAAAACCTTGAAATCAGCCCTTGCCTTAACAGGAAGCCAGTGTAGGGAGGCTAGCACTGGAGTAATATGATCAAATTTTTTGGTTCTAGTCAGGATTCTAGCAGCCGTATTTAGCACTAACTGAAGTTTGTTTAGTGCTTTATCTGGGTAGCCGGAAAGTAGAGCATTGCAGTAGTCCAGCCTAGAAGTAACAAAAGCATGGATTAATTTTTCTGCGTCATTTTTGGACAGAAAGTTTCTGATTTTTGCAATGTTACGTAGATGGAAAAAAGCTGTCCTTGAAACAGTCTTGATATGTTCTTCAAAAGAGAGATCAGGGTCCAGAGTAACACCGAGGTCCTTCACAGTTTTATTTGAGACGACTGTACAACCATCCAGATTAATTGTCAGATTGAACAAAAGATCTCTTTGTTTCTTGGGACCTAGAACAAGCATCTCTGTTTTGTCCGAGTTTAAAAGTAGAAAGTTTGCAGCCATCCACTTCCTTATGTCTGAAACACAGGCTTCTAGCGAGGGCAATTTTGGAGCTTCACCATGTTTCAATGAAATGTACAGCTGTGTGTCGTCCGCATAGCAGTGAAATTTAACATTATGTTTTCGAATGACATCCCCAAGAGATAAAATATATAGTGAAAACAATAGTGGTCCTAAAACGGAACCTTGAGGAACACCGAAATTTACAATTGATTTGTCAGAGGACAAACCATTCACAGAGACAAACTGATATATTTCCGACAGATAAGATCTAAACCAGGCCAGAACTTGTCCATGTAGACCAATTTGGGTTTCCAATCTCTCCAAAAGAATGTGGTGATCGATGGTATCAAAAGCGGCACTAAGATCTAGGAGCACGAGGACAGATGCAGAGCCTCGGTCTGACGTCATTAAAAGGTCATTTACCACCTTCACAAGTGCAGTCTCAGTGCTATGATGGGGTCTAAAACCAGACTGAAGCGTTTCGTATACATTGTTTGTCTTCAGGAAGGCAGTGAGTTGCTGTGCAACAGCTTTTTCAAAAAATTTTGAGAGGAATGGAAGATTCGATATAGGCCGATAGTTTTTTATAATTTCCATTATCCATGACTTGGAGTGCATTTTCACACTTGGCCACAACCACACCCTGTTCTGATGTCATAATACATTCTTAGAAACTGGGTAGTTTGGGTCCTGGATGCTGATTGGCTGAAAGCTGTGGTACATCAGACAATATACCAGCGGTATGACGCAAAATGACTTGTTTATTGTTCTAATTATGTTGGTAACCAGTTTATAACAGCAATAAGGCACCTCAAGGATTTGTGATATATGGCCAATATACCAAGGCCAAGGGCTGTATCTATGCACTCTGTGCTGCGTTATGGATAAGAACTGCCTTTAGCCGTGGTATATTGGCCATATACCACACCCCTGCGCACCTTATTGCTTAATTATTCTCTTTCTACTCCATTTTCCTTCCTGATGATGCCTTCCTATCGATAGAGACATCGTCAGTCATTCTAAATGTCTGTTTCTCAGGGGTCCCACCATCACACACACACACACACACACACCACACACACACGGGTGCTCAATGGAGTTTGAGAACCCAATGGTGCTTTCAGCACACGGCTCATTTGTCAATCCTATAAGTGGCTCAGACCCAATGGTATTTAACACTGGTACTGGTACTGGCATGGCTGCTTTTGTCTAGTAATGAACTCTCATCGAGGGAGTCTCCCTATTTCTTATCAGTAATGTATCTGGATGAGCTACCCCTGCAACAAGCATACAATAAACAGTTTTAGTGACTAGGTAAGAGCACTTGTTGTCGAGCGAAGAGTGAAAATCTCCAAACCCCTAAAATTGGATGATTTTGTGCCTCTAGGGCATTTCAGACTGCAGATTGAGGACATGTTTCATGTAAAATGGTTTTGTTTTCTATGACTGTGTTTTGTATCTGTCGTGCTTTTGGTATTATATTGATGTGTATATTTTATAGTTACAGGGCTCACCTGGAAAAGAGACCTTGGTAAGACATGACTCCCTGTCAAAATAAAGGTTGAATAAATCAATTAAAGAGTACAGTGTTAATTCCTTGGGCATCTCATATCTCATTTCAATCCCATGTCCCCTTTTCTCACATCCAGACCTTGAGTCTAGAAGTACTAGTGATTTTCAGCCTTTCTTTCCTTTTTCCAGTGCCTTCACTAGCGCCTTCGAGACAGATAATCACGGACTGATTCAGACCGGAGACACCAGTTTAGTGGACTTTCTGGCCAACCAGTGACATCAATCAAGAATTTATTACCTACCAGGTAGAAAAGATAACCAGCAGGGCACTCCAGACCCCCAGGCTGGGTTTTGATTACCCCTGCCATATACAGTCCACATACTGTATGGTCCTTTGTCTATCAAACAGTCCATATACTGTATGGTCCTTTGTCTATCAAGCAGTCCATATACTGTATGGTCCTTTGTCTATCAAACAGTCCATATAGTGTATGGTCCTTTGTCTATCAAACAGTCCATATACTGTATGGTCCTTTGTCTATTAAACAATCCATATACTGTACGGTCCTTGGTCTATCAAACAGTCCATATACTGTAGTTACTCTATAAAACATCCACCAAGAATATCATGCTTCAGCCACAATCTTATTACCTTCTCTTCAACTTGTCTTCCTATGTCTAGCCACGAGCCACAGGCCAAGCTAAAAATCAATAAGGTGGTTTTAAGAGCACACCATCGCCAACCCCTCCTGTGTCCGCCCTGCCAGATCCCTGCGTAGTATTCTTAATTCACTCCCGTACTTAATCACTTGCCACTGCCAGACTTTCTTTAGCTGTTCTAGGGTTGGAGAGAACTGCTATAGAGTGTTAATCAAATGCTGGCACTGTCTTGTACTGCACTCAATGGAATGACGTAGAGTGACAACAATGGACAACACACTGTACTTTTTCTTTGCAGCACTATTTCCCCTTGGCGTCGCAGGTGAATGGTCTGTGCTCCCTGGATATGTTATGTTCTTTTCTGTGTATATATCCATGTCTCATACAGAAGAGACTGTTGATTTGTTGTACACTTTTAGGTTATATGGAAAATGCATGGGAATGTTTGTGATGCTGCATTGGGGCCTGCATTTCCCATTGGCACACTAAACCCAATACAGTTCTTGAAAAGCTAAAAACACAGGGGAGAGACTACTGTCAAGATAACTACTTTTCCCTTTTGTTATCTGGGTTCATTCACACATATTCTACAATCATACTCATCCTTTAAGCTACCCAGGAAAGGGCTGAAAATAGCCCATATTAATATATGTATCCTTATAAGGTTAATGAAATCAATAAATTACTAACATCAGATAACATTCATATATTAGCCATTTCTGAGACTCACTTAAATAATTCATTTGATGATACAGCAGTAGCAATACAAGGATATAACATCTATAGAAGAGACAGAAATGCTTATGGGGGAGGTGTTGCTGTATATATTCAGAGCCATATCCCTGTAATACTTATAGAAGATGTTATGTCAAGTGTTATTGAGGTGTTGTGGTTGGAGGTTCACTTGGCACATCTAAAGCCTTTTCTTTTGGGGTGTTACTATAGGCCACCATGTGCTAACAGTCAGTATCTAAATAATATGTGTGAAATGCTTGATAGTGTATGTGATGTAAACAGAGAGGTCTACTTTCTTGGGGACCTGAATATTGACTGGTTTTCATCAAGCTGTCTGCTCAAGAGGAAGCTTCTCACTGTAACCAGTGCCTGTAATCTGGTTCAGGTTATTAATCAACCTACCAGGGTGTTTACAGGAACATGATCATCGACATGTATCTGTAGTGGTCTGGGTGTAGCTGGTGGAGAGGCGTCGGGCGCAGGACAGCAGAGATGAGTAACACAAGTAACTTTACTCAAATATTCTAATAACATGTCGTAATACCAAGCCCACAATAACGGACCGAACACACATAAAACAATCACGCACAAAAACCATGGGGAAAACAGAGGGTTAAATAATGAACATGTAATTGGGGAATTGAAACCAGGTGTGTAAGACAAAGACAAAAGGAAAATGAAAAGTGGATTGGCGTTGGCTAGACGGCCGGTGACATCGACCGCCGAACGCCGCCCGAACAAGGAGAGGGACCGACTTCGGTGTGTTACGAACCGGCTCAGAGTTCGCAACAAAAGGGAGACAACGTGGAGACAAGGAGTAACAAAAATATATATTTATTAGATACCATAACTAGCACAACCAAAAACAAGGTGTCTGCATGGAGAGAGTCTCCCCAATGACTGTGGAAGTGGTGTCTTTATCCTGGGACACACCCGAGCCCAGGTGTTTCCCATCTAACTGACGACCCTTCCAACTCCGCCCACTGGCATCCTAATAAGGAACAAGAGCAAAGAGAGAAAATACAGCAGACAGAGTGGGAGGGTCGTCACACACCCCCCCATAAAACCGGGGACCAACAAGGGCCCCGGAACAACGTACCAGCCTCTGCGTCCCAAATTGACACCGGCCTCTGCGTCCCAAATTGACACCGGCCTCTGCGTCCCAAATTGACACCGGCCTCTGCGTCCCAAATTGACACCGGCCTCTGCGTCCCAAATTGACACCGGCCTCTGCGTCCCAAATTGACACCGGCCTCTGCGTCCCAAATTGACACCGGCCTCTGCGTCCCAAATTGACACCGGCCTCTGCGTCCCAAATTGACACCGGCCTCTGCGTCCCAAATTGACACCGGCCTCTGCGTCCCAAATTGATGAGGCTACATGTTCACCTTCCACTTGCCCCAGCCAACCTCCTTCTCCCCAGACCTCAGCAACCTTCGCGCACAGGAAGCAACATTTAAGAGGAAAGGAGAACACAAGACCAGGAGGGAACAGACAGGAATGTTAGAACATGACAAAACAATGGTCAGTCACATAACACTCAGGAACAGGGCACACAAGAGACCGTATTCGCTACAAACGCAAACAACATCTCCCAACGATTCATAGTCACTCCAACGATTCATAGTCATTCCAACGATTACTCCAACGATTCAGCTGAGCACACCAGACCACAACAAGAGAATACAATCACACCGGGCACCACAGAAAAGAGATGAGAAATGGAGCTTCCCCAAAACCTACAATAACTCAACCCTAGTCTTCATGCAGATTTGCGGTGGGTAATTATGCACTGTAGCCCGCTGGCGAGGAAGTAACCCCCCAGCACGCTGGTAGATTCCACCAAGCCACGGATGTGCCCCCGAGACAACTGCTCAGTCCACAGACACCACACAAAAATAACAAACATTAAGAATGCCCAACATATTCCAAAATGAAACACGTCGCTAAGCCTATCAGGGGAAAAAGGCTATAGCTCCGGATAGTAAGTTTCACTACCCTATCCAAATCTCCCACCGAGGTACACAGCTGATTGTACTCACCTCCTCAGACCAATGTCCCAACAGCAAGTAGAACAAACGTTTCCAGGGTGGGCAGGGCCTGGAAACTAACCAAGGTACTCTCTCCAACACAGCACACAAACCAAACAAACAAAAGCAACCAGTACTGAGCACCAAACTCAAACTAACAAAATCTAGAAACAAAGTACCTACGGAATTTAACATACCTCCACGTTTTCTCCCAAACACAATCCGTTCAAGATCCCGGATGAGCTCCCACTTGTTACGAACCGGCTCAGAGTTCGCAACAAAAGGGAGACAACGTGGAGACAAGGAGTATCAAAAATATATATTTATTCGATACCATAACTAGCACAACCAAAAACAAGGTGTCTGCATGGAGAGAGTCTCCCCAATGACTGTGGAAGAGGTGTCTTTATCCTGGGACACACCCGAGCCCAGGTGTTTCCCATCTAGCTGGCGACCCTTCCAACTCCGCCCACTGGCATCCTAATAAGGAACAAGAGCAAAGAGAGAAAATACAGCAGACAGAGTGGGAGGGTCGTCACAGGTGGAAGTCGTGACAGTATCGATCACATTTTTTCTAATACTGTAGAACTTAGTTCTAAAGCTGTATCCGTACCCATTGGAATCAGTGATCACAATATAGTGGCTATATCCAGGAAAGCCAAAGTTCCAACAGTTGGGCCTAAAATAGTGTATAAGAGATTGTACAAAATATTTCTCTGTGACTCTTATGTGGATGATGTTAAATATGTTTGTTGGTCTGATGTGATTCATGAGGAGCATCCAGACGCTGCACTTGATGAATTTATGAAATTGCTTCTTCCAATTATTGATGAACATGCACCTGTTAAGAAACTGACTGTTAGAAATGTTAAGGCTCCATGGCTTGATGAGAAATTGAACAACTGTATGGTTGAAAGAGATGGAGCAAAAAGAGTAGCTAATGAGTCTGGCTGCACATCTGACTGGCTGACTTACTGCAAATTGAGAAATTATGTGACTAAACTCAGCAAAAAGAAGAAGAAACTGTATTATGAGGCCAAGATCAATGATATAAAGAATGATGGAAAAAAACTTTGGAGTACTTTAAATGAAATTATGGGCAGAAAGACAAATTCAACTCCATCTTTCATCAAATCAGATGGCTTATTCATCACAAAACCATTTGCCAATTATTTTAATGATTATTTCATTGGCAAAGTGGGCAAACGTAGGCAGGAAATGCCAACAATGAACAGTGAGCAATTGTATTCATGCATAAAAAAAACAAATAATGAAAGAAAAACATTGCAAGTTTGAATTTTGTAAAGTTAGTGTGTGAGAGATGGGGAAATTATTGTTATCGATCAATAATGAAAAACCTACTGGCATTGACAACATGGATGGAAAGCTACTGAGGATGGTAGCTGACTCTATAGCCACTCCTATCTGTCATATCTTTAATCTGAGCCTAGAGGAAAGTCTTTGTCCTCAGGCATGGAAGGAAGGCAAAGTAATTTCGCTACCCAAGAGCGGTAAAGCAGCCTCTACTGGTTTTAACAGCAGACCTATAAAGTTGCTGCCAGCTCTTAGCAAACTATTGGAAAAAATTGTGTTTGACCAAATACAATGCTATTTCTCTGTAAACAAATGAACAACAGACTTTCAGCATGCTTATAGAGAAGGGCACTCAACATGTACTGCACTGAAACAAATGACTGATGATTGGTTGAAATACATTGATAATAAGAAGATTGTGGGAGCTGTACTGTTAGATTTCAGTGCAGCCTTTGATATTATTGACCATAACTTGTTGTTGAAAAACGTATGTGTTATGGCTTTTCAACCTCTGCCATATTGTGGATTCAGAGCTATCTATCGAATAGAACTCAGAGGGTTTTCTTTAATGGAAGCTTCTCTAATGTCAAACATGTAAAGTGTGGTGTACCGCAGGGCAGCACTCCAAGCCCTCTACTCTTTTCTATTTTCCCCAATGACCTGCCACTGGCATTAAACAAAGCATGTGTGTCCATGTATGCTGATGATTCAACCGTATACACATCAGCAACCACAGCTAATGAAGTCACTGAAACCCTTAACAAAGAGTTGCAGTCTGTTTTGGAATGGGTGGCCTGTAATAAACTGGTTCTGAACATCTCTAAAACTAAGAGCATTGTATTTGGTACAAATCAATCCTTAAATTCTAGATAATGAATGGTGTGGCTGTTGAACAAGTTGAGGAGACTAAATTACTTGCTGTTATTTTAGATTGTAAACAGTCATGCTCAAAACATATAGATTCAATGGTTGTAAAGATGGGGAGAGTGCTGTCCGTAATAAAGAGACGCTCTGCTTTTTTGACACCACACTCCAAAAAGTAAGTTTTGCAGGCTCTAGTTTTGTCTAATCTTGATTATTGTCCATCCGTGTGGTCCAGTGCTACAAGGAAAGACCTAGTTAAGCTGCAGCTGGCCCAGAACAGAGCGGCACATTTGCTCTTAATTGTAATCAGATATACTATACTAAATACTATGCCTGGCAGTCTCTCTTGGCTAAGAGTTGAGGAGAGACTGACTGCATCACTTCTTCTTTTTATAAGAAACAATGTGTTGAAAATCCCAAATTGTTTGCATAGTCAACTTACACACAGCTCTGACACACACACTTACCGCACCAGACATGCCACCAGGGGTCTTTTCACAGTCTCCAAATCCAGAACAAATTCAAGAAAGTGTACAGTATTATATAGAGCCCTAATTGCATGGAACTTCCTTCCATCTCATACTACTCAAATAAACAGCAAACCTGGTTTCAAAAAACAGATAAAGCAACACCTAGCGGCACAACGCCTCTCCCCTATTTGACCTAGATAGTTTGTGTGTATGTATTGATATGGAGGCTACGTGTGCCTTTTTAAAATGTAGTTCTGTCTTTGAGCTGTTCTTGTCTATTGATGTTCTGTATTATGTCATTCTGTATTATGTTTCATGTTTTGTGTGGACCCCAGGAAGAGTAGCTGCTATGATAAACTAGTTTAAATAAGTTTAGGTATGCTGCTCTCAGGAAATGAATGGTAAAAGTGAATCATTTTTACCCCATCATTACGGTAAATTAATTAAAACTTTCAGTACGATTAAAATGTTCATGCCAAACAAGTTTATGCTCTAATTATTTATATTTCATAATAGATACACACCTATTAATTGCAGTTTTGGGCATTATGCATATGTGTTTGCATCACTGAGATAAAGATGGTGTGCCCGCAAGATTTCATGCTTGTGTGTGTGTGTGCATGTACATTATTCCTTGTTCTCTATCTGTTACAAATGCAACACAGTTTCGGATTCCTCTCTCTATATCTCTCCATATCTCCCATCTCTTCCTGATGTCTAATCCAGTAAAACAAAGAATTCCCTCGTAAATTACCTCGTTTCTTTTGGCTATTGTGCTCCCTGCAAGAAGGACTAATTCAGACTTCAATTAAGGCGATGATGAGTCTGTTTAATGAGGTACAAACAGCTGTTATTTTTCTTCTGTCGCTGTTGTCAACACGGGTGGATTGGGGGGGGGGGGTTAAACAATAACACACCCAGACAAACAAAGGCATTAGTGTTTTTCACTTATCTTGTCGGGCGGTCCTTTCTCTCTCTCTCTCTCTCTCTCTCTCTCTCTCTCTGTCTTTCCCTCCCCCTCCTAGATTTCAGTCTGGCAGTTCACAGTAAATTATGACTGAACAGAAGACAGTGAATTGACCTCTGATCTCTCTCCCCTGTCCTGTCCCAGGCTGTCCCTATTGTCTCCGTAGTTAGGATACTGAGGACCATGAAGACCCCTCTCTGGTCCCTGCTGCTGCTGTGTCTGTGTGTCCCGGGACACTGTAGTGAATGCCAGGGGGACTGCCTGGCCTGTGGCCTCATCCTGCCGCAGGAGATCAACTTCAACACACTGGTGAGGGTCCATATTACAGCCCTACTATCACTCCATCCCATTATCTCTATTCCTCTGTCTGTCCCTGCCTACCCCTGCCTCAGCCACTTCCTGCCCTACCGAGATCAACTTCAACACACAGCCTCCTGTTGTTAACTCTCTCTCTCTGCCTCTGTCTCTGCCCCAGCCAACAGCCAGTTCTGGCCTATGCACCCCCTATCCCACAGCTTTTATCCCTCAATGTATTTATTCTCCATTCCCATCTCTGCCACAATCAGTTCCTGCCCATAGATATCAATGGCAGAACAATAAGAGACTTTGACTCTATTGTGTCAACAGGGCCCTGACTGAATCACACAGTCCTTAAAAGGTTGTTTGTCTGTGGGGTGTTGTGTCTTTGGCATCATTAAACTGAAGACATGTTTATCAAATAACTCTCTGTAATTATTATTACGCGATTAAACTGATTAATCGTGTAACTGTAATTAACTAGGAGGTCGGGGCACCAAGGAAAATATTCAGATTACAAAGTTATAATTTTCCTAATATAACTTTCAGATGTTATAATATCTGATCTATGAGTCCTCTGATTAATGATGTGTTAGTTTACCTCACGTCAGTCTCATTCCAAACGTCGTAAATTGTTGGTTATCTGCACTAACCCAGTCTTCACTATGAGTCATCCATACATCAATTGTCTTAAAATCATTTATTTACTAATCTAAGTAATTCACAGAAATGCATAACAAACAGATATGGTTACAAGGAAATGATAGGAGAATGTGCCCTAGTGGGCTAAACCGGCATGGCGGCTTGTTAGACAAAAAGGGGAGTGGGGTCAGCGGAGAAGACACTACAGAGTTGATAAATATTAACAATTGAAATGCTAATCCTTTGCACATGAATGCTCACTCATTCGGGAACAATTGCAATCAATATATATATTTACGCTCAGTGTGTTGTCGGGATCTTTGTTGGAGAGTTTTGTTCTGTTGGAGAGTCTGTCCGCCTTCTCTCTCTCTCTCTCTCTCTCTCTCTGTCGTGGTTAGAATGGGTAGTTCAGAGTGACATTCATTAATGTCGTTATAGAATAGATGTTTTCGGCGGTTGTCGGTCTTCGCGTTCAATGATACCGAATTCCTAGCTGCAGACTAGTAATTAACATCAAAGACTTGTTATTATTCTCTCGGTATCAATAGTCTAAGAGTTTAACCACGTGATATGGTTAAAGTTCAGAACGAGGAATGCATGGTCAAACCTTGACCCTCTCATTCTCGAGGTAAGCTGGTCTGCTGATAGAATCCCTGGGTGGGGGTTATATTCGGAATGACAGAAAAAGGCTGTCTCATGACGCCAGGTCTCGTCTGTTCATGGGGCGTGCCGATGACTTGGTAAAACTTTAAAACAGAAAATACAATTCTCTCACATTAACATCTTACAAGCATCCCAACATATTCCAAATAGCTTTATCCTTATTCATTAATTTTATACAACCATTAGATGTAAGTCTCACAACTGAGGCTATGATATAAACAGAGCCATGGTAATGTGGCCGTATTGTCTCTCATGAGTTTCACAAAATTGTACCAAACGGACCAGTTCGTAGCTGGACTCTTCACCGATCTTTTATACCTTGTCCAGAACATAAATGTAGTTCGGTTCTCCAGTCCTGTGAGGTGGAAGAATTCCTTTGTCTCTCTATGAAAACACTCATAGGAATCTCCTCACAGGAATTTACGACCGCTCTCCCAGAGCCTGGGAGGGGAGAGGTAGGATGGTACATAGAAAACCCAAAGAGGGCAACGTCATGACAGGGGCAATAGAGCTATTTCACTCAGGAGATATTGTTTTGGCAGAGATCGAGTAAGTCACAAAGAGGGTGCATGCCGTTGCCGAAGAGAGAGGGAGCAGGACCCCCCATACAGAAACAGGCATGCATGCACGCACAGACGCATCTACCATACCCCTTACTCCACGCACCCCTCCACCTCTCCTTCCTTCTCCACCTCTCCCACCCCCTCCTTCTCCCGAACTACCCTTCCTTCCACAAACTACCCTTCCTTCCTCAAACTACCCCCTCCCCCCCTTCCTATCTCCCTCCTTCGTCTCCTATACTGTCGATGATCTCTGACTCATAGTATTATGCCCTCCCAGCCTCCTGGCATCTGGCTTTTAATTTGCGTTGGCTAATTGATTCCTGAGGATAGACGTGAGTGTTCTGCCCTCTCTCCAGTTTCTTCATCTCACTGCTTGTGGTTTAGAACACCACCGACCCCCTCTCTTTGTCTAGTGGCTTCAGTGTATTTTCCTATGTGCTGTGGGGTAAATATGTTCCCTCACTATGATCCAGTAAGTCAACTCTCCTGTTAAAGTCAAGTATCTCCGATTTTGTCCTTGAAGTAAAACAATAGCTTTTTTTCTAAGAAAAACAATGAATGTAATATCAATACAATGAATATGATATCCAATTCTATAATTCCAGGATCCATCAATCCCTCTCTGTTTCCAATCATACTGGGTAGGGCATATTTGTCTCTTTCTCTCTAGAGAAGTCGTCTCTCTGCAGGGTATATTTGTCTTTCTCTCTAGAGAAGTCGTCTCTCTGCAGGGTATATTTGTCTCTTTCTCTCTAGAGAAGTCGTCTCTCTGCAGGGTATATTTGTCTTTCTCTCTAGAGAAGTCGTCTCTCTGCAGGGTATATTTGTCTCTTTCTCTCTAGAGAAGTCGTCTCTCTGCAGGGTATATTTGTCTCTTTCTCTCTAGAGAAGTCGTCTCTCTGCAGGGTATATTTGTCTCTTTCTCTCTAGAGAAGTCGTCTCTCTGCAGGGTAAAGGGAGATGCCTAGTCAGTTCTACAACTGAATGCATTCAACTGAAATGTGTCTTCCACATTCAACCCAGCCCCTCTGAATCAGAGAGGTGCAGGGGGCTTCCATAATTGACATTCGGTATACTGTACGCCTCTCGAACTGAAGGATTTCTGAGATGAGAATAATCTGTGTGTGTGTGTGTGTGTGTGTGTGTGTGTGTGTGTGTGTGTGTGTGTTTTGATATCTGGTTCAGCTCTGACTTGGGGCATCTCCACTGAGAGACTCCGAGACGAGACTGTGATGCATTTGGAGATGGATTCTAGATATAAAAATCACATAGTAATGTCTTGCTCTGTTGGCACTGTGAGCTATATAGAAATTTCTATCTGCGCTGCTCTCTAAGGAATAACTACACTGAGAATACCAAACACTAGGAACACCTTCCTAATATTGAGATGCAACCCCTTTTGTCCTCAGAACAGCCTGAATTTGTCGGGGCATGGACACTACAAGGTGTCGAATGCATTCCACGGGGATGCTGGCCAATGTTGACTTCAATGCTTCCCACAGTTGTGCCAAGTTGGCTGGATGTCCTTTGGGTAGTGGGCCCTTCTTGATACACACGGGAAACTGTTGAACATGAAAAACCCAGCAGCATTGCAGTTCTTGACACAAACCGGTGCACCTGGCACCTACTACCATACCCCGTTAGAAGGCACTTAAATATGTTGTCTTGCCCAGTTACCCTCTGAATGGCACACAGACCCAATCCATGCCTCAATTGTCTCAAGGCAAGGGATCATAGCTTTCACCTGGATTCACCTGGTCATTCTATGTCATGGAATGAACAGGTGTTCCTAATATTTATACACTCAGACTAAGTGTATATTCACACAAAGACCATACAGACAGCATGGACGCCATGTTAATTCAGGGTGAAGCATTCTGTAAGACAAAAAAGGAGGACTCTATGTTCTGTTGAGAGAAGTACAGTATGGTCTCTTCAAGGGCATCATATGGCTATCATCATCATTCTTCACAACGGGACTCCCATTGTTTGATGGTGTATCATCATCTATCTCAATTCAATTCATAAAGCCGTTTTAACGTCAGCGTTTGACCATGGAAGGTCTAGCACTGTGCAACACCTGGACAAAGTGTTCCCTAAGTAAGCGTTTTAATGTTAGCTTACACCTTTTTACAAAGCATGTGACAAATATAATGGAATTTGATTTGATTTTGATTTGACTGGGGAATTAATAAATAACTAACAAGTCATAATGTTGGGGTAGGAATGGTTGAGGTAGGTTTTACATAAAATGTTTGTATTTATTAGGATCCCCAAAAGCATCAGCTACTCTTCCTGGGGTCCACATGAAACATGACATGATACATAGTACCAAACATTATTGGTCAAGGACTGAAATACATAGATTTAAAACATCACACATAGCCTACATATCAGTACATACAGTGCACACAATATCTCGGTCTAATGCATAGTAGAGTGCAAATTACAATACAATATAAATATAATGAATGTTTCTTCACAGTCCCCTTTGTGCAGTAAGGTGTTGTTTTATCTGGGGGTTTTTAACTGGTTTTATTGCTAGTTTGAGTTACCTGGGGTGGCAGAGAGTTCCATGTAGTCATGGCTCTGTTTAATACTGTGCGTTTTCCAGCCTCTGTTCTGGACCTGGGGACCGTGAAGAGACCTCTGGCGACCTCACTCAGTCGCTTAGGTCACTGGTTTTGCCCATTCTAACATTCAATCAAACAGTAACTGAATGCCTCGATACCTGTCTGCCTGCTTTATATAGCAAGTCATGGTCACATGACTCACTGTCTGTAGGAGCGATCCATTTTCGTGAACAGGGTGGTGTACCTAATAAACTGTCCGGTGAGTGTACATGTAAACAGGGCTAAAAATGTACTGGTAGCAGGTATAAATAAATACTTATGGTAATATACTAATAGTAATATATACATGTAAACAGGAGTAATAGTGACCAGTAGCAGGATGAATAGATAGATACTAATGGTAATGGCAATCAATAATCACTGAACAGTAGCGTAACGCTAGTAATAAATCAAACCAATAATCATTATTACAGAAGCATAGGTGTGAGGGGTGTCTGCGTGTGGGTTTAAGTGTGTGAGTGAGGTTTTTGCGTGTGAGTGAGTGACAGTGAAGGTGTGTCAGTGTGGATGGGCATAGAGTCGGTGTGGATGGGCATAGAGTCAGTGTGAATGGGCATAGCCTTCCCTGTAGCTCAGTTGGTAGAGCATGGTGTTTGCAACACCAGGGTTGTGGGTTCGATTCCCACGGGGGGCCAGCACAGAAAAAAAAAATGTATGAAATTGTATGAAATGTATGCATTCACTACTGTAAGTCGCTCTGGATAAGAGCGTCTGCTAAATGACTAAAAATGTAAATGTAAAAAAAAATAGTCAGTGTGGATAGCTGCTCTCTAACAGCCATGTGCTCTGTGTTTCCCTCCCTCTCTCCTCTCAGGTGTGTCTGGTGGAGTGTGAGGGTAACGTCTCCCCTGCCTTCACTTGGGACATGTGCCGCAAGGCCTCAGCCTCCCCACAGTTACCCTCCCTGTCCATAGGGGGCGCTGCCATGCTGACGCGGGCCCAGAAGGAGGTGGAGGCCATGCTGCCAGAGGAAGAAGAGGAACAGGGGGAAGGGGGGCTGATGTACCCAGTAGCCCTGCAGAGGTTTGACCACGTGGTCCGTTCTCTGGGCATAGACGAGCTGGGCAGTGAGAGCCGGCTAACCGCTGATGTCTACAACTCCCAGCTGCCCCAGGAAATGCAGGAAAGGGATGAGGAAGTTGGGGATGAGGAAGAGGGGGATAACGGGATGGAGAGAGAGCAGGACGGAGCGGCGGAGAGAAGTCTGTCGAAGCGCTTCGGGGGGTTCCTGAAGGGAAGGCATGGATACAGGAAGTTAATGGGCCCCGGGAGGCCCTTGCAGAAGCGCTACGGCGGGTTCATAGGCATCCGGAAATCTGCCCGCAAGTGGAACAACCAGAAACGGTTCAGTGAGTTCCTGAAGCAATACCTGGGCATGAGCACCCGAGCTAGCAAGTCCTACAACAGTGTCTCCGCTGACATCACCCAACAGAACAAGGTGTAGCAACGCACACGGCAACTGTATCCCTGGCAATGACGCACATATTGTAACCTAGCAACCCCCAACCCCGCTCTACATATTCAAATCTGTCACCAAGGTGATGATTAAACTTCTGTTCCAAACACAACCCCTCATGAAAATCCACACTGGAGCATTATAGAGTCAGTCTTGTATACTGCATTTCCTCATCGATAACGATAACATATTATGAATAAAAGCTAAGAAAATAGTAAAAAAAGACCATGTATATAGCTAAATGGTTTATCAGAGAATCCCATTGGATTAATAGTATAGACACACGAACACACTATATTTGTTTTGCTTTCTATACTGCATCTGTAATGTAACTTTTCAAACCATATTTGCCTTCATCAATTATGGCTATTATTATTACATAGGCTAATTCAGTGTAAACTTCATGAATTTAAATGACTTACTAGTGAAGTTTCCATGGATTTCCTGAACCAGTACAGTACATGAGAGGGAGACTGTTTGGTGACCAGGCATGGCACTCCCTTTGTTAGGTTACCCTCTAGTGGCTAACCCAAAAATTACTTTCAGATTTCCAATTGAAAATGCGCTAAAATATGTTCATGACTATCTTATATAATATATAACACAATCTCAGTATTAGGTTTGTGGATGGCTTGTAACCTATTCACATCTTCAGAAATATTCTCCAAACTTCAATTTCAACCCTGGCTACTATAATTTGGAGCAAAACATCACAATTAACTGTTACTACTGCGTAAGACTTAAATATTATATCCATGCTCATGTACCAATGATCTGTTGGCGAAACTAATGTTCTGACTTGAGAATGAACCTAGGCATGTGTTTTTTGAAGCCGAAGCAGATGTAGCCTAGGCCTATTCAATCAGTTCAAGTGTTAACCAGCGATAGCAGACGTCTGCATAGTGCATGTTTTCATGGTGTTGGAGGTGGAACTGCATAGGAGCTGTCAAATCGGTGAGCAACTGCTCTTGCCATCATTGTCACCAAGCCACTCCCGCCCCACTAGTGTTAAAAGTTAAGATCGAGAAAGTGTAGGCCATGGTTCCCCAACTGGCGGCCCAACAATTAAAAAAAAAAGTGGACATAAAAGACAAAAAACAGACGCAAATCAGCTCCAAGTGATTTAAATTTAGGAAATCTGTTCCAAACTATTCCCACACATAGATATGCGATCATATACAAATGGAAGAAACATTTCAAATTATGTTTTAGTCAAACGTTATATCTGTTTGGGCTTCTTGCAGTCAATTTGCAGTCTACAAATGAGTTGTAATTATGTTCAGGCCCCCAGACCATCCGCTCAAGAAAATAAAATTATAATCAGCCCGCGACTGAATCTAGTTGATGATCCCTGGTGTAGGCTATAAAGAAATAGTTACTCTTACATTCCAGTGTTCCAACTTGTAACCAAGGCTGCATGGGATTTCTCTTAATGCACTCCGTTCAGCCAATGGCAATGTCCGCTTTAGGATGAACGCCAGGAGCCGCTTGTGGATTTGGCATCTCTGACGCAGTTCCACCTCCAACACCACCAAAACATTAAATAGAGCCCCTACTGTATGTATGAACAGTGGTCTGAATTATTATGTGAAACCATTTTGTTGTGCCGCATTAAACCTGTAAATGGCAGAACTTTTACATATCAATAAAGATAGTTTACTATTTGTTTTGTGGCTTGTTATGCAGCAAATGATTCGGTGTCTTGAGGTGTTTTGTTCCAACGTTCTAGAATGTTCACGAGACAATGACATCTTGTATGAATCCCACAATGCTCCATTTATTAAACAAAAAATGTCCACACCAATAATGTCTTGTATAATAACAATAAAAGTCCTCTCTTGATAAAAAAAAATACGTATAACTTTACATCGAACTTGAGGCCAAACATTTGAAAAAGGAGAATAAAAACAAGACTACTGGAGACAGGGTTAGTCTTTATCAAGCATATTTCAACATCAAAAAGACCAAAACATTCCAGATTCCATATAAAAATAGTGCATCATAATAAAAAAATGACTTTATTCAAAGGTAATTTCTTTCTCCAGGTACAGTACATAGAGGTAACTGCCAAAATAAAGGAAACACCAACAAAGTGTCTTATTGGGTGTTGGGCCACCACAAGCCACCAGAACAGCTTCAATACACCTTGACATAGATTCTACATGTGTCTGGAACTCGGAGGGATGCGGCACCATTCCATCATTTGGTGTTTTGTTGACGGTGGTGGAAAACGCTGTCTCAGGCGATGCTCCAGAATCTCCCATAATTATTCAATTGAGTTCAAATCTGGTGACTGAGAGACACACACACACTTTAAACCCTCTATGCGCCTTTAAGACCCCTCTTTCAAAGTCACCAAATCAATGGGCAACTGGGCATTTTATACATGACCCTAAGCATGATGGGATGTTAATTGTTTAACTCAGGAACGACACCTTTGTGGAAGCATCTGATTTCAATATACTTTGTATCCCTCATTTACTCAAGTGTTTCCATTATTTTGGCAGTTACCTATACATAACACAATATATAAGCGTTTTTTGCTTCTGTGGATGAATTGGCTTACTGCAAGGAAACATGAGTTTCAATAAACAAGCATTTTGGGTTTTAACACATGAAAACATCTTTATGCATGTTAATTTACAATAAGTGGCAGAGTGACAAGGGTTTAGGGCCACAATGCCCTTGAGCAGCATATAATTCTAGATAAGCCCTTAGCCATGTAAATGTTTTCAGACTCAATCCTGGCACCATATTTTAGTTCTTATTATTGGCACCACGTGGCACATTCCACATCAAACCTGGAACCTCGATAACATAATTCAGTTAGTGTCTCAGCAGTACTGAGGCTGGTACTGGAGTGTTAGATTCCTGACAAAATATATACTGCTCAAAAAAATCAAGGGAACACTTAAACAACACAATGTAACTCCAAGTCAATCACACTTCTGTGAAAACAAACTGTCCACTTAGGAAGCAACACTGATTGACAATAAATTTCACATGCTGTTGTGCAAATGGAATAGACAACAGGTGGAAATTATAGGCTATTAGCAAGACACCCCCAATAAAGGAGTGGTTCTGCAGGTGGGGACCACTTCTCAGTTCCTATGCTTCCTGGCTGATGTTTTGGTCACTTTTGAATGCTGGCGGTGCTTTCACTCTAGTGGTAGCATGAGACGGAGTCTACAACCCACACAAGTGGCTCAGGTAGTGCAGCTCATCCAGGATGGCACATCAATGCGAGCTGTGGCAAGAAGGTTTGCTGTGTCTGTCAGCGTAGTGTCCAGAGCATGGAGGCGCTACCAGGAGACAGGCCAGTACATCAGGAGACGTGGAGGAGGCCGTAGGAGGGCAACAACCCAGCAAGCAGGACCGCTACCTCCGCCTTTGTGCAAGGAGGAGCAGGAGGAGCACTGCCAGAGCCCTGCAAAATGACCTCCAGCAGGCCACAAATGTGCATGTGTCTGCTCAAACGGTCAGAAACAGACTCCATGAGGGTGGTATGAGGGCCTGACGTCCACAGGTGGGGGTTGTGCTTACAGCCCAACACCATGCAGGACGTTTGGCATTTGCCAGAGAACACCAAGATTGGCAAATTTGCCACTGGCGCCCTGTGCTCTTCACAGATGAAAGCAGGTTCACACTGAGCACATGTGACAGACGTGACAGTGTCTGGAGACGCCGTGGAGAACGTTCTCCACGGCAACATCCTCCAGCATGACCGGTTTGGCGGTGGGTCAGTCATGGTGTGGGGTGGCATTTCTTTGGGGGGCCGCACAGCCCTCCATGTGCTCGCCAGAGGTAGCCTGACTACCATTAGGTACCGAGATGAGCTCCTCAGACCCCTTGTGAGACCATGTGCTGGTGCGGTTGGCCCTGGGTTCCTCCTAATGCAAGACAATGCTAGACCTCATGTGGCTGGAGTGTGTCAGCAGTTCTTGCAAGAGGAAGGCATTGAAGCTATGGACTGGCCCGCCCGTTCCCCAGACCTGAATCCAATTGAGCACATCTGGGACATCATGTCTCGCTCCATCCACCAACGCCACGTTGCACCACAGACTGTCCAGGAGTTGGCGGATGCTTTAGTCCAGGTCTGGGAGGAGATCCCTCAGGAGACCATCCGCCACCTCATCAGGAGCATGCCCAGGCGTTGTAGGGAGGTCATACAGGCACGTGGAGGCCACACACACTACTGAGCCTAATTTTGACTTGTTTTAAGGACATTACATCAAAGTTGGATCAGCCTGTAGTGTGGTTTTCCACTTTAATTTTGATTGTGACTCCAAATCCAGACCTCCATGGGTTGATAAATTGGATTTCCATTGATTATTTTTGTGTGATTTTGTGGTCAGCACATTCAACTATGTAAAGAAAAAAGTATTTAATAAGATTATTTCATTCATTCAGATCTAGGATGTGTTATTTTAGTGTTCCCTTTATTTTTTTGCGCAGTGTATTTATACAAATGGCTCATTTTATTACAACGATGTGAGTAAGAGACCAGAGCTGCCAATGACCTCCATGTTTTAAAGGGAACCAATACTTTCATGTCATAGTGTCTCTTTAATTATAGACTAGTGCTCTGAAATGATATCCGTTAGCATAACCAAAGCCTGTTACGAGGCTATATTATAGACTATTTCTGGTGTAACTAAGAAGACTTTAAGGCATACCAGAAAGGATAGCTACCGTAGCTGCTAACAACAAGGACGAGATACTGGGTCCTTAACTTTAACAGTTGGTTACATCATGCTCAGAGAAGTGAAAATCAATGTGTATGTCATCTGATTGGTCTAAAGTGTGTGAATTGATTCCTATATCCCACAACATGGTAATTCTTGGCGGAACATTGTATTTAACACACCTTAGAAAAACGACAAGTTGCAAAATATAGACAACATCGCTGGATAATATAATGAAACACAATACAAATTAACATATTCAACGTCCCCCCAAAAATATTTTTTTGTTCCCTTAAAAAAGCCAAATACATGAGAAAAAAAAGCTACATACAAGTTTGCAGGAATAAATGACTTATAACATCAGACAGGCTGGGCTAATGACTCACAAATCTGCATTTTACTTCTCCTCCAATCCATTCTCAATGTTTACGACACAACTTCCTGGTTACCGATGCCTTGTAGATCATGAGCAGATGGAATCCTATAGGTCAAGGGGGATTCTTTCAGCCAATCCGTGCACTATATGCAATTGACAAGAGCTGGTATAAATGAAACTCAATACTTTTTAACAAATAAATGAGCAAGTTGACAGCCAGCAACTCTCTTCTCTGACATGGTAACAAGCATGCTATTTACAGGACCTTAGTATTTAGCGAAGCTTCACCTCTGTCACATAGGGCTATCTCTCTCCTAGTATCACTTGACATTCTTCTCCTCGTCATCCTTCTCCACTGCATGCACAGACAGGAAGCCAAAGCCTGATGGATCAGTTAACCTTTGGATCATACGGATCTGTTCTTGCCCAGGCGTTTGGAAGTTCATTTACAGATCGGATATTCTGCTGAGCACCTGCCTGGCTCAGGCCCACAATTGGCAACAGGCAGCAAGCCTTGTTTCCAAGCCAAGTTATGGACGGCATGATGTCATAGATCTATAGACATCCCCTATATAGCTGCTGGGTATAGAAGAGCTGCTGTTTATAAGTTATAGCCAAAGATTTGGAAGAGAGGATCACGTTCCACTTCCTTTATAGCCCCTCCCTTGGCAGGAAGACAGGGAACTGAGATGCAGAACTATGCTTCTGGTAAAGGTCATAGGTTACCAGTCATAGGTAATTTAGCTGCCTGCCCCCCGCAGAGTTCACCATGAGCACCAACGCACAAGAACTCGAAGTTGTCAAAGACATGAAGAAAATACATAAAAAACTTCTAGTAAAGTGGTAAAAAGTACAAAAAAGGTTTATAAAAAGAAAGAAATAAACACCAACGTACATGGTGCTCGACTGGTTGACCCCCAGATCTTTCCTCCGTCTTCACTCGAAGAGGTGACTGCTCCATCTTTCTTTCTCTCGGTCTCCATCCCTCTCTTCTGTGAGGGGTTCAGTCGAGGAAGCGCTGGCAGGCTTTCTTCCAGCGACAGGCGGTGCACCACTGGTCCCGGTGCTCGATGCCGTAGACCTTACGGCACTTCTTCGCCTCGCCACGGATCCTCCTATAGAGAGAAAGGGAGGGAGGGAATTTACAGTAAATGAAATGAACGGAAATGGAGAGAGAGACATAAGTAAGGAGATGCATAGATAAGAGTGAGGAAAAGACAAAAAAATCAGAGAGCAGCGAGAAGGGAAATTACTGTAGACTCAGATTGACTGAGGCAGATATGAAGGATGATGTGCATTAAAATGTTATCAATAGTGATACATTAGTAATAGTATACTAAAATATAGTATCTCACCTTGTGGACCAGTGGCTGCGTTGGGGAGAGGTGCTGACAGGGTGTGGTCTGATGGGGGCACTGTGCTGCTGCAGCCACTGTTCTCCCACACTGACTGACCTCACACGGAACGACGCACCCTGGTGGACAGAGGGGGAAACCGGTGAGAAGCAGTCCATAGAAAAACAACAGAACATACACATTATGACTGCCTTTGTTATGGGTGATGAAGAGCAGAATGTCAAATCCCATCCTTTCAAAAGGCTTCTTTTCCACGTCTCCTCTCCTTTACCTCCACTGATGGGAAATGAACTGCAGATAAGGGGAGGAGACAAGGACAGCCACTATAAATAAGTGTCAACTCAGTTTTTGTAATTGGTTAGAGACTACTAACTAATCTGTCTAATTTTATACAAATAAACCACAACTGAATTGAACATAGATTTCTCAGCACAACATACAACCCAAAAGGAAAACAAAAAAAGGTAAATATAAAAATCAGTAAATATCAATAATACTGCAGATGGGACCTGAGCTGTGTAGATCAATCTGGTTCAATGCATTTGTTATGCATGGTTGATGACAAGTAAACTAATCAAATAAATGACAACATATTGCATTTGATGTTGCCATCTCTCACAATACTGCAAGGTCCAGCAAAACAACACTGATGAAAGCAAGGAAAATCTTCATCCACTATTTTAGCATTCATGCAATGCGTATTTAGATTACAGTAAACTGAACGATCCATGTTAACTGCTGAAACGGCATCAGCATTGATTTCTCTTTGTGTGCACTGCTGCAGACTACTGCAGTGGCTTGATCACGCCAGTGTCCACGTGTTGTTACAAATAAATTACCAGCAGTTTCTACTACATATCGATAGGTGGCAGTGTTGTAGCACCAGCTAACGAGAGACTATGGGTCAGTGGAGACAAAGGCAGCCAGTTCAGTGATGGAAAGAAAATATGATCAAATCAACAGGGGATTAGCTGGTAAATATCCATGACACTATTGGCAGTATAGAGCAGCTCTGGAGACAGGGCACTAAATCTATCCTAGAAAACAAATGCTATTTTTCCCTGATGGACTGAATTAAATTCCCCAAACACATACTGGCAAAGGCTCTGTATGGGAAATGTTTCTGCAAATATTCCACTTTTAAAAGCAAGTACGTAATGAATATATGGATAAATCTGTGTTTAAAGGGCAAAAATATGTTGAATTCTACCAGTGAAAATAGCATATACCTGGACATACAGCATGAACAGCAGTTGTACAGTGCTGTAGATTCTTAACTGAGTGTTTATAAATCAATTATCTACAGGGAATTTCCCTTGAGATTCTCCTATTGGATTCTGCAGTGAGGGTTGCGTTCAAGAGCCCCAGGAGTCAGGGTTGTGTTGATTGTCATTTCATTGGTGTAGTCTGTTGTCCAGCTCCTTTACCAACACTTCTCTCTAGGCGCATTTGATTTAGCTCAGCCAGGGTGTGGGATCGGCGGGGTTTGCACATTCGAGACCATTCCTTTAGTCCTAAAGTGCAAACTCTACCCACCCAGTGCTTCAGGAAGGTTTACCTGTCTTGGGTGGAGGGTTGAGGTAGGTGTGGTACAATGACAGGAGTAGGAGACCGAGACAGGTGGAGCCTCCACCTGGACTGGAACCTACAGAGATAAATAAAGTGATCAATGATTGCGATCAGGTAGGATCATTGAATGCAAAATATGAAACAATAGGCTCTATAACCACATACAAAAACAGAGTTTGCAATAGGTGCTCATAGCATGCTTGTTACGTATTTAACTCAAGAAACACATTTGTTTGCCACTTTTCATGCCCGGTGTGCAGAACAGAGATAACTTAGTCATGAATAGTGCTTACCTGGTAGGAGTGCTCAGAGTGGACCTGCCAGAAGAAGTCCGGGGTGGAGGGGGCAGACTGGCTGAGCTGGGGGCTCACTTCTGTGGGGGAGTCTCCTCCAGCTCCTGGTCCTACGCCAGTGGGAGAGGGGCTGGAGGGGGAGGCCGACCATGGGGTGCTGGGGGTAGAGACCCCTAGAGGTCGGGTGAGAGGCCGCGGCTCCCGCTGATGGATCTCTGTGTAGTAGAAGTCCTCCTCGCTGCAGGAGCAACGCTCATGCTCACTGACTTGGCTGAGGGAAAACACGTGGATATACAGTGCATAGATTAATGCAACAGTTGTTTTCTTGTGCCACTATTACTGCTAGTAGAAGCACTGTCACATCATCTGATAATAAAAGTTAAGACTTTATAATGTCAACGACCGTCATTTTGGTACCAAAGATCAGTCTCGTCCCTGGACACTTACCCCAGGTGCAGGGTACGGATGTGACGTTTAATCCCAACGACAGACTTCAGAATCTTCCCACAGTTGGGCCACAGACACCTGTAGGCCACCTTCACTGAGTTCTGAGAGGAAACAAGTTCACCGGTAAGCAAGGCTGATGGAACTGACTGAACATTAAATCAAGAACAAGTAGCTGATGTGCTTGCCAGTAAATTCTGTCACATTGGTCAATTTTAGCAAGGCTGTCCCCGTGACTACCCTACTCACCCTGCGTTTCCGTGGTGCTGGCTCGTCAAACAGCACCTGCTCCATGTCCAATCCCTCATCAGGGGGCATGGCCAGGCTGTGACCCTCTGTTTCTGTGATTGGTGGAGAGGGGGCCGGGCTTCCGTAGCCATGGTCACAGCTCCAGTAGCCACTACTGCTGCTGTCTGAGAGTTCCCCGCCTCCACACTCCATACTAGCAGAACCTGCTGCACACATACACACATTAGTAACTCCAGAAGTCACTTACAGTGCATACATTTTCGTACTGGTCCCCTATGGGAATGAAACCTACAATCGTGGCGTTGCAAGCAATATGCTCTACCAACTGAGGCACACACACACACACACACACACACCTTACTAGAGCTGCAATGGTTGACAAAAACTGGACAGGAAAAATATAACCAAGAGCTTATCACTCAATCAATTATTCTGTCAATGAATTACCTGTGACTGTGTCTCTCTGAGGAGGGCTCGGGACCAAAGGGCTGCAGGACAGGCTGGTGAGAACCAGGGCTGCCATCATCTCATCCATAGACTCTGCACTCCTGTAGCAGGGAGAACGATAAGATATATAGAGAGAGAGAGAGACACACACAATGACAGGGGAATGCATACCCTGCTCCAGTTAACACACAAATTACACCCACATTACATTACACTTACCTCCTGGGCACATCAATGCAGGAGGACATTTGGTGTGGTGGAGGCGGGACGGTGGGGCAGGTCCATACGTCCTCTAGTTTCCTCAGGACATGCTGTCCCAGGACAGGCAGTAGGACGGACACCTCATTATCCACATGGTTGTGTTGCTCCACCACCCCTGTGCACTCACGCCCTCCACACAACACATACACCTGAAGAGAGAGGGAGAGGTTAGCGACAGAAGTGGAATTGAGGGAGGAAACGGAAGGGAGTGATATAGATGTACAAGGATGGAGGGAGACAGAGAGAGTCCTAAACAGAGAGTACACAGTGGCAGAATACCTGACCCCTGTGACTGACCCAAAATCCTTGACTATGTACAGACCCAGTGAGCATAGCCTTGCTTTTGAGAGGTCGTTATAGGCAGACCTGGCTCTCAAGAGAAGAAAGGCTATGTGCCCATTGTCAACAAAATTGGTGGAAACTGAGCTGCACTTCCTAACCTGTATGACCACAGACACATATTTCCCTCAGATCACACAGACCCACAAAGAATTTGAAAACTTGACAAGGAATATCCACAAGCGTTTCAATGTTCATTGTCTTTACTTGCAAACTCCAAAATAAAGGTGTACAACCATGTAGAAATGGTAGGAAACAGGAGTGATATACCCAACTCAACATGAGGTAGTGTTACGTTAATAATGTACCGACTCTGGAGGGTAAAGGTCACAGTCAACACATGTCCATAATAACAATGCTCCCATGAATAGTAATAATACTATACTGCAGTTAAGTACACCACATATTCAGTAGGAATGATTTGTATAGTGTCCACACTATAACAAAATCCAACATTGATAAGCTCCCATATCTGTTTGGCAAAATACCACAATGTGCAATCATAGCAGCAAGATTTGTGGCCCGTTTCCAAGAGAAAACGGCAACCAATGTTTACTGTTCATTTCTAATAGTTTTTTGTTGACGTTGTTAAATTATCCTCTCACTTTTGTTTATTTTACTTGCTTTGGCAATGTAAACATATTTCCCATGCCAATAAAGCCCCTTTGAATTGAGAGAGAGCGAGAAAGAGCAAGAGAGAGTGTGATAGAGATGTACAACGATGGAGAGAGAGATGTACAATGACAAGTCAAAAAGAACAAGTCAGGGTTAGTGCAAAGATAGGGGGAGAGTAAGAGAGACAGATATAAAAAGACAGACAGCGATACTTCGAGGAAAGAGAGGGAATTCATTAAAACAATCTGAATTTGAATTAGAGAGTGACAGACAGATTGTCGGTGTTCTCTCAAGCATGACATGTAACATAAGAATGTCTCCCTCACCTTCTGTCCAGGAAGTAGTTTGTTGTTGAACCTGCTGAGATGCTGGGGCCCTGGTGATCCCATGGTTGGGCCCCCCACACCCCCCTCAGGGTCCCCATGACTCCCTGTCTCCAGTGTGCTCTCCATGGAGGGGCAGGAGGTACACACCAACGCCCCTAGTGGGGAACGCTTCCCCAGACGACTCTTAGGTAACATGGTTGGCAGTAACACTGTCTGAAGACTCAGAAGATCTATTGGGAACACAGACAGACAGACAAAACAGGAGTAGAGTTTGGGTTTAGTTACTGTAGTAGGAGAGTACTGATTCTGCCTCAGAAATCATGCTGTGTTACATTTTGGGAAATGCAATCTCGTTGTCATTGGTATCCATTTTTCCATTTCAAAAGATCTTAGAAGTGCGCATGTTTAGGAACTTCAAGGTTTAGCTGTAGAACTACAGTCCAGATCGAACTAATGAATCTCACAAGCCCTTTGCCCCAAACATTTTTTGGGGTACACTTAATCTCTTTTACAGTCAAATGCCAAACCTGGAGTGGCAATGGGGATTGAGAAATTGACCATCTGCTTTCAACGCATTACAGAAAAAAATCTGTGTGCTCACTTTGCTATTGTATTTCATGTTTTGAAGTTCTATAAAAAAAAAATTACTTCATTGACATAGTCATATCCATCCAGATGCATGTGTGGATGACAGCTCAGCCATTCTGCCATGAATGTTGATGGATTGATTAAGTGTGTGGGGAGGGCATTCCTGGTAGCTAATCAATTACATAATTGGTCTTCATCAGCACTTGAATCTACCCCCTCCCCACCTTCTCCCCCTAAACGCTCTTGGTTGAAATTGCGTCAGATGACCATATCCCCCAACCCTATCCTTGACTATTAGATAAAAACCCGTCTGACACCAAATCAGTGGGTAGGAGGTGACTTCTTTCTACACCATCCAACTATATACTATGGTGTGTGGTGGCTTGGGATCAGCTGGCTTCCGCAGATAGAGTTACAACACAAATATTTACCCATGACCTATTTTGGAGCCCTTCTCTATTTCGGACACTTGAGACATTTTACCAGATGCTCTTATCCAGAGCAACTTACAGTAGTGAGTGCATACATTTGAACTTATTCGCACTTGTCCCCTGTGGGAATCAAACCCACAACCCTGGCATTGCAAGCGCCATGCTCTACCACCTGAGCCACAAGGTTTGCCTTGACCTTTACAGAAAGCTGGTTGCTGGTTAAACCTCCTAACCACAGAGCTAAAGTTAGCTGACATTCAACATCCCAATAGAATGTGTAGGCCTACCTTAAGATAATATAACTATTACACAACAGTAGCCTGTGAATAGAATCTTCAAACCAGAAATATATTGATTCCAAACGAGTGCCCTAACTAATGACTCTTCATTTGTTGTTAAAGTTGTTCCAAGTTACACGTTCAAAAATAAACGATTATGACAAAATGCTTTGTATTTACCCTGCACAGGAAATGCGATAGAGGCAGGGCTTCAATAATAGTCTCCAATAATTTGAGGTGTGGGATTCTCCAAAAACATTCTCTCAATAATGAATTAACTCTTCTCCTGCAAAGCGATTCTACCATCAATCACCCTGCCGGTCTCACGTCGTCAATAGAAACATTCCGATGGGCATCAGTATATGGACGTCATCATGATAACTGATGCAATTCTGGAAACCAGAGAGCAAGACACAGTGAGTCACCCCTTCTAGAAATGATAGAAGAACAATTTACAGTTGGGAAAGATTTGGGGTGGACCAGATTTGCTCTGTTGAGTGGTCACGGTCTATCATATCCTGTAATACCGATTAAAACCACATCAAAGAGAGAAGGGGGAGAGTGTGTGTGTGTGTGTGTGTGTGTGCATAAGCAACAACAACGCCACCAGAGAAGCCAAAGACTGAGTATGAGAGAGAGAAGGGGCAGGTAAGGTTCTCTCCATTCCCTCCTTGATTCCAGGAATGTTTGACTCACTGGTGTAATGGTGAACCAACCTGATGGTAACAGAATTTCCTTTGATTTCACAACATTGGCCGTCTGTGTAACAGTAGCTCGCTGCTGTACGTAGAGGCATATAATAGCCACCAGTCACAGGTGGCACTGTAACTCTATACCAGGAATACAGGGAAAAATAACACGTCCTATAAGGGGAAAGGGGATACCTCGTCAGTTGCACAACTGAATGCAATTCAGACAAACCATCAAACAGGCAAAGCGTCAATACAGGACTAAGATTGAATCCTACTACACCGGCGCTGACGGATATGGCAGGGCTTGCAAACTATTACAGACTACAAAGATAAACCCAGCCACGAGCCTACCAGATGGGCTAAACGCCTTTTATGCTCGCGTCGAGGAAAGCAACACTGAAGCACGCATGAGCACAAAAGCTGTTCTGGATGACTGTGTGATCACGCTCTCCGTAGCCGATGTGAGCAAGACCTTTAAACAGGTCAACATTCACAAGGCAGGGCCAGATAGATTACCAGATGGAAACAGGATGCAATGGAGCTCAATTTTGAGTCTCATAACAAAGGGTCTGAATACCTATGTAAATAAGACGTGCTGTTTTGTTGTTGACATTTGCAAAGATTTCTAAATACCTATTTGGGGTTTGTCATTACAGGGTAGTGTGTGTAGATGGATTAAAATAAATAAAAAGTGTCATCAATTTTAGAATAAGGCTGAAACGTAACAAAATGTGGAAAAAGTCAAGGGGTCTGAATACTTCCCGAATGCACTGTATTTTACACACATGCCTTTTATTTTCCTCCATAAGTAAAAGCAGGAAATGCATCAGCTATGTCTCTTCTGCCATTCATTCCTATATAGCACCACAGTGGAGGTGTCATAATACCCATAAAACCTAGTGGTCAAACAGGGAAGTGGTTCTAATCATTTTTCCACCATTAATTTTTCCCATAGGAGATTTTAGAAACACATAAAATAAGAACTGTATTTCGTATAGGCTTACCCTGGCGTGCTGTTTTGATAACCATGTAAATCTCTCTCGGACAAGGTGACAAATATATTCGACTGTATTTACTCTCAGATTCAAAAATGCTAATTAGCTTAAAAATAGACATCACGCAAAACTACAAATCCCTGCAAGCTCCTGCACCTCATCTCCAGCTGACACCTTTGCTAACAGGTATTGTGTCTATTTAAAACTTGCACAAGACTGTTCACAGAATTGTCAATTTAAAAGAAATGTAGCCAATGTATTTATTACTACATTTAGCTAACATTAGAGATTCTTACCTTTGCCTCGATTGGCAGTCTAGTCAAGATCATCATGGCATTTGTAGTTCTTTATGATAGCCATTATAGCAGATAATTAGCCTTTCATTTTTTTTTGGGGGGGGGGGGTAAATACAGGCAAATATTGATCAAAATCACATTGTCCTAGAGATTTACACGGTTATCAAAACATCACGCCAGGGTAATTCTGCACAAAACACAGCCCTTATTTTAAGTGTTTCTAAAATCCACTATGGGAAATATGAATGGTGGGGAAACGATTGGAACCATTTCCCTGTTTGACCACTAGGTTATGGGTATTGTGACTCACTGAGACTGGTTTGGATTTCTCCCTGACCAAAATAGCTGCCATTCTCAGAACATTCTAGAACTTGAGGGTCTATGACATAGCTGTCCACCCCCTTATCGGTGGAAAGTAGTATAACCACGCATGCCCGCACTAAAACTGTCAATTTCTCTTTCCAAAAATAAACCATGAAAACACCATTATTGCAGTAAGATTATCACTACGAAACTTAATGTAGATAATTTAGTGTAATGCATAATTTATTTTTAATTTGTTTGATTTTTTTTCTTCTTATGTTTACTGGTTTCCCAATAATAGGATAATGTTGGATGTTGTTTTAAAATAAATTAGTTCTATAAGGTTGTCACAAAGGATCTATGCACACAAGAGATTTTAGGATGCAAAGCATCACGTTTACAGCCTATATTCTGCAGCTCATGCTTTGTAATAAAAATGTAATATAAGGCATCGATTGCTTCATTGAACATTTACTGATAGCCCACAAATAACAAGCGTCTGCATTGACTGGGTCCTAATATTATTTGCAACTTCACAGTTGATAAACATGGTCATATAAAAAGTAGCCTCAATGCATTTTGCAGCGATAAGAACATGTTTTTTTCTTCATGTTTACAATACAAATATGCACTTAAAATCCAAACCTTATGCACTGCATAAAGAATCTACTAACATGTTGAAAAGCATGCATCCTAAACAGCACTTTTCCTTGAGAAAACCCCCGCAAAGTTTCAATGGGTACAGTGCACTTACCTCTGCCAATATTCAACACACCAGCTTCCTTAAAGCTCGCTTTAACCGGCTGTAACTTGAAATGCTGTTTTCCCTGCCTGAAAAAGGGTTGTATGCTGGTTATATCCAAACCCGGTATGGAATAAGGGGCAGGATTGGAATGGAGCTTTTCTTCTGCGGAAACATTATCAAGTAAATACCATACATACACGGTACTCGGACGTAAATAACCGTCTACTTTACATATTTGACTCAACTGAATAGATACATCAGTGGCAGTTAAACAGTTTTAGCGTGAAAATATAGCTGTAGGTGTCGAGTATTGTTAAAAAGGAATGAAAAACACGTCCGGGTTTTCTTAAATCTGTTTTCAGCGGGTTTTCAGGTCTTGTAGTAAACAAGCTAACCATGTGGTAAGGATGTCAGCGTTCATTGGTCAAACCCTGTTTTTCTAGACACACGCCCCACAAAGCTCACTTGTTTACAGTAGCTTGGATTCGGGCTTGCTTGAGTGGAGCTCACAGTGGACGGACAGTAACTCAACTGGGTTACATTGTTGCATGCATGCTGCAGAAAGCAAACAGCTACATTGAAAGTTGCAACGTTGCTCATCATTTCAGTGCAAGTTTAGAACTTTGTCACATTGCTTCAGTGCAAGTTTGTCATAGGCTACGATAGGGAATTTGGTGAAGTTCGAAATGAATTAATTTTATAAATATGTTATATACTGTTTTTTATATTAGGCCTATTTTTGCCATTTCATACCCATCTGCAACATTAACAGTGTTGCTACTGTAATGTCACAGCTCCATTCTAATCTCACAATGAACCAGTGTTTGACTAAACCAGTCAGATGAGATTCGCTGTGTGATTTACACAGTAGCCTATGCAATCCACACTGCCTTTGTTTATACTAATTATAAGGTGTTGGCTCTCCTTTTGTTAAGGTGAAAAACAACAGGTATGTGGGTGGCTTGTATGGGCAGGGAGTCCCCTATACAGCACTTTACATCAGTGGTTCTCAAACATTTCCTCAGGGACCCCTGACATTTCACTATTTTGTTTTAGCCCTGAACTAGCTCACCTGGTTAATTTCATTAAGGTCTTGATGATTAGTTGACAAATTGAATCATGTGTGCTAGCTCTAGAATAGAGTAGATCAAATACATGGAATGGCTGAGGGTCCCCAAGGAGAGGTTTGAGAACCACTGGTGTACATAAAATAGATCAGCGGTTTGTTAAACCTCTCCTCAGGGACTCAAAGCCATTCCCTGTATTTTATCTCTTCCAGAACTTACACACCTGATTCAACTCTCCAACTAATCATCAGCCCTGGGTGAATCACAAGCATTACGCTACACTCACATTAATCAACTAATCATCAGCCCTCAAGCATTACGCTACACTCACATTAATCAACTAATCATCGGCCCTAGATGAATCACAAGCATTGCGCTACACTCGCATTAATCAACCAATCATCGGCCCTGGGTGAATCACAAGCATTACGCTACACTCACATTAATCAACCAATCATCGGCCCTGGGTGAATCACAAGCATTACGCTACACTCACATTAATCAACTAATCATCGGCCCTGGGTGAATCACAAGCATTACGCTACACTCACATTAATCAACCAATCATCGGCCCTGGGTGAATCACAAGCATTACGCTACACTCACATTAATCAACCAATCATCAGCCCTGGGTGAATCACAAGCATTACGCTACACTCACATTAATCAACCAATCATCGGCCCTGGGTGAATCACAAGCATTACGCTACACTCACATTAATCAACCAATCATCGGCCCTGGGTGAATCACAAGCATTACGCTACACTCGCATTAATCAACCAATCATCGGCCCTGGGTGAATCACAAGCATTACGCTACACTCGCATTAACATCTGCTAACCATGTGTAGGTAGATGAATACAATTTGATTTGATTTGAATCGGGTGAGCTAGGGCTACAACAGAGAGGAAGAGGCAAAGCAAGAGGATTTACTATCCCCCAAAATCTGTATGTGTGAGATAAGCCCCTTTTGTATGGATGTCTATGAGAAAGTGTAGAGATAGGTGGGTCTTATTTGATCTAATACAAGTTTCTTCATATTACACATTTAGACTACTGATATAAGTGGAGGCACGTGGCATTCCCGCAAATTTGAGAATCATGACTTTGTTGTGCCTGCTGTTCAAACACCTATCTGCCCTCTCATTCAATAGAATGGTCCCGCCTGATATCGCCTCCTCTCGCTTGCGACATGCATTTATATTGTTAGAGCGGTCACTTGACTATCTTGTCAATTTAATCGAAAATCTTTGGCTTCAACACAATTGTGAAACGTCTGGGGGTCCCCGATGAGAGGTTTGAGAACCACATAGATAGTGTGCAGCTATAAAGATGAAGGGCCAGGGACGCTGTTTTAATCAAATTTGTTTTCACATTCCGTGAATATTGGCGAGAGGAGATGTGACGATGTCCCCATGCCGTTGCAGAATACCGATTTTAGCCTAAGCCGTCTGGCTCGAGAAATAGTAGTTCGTCATTTTATAGCTCTTACTGCATGGGGAGCTCGTGCTGTACGTGCGGGTGAGCGTCTGGTCGATCAGGCAGATATATACACACGCGCGCACACACACACATGGAAAAGATGCACGTAGCAAGCGTACAACACGTCGTCCTTGGTGTGTGGGGGTGGGTGGGTGAGTCAGTGGCGCTCCAAAGAATGTTGTTGCGAAATAGGCCTACGCTCTGGTCCACTGACCCAGATACAGCATAGTTAGTTTATAGTTAGTTACTCAGTTCATGGGCTTCCTTCTCAGCTTTCACACTTGCATATAAATGTATCCGACTGGCAACTAACTTACCCCGTCTCAATCCTGTGAAAATAAGGGCACCATTACCTATAAAAAAAAACGGATACAAGCATAAGCTATTCACTGCAGAAAATCAGTATAATGTTATTGTATCTCTCTCCTGCTCTCAATGAAAGGTCTTAATTGGCATGGGAAACATATGTTTACATTACCAAAGCAAGTGAAATAGATAATAAACAAAAGTGAAATAAAAAATTAACAGTAAACATTACACTCAAATGTTCTAAATTAAAGAGACATTTCAAATGTCATTTTATAGCTATATACCATGGTGTAACGATGTGCAAATAGTTAAAGTACAAAGGGGAAAATAAATAAACATATAGGTTGTATTTACGATGGTGTTTGTTCTTCACTGGTTGCCCTTATGGCAACAGGTCACACATCTTGCTGCTGTGATGGAACACTGTAGTATTTCACCCAATAGATATGGGAGTTTATCAAAATTGAATTTGTTTTTGAATTCTTTGTGGGTCTGTGAAATTTGAGGGAAACATGTATCTCTAATACAGTCATACACTACCGTTCAAAATTCTCTGGTCATTTCCATGTTTTTGAAAGAAAAAAAACATTTTTGTCCATTAAAATAACACCAAAATGACTATTGTAGATGGAAACGGCTGATTTTTTAGGGAATATCTACATAGGCGTACAGAGGCCCATTATCAGCAACCATCACTCCTGTGTTCCAATGGCACGTTGTGTTAGCTAATCCAAGTTTATCATTTTAAAAGGCTAATTGATTATTAGAAAACCCTTTTGCAATTATGTTAGCACAGCTGAAAACTGGTGTCTGATTAAAGAAGCAATACAACTGGCCTTCCTTAGACTAGTTGAGTATCTGGAGCATCAGCATTTGTGGGTTCGATTACAGGCTCAAAATGGCCAGAAACAAAGCATTTTATTCTTAAACTCGTCAGTCTATTCTTGTTCTGAGAAAAGAATGCTATTCCATGCAAGAAATTGCGAAGAAACTGAAGATCTCGTACAATGCTGTGTACTACTCCCTTCACAGAACAGCGCAAACTGGCTCTAACCAAAATAGAAAGAGGAGTGGGAGGCCCCGGTGCACAACTGAGCAAGAGGACAAGTACATTAGAGTTTCTAATTTGAGAAACAGATGCCTCACAAGTCCTCAACTGGCAGCTTCATTAAATAGTACCCGCAAAACACCAGTCTCAACTTTCAACAGTGAAGAGGCGACTCCGGGATGCTGGCCTTCTAGGCAGAGTTCCTCTGTCCAGTGTCTGTGTTATTTTGCCCATCTTAATCTTTTATTTTTATTGGCCAGTCTGAGATATGGCTTTTTCTTTGCTACTCTGCCTAGAAGGCCAGCATCCCGGAGTCGCCTCTTCCGTTTCCAGCTAGAATAGTAATTTAATTTAACATTAACAATGTCAACAATGTATTTCTGATCAATTTTATGTTATTTTAATGGACAGAAAATGTGCTTTTCTTTCAAAAACAAGGACATTTCTAAGTGGCCCCAAACCTTTGAACGGTAGTGTACATTTGGCCGGAGGTTAGGAAGTGCAGCTCAGGTTCCACCTCATTTTGTGGGCAGTGTGGACATAGCCTGTCTTCTCTTGAGCTCCAGGTCTGTCTACTGTGGCCTCTCTCAATAGCAAGGCTATGCTCACTGAGTCTGTACATAGTCAAAGCTTTCATTAATTTTGGGTCACCAACAGTGGTCAGGTATTCTGCCACTGTGTACTCTCTGTTTAGGGCCAAATTGCATTCTAGTTTGCTCCGTTATTTTGTTAATTCTTTCCAACGTGTCAGTAATGATCTTTTTGTTTTCTCATGATTTGGTTGGGTTTAGTTGGTTGGGTTTGGTTGGGTTTAGTCAAGTATTTTTAGCCGGGTCCTAATTGGTATATCAAGTTTTATGTTCCTTTTGATGGCACAGAAGGCCCTTCTTGCCTTGTCTCTCAGATCGTTCACAGCTTTGTGGAAGTTACCTGGAGCGCTGATGTTTAGGCCAGGGTATATATCGTTTTTGTGTGCTCAGGTCAACAGTGTCTGGATGGAATTTATATTTGTCTTCTCACTCACTCACTCACTCACTCACTCACTCACTCACTCACTCACTCACTCACTCACTCACTCACTCACTCACTCACTCACTCAGTCACTCACTCACTCACTCACTCACTCACTCACTCACTCACTCACTCACTCACTCACTCACAAACGAACACATACACTCACACTGCTCCTTCACACACTGCTGACAAGTCACAAGACAAATTCCCCTTCTCACCATGTAAGGCTCTTGCCACTGATTGCAACAGATAATGGAACCACACCCAGTGAATTTCAGAATGTCAAGACAGTGACCTCAATGCCACCAGGTGATAATGAGTAATGTTTTAAAGGCTGGTGATGACGTTAGATTAGTGTAATACTGTGAATATCAGCATTTCAGGAAGTCATTCACATGTTTTTAGTCAGCAAAGAAGAGGCCTTACTTTACCTCAGCCCTTAATACAAAGGCCTATGCCAGATGTCATGAATACTAATCATGACAACTAACAATGCCAACAATGTTAAAAATGTATCAATTCTGCGGTTACAAACTGACTTGAACTATCTCGTCAGGACTTACCAAACATAAATACAGATAGAGACTAAGTGGCCAGTGTGAGAGATTACATGAAAAATATATATTCAGTGTTTTTGGCTGTACTTTTCATGAACCCTTCAAAGTATACAAAAATGACTTAAGGCATTGACTAAATCTGAACCCCTTCTATGTGCATTAAACGATCAAATGTTATTTGAGTCATAATGCAAAGGCCTTTGTCATCTCAATGCTTGGGGATATACCCTCTGTGAGGCCAGCCCATCACACTATTCATAGAATGTAGCCTAATGTTTGATCCAAAGTCAAGGCTACAACTGCTGTATCTGCCTACCGGTATACAATTGCACTTTGCTACAGGGTGGACATATTAGCAGCTCAGGTTTAGCCAAAGACAAATTGAGAGGTGAAGCTAGAGTGCACATGGGTGATTTGAGATGCTGGTATCAGTATGGTTACAGCTTTATGAGTCCCGTTGGCAATCTGCGAGGCATCTTGAGTGGAGAGTTACCTATGAGGCGTCAAAACACTCCTGTAAATTAATCATCACCTACAACAAACACTTTTTATGGATACTTTGAATAAGTGATTTAGAGATTTCGTTTTTTGTTTGTTTTCTGTTTTTGCTTTTAATCTACTTCCCCCAATAGAGACAAGGTTGTAGAATGTTGTGCACAACAATGATGGTGTGTGTGTGTGTGTGTGTGTGCATGCGCGTGTGTTAAAGACACACACATGTAGAGAAAGAAAGACAGAGACACAGAGAGAGAGATACACATACAGAGAGAGATACACAGAGAGAGATACAGAGAGTGTTACGTAAGTTGATTGAAGGATCGGACCAAGGTGCAGCGTGGTAGGCAAACATTTTACCTTTATTTAGCTCAGGTTTAGCCAAAGACAAATTATATATATATATATATATATATATATAGAGAGAGAGAGAGAAAGAGAGAGATACAGAAAGAGAGGGATACACACACAGAGAGAGAGAGATACAGAGAGCGAGAGAGACAGAGAGAGAGAGACACAGAGAGAGAGAGAGATACAGAGAGAGATACAGAGAGAGAGAGACAGAGAGAGAGAGACACAGAGAGAGAGATACACACAGAGAGAGATACACAGATATATGTATATATATGTATATATAGCGAGAGAGAGAGATACAGAAAGAGAGAGATACACACACAGAGAGATAGAGATACAGAGAGAGATAGAGATACACAGAGAGAGATACACACACACACACACACACACACACACATACACACACACACACACACACACATACACACACAGATACAGAGAGAGAGAGATACACAGAGAGAGAGAGAAAGAGATAAAGAGAGAGAGAGATACAGAAAGAGAGAGAGAGAGCGATACAGAGGAGAGCGATACAGAAAGAGAGAGATACACAGAGAGAGAGATACAGAGAGAGAGAGATACAAGAAGAGAGAGATACAGAGAGAGAGATACAAGAAGAGAGAGATACACACACAGAGAGAGAGAGAGGTACACAGAGAGAGAGAGGTACACAAAGAGAGAGATACAGAGAGAGAGAGAGAGATACACAGAGAGAGATACAGAAACAGAGAGAAAGAGAGATACAGAAAGAGAGAGATACACAGAGAGAGAGAGAGATACAGAGAGAGAGAGAGCGGTACACAGAGAGAGGTACACAGAGAGAGAGATACAGAGAGAGATACAGAGAGAGAGATACAGAGAGATACAGAGAGAAAGAGAGATACAGAGAGAGAGTTACAGAGAGAGAGATACAGAGAGAGAGCTATACAGAGAGAGAGAGAAATACACAGAGAGAGAGATACAGAGAGATACAGAGAGTTACAGAGAGAGAGATACAGAGAGAGAGAGCTATACAGAGAGAGAGAAATACACAGAGAGAGAGATACACAGAGACAGAGAGTTACAGAGAGAGAGATACACACAGAGAGAGCTACAGAGAGAGAGAGAGATACACACAGAGAGAGCTACAGAGAGAGAGAGATACAGAGAGTTTCTGTTAGTTTTTTATTGTTTTATTTTTCTACTTGCCACAATAGATATGTTAAAGATACAAATATATATACACTACCGTTCAAAAGTTTGGGGTCACTTAGAAATTTCCTTGTTTTTCAAAGAAAAGCACATTTTTTTGTCCATTAAAATAACATCAAATTGATCAGAAATACAGTGTAGACATTGTTAATGTTGTAAATGACTTTGTAGCTGGAAACGGCTGATTTTAATGGAATATCTACATAGGCGTACAGAGGCCCAGTATCAGCAACCATCACTCCTGTGTTCCAATGGCACATTGTGTTAGCTAATCCAAGTTTATCATTTTAAAAGGCTAATTGATCATTAGAAAACCCTTTTGCAATTATGTTAGCACAGCTGAAAACTGTTGTTCTGATTAGAAGCAATAAAACTGGCCTTCTTTAGACTAGTTGAGTGTCTGGAGCATCAGCATTTGTTGGTTCGATTACAGGCTCAAAATGGCCAGAAACAAAGAATTTTCTTCTGAAACTCGTCAGTCTATTCTTGTTCTGATAAATGAAGGCTATTCCATGCGAGAAATTGCCAAGAAACTGAAGATCTCGTACAATGCTGTGTACTACTCCCTTCACAGAACAGAGCAAACTGGCCCTAACCAGAATAGAAAGAGGAGTGGGAGGCCCCGGTGCACAACTGAGCAAGAGGACAAGTACATTACAGTGTCTAGTTTGAGAAACAGACGCCTCACAAGTCCTCAACTGGCAGCTTCATTAAATAGTACCCACAAAACACCAGTCTAAACATCAACAGTGAAGAGGCAACTCTGGGATGCTGGCCTTCTAGGCAGAGTTCCTCTGTCCAGTGTCTGTGTTCTTTTGCCCATCTTAATCTTTTCTTTTTATTGGCCAGTCTGAGATATGGCTTTTTCTTTGAAACTCTGCCTAGAAGGCCAGCATCCCAGAGTTGCAAACTTTTGAACGGCAGTGTATATCAGTACCAGTCAAAAGTTTGGACACACCTACTCATTCGAGGGTTTTTTCTTTATTTTTACTATTTTCTACATCGTAGAATAATAGTGAAGACATCAAAACTATGAAATAACACATATAAAATCATGTAGTAACCAACAAAGTGTAGCCACCTTTTGCCCTGATGACACTCTTGGCATTCTCTCAACCAGCTTCATGGGGTAGTCGCCTGGAATGCATTTCAAATAACAGGTGTGCCTTGTTAAAAGTTAATTTGTGGAATTTCTTTCCTTCTTAATGCGTTTGAACCAATCAGTTGTGTTGTGACAAGGTAGGGGTGGTTTACAGAAGACAGCCCATATTATGGCGTCAGTCCATCAAAACTATAAGACATGAAGGTCAGTCAATGCAGAAAATTTCAAGAACTGTGCAGTCGAAAAACTATCAAGCGCTATGATGAAACAGGCTCTCATGAAGACCACCACAGGAAAGGAAGACCCAGAGTTACCTCTGCTGCAGAGGATAAGTTGATTAGAGTTACCAACCTCAGAAATTGCAGCCCAAATAAATGCTTCACAGAGTTCAAGTAACAGACACATCTCAACATCAACTGTTCAGAGTAGACTGCGTGAATCAGGCCTTCATGGTCGAATTGCTGCAAAGAAACCACTACTAAAGGACACCAATAATAAGAAGAGACTTGCTTGGGCCAAGAAATACGAGCAATGTACATTAGAATGGTGGAAATGTGTCCTTTGGTCTGATGAGTCCAAATTTGAGATTTTTGGTTCCAACCGCTGTTTATTTGTGAGACTTAGAGTAGGTGAACGGATGATCTCCACATGTGTCATTCCCACCGTGAAGCATGGAGGAGGAGGTGTGATGGTGTGGGGGTGCTTTGCTGGTTACACTGTAAGTGTGCCTTGTCAATTCAAGGCACACTTAACCAGCATGGCTACCACAGCATTCTGCAGCGATACGCCATCCCATCTGGTTTGCGCTTAGTGGGACTATCATTTTTTTCAACAAAACAATGACCCAACACACCTCCAGGCTGTGAAAGGGCTATTTGAAGGAGAGTGATGGAGTGCTGCATCAGATGACTTGGCCTCCACAATCACCCAACCTCAACCCAACTGAGATGGTTTGGGATGAGTTGGACCGCAGTGTAAAGGAAAAGCAGCCAACAAGTGCTCAGCATATGTGGGAACTCCTTCAAGACTGTTGGAAAAGCATTCCAGTTGAAGCTGGTTGAGAGAATGCCAAGAGTGTGCAAAGCTGTCATCAAGGCAAAGGGTTTGAAAAATCTCAAATCTCAAATATATTTTGATTTGTTTAATACTTTTTTGGTTAATACATGATTCCATGTGTGTTGTTTCATAGTTTTGATGTGTTCACTGTTATTCTACAATGTAGAACATTTAAAATAAAGAAAAACCCTTGAATGAGTAGGTGTGTTCATACTTCTGACTGATACTGTATATGTAGATAGATAGAAATAGTGACACGATGAATAAATATACAGTGTATAACAAATAAAGATAAAGAGTAAAAGTAACATGGCTATATACAGGAAGTACCAGTACAGAGTCGATGTGCAAGGTAATTGAGGTAGCTATGTACATATAGGTATGGGTAAAGTGACTAGGCAACAGGATAAATAGAAGCAGAAGCAGGTAGCCATTTGATTAGCTATTTCACTGTATTGTTTAGCAGTCTTATGGCTTGGGGCTGTTCAGGGTCCTGTTGGTTCTAGACTTGGTGCGTTGGTACCGCTTGTCATACGGTAGCAAAGAGAACAGTCTCTGACTTGGGTGGCTGGAGTCCTTTACAATTTTTTGGGGCCTTCCTCTGACACCACCTGATATAAAGGTCCTGGATGGCAGTGATGTACTGGGCTGTACTCACCCCCCTCTGTAGCGCCTTGGGGTTGGGTGCCTTGCAGTTGCGATACCAAGCGGTGATATAGCCAGTCAAGATGCTCTCAATGGTGCAGCTGTATAACTTTTTGAGGATCTTATGGTGAAGTCAGTGAAGACACTTGCCAGCTGGTCAGCAAATGCTCTGAGTACACGTCCTGGTATTCCGTCTTGCCCCGCGGCCTTGCAAATGTTAACCTGTTTAAAGGTCTTACTCGTATTGGCTACGTAGACATTATGTACAGGAGACATTTGTACAAAAAAGTTACGATCAGCGTAAAAAAAAACCACACAAAATAACAGAATGGGTCAGGAGCCCGTAAGATGGCTGCTATCCATCTTCCCATGTAGATCTCAGAGCTGTTCAGCAGTTCAACCTATTCTATTTCAGTAATACACAAACCAGTTTAACCTATTCTATTTCTGCAATACACAAACCAGTTTAACCTATTCTATTTCAGTAATACACAAACCAGTTCAACCTATTCTATTTCAGTAATACACAAACCAGTTTAACCTATTCTATTTCAGTAATACACAAACCAGTTTAACCTATTCTATTTCTGCAATACACAAACCAGTTTAACCTATTCTATTTCTGCAATACACAAACCAGTTTAACCTATTCTATTTCAGTAATACACAAACCAGTTTAACCCATTCTATTTCTGCAATACACAAACCAGTTTAACCTATTCTATTTCTGCAATACACAAACCAGTTTAACCTATTCTATTTCCGCAATACACAAACCAGTTTAACCTATTCTATTTCAGTAATACACAAACCAGTTTAACCTATTCTATTTCAGTAATACACAAACCAGTTTAACCTATTCTATTTCCGCAATACACAAACCAGTTTAACCTATTCTATTTCAGTAATACACAAACCAGTTTAACCTATTCTATTTCCGCAATGAAAGATCACTAGGAAATGTATAGCCACAACAGTGTCAACAGTATAAACCAGGGGTGGCCAACCAATGCAGGTTTTTGCTCCAGACCTGCTCCAACACACAATATGCCTGGGCTGAATACAGCAAAAACTCATAACAACCCAGTGTTTATCTTTGTGATTGTAATAGACAAGTCTGATTCTATCATATGAACCCATTGTCGATCAACCAACACAACTGATTTTCCATTCTGATAATACCGTAGCAGCAAACAGGTCACACTTGGCCAGTATGTGTCTGCCATCTGCTGGTAAAACTGCATCTGATTAATGTATTTATTCACAATGTCACATCACAGATTCATAGTTCATACCCACATCAAATCAAGTAGTCTATTATTATATTATCTTCACCCTTAGAAGTAGTTGAAACGCCAACTGATAACCAATACTATACTTTAACTTTACAATGAAAGGGGTCATTATTAGACTGTATCGAATTCCATATAGTTCTATTGACTTTGATAAGCCAACTCACACAGCAAGGTAGGCTTTTCTTTCTCTCACCCAGGACAGGTGGATGTTTTCAGTAGATTATCTGATAGATTTACTCGTTGTATATTGACCCACTTGTGAAGTGGAGTGTGTGTTCATAACATGGAGTGAGAGCGAATATGGGTAATGCCTCATACTTAAAGGACTTCCCAGGGCTGCCAAACCCGACCATTCTGTCCATGTGTGCGAGTGTTTGTGTTTGTGTGCGTGTGTTTTGGGTTTTTGATAAGCTTTGGATAAACGCTATTTTGATAAACGGTCTATGGATATAATATTGTGTTGCTGAACAAATGTATAGCCATAAATGATTTATGAATGCACCACCATTGCCTCACCTTATAGTGTTCTTTGTATAATTATGTCGACCATGTTGGATGAATCCAAATGAAGAAACCAGTAACATAAACCCATAGTTTCTAACTCGCTTATCATTTCATCATGTCATTTTTTTTGTACAACCAAGCAGCATAATCAATGTAAATGTTAACACACCAGTTTCCACTTCTTCCGTCTTTAAGGATAAAGTAATCCTTCTAACCCCCCCCCCCCTTTAAAAGATTTAGATGCACTAGTGTAAAGTGGTTGTTCTACTGGATATCATAAGGTGAATGCACCAATTTGTAAGTCGCTCTGGATAAGAGCGTCTGCTAAATGACTTAAATGTAAATGTAAATGTTTAAAAAGGTAGACCTACATGATGATAAACAATGTGTACTGATCTAGCTATGCATTACGCCAATAAATAATCAACAGGAGATTGTTTTGAAGGTAAAATACCATATCTTTATCGATCCCCATAACAAATTAATAACAAATTAATGTCAAATCAGGATAAATGCATCTTTCTAGAGCTCCAACTTTCCGACCTGAACATCACCGAAGACCTGATTTGACCTCATTTTTTTCAGAGTTCCCAGTTCTCTTGAAAGAACAGAAATAATCAACAAGTATGGCATAGTACAATTATACAAAGACCACAGCTTGTGAACAAAGTTATCTTCACAATCATTTAAAATTTTCTTTGCCGTCGCTGTCTGCTGAAGAGAGTCTAGAAAAGTTCAATGGAATTTTGGAGATGGTTCCTCAATGCGGAAAAAGTGAAAAGCTCCCGAGTGGCGCAGCAGTCTAAAGGCACTGCATCTTAGTGCTAGAGGCATCACTACAGACCCTGGTTTGATTCCAGGCTGTATCACTACCGGCTGTGATTAGGAGTCCCGTAGGGCGGCGCACAATTGGCCCAGGGTCGTCTGGGTTAGGGTTTGGCCGGGGTAGGCCGTCATTGTAAATAAGAATTTGGTCTTAACTGACTCGCCTAGTTAAATAAAGGTTAAATAAAAATTAAATTGGATGTTGGAGTTGCTACCAAATGGGGAGGACAACAGTCAATGTGGATGGCTGGACTATCTGTGTGCATAGGAGTTGTTCTCCTCTGTTTTTGAGCAATATGTTTATCTTAGGCTGACTGTCATTTCATAATAAATCTGATTAAAAAAAAAACATTTCACTGTGTAAATTCATTGGGTAGGCCTATAGGCTATTCGCTGTAGTATTATTCCTAATAATTCCTCTTTAGCTCTTGGAGTCCCTGGAAAAAAACTAGACTTACAACAGCTTATTGTACACTTATTTCAAGCATTTTATTTACTACTACAGTCTGCTCTTGCCTGCTGAATGTAAAATGCAGAAACCAAAGGACAACCTATTTACATTTCGCTGATTCTGTTGAAAAACATTTCTTAAACGGAAGCAAACGGTACGAAACGGGGAGGGACCTACCTGAATTTGTCCAATAGAAACTCTTGTTTTGCTCTGTTTGCTTCTTTTGGTTATAAACGGTAAACGGTTTCTGTAATGAAGACGCCCCTGGGTGGGAATTTGAAAAGAGAGAGAGAGCACGCACCGTGGTTTGATCAAAATACACCATATGAGTAGCCTGATAATGTACCCTCCTGGACCTTGTATGCAAACAGCTGAGAACAGACCCATAAGTGATGGAAATGGCTGCATAATCAGTCCTAGGCTGTAGGGTACTCCTTGTATATAGCTCCATTCTTGTGTATAAAAGTTGAAAGAAAAACATTACCGTCAGAACAATGACAGCACAGTGTTGTGTTATCCTATCAAACATAACCTAGACAGTGATGGAGCTGGTATGACACTGATTATCTCTTTTGCGTATTATCTCAGATAGTCTGCAAATTTTACTGTATTATAACACAAATTAGAATATACTCTATATTCGTAGGGTAAACAAATCTGATGACCACATGCCACCTTACCATCCTCACCTCTCTGTTCTATGGCGTGGGATATGGATGCCAGCTGTAGCATAATGGGAGCTGTGATTATTGGACCGAAACAAACAGATTTCATTGAGGGTAAAGGTCAACCCTATTGGCCACATATGGGATCCTTTGGTTGGACAGTGACATCCGCTCTTCACTGTAAGATGCTACTGTATGTGGGTACCATTTACCATTTTATTGTAATTATTATTTTTAAAACTGCATCATTGGGAATGGCTCATAATCAAGGTTAAGTCTACACCAGTTGTATTCGGCGCATGTGACAAATTCAATTGAATTAGATTTTATGCAGTTTTTTGGACATGAAGCATTCAGAGCGGTACGTCTGAGCGGTCTTGCTCTTTCTTCACTATAATCACAGGGCTAATATCAATCAGAACTATGCATGCCAGTCTATTCTGGCTAAAGTAGAGGAGAGACTGACTGCTTCACTTCTTGTTTTTAGAAGAAGCATAATGTGTTGAATATTCCAAATTGTTTACATAGTAAATGTACACACAGCACTGACACACACACTTAACCCCACCAAATGAGTGACGTTTAAAATGTATGTAGTTCTGTCCTTAAGCTGTCCTTGTCTATTAATGTTCTGTATTATATCATGTTGTTGTACCCCAGGACGAGTAGCTGCTGCAATCACCCCAGCTAATGGGGATCCCCAAAATATATATTTCTAATTAGCCCACATCCCTACAGTTTACAGCTATGGCCAATAATTGTATATTCACTTGATAACAATACTACATTCCTCATTGCACTGTGTTGTTGTAACCTAGGTAGAATTGTTATTTTATTATGGCCTAATCAATAGCGGAGTTTTGCGTGACGGACTGCTACAGAGCTCAGCCTGGAGGAACGCACAGATCGGCCATTTCATCATATGTAAACTTTCTTTTTCTTGCCCTTTGACAGGTGAATATATTTATAGCCCCAATATTTAGTTAATGAGGATCCTAATATCTAGCTTATTATTTAGCTTACTCAGCTACACAACTCCAGCCTCTCTCTGTCCAGCTTTTCCCGTGCGCAGTAGGCTATAGGCTACCAACGCAAGCCTGCGCTATTCCTGTTTTCATGAAATCCCAGGAAAAGTTGTAGTCTACAGGAGATTTAGATCAGCATCATCTAACCATGAAAATAAGTTACAGTGCAGCTTTTGTCCACAAGGTAGCACTTGTGAAGTCAGATAATGTTTCTTATGTCCACAAGGTGTCACTGTTAGAGAAAGTATGAGATAGTATGAACCCATTCAACCCATAGAGGCAGTATTGTGTAAGTCGATCCGTAAGGCAAAGGGGCGGGTATTCAGGGACCCATTCTATTGGTCGCACCTCCCGACAGTTCAGTTTTCTCACAATCTGATTGGAGGTCAGTTGTTACCGGGTGGCGATAAGAGGGTTTCCACTAGTTACCACAGTCACAAAGTCAACATTTGTGATAAAAATACGTTTTTTTATGTTAATTTAAGGTTAGGCATACAGATATCAGTGTGGTTAAGGTTAGAATCACATTTTAAGAAGATACATTCTGAAAATAGGCGGGGTTTAGCCATAAGTATGACTTTGTGGCTATAGAAGCTATGTGACGCCAAAGAGAGACAACATAGTTACTTGATGGATGCGTGTGTTTATGTAATACTGAATTTCTTACCTACAAGGATGACTACTGGTTACACCTTTATTAGGCTTATATAATAATCTGTATTATTAAATCAATCCAGAGACTGAGTTATGAGTAATAATGTAATACTACTTGATAACGATACTTGGCCAGGCTTATAAGTACAGAGGCAAGGATATGAGTGCCTAAAGTTCCACTGCCTCATAGCATAGTTTGGATTAGAGCTGCTGAATGGGACAAAAAGTCCTTTGGCCTGCACGTTCCACTAAACCAACAGGACGTGGTCCAGTCCAGAGCAGTGGTCGGTCAGCATATTGAACAGGAAGTGTTTCAGCTGACTGACTCACATAGGATGTGGCAAGACACCACTCTATTCCTCTACCATATAACTGGGGAGTGACTGTAAAGGAATGCTGACTAACTAGAGGGCTGTTCTGATTTTTAAAAAAGGACCATCTAAAGTCAAAGGGAGATTTGCTAAAAACACACCAGTTAATAATATGTCTTTATTACAAATGTGTATTAAATAATATGAAAAGTCAGTAATTATCACAGTATAGATTACTATCCAGATAGATTGTTTTACACAATTAAGTCATTTTCCCAAATTAACAAAATGTCATTTGAAATACAATACAACACAATACATTCACATAGATATTATGTACAAATATACATACAAAGACAGGTGAAATGTATAAGACAAACTTCATTACAAAGGCTTTGGCAAAAGAGTGCATACATACATACATACATACATACATACATACATACATACATACATACATACATACATACAATTGTGTAAAATATCTGAAAAGTAAACAAAACAGTTCCTTTTGCAAAACAAAAATGTACAAATGAGCAGTAGAAGAAAAGAAAATACAGAGTCCAGTGCATGTCTTCAGACATTCTCCATGAGTAAAATGGCAGCCTTGTGTGCTTGGCTGCCCCCCCCTATCCATGTCATGGTTTGGGGGTTTTGGGTAAGAAGTCACTAGTGGGTAGTGTTGGGCAGAGTCTAGTTTAAGGCAGGTACCAGCATACTGAGGGAGAGTGAGGCAGGGTTTGACGGCAGCGGCTTGGGAGAGGACATTTTGTTGGGGCTGCGCACCTCTGCCTGCCAGGAGGGGGTCTTCTTGGTGGTCATGTGACGGCGGGCATGTTTGGTCAGGTGGTCGCTGCGCATAAAGCGCCGTTCGCAAACGGGACACACAAACTTCTTCTCGCCCGTGTGGGTCCGCCGGTGACGCGAGAGCTCGTCGGAGCGCGCAAACTTCTTATCGCAGCCCTCCCAACTGCAACTGAAGGGCTTCTCACCTGAGAGAGAAAATGAGAAAGAGAGTAAGTGAGCAAGTCATTATCATTTAGTCATCAACAAACCAACATGCTTTGAGTCAAATAAATGACCTTATAATCTTCAGTTTAAGTCATGATACACAATCAAGATCCTAAAATATTATCCCATAAATGTCAAGTTCTTTCTCTCTCACTTCCACTCATCCATGAGAAGCAGTGAACTCTCTCTTACCTGTGTGTGTTCGGAGGTGTGCCTTGAGGTGGGAGCTCTTGAAGTAAGTCTTCCTGCAGCCGGGGAAGTTGCACACGTAGTTCCTCCGGCGGGAGAAGTCCATCTTGGTGGCGCTGCAGGGTCCGGCGGGCACGTAGACCGGGGCGGGGGCCAGAGGTAGCAGCTTGGTGTGGCCCAGGGTCATGACAGTCTGTGGGGAGCAGTGGGGGGCCTGAGACATCTGGGACTGGGGGAGAACCAGCATCACCGTGCCCTGGGGCATAGCCTGGCCCATGAGGAAGGGCTGCTGGAGGGCCCCTAGAGGGCCAGACTGGGGCAGGATGGATGTGGGGGTCCTGGATGTCTGCATTGGGCCCTGGATGAACGCCGAGATCATCCCCGATTGGCTGCTCACTGGGAACATCTGGCAAATGATTGGAGGAATGGAGGTGGGGGGCGGGGAGAGGCGTGTGGGCAGGCTGTTTTGTGATTGGGCGTTAGCGGGAGGAGGGGAGGGGCTCTCCTTACAGTGGATAGCCTTTGGCTCTTCCTTCTCAGTCTTGACTGGCTGTTCCCTACAGGAAGAGATGAGGGTGAGGTTGGGTGTGAAGGGAGGTTTGCTGCGCTGTTCAGTCTTTACTGTGTGCTGTTGATGGACCACCAGCTCTGAGATCCTCTGTTGCTCGGTGGGGGGTGCTGGAATTTGCTCGCAGGGCTGTGTGTCTGCGGTGTGGCGGATGACGCTGGTTACCATGGCTCGGCAAGGTGCCGATGGTGGGGTCTTTCCAGTGGTTGGGGACTCAGCAATGGAGGCCATGGGCGGTCGTGGGACCCCACAGACCCTTACAGAAAGGCTGGAGCTGGGCCGGCTCAGAGGAGAGGTGCTTGTGTGGATGGCAGCGCTGGTGGAGTTTTCAGCAAAGCTGGGGCTGTGAGGAGGTGTCATACACTGGAAACCACAGAGAAAAAAGGCAAGACAGAATGAGTATGTGCACCATACTAGAAAGATTTTTCAAACAGAAATTTGCATCCTGCAGCACTAATTCCAAGAAGTTTTGGGACACTAAAGTCCATGGAGAATAAAAGCACCTCCCCCCAGCTGCCCACTGCACTGAGGCTAGGAAACACTGTCACCACCGATAAATCTATGATAATCTAGAATTTCAATAAGCATTTCTCTACGGCTGGCCACGCTTTTCCACCTGGCTACCCCAATCCCAGCCAACAGCTCTGCACCCCCCGCAGCAACTGGCCCAAGCCCCCCCTCCCTTCTCCTTCACCCAAATCCAGACAGCTGATGTCCTGAAAGAGCTGCAGAATCTGGATCCCTACAAATCAGCTGGGCTAGACAATTTGGACCCTCTTCCGAAAATTATCCACTGCCATTGTCACAACCCTTATTACTAGTCTGTTCAACCTCACTTTCGTATCGTCTGAGATTCCTAAAGATTGGAAAGCGGCCGAGGTCATCCCCCGAAAAGGGGGAGACACTCGAGACCCAAACTGTTAAAGACCTATATCCATCCTGCCCTGCCTTTCTAAAGTCTTCGAAAGCCAAGTGAACAAACAGATCACCGACCATCTCGAATCCCACAGTACCTTCTCCGTTATGCAATCTGGTTTCCACCTGGTCACGGGTGCACCTCAGCCACACTCAAGGTCCTAAACGATATCATAATGCCCATCGATAAAAACAGTACTGTGCAGCTGTCTTCATCAACCTGGCCAAGGCTTTTGACTCCGTCAGTCAACGTACTCTAACGACTGCCTCACCTGGTTCACTAACTACTTCTCAGACAGAGTTCAGTGTGTCAAATTAGAGGGCCTATTGTCCGGACCTCTGGCAGTCTCTATGGGGTTGCCACAGGGTTCAATTCTCGGGTCGACTCTTTTCTCTGTATATATCAATGATGTCGCTCTTTCTTTGATCCACCTCTACGCAGACAACACCATTCTGTATACATCTGTCCCTTCTTTGGACACAGTGTTAACAAACCTCCAAACAAACTTCAGTGCCATACAACACTCCTTCTGTGGCCTCCAACTGCTCTTAAACGCTAGTAAAACTAAATGCATGCTCTTCAACCGATCGTTGCCCGCACCCGCCCGCCATGCATCACTACTCTGGACGGTTCTGACTTAGAATATGTGGACAACTACAAATACCTAGGAGTCTGGCTAGACTGTAAACTCTCCTTCCAGACTCATTGACTTCTCTAGGGTAGGGGGCAGTATTTTGACATCCGGATGAAAAGTGTGCCCGTAGTAAACTGCCTGCTACCCAGACCCAGAAGGTAGGATATGCATATTATTAGTAGATTTGGATAGAAAACACTCTGAAGTTTCTAAAACTGTTTGAATGATGTCTGTGAGTATAACAGAACTCATTTAGCAGGCAAAACCCTGAGAGAAATCCAACCAGGAAGTTCAAGATCTGAGGCTTGTAGTTTTTTTCAATTGATTCACTATTCAAACTACAGTGACTTAGGGGTCATTTTGCAGTTCCTAAGGCTTCCACTAGATGTCAACAGTCTTTAGAACGTTGTTACAGGCTTCTACTGTGAACTGGAAGGGAATGACAGTCATTTCAACCAGGTGTCTGGCTGAGTATCATTAGATCATTCATGTGCGTGGCCGTCAGCGGGAGGTGCTTTGTTTTTCCCTTTCTGAAGACAAAGGATTTGTCTGGTTGGAATATTATCGAAGATGTATGATAAAAACATCCTAAAGATTGATTTTATACATCGTTTGACATGTTTCTACAAACTGTAGTATAACTTTTTGGACTTTACGTCTCAACAAAATGCGCGAGCGTGGCGCATTTGGATAACTCGTCTGAACGCGCAAACAAAAATGAGGTATTTGGACATAAATATGGAGTTTATCGAACAAAACGAACATTTCTTGTCGAAGTGGGAGTCCTGGGAGTGCATTCCGACGAAGATCAGCAAAGGTAAGTGAAGATTTATAATACCATTTCTGACTTTTTTTGACTCCAGAACTTGGCGGGTAACTGTATAGCTTGCTTTGATGGCTGAGCTCTGTACTCAGAATATTGAACAATGTGCTTTCGCCGTAAAGCTATTTTGAAATCTGACACAGCGTTTGCACTAAGGAGTAGTATATCTATAATTATTTAATTCTTTCAATAACTGTTGTAAGGTTTATCAACGTTTATGATGAGTATTTTTGTAAATTGAGGTGCTCATTCACCGGAAGTTTTGGGGGGCAATACATTTTCTGAACATCACGCGCCAATGTAAAATGGGGTTTTTGGATATAAATATGAACTTTATCAAACAAAACATACATGTATTGTGTAACATTGAGTCCTGGGAGTGTCATCTGATGAAGATCGTCAAAGGTTAGTGATTCATTTTAGCTGTATTTCTGGTTTTTGTGATGCCTCATTGCTTGGAAAATGGCTGTGTGGTTTTTCTTGTGAAGTTGATGTCCTAACAATCTAATGTTATGCTTTCACAGTAAAGCCTTTTTGAAATCGGACAATGTGGTTGGATTAACGAGAGTCTTATCTTTGAAATGGTGTATAATACTTGTATGTGTGAGAAATTTTAATTATGAGATTTGTGTTTTTGAATTTGGCGCTCTGCTATTTCACTGGCTGTTGAATAGTGTGTCCCGCAGGTGGGACGGTCACGTCCCACATACCCAAGAGAGGTTAAGCATCTCCAATTCAAAGTTAAATCTAGAATCGGCTTCCTATTTCACAACAAAGCCTCCTTCACTCATGCTGCCAAACATACCCTCGTAAAACTGACTATCCTACCAATCCTTGACTTTGGCAATGTCATTTACAAAATTGCCTCCAACACTCTACTCAGCAAATTGGATGCAGTCTATCACAGTGCCATCTGTTTCGTCACCAAAGCCCCATATACTACCCACCATTGATGACCTGTATGCTCTCATTGGCTGGTCCTCGCTATATATTCGTCGCCAAACCCACTGGCTCCAGGTCATCTATAAGTCGTGGCTAGGTAAAGCGCCGCCTTTTCTAAGCCCACTGGTCACCATAGCAACACCCACCCATAGCACGCGCTCCAGCAGGTACAGATGAGTCAGAAGTTTACAAACACCTTAGCCAAATACATTTAAACTCTGTTTTTCACAATTCCTGACATTTAATCCTAGTAAAAATGTCCTGTCTTAGGTCAGTTAGGATCACCACTTTATTTTAAGAATGTGAACCCCTATATGCTATAGGATTGAGGTCAGGGCTTTGTGATGGCCTCCCCAATATCTTGACTTTGTTGTCCTTAAGCCATTTTGCCACAACTTTGGAAGTGTGCTTGGGGTCATTGTCCATTTGGAAGACCCATTTGCGACCAAGCTTTAACTTCCTGACTGATGTCTTGAGATGTATATCCACATAATTTCCCCTCCTCATGATGCCATCTATTTTGTGAAGTGCACCAGTCCCTCCTGCAGCAAAGCACCCCCACAACATGATGCTGCCACCCCCGTGCTTCACGGTTGGGATGGTGTTCTTCGGCTTGCACGCTTCCCCCTTTTCCTCCAAACATAACGATGATCATTATAGCCAAACAGTTATTTTTCTTTCATCAGACCAGAGGACATTTCTCCAAAAAGTATCTTTGTCCCCATGTGCAGTTGCAATCTGTAGTCTGGCTTTTTTATGGCGGTTTTGGAGCAGTGGCTTCTTCCTTGCTGAGCGGCCTTTCAGGTTATGTCGATATAGGACTCGTTTTACTGTGGCTATAGATACTTTTGTACCCGTTTCCTCCAGCATCTTCACAAGGTCCTTTGCTGTTGTTCTGGGATTGATTTGCACTTTTCGCACCAAAGTACGTTCATCTCTAGGAGACAGAACGCGTCTCCTTCCTGAGCGGTATGACGGCTGCGTGGCCCCATGGTGTTTATACTTGGTACTCTTGTTTGTACAGATGGAAGTGGTACCTTCAGGCTTTTGGAAATTGCTTCCAAGGATGAACCAGACTTGTGGAGGTCTACAATTTTTTTCTGAGGTCTTAGCTGATTTCTTTTGATTTTCCCATGATGTCAAGCAAAGAGGCACTGAGTTTGAAGGTAGGTCTTAAAATACATCCACAGATACACCTCGAATTGACTCAAATTATGTCAATTAGCCTAACAGAAGCTTCTAAAGCAATGACATCATTTTCTGGAATTTTCCAAGCTGTTTAAAGGCACAGTCAGTTTAGCATATGTAAAATTCTGACCCACTGGAATTGTTATACAGTGAATTATAAGTGAAATGATCTGTCTGTAAACAGTTGTTGGAAACATTACTTGTGTCATGCACAAAGTAGATGTCCTAACTGACTTGCCAAAACTATAGTTTGTTAACAAGAAATTAGTGGAGTGGTTGAAAAACGAGTTTTAATGACTCCAACCTAAGTGTATGTAAACTTCCAAATTCAACTGTATATTTCACTGGTCACCCCCAAAGCCAACACCTCCTTTGGCTGCCTTTCCTTACAGTTCTCTGCTGCCAATGACTGGAACGAATTGTAAAAATCACTGAAGTTGGAGATATATCTCCCTCACTAACTTCAAGCATCGGCTGTCAGAGCAGCTTACCGATCGCTGCAGCTGTAAACAGCCCATCTGTAAATAGCCCATCCAACCAACTACCTCACCTCACCTCATATACAGATTTTCTATCATGTTATTGACTGTATGTTTGTTTATCCCATGTGTAGCTCTGTGTTGTTGTTTTTGTCACACTGCTTTGCTTTATCTGGGCCAGGCCGCAGTTGTAAATGAGAACTTGTTCTCAACTGGCCTACCTGGTTAAATAAAGGTGAAATAAATATGTAGAACAAAGAACCACTGTGGTGTTCTAGTACAGCCACTGTGGTGTTCTAGTACAGCCACTGTGGTGTTCTAGTACAGCCACTGTGGTGTTCTAGTACAGCCACTGTGGTGTTCTAGTACAGCCACTGTGGTGTTCTAGTACAGCCACTGTGGTGTTCTAGTACAGAAGGCCTAGGTTGGGTGTGTTCTGTTTCAAATTGGAGGTTTAATGTAGCTGTTAGGAGAGATACGTGAGTGGTCATGTATGCGCACTACACTAATGACTAGTTCGAGCTGGGTGGCTATAAAACAGTGATTTTTACAACCAGCAGCTGAGAGAGATGAGCACTGGGTGAAGTTGAAACTGCTTATCGGCAATTTCTCCTTATCTCTTTCCTGACACCTGTGCAGCAACCTCCCTAACCCCTATAAGCCATGCAAAGTTTTTAGCAAACACACCAACCTGAGATAAAGATACTGTCTCAACGCTGGTTTACACAGTAAGTCAAAGCTAGGACTCAGATGTTTATGTGTGATGGTTGTTTTGGGATGTGTGGTGTTTATAGTTGTCCATAGAGAATACGCTCTTACCAGGGAGGAGAGCGAAACAAAGTCCTTGGGGGGCTCCGATGGGTCCGGAGGCAAGAGGGAGTCGCAGGAGTCCGAGGCAGGGGTAAGGGGTCTGGGTTTGCAGGGGTTGGAGCGGTGTTGGCCCCAAGAGCTCATGCAGACCAGAGCCTCTGCAGCCTCCAGGTCTGTGTACTCCAGACTGCAACCTGGGGACGACTGCTCACTGTAGTGCCTCTTCCTCTTCAGATAGGAGCCACAATAGCCCATCACCATCCCATTCATCTGGAGGAAACAAAGTTTTTCTGATGATGATATAATAGAAGACTGGTGAGTCACCATAGGGACTAATCACAACGATAACTGGGAAATGAGACCCAATCAAAACCATACAGCTAGATGTATTAATTTGCATACCAAGGGAAGCATCCAAATGACCTCAAATTAAATGTCTGAAATGTTTCTATTCTTACCAGTCATTCGCTTAATGTCAAGTGCCAGTTGCTGCGAGGTTGTCACAGTGTAGCCGTTAGAGTGCTGAAGGAGCAGGCTTTTGAGATTACATCCCATCTGCCCTAAAGCTACGAGCCAAGTAACCTCCCATTGCCAAATATAGACCAACTAGTGATGTATCCCTACCACTAGCCACGTGAGACCGAAACCCGCATGCTGAGGGGATGTTACCCAGTGTGAACGCTGCATCAGGAAGTGCTTTGTCTACAATGACACTATCAGTGATAGTATGGCCACTCCCAACATCAAATAATGTGACCAGTTTCACATAGTGAGAGTAGCCCGCCTAGGCAAAACAATACCACTCTACTGGGCTACCTGGTTATCATAGGGTGACGTTGGGTAACATTAACACAGGTCAATAAAACAAATGCTACATTATTGCACAATTCTGTCAACTGGGCACTGTTGAATTAAAGATATTGGACCAACAGTCAATCATTGCGAAGTCATTGGATAATATGATTGGATGGTATAAATGTAAATAAGTCTCAATTAATCTTATTTTTTTTCTCAATAATTCTGAACTAACATGACTCAATTACCAACTGAATAATATTGTAACGTGAAAAGTAAAAAGTGAAACTAATAAACTAGAGTGACAAACAAATACAGTATCCTATTGACCCATTATTCGAATGCCGAACGCTAGTCATATGAAATAACACACATGTTGACTTGAAATAATAATATTCATAAAAAAAATATACATATTCTTACCCCATACGAGACTTCAATTTCTGAACATTTTTGTGAGGGCATTGTTTAGGTATATTTGAATTAAGTTTAGCGTCAACCGGATATGGAACAAAAGAAGCGGTGCTACTCCGCCCGATCAGTAGACTGGCTGTTCAATTCGTTTTCACTACGTCCTCTCTCAGCTGTGTAAAACATCAGGATAAAAAAAAGGAAAACAAAATTCACAACACACAGGCGGGTGGCAACATGCCACCAATGAAACACAAATGTGTGTGAGACCTTAGCCAATAGCAGGTGAGACGACGCGTGATCAGTGCATGGTGGCCGGACGATTGGAGGAAATAGGGTGCGTGGCTGTTGGTGGGCGTGCAAAGGGGTCATCGGTGTCAGAAAGAACCCGATGAACTGCAAGTCTGAAAACTAGGTGAAAGGTCTTATGCCGCGTTCATTACAACTGGGACCTCGGAACTCGGAAATCTCTGACTTCAGTGCGTTCAAAACAACTGGGAACTCGGGAAAAACTAGCTTCGACTGGGAATAATCGATTCGAACGGTCAGAATGTCTGAATTCCAACTCGGGACTCTTTCTAGAGCTCCGATTTCCGACCTGAAGATCACTGACGTCCTGATTGACATCGTATTTTTCCGAGTTCCCAGATGTTTTGAACGCGGAACTAGTGCCGAATGAGGGGACTCCTGAGTTTCTCCCATATATTTTTGACATACTTTTATGTTTATTATTTTTTTTACAGGATATCTAAAGCTTTTAGAGTTGGCCAATGAATGCTCTCGTTTTTTTGTCAGTTAGAGTAGTTTGTCAGCTATTAAAATCACAATGTTGTGCTTTTCAGATTCAGTAAAACGTCATGCTCTATTTTACCACCTTAATGATGTGCATTTCAAGCTACACCATTGTCACATCGTATCTAACCTAACATAGCAGGGATAAAATGAACATTTTATCAGACCTTAGTAACGTTCATATTATATCTGTTACAAAACATCTCTACTTATTGCTACTTCTAGTAGATATATTACTATGTAGCTAATACATGTTTGGCACGTGTTTAATTTATTTTGACACTTCTGTTTTCAAATACTGCATGAGACCATGTTGAACTTCAGAGGCCTCGGGTTGCCTAAAGCATAAAAATATATAACAAACATTCAACTAAATCCAAAATCACAGTGAAAAATCAACACCCCATAGTATTATAAACATTGTTGGGTCATATTTGAGTTAAAGATTATTTTTAGACCCACCCCTCTCAACCCCATATGGTTTATATGGTCTGTAAAAAACATCTTTAAAGGAATTCTAGGGTGGAGCTTGTGAACAACCTAGCCTCTCTGTTTTTGTCCATAGAGCCCAACATTTTGCCCCGGCCCCCATTGTTATGGTACGTAAAAACAGAGTATCGGTATGTAGGATATATCATGTCAAAATCACAGGATGTTGTATAGGCCTAATACATAATTTAATATGTCATGAACTTATAACAAAGACAATGCATCATATGGCTTCAGAGAAGGCTTACTGTAGCTCTGGACTCAACATTTCATTGCACCAAGAGCATAGCTGTGTTTTAACCATGGGCAACACATTTAATGTAATATCGAAATGGTATTAAATATCCAAATATAATTTTGTTGTTCAGTTATTGTACATGTCTCTACATTACAGGCGGCTGGTGGCACCTTAAATGGGGAGGACGGGCTTAATAGCTGGAATGGAATAAATGGAAAGGTATTGAACACATCAAACACTCGGTTTCCATGTGTTTGATACCATTTCATTCACTCCATTCTAACCATTATTATGAGCCATCCTCCCCTCAGCAGCCTCCTGTGCCTCTATATGTATGGTTTCTCAGAATTGCATGTCACAAATTCAAATGAGTGCTGACCTACATCTCCGAAATGTTGCATCCTCAAAATTGTTTACATGATGAAAGAAACTATAGTGTATGTCAAAAACTCTGCAACTGCAGTAGCCTATGTAATTAGATTGCAATCTAAGATATCTGACACACACTTAACACATTTTTAAAAAGACTGTTTAAATGTTTTCTACATTCCCCATTCTCTGAACCTCTGAAAAGATTCAAATGAAACTGGTCATCTTCATTCTCTCTGTAGTTCAATCAACCAGTTTTCCCACCCAAACGCCCCGGTATGTCAGGAGTGACCCGGGAGGCCGTGCCCCACTTCAAGTCACATAAGCATGACCTCAGGCAGCAGGGCTGAGTAGGACTTGGTTGTACAATGCAACCCAGTGCCAGAAGCACAGCATAAGCAGTGAGAGGTGCAGAGGGAGGAGCAGGGCTAGAGATAGAGGCTGCAGCAGCAACAGAAACTGTTTGTGATATAAGTGGGGTAGAACCGTATGAACTCGGTCAACAAGAAAACTGGAGGAAAGGTTAACGCTGGTCATATCTAGGCTCACACCTCCCCTCGCCTGCTAACTCCTCCTCTCAGGAACTTCCATGTGGGGACACAGAAAGTGGGAGTTGGAGGCAGTCACCCTGTGAGAGTTAGATATACCACCCCAGAGGCTATCACTCACTCCCACCCCCAAGCCCTGATATGTGGACACTTCGGACAGGGAAGCAGAGTCAAGTAGAGGAATAGTCATTCTCACAGAAGTGTACCTCTCAGATATCAGGCTGGTCCCATAGACTAGACATAACATAGTACATGAAAATCCAGGACACTCAAATTTGTATGATATGTTTGGCATGGTTACATAAGACAGAATGTTACTTAAGGCAAAAACAAAAGGAGGTGGTTAGTCAGGGTGTAGCAACCCAATGGGTGCGTATTCTAATCTCATCATGGACAAGTTTAGCATTTTAGCTAATTAGCAACTTTTCAAATACTTGCTACTTTGCAACTACTTAGCATGTTAGCTAACTCTTCCTCTAAGCCTAACCCTTAACCCTTTTAGCTAATCCTTCCCCTAACACTAACCTTAACCCTTTAACATAACTCCTAACCTTAACCCTAACCCCTAGCCCTAACGTTAGCCAGCTAGCGAACATTAGTATTAGCCAGCTAGCTAACGTTAGCCACAACAAATTGGAATTTGTAACATATCATATGTTTTGCAAAATCGTGTAACATATTGTACGTTTTGCTAACTCGGGAACATATCATACGAAATTGAATTTGTAACATATCATACAGAATGGATGATGGACATCCACAAATTAATACATACCATAGGAAACGTAACATATCATCCTATAGGAGTTTCCCAGATTTACTTACAGAATAATACCAAATGCTCTGGGACCAGGCTGCTGCCATGCGTTATTGCAAACTTGTGCTGACTATACACCAAATATACACCAAAGAGTGTATTAATGATAACAAACCTGTTTGGATTTGTCAAGAGAGGGTTTGATATAATCAGCTGGTGTGATGGCACAATGGACAGGAATTTTGTTTTGGCAGTAACATGAGGATAATGACTAAATGCCTCAACTGAACAAACAGACAAGGGGCCTCAAAATGATTGATCAGGGTATCAACACTGTGCATGACAGCATTATAACAAACTACTATTGGGCAAATTTGATCCCACAGGCACAAATGACATGGATTACATTGAGTTCTAATTTGAACCAATACCCTAAAGTTGGTTAATAAATAATAGTTTTTTGATGGTATGACCATCTGGAGATGATCTATATGGGACTATCCAAATGAACTGTGACCATAAATGCAAAGTCCTTATTATGACTAATTGCTATGTACTATTAAAAAGGAAATACTTGTTCATAGTAAACTAAATGTGTGTTTCTCTAAAATGATGTCCTGTTCAGATGTTATCAACATCTAGTTATATGGTGAGAACTCTGAGTATGACTCTGGGTTCCAGAACTTCATTATGGTCTCACGGCAGCAGCACCTGAATCTACATCAGTGGAGGGGAGGGCGGCTCATAATAATGGCTGGAATGGAGCATATGGAATGACATCTAACCATGTGTTTGATGTATTTGATATCATTCCACGTATTCCGCTCCAGGCATTACCACGAGCCCGTCCTCCCCAATTAAGGTTCCACCAACCTCCTGTGGTCTACATACACACAGTGTCTTCACCTGTCTTCTGCTCTGTCAATTCAGACAGGCAGCCACGAGAAACGCTGAACCCATGCCCTAGTGTGTGTTTGTTTGTGTGTCTGAGGAATGCTGAACCCATCTCCTAGTGGAAGCTTCACTGGGCATGGGACCATGAGGTCCCGAGGAGGGCCTGCCTAAAATACCTCGGAGAGATGACATTTCGCTCTGACAGTCGGTCATGACAGTCATCGTAGCCACAGGGGGCGTTGGCATCTGGGTGAAAGGACAACAGCAAGGGAGACAGTCTACCTACCGTATCACCGAGTGGCACATGTCCCAATGGTCCTATGACCTGTCACTGTGCCGGTTGGCATGCAGCATTCAACCTGCCCTGTGGGGCACAGCCACAGTGCCAAGTTATGCCATGACTGGCATAGGTAGGGGATTAGTTGTACTACTTCCTTTTACATTGCTGACAAGTTGTTAGCCTATGCTTTATTTTGATGTCAATCAGTGTGTTAGCCTATCTGTTTTCGAAAAAGGTTTTGGCTTGTGCTATGCCGTTTTTCCATGGTGCTCACGGAAGAACAGGTTGTCTCTTTGTGTGTTTGTATCGTTGTTGTTAAGTGTTATCCTTATCAAGACTGACTGATTTGACTCCAAGCTTCTTTGTCCCTCTATATTGACTATACATTGTACATTGATTGATTAATATAAGATCAAGATTCATCAAAATAAGCACAATTGACAGCAAATTATTAAGCAAAGAAATGCTAATAAGCAGTTCTCATCAGATTTAAATGTGAAATGCTGGTTAAGCAGCAATCTCCATTTCAGGTGAACCATATTCCATACTAGGCGATCTGTTCAAGTCGGCCATTTTCCTTTTGTGGGAGTACTGTCTATCAATCATCTGAAAACAGGCCACACCCCCCCACAGACATAGCAGTGCAATTCCCAACAGGACTCACTCAGGATTGGTGCGTATTGGATGCCAAAACCAATCTGTTACTATGACACATGAACACATTAGCTGCTAAATTTGCCGGCTGTTGTCTAGGTAACTGTGGGCGGCGAGGCAGGTTTGAAGGCTTGGCGGTTCCCTAGTGGAGCTCCATTGAGACGGTCTGGGCACGTGTGGTTTATCTGATGCTTACCTCTGAAATTCGAGAGAATTGGAGTAATTTGTGTTTGGACAAGGTATTGGGATCTGTCTGTCAGTGCCTGTTTTATTGTTTGTGGTCTTTGAAGATAGGGGATTCTGGCACCAGGATCAATACAACAAGATAGTAGTGTCTACCATCCATCTGTGCTGCTTATGTCTCCCTATAAACACTCAAGCTTTATCTGCAGTTGCAAAAAAGAAACTGAACCGTCAGTGGAAGGTTGAAGAGATGTTGATATCTATGGTGCCTTCCGAAAGTATTCAGACCCCTTGACTTTTCCCACATTTTGTTACGTTACAGACTTATTCTAAAATGGATTAAATAAAACATTTCCCTCGTCAATCTACACACAATAACCCATAATGACAAAGCGAAAACAGATTCTTTGAATTTATTTCAAATGTATAAAAAAATAAATCTATATTTTTTTTACATAAGTATTCAGACCCTTTGCTATGAGACTCAAAATTAGGCTCAGGTGCATCCTGTTTCCATTGATCCTCCTCGAGATATTTCTACAACTTGATTGGGTCCACCTGTGGTAAATTCAATTGACTGGACATGATTTGGAAAGACACACACCTGTCTATATAAGGTCCCACAGTTGACAGTGCAAGTCAGGGCAAAAACCAAGCCATGAGGTAGAAGGAATTGTCCGTAGAGCTCCGAGACAGGATTGTGTCGAGGCACAGGTCTGGGGAATAGTACCAACACATTTCTGCAGAATTGAAGGTCCCCAAGAACATAGTGGCCTCCATCATTCTTAAATGGAAGAAGTTTGGAACCACCAAGACTCTTCCTAGAGCTGGCCGCCCTGCCAAACTGAGCAATCGGGGGAGAAGGTCCTTGGTCAGGGAGGTGACCAAGAACCCGATGGTCACTAAAAAAGCTCTAGAGTTGATGAACGGAGCAAAGTACAGAGAGATCCTTGATGAAAACCTGCTCCAGAGCGCTCAGGACATCAGACTGGGGCAAGGGTTCACCTTCCAACAAAACAATGACCCTAAGCACACAGCCAAGACAACACAGGTGTGGCTTCGGGAGAAATGTCTCTGAATGTCCTTAAGTGACCCAGCCAGAGCCTGGACTTCAACCCGATCGAACATCTCTGGAGAGACTTGAAAATAGCTGTGCAGCGACGCTCCCCATCCAATCTGACAGAGCTTGAGAGGATCTGCAGAGAAGAATGGGAGAAACTCCCCAAATACAGGTGTGCCAAGCTTATAGCGTCATACCCAAGAAGACTCGAGGCTGTAATCACTACCAAAGGTGCTTCAACAAAGTACTGAGTAAAGGGTCTGAATACTTATGTAAATGTGATATTTCAGTTGTTTATTTTTAATCAATTTTAGAATAAGGCTGTAACGTAACAAAATGTGGAAAAAGTCAAGGGGTCTGAATACTTTCTGAATGCACTGTACTCTACTTATGGTCCTACAATCTCAATAACTGGAAAAGATGGGTGCTATGCAGCAAAGGGAATCTAATTGTGCACTCTAATAATCTATCCATGTTATAGTCCAACTGTGACCACTAAGCAAATTTACATGGAGGCCTTTTCCAGATCCCGCTCTGAAGTTCCGTCTTTGGCCAAGTGCACTTTCACTTACGTCCAATAATGCCTCCACTCAGTGCGTAATTTGAGCCGGACCGGAACAGGATCCAGAACGTCTCGTGGCATGAATTTTCTTCCTTCGCTTTTTGCAATGTAAAAGTTATAATAAAAATTCTTAAAGTTCATTTGAGTTGCCTCTTCGTTAATTCTCCTGCCCCCCCAAAGAAAACGTAATGTGAAAAAGTCGTTTTTGGTTATGGTTTATGGTTTGCGCAACATTGTAAACTATGTTTGAGACCAACGTGTGGCTGTGTGAGAAGTCCGCCTGTATCTCTCACAGAACTAGAATGAAATGGACTTTCTTTTATGAGCTCTCTACTCTGATAGACACGAGCCTGTAACTCTCATCTCTCTACTCTGATAGACACGAGCCTGTAACTCTCATCTCTCTACTCTGATAGACACGAGCCTGTAACTCTCATCTCTCTAGCGTTGCAGCACCCCTGATAAATGTAAATACATTTGCCAAAGTTATAGAGTTACTGCTGTCTGTTCAGAAATAAATGAAATAATTCAGAATAGCCTACTACACCCCGAGAAAGCCTGTAATTTACCCATAGAGGATCAATAGCTTCTTTTAAAACATATCCTGACTGTGGAGTTTAGTCCAATTACAAGGCCTAGCCTACAGTCGGGAACATGCAGTAAATCTGTCAGTGAACAAACAGCATGCAGACAAAACAGGCCTTTCGCAATATTTCAAATACAATCTCGGGAAAACACAGGTTGGAAAGCAAATGGCTCCTGCTGAAAAGAGAAGATCGTCTGTTGCAGGCTACCAAAATATTTGATCAAGTTCCAAATATTGTTTTACAAAGTAGAAGCGCACTCGCACGAGCGTATCGGCCATCACCAGAGAGTGAGCTTCACATCATTGGGTGAGTCAGTGAAACTGGAAAGCATTTTTAGGACTATAATTTCCTCTTCATATTGTAGACTACAATATGTGTTTCCATACACCTAGCCTATTGATGGATTGAAGATAAGGTCATTTTTATTGATTTCAGATTCTCAGTTTGTCAATGTCAAATGATCCTGTCATTTCGATAATTTGTGTGGTATTATAAAAGATTCTAGGTTAAAAAACATGAGCTAGTGCACACCCAGAAAAATGTGTTTGTGTGGAGGTGCTGACTAACGGCGAATAAACTATAAACTATCAAAATTAAGAAAGTCGCACACTCCATATATAAACTGCCAGCAATTTAATGGGTATTTACCAACGTTTCGGCATCACTGTGCCTTCCTCAGGGTAATGTCATGAATACTTGAACCAAGTTATGTAGACAAACAGTGCAATTAGTGCAACCAATGACAATAGTGAGGGGTGTGTCATAATGATTAAGTTAATTAAAATTAATTAGTGAAACTGTTAAAAAAAACAATAGTTTATGGCATATTAAATATATTACGCTATTGTTATCATATAGAAACATAATTGAATATTATACATCATATTAGCATCAACACACATTATTGTTTAATTCAATTTCACATAATTGTTTCGTATTTCATTTCATATTTGTTACATACAATCTTTTGGTTCAACCTCAATGTATCATGAGCGTCATCAACAGGGGGAACATATTAGGTGTACGCTAATAAGCTGTAGAAAGAATATATCTGTCACGTCCTGACCAGTAAAGGGGTTATTTGTTATTGTAGTTTGGTCAGGACGGGGCAGGGGATGTTTGTTTTATGTGTTTCTGGGTTTTTGGTTAATGTTCTATGTTAGTATATTTCTATGTTCGTTCTAGTCTTTCTATTTCTATGTTTAGTTTATTGGGTTGACCTTCAATTGGAGGCAGCTGTTCCTCGTTGCCTCTAATTGAAGGTCCTATTTAGTAGGGGTGTTTTTTCATGGGTTTTTGTGGGTAGTTGTTCCATGTGTAGCTGTGTGCCTTACAGGACTGTTTTTCGTCATTGTTTTTGTTTAAGTGTTTATTTTGGTTTTCTTCTGAATAAAGAAGATGAGTATTCACATTCCCGCTGCGTCTGTAAAATGACGTAGAATTGCATGAAATGCATTTATAAAAGGCAAAATTCTCATACTCACCTTTTATCACGGCACCTCCCAATTTACAAATGAAGCACTACCCTCACTGCCAACTCACTGCCAACTCACTGTGTTGTGTATGGACACATATGGGTTTATGTGATAGGCTCAGAGATTCTTGGGATTATGGGTCAGGCGGAGGGCCAAGTAAGCCTCAGAGGTTCAGACACAGCCTTAAGAAGCAAAGTGTCACCGGCCACATCATCATGATGACGCAAAATTAATCACATAATGATGTGGCCGGTGACACTTTGCTTCTTGTAAGTCCCAAAACGTCAAAACGTGACTGCTGAACTGCAAAACATTTTGGAACTGTATCAACAATGGACTGATGAAAAATACCAAAATACCCTCAAGGAAACATACAAACAGTGAGTGGGGAAAGCTGGGGCTTTCCCATGACAAACAGGTTTGGAATGTATCTCAAATGAGGTTAGTTTGAGGATTCTGTGTAAGTGTTTTTTGAGTAGGTCAAATGACCAGCAACAAAATAATCATTATACATATGTGGGAAACATTTCATAGTACTCAAGGGGAGGGTGAGTTGGTCTCATAAGTGGGGTGAGGTACTCACTCATGCAATCTATCAAGACCATGCTGAATCATAAGGACTTGTTGAAATGCGGGGGGCTGATCTATATCTCGAAGTTTGGGTACAGTCAGTGGTGACCCGTCATTCAGGGAAGGTGGGGCAGAGTTTGCAAGCAATGTACAAAAAAAGTGGTCTATTTTTCCCCTCTTTAGTTAGCCTACTGTTCTGACTTGGTGGTGCACATGTGGCCTGTAGCCTGTTTTAGAGAAATGTAATCATCGAATATTGTAAGAGCTTTCATTGTCTGCTTATATGCCCCCTGTATTTATTCTACGGTTCTGACTTGGTGTACAGGGAGAACATTGTAAGAATGGCCCATGTTCTGAATTCTCTCGCTGCACATTTCAAAAGTGCTGAACAAATAGTTATATTGACTACGTCCATTTTAGCTCGCTCCTTAATTTCTTTATCGAAATTACGGATGGCCTCTTATCCGCTTGTCGTCCCCTTATGCCATAATTTGTACATCTCAATTGTCAGTAGAAACCACATTTGTTTAAGCAAGTCAGCCATATCAGCAAAACAAAATGTAAAGGCAGTAAATGAGGCAGAATGAACTGTTTCGCTGACAGACAAGGCTCAGCTGATAGCCAGGTGTCGCAGTGATAAGGTGTTGGGACTGCTGTTGGGACTCTGCTATTAGGACTGCTTTATGTAGGCCCTAACAGTTTGTGGGCACCATTTGTCACCGTTATAGTGCAATTAATGTATTGTTTAGTGTTGTGTTCTGTAGTGGCTTTGCTGGCAAGCATAAAACGTATTATTTTTTATTTTTGCCGCACCAAGATTTACATGCTGAAATCGCTATTGGGTACAGTAGTCTGCAGGGGCGCTGTTGACATACAGTACTTACACAAATATATGCCACATTATAAATTGGGTGGTTCAAGCCCTGAATGCTGATTGGCTGATAGCCGGGGTATATCAGACTATATACCACAGGTATGACAAAACATGTATTTGTACCGCTCTAATTACGTTGCTAACCAGTTTATAATAGCAATAAGCCTCCTCAGGGGTTTGTGGTATATTGCCAATATACCACGGCTAAGGGCTGTATCCAGGCATTCCGTGTTGCGTCGTGCATGAGAACAACCCTTAGCCGTGGTATATTGGCCATATACCACATCCCCTCGGGCCTTATTGCTTAATTGTATACTGTATAGACTCGGGAGAAATAAAGAGAGCACCTTGCGTCTTTAGCAATAATACCATTCTTTCCAGATTAGTTTATTAGTGACCCAGAAGTATTTCAACCAGTGTTGTTAATCATGACTTGTGATCAAGAATGTTCTCCTACTATGATGCTATTTTGAGAGCTCTGAACAAACGCCTAAGAACCATCCAATCATTCATGAAGACCTGTCACAGAGTCAATAGTCCTCAAAATGAGTCCACACATTAGGATAGACTGAACAGCATTATATAACTGATACAGGATGTTTACTTCAATGGACTCCCTCAAAATATCCTGACCAGTCTTGCACAAACACGCAGACTAAAACAGAACCATCACTGATGAAAATAGAGGTGTTGACCTGCATTTGAGGTCTCACTGTCTTTCCCAAACAAAGGAACATCAGACAGTCATGCTTTCACTTGGTATTCCCACAGTAGAGCAGTCCAGGGTTACAAACCCCTGGTAGCAAAACAAACACATGTTCTCGAAAAGACACTGCTCAACTACATTGGCTCTTTGAGATATGTTCCAAAGAGCTGAAATTAAAACACAAACTCAAGATATTCATAAAATGACTGACAGGGATGTAAGCATTAATAACTCATATACTGTACATACGGTATTGTTCAAACTGAACCTGAATGTGTGTTTTTTAGCAAATAATGACTTGCCATGGAAATAGTGGCTCAAAACAAACCTGTGAGCGCCAGCAGGTGAGACAAAAGAGTCTCTGGGGTAAAATGCAGGACATTCTGAGAAAAATGCAACCGAGTTGCTAAGCAACCATTTCTTCCCCACCCCACCAGTCTACAGCAGCAGGCCCAGTCAGTCTCTGGCACTACTTCCCTCAAGCTATTCAAGTCTGTTTTTCACTCCCTAAGGGCAGTCTATGGACCCCAGCCAAGAAAGACTTTAGGTTGCCTCTCTTATCGGGTGTTCCTCCTCTACCCAGTCCTGTGCCAGACAAGAAAAAGGGAGGGTGAGTGGAAGAGAGCAGATGGCCTAGTGCTCATGGGTAGCTCTCGAGGCTCGCCTGGGTGTATAAAGTTTAACTGAATCTGTCCGCCTCGCCTCACGCCTCTTATCTTCATACCCAGAAATCTGTTAGTGGCTCAGTCATGGTTGTATAGCTCCGCCCTGTCCACCCACCCACTCAGCCCCAGATATAGATTTATTTCACAGTATCCTGCTTTGGTTACAGCAGGCCAGGCCCATTCACATCCACAGCCTTATAAGTCTCTCTGTCAGTCTGTCTTGTTGTCTAGGATCTAATGAGCCACTTCATAGGGCCAGGTGCGGTTTGTGATTATGCAATAGGTGACATGGAAGTACAGTATCCAGTCTGCTAAAGTCTGTGAGGATTCTACATTACGTTGAGCTGGAAAAAGCCCCTCTCTTTACTTCTAATACACGTATCAGTTTAGGAGCATTACACCTGTTACATCAGCATTACTGTAGATATTATTCAGTACAGGGGTTTCCCTTAAATGAGCTGGCCAATGTCGGTTGGTATTGTTGAGTGGGCGTCCTCTAATTAACAGGGAGCCAGAACCCACAAAAATAAACCCTCAAAAGAAAAAAACTACAATTAGTTTATCTTTCGAGGGTTCTGGCTCCCTGTTAATTAGAGGACGCCCACTCAACAATACCAACCGACATTGGCCTGCTCATTTAAGGGGAACCCCTGTACAGAATAATATCTAGAGTAATGCTGATGTGACAGTGATAGTTGCCTTTGTGTGCCTATTTCTCTGCTGCACTCACCTGTTTCTCTAGCCTAACATGTCTGAAAATAGTACCCAAATATAAACCAGTCTGGTTGGTCTGGACGCACTATACCAAACAATGCCTTACCACTATATATTTTGTGTGGACAGGCAGAGGGAGAGGCTAGGATGGCGAGTCCATTTGAGGGCATCGGTGTGTTTTCGGAGCAATGTGGTGCCTGGCGAGCGAGGCTGGGTGTTACTGGTTTCACGCCTGTTTCCTGTCAGTGGGGCTTTGGGGTTGGTGCCCAGACATATGGGCCTGTGGAAGACTGAGGCCAGGCTGCATTCCAAACGGCACCATATATAGTGCATCATAGCACCCTTTTCCCTATATAGTGCAGTACTTTAGACCATGGCCCATAGGGTCAGAAGTACTGCACAATGTGGGGAGTAGGGTGCCATTTGGGATGCGAGATACCAGTTCAGCTCCTGGAGCTTTTTTTGTTGTTGACAGTTTGAGGAAAGACATGATGTCATTTAAAAAACAAAGACATGTTCAAATATTAAACCTTCCCTTTACATGTACTGTAAATACTATGTTATAACAATTTCATATAAAACAAGAAACATAAAACATATTAGAAATAATGGGTACATTCTGTTTGATATACACTACATGGCCAAAAGTATGTGGACACCTGCTCTTCCAGTAGATGTTGTAACTTTGCTGCCGGACTTGCTTCCAATAAGCCACAAGAGCATTAGTGAGGTCGGGCACTGATATTGAGCGATTAGGCCTGGCTCGCAGTCGGCATTCCAATTCATCTCAAAGGTGTTTTATGGGGTTGAGGTCAGGGCTCTATGCAGGCCAGTCAAGTTCTTCCACATTGTTCTTCCACATCAATCTCGACAAACCATTTCTGTATGGACCTCGCTTTGTGCACAGGGGCATTGTCATGCAGAAACAGCAAAGGGCCTTCCCCAAACTGTTGCCAGAAAGTTGGAAGCACAGAATAGTCTAGAATGTCATTGTGTGCTGTAGCATTAAGATTTCCCTTCCCTGGAACTAACGGGCCTAGCCCGAACCATGAAAAACAGCCCCAGATCATTATTCCTCCTTCACCAAACTTTACAGTTGGCACTTTGCATTGGGGCAGGTAGCGTTCTCCTGGCATCTGCCAAACTCAGATTCGTCTGTCGGACTGCCGGAAGGTGAAGTGTGATTCATCACTCCAGAGAACACATTTCTACTGCTCATAAGTACAATGACGCCGGGCTTTACACCACTCTAGCCGACGCTCGGCATTGCGAATGGTGATCTTAGGCTTCTTTGCGGCTGCTCTGTCATGGAAATGCATTTCATGAAGCTCTGACGAACAGTTATTGTGTTTACTTTGCTTCCAGAGGCAGTTTGGAACTTGGTAGTGAGTGTTGCAACCGAGGACAGACAAATTTTACTCACTACTCGCTTCAGCACTTGGCGGTCCTATTCTGTGAGCTTGTGTGGCCTACCACTTCGCGGCTGAGACTTAGTTGCGCCTAAACGTTTCCACTTCACAATAACAGCACTTACGGTTGTCTGGGAAAGCTCTAGCAGGGCATAGAATCCTATGACAAGGTAAAAATCTGTCGTTCTGCCCCTGAACAAGGCGTTAACCCACTGTTCCCCGGTAGGCCGTCATTGTAAATAAGAATTTGTTCTTAACTGACTTGCCTAGTTAAATAAAGGTTAAATAAATGTTTTGTTTTTTGTTTTTAAATGATGGTGCCAAGTTCAAAGTTACTGAGCTCTTCAGTAAGGCCATTCTACTGCCAATGTTTGTCTATGGAGATTGCATGGCAGTGTGTTCGATTTTATACACCTGTCAGCAACGGGTGTGGCTGAAATAGCAGAATCCACTAATTTGAAAGGGTGTCAACATACTTTTGTATATTTAATGTATATAGAGTGCATTCAGAAAGTATTCAGACCCCTTAACCTTTTCCACTTTTTGTTACGTTACAGCTTTATTCTAAAATTGATTCAATTGTTGTTTTTCATCATCAATCTACACACAAAACCCCATAATGACTAAGCAAAAACAGGTGTTAGAAATGTTTGCAAATTTATTACAAATAAAAAACAGAAACATCACATTTAAATAAGTATTCAGACCATTTACTCACTATCTTTGTTGAAGGACCTTTTCAGCAATTATAGCTTCGCCTCTTTTTCTGTATGACACTATAAGCTTGGTACACCTGTATTTGGGGAGTTTCTCTCATTCTTCTCTGCAGATCCTCTCAAGCTCTGTCAGGTTCGCTGCACAGCTGTTTTTAGGTCTCTCTAGAGATGTTCAATCGGGTTCAAGTCCGGGCTTTGGTTGGGCCGCTCAAGGACATTCCGAGACTTGTCCTGAAGCCACTCCTGCATTGTCTTGGCTGTGTGCTTAGGGTCTTTGTCCTTTTGGAAGGTAAACCTTCACCCCAGTCTGAGGTCCTGAGCGCTCTGGAGCAGGTTTTTTCAAGGATCTCTCTGTGCTTTGCTTCGTTCATCTTTCCCTTGATCCTGACTAGTCTCCCAGTCCCTGCTGTTGAAAAACATCCCCACAGCATGACGCTGCCACCACCATCATTCGCCGTAGAGATGGTGCCAGGTTTCCTCCAGATGTGACGCTTGGCATTCATGCCAAAGAGTTTAATCTTGGTTTCATCAGACCAGAGAATATTGTTTCTCATGGTCCGAGTCCTTTAAATGCCCTTTGGCAAACTCCAAGCAGCCTGTAATGTGCCTTTTACTGAGGAGTGGCTTCCGTCTGGCCACTCTACCATAAAGGCCTGATTGGTGGATTGGTGGAGTGCTGCAGAGATTGTTGTCCTTCTGGAAGGTTCCCCCATCTCCACAGAGGAACTCTTGAGCTCATTCAGAATGACCATCGGGTTCTTGGTCACCTCCCTGAACAAGGACCTTCTACCCCAATTGCTCAGTTTGGCCGGGCGGCCACCTCTAGGAAGAGTCTTGGTGGTTCCAAACTTCTTCCATTTAAGAATGATGGAGGCCACTATGTTCTTGGGGACCTTCAATTCTGCAGAAATGTGTTGGTACTATTCCCCAGATCTGTGCCTCGACACCATCATGTCTCGGAGCTCTACGGACAATTCCTTCTACCTCATGGCTTGGTTTTTGCTCTGATATGCACTGTCAACTGTGGGACGTTATAAAGACAGATGTATACCTTTCCAAATCATGTCCAATCAATTGAATTGACCACAGGTGGACTCCAATCCAGTTGTTGAAACATCTCGAGGATGATCAATGGAAACAGGATGCACCTGAGCTCAATTTCGAGTCTTATAGCAAAGAATCTGAATACTTATGTAAACAAGTTATTCCAGTTTTTTTGCAAGAATTTCTAAAAACCTGTTTTCACATTGTCATTATGGGGTATTGTGTGTAGATTGATGAGGATTTTAAATGTTTTATTTGATCCTTCTTAGAATAGGCCTGTAACGTAACAAAAGGTGGTAAAAATCAAGGGGTCTTAATACTTTCCGAAGGCACTATATAGGTACACTACCAGTCAAAAGTTTGGACACACCTACTCATTCAAGGCTTTTCTTTATTTTACTATTTTCTACATTGTAGAATTATAGTGAAGACATCAAAACGATGAAATAAAACATTTGGATTCATGTAGTAACCAAAGAAGTGTTAAACAAATCAAAATATATTTTATATTTGAGATTCTTCAAAGTAGCCACCCTTTGCCTTGACGACAGCGTTGCACACACTTGGGATTCTCTCAACCAGCTTCATGAGATAGTCACCTGGTATTCATTTCAATTAACAGGTGTGTCTTTTAAAAAGTACATTTGTGGAATTTCTTCCCTTCTTAATGCATTTTAGCCAATCAGTTGCATCGTGATAAGGTAGGCTTGGTATACAGAAGATATCCCTATTTGGTAAAAGGCTAAGTCAATATTATGGCAAGAACAGCTGAAATAAGCAAGAGAAATGCCAGTCCATCATTACTTTAAGACATGAAGGTCAGTCAATACGGAACATTTCAAGAACTTTGAAAGTTTCTCCAAGTGCAGTCGCAAAAACCATCAAGCGTTATGATGAAACTGGCTCTCATGAGGACCGCCACAGGAAAGGAAGACCCAGATTTACCTCTGCTGCAGAGGATAAGTTGATTAGAGTTAACTGCACCTCAGATTGCAGCCCAAATAAATGCTTCACAGAGTTCAAGTAACAGACACATCTCAACATCAACTTTTCAGAGTAGACTGCATGAATCAGGCCTTCATGGTCGAATTGCTGCAAAGAAAGCACTACTAAAGGACACCAATAATAAGAAGAGACTTGCTTGGGCCAAGAAACACGAGTAATGGACATTAGACCGGTGGAAATCTGTCCTTTGGTCTGATAAGTCCAAATTTGAGATTTTTGGTTCCAACCGCTGTCTTTGTGAGACGCAGAGTAGTTGAAAGTATGATCTCCGCATGTGTGGTTCCCACCGTGAAGCATGGAGAAGGTGTGATGGTGTGGGGGTGCTTTGCTGGTGACATTATCTGTGATTTATTTTGAATTGAAGGCACACTTAACCAGCATGGTTACCTCCGCATTCTGCAGTGATACACCATCCCATCTGGTTTGTGCTTAGTGGGACTATCATTTGTTTTTCAACAGGACAATGACCCAAAACACACATCCAGGCTGTGTAAGGGCTATTTGACCAAGAAGGAGAGTGATGGAGTGCTGCATCAGATGACTTGGTCTCCACAATCACCCGATTTGGGATGAGTTGGACCGCAAAGTGAAGAAAAAGCAGCCAACAAGTGGTCAGCATATGTGGGAACTCCTTCAAGACTGTTGGAAAACATTCCAGGTGACTACCACATGAATCTGGTTGAGAGAATGCCAAGAGTGTGCAAAGCTGTCATCAAGGCAAAGGGTGGCTACTTTGAAGAATCTCAAATATTAAATATATTTTGACTTGTTTAACACTTTTTTTGGTTACTACATGATTCCATATGTGTTATTTCATAGTTTTGATGTCTTCACTGTTATTCTACAATGTAGAAAATAGTAAAACCCTTGAATGAGTAGGTGTGTCCTTTTGACTGGTACTGTATATATATATATATATATATATATACATACATACACACACACACACACGCTGAGTGTGCAAAATATTAAGAACACCTTCCTGATGTTGAGTTGTGCCCCCCCCTCCCTTAAGCATGGACTCTACAATGTGTCAAAAGCGTTTCTCAGGCATGTTGGCCCACGTTGACTTCAATGCTTCCGATGGTTGTGTGAAGTTGGCCGGATGTCCTTTGGGTGGTGGACCATTCTTGATACACAAACGAAACGGTTGCACTTATTGGCACAAATCGGTGTGCCTGGAACCTACTACCATACCCCGTTCAAAGGCACTAATCTTTTGCCTTGCCCATTCACCGTCTGAATGGTACACACACAATCCATGTCTCAATTGTCTCAAGGCTTAAAAATCCTTCTTTAACCTGTCTATTCCCCTTCATCTACGCTGATTAAAGTGGATCAGAGCTTTCACCTGGATTCACCTGGTTAGTCTGTCATGGAACGAGCAGGTTTTCATAATGTTTTGTACACTCAATGTATACAGTATATACAGTATACTGAACAAAAATATAAATGCAACAGGCAACAATTTAAAAGATTTTACTGAGTTACAGTTCATATAAGGAAATCACTCAATTGGAAAATTCATTACTCCCTAATCTACGGATTTCACATGACTGGGAATACAAATATGCATCTGTTTGTCACAGATACATAAAAAAAGGTAGGGGTGTGGATCAGAAAACCAGTCAGTATCTGGTGTGACTACCATTTGCCTCATGCAGCGTGACACATCTCCTTCGCACAAAGTTGATCAGGCTGTTGATTGTGGCCTGCGGAATGTTGTCCCACTCCTCTTCAATGGCTGGGCTAAGTTGCTGGATATTGGCGGGAACTGGAACACGCTGTCGTACATGACGATCCTGAGCATCCCAAACATGCTCAATGGGTGACATGTCTGGTAAGTATGCAGTTTTCAGCTTCCAGGAATTGTGTACTGATCCTTGTGACATGGGGCAGTGCATTATCATGCTGAAACATCATGTGATGACGGCGGATGAATGGTACGACAACGGACCTCAGGATCTCATCACAGTATCTCTGTGCATTCAAATTGCCATTGATAAAATGCATATGTGTTTGTTGTCCATAGTTTATGCCTGCCCATACCATAAACCCACCACCACCATGGGGCACTCTGTTCACAACGTTGACATCAGCAAACCGCTCTCCCACACAACATCATACATGTGGTCTGCAGTTGTGAGGCCTGTTTGGCGTCCTGCCAAATTCTCTAAAATTACATTGGAGGCGTCTTATGGTAGAGAAATGAACATTCAATTATCTGGCAACAGCTCTGGTGGACATTCCTGCAGTCAGCATGCCAATAGCACGCTCCCTCAAAACTTGAGACATCTGTGGCATTTTATTGTGTGATAAAACTGCACATTTTAGAGTGGCCTTTAATTGTCCCCAGCACAAGGTGCACCTGTGTAATGATCATGCTGTTTAATCAGCTCCTTCATATGCCACACCTGTCAGGTGGATGGATTATCTTGGCAAAAGAGAAATGCTCACTCACAGGGATGTAATCAAATTTGTGCAAAACATTTTAGAGAAATAAGCTTTTTGTGCGTATGGAAAATATCTGGGATCTTTTATTTCAGCTCATGAAAACCAATACTTTGCATGTTGCATTTATATTTTTGTTCAGTGTATATGGTAAAAAATACCCTATTTCCCATTCTCATAATAAATATATAGACATTAAAGATGCAGTCTGGGATATTAAGCACTTAACATATCATACGGAAAAAACATTTTAAAGCATTTTTTTTTTTTTTGCAGGACGTAACTTATCATACGAAATGGATAACATAGTCGACAATATCCAGGAACAGGTTTTTGCTCGTGAGCACTACTTTTAAAACTACTGGCTGAAATTATACATAAGCGCTGGAGCATCACTTTGTTACTCTGGTGCAAAGAGGAACTGCGTAGGTACACAAGGAAAAAAATGTCCCCCACATTTTCAAATGGGCACAAATGTCATGTTATCACACTATTACTGTGTCGGATATGTGTATGAAAAGAAAGGGAAAATCTGTCCATCTGAATGTGTTTGAGCTTCAATCACTGACTTATTGCACTTCCTTTGTACTAATAGACTAATAGTCAATCACAGGAGGTTGGTGGCACCTTAACTGGGGAGAACAAGCTCGTGGTAATGACTGGAGCGGAATCAGTGGAATGGTATCAAATACATTAAACGTGGTTTCCAGTTGTTCGATGCCATTCCATTTGCTCTGTTCTGGCCATTATTACGAGCCGTCCTCCCCTCAGCAGCCTCCTGTGGTCTGAATCCTATTCAAACCATAGCTGAGTGACAGAAGGGTTGATACACTTTTATCTTATTATAATGTTTTGACATGTAATACTTTTGAAGAGGCCATATGCTAAAGCAGTATGAGGGAAAATGTCTGCTCTCCATTCTATTCAGAATCCATATGACACACACATACATTACATGTTCATTCTCATAACACACATACAGTAGCAACAAACAGATGATATCATACTAACTGCCAGACTGTGGTAGCGTGTACATTACATACATACTAAATACTGCCAGGATGTTTAGTATCAATACAGTGAGTAAGCCAACGAGGCCAATTCATCCTCTCTATTTACAATACGCGTTTGCACTCACCTTGTGTGTGAAATATCCTACTAGATATCCTAATAGATATCCTAATAGATATCCTAATTTAATAGATTAAGATCTGTCTTCAGTACTATGGCTTTCCGAGGGTCATCACTAGTTACCACAGCCACATAGTCATAGTTATGGCTAAACCCCGCCTATTTCTATAATCTTTCTTTAAAATCTGATTTTAAACCTTACCCGAACCTTAACCTTAACCCTAACCTTAACCACACTGCTAACCTTATTCCTAACCCTAACCTTAAATTAAGACCAAAAAGCTGCATTTTTGTTTTCATACATTTTTACAATATAGCCAATTTTGACTTTGTGGCTGTGGTAACTAGTGACAACCCTTTCCAAGGGGGCAGATAGAATGCAGCCTGAGGCATAAGGATAGCTAGCCTGGTCCCAGTTGTGTTTTCACTGTCTTGTCTTGTTTGGCTTGACAATCCCCACATGAACTGGCAAGACAGACCAAACAGATTGAGGACCAGGTTAGATGATTGCATACATCTCCAGATCACTATGATGCTAATACCAAAAGCAATACACTATTAGACTGATGCTTTCACTTATACCATGTACAACGCAAAGATACTGAGAGACACGCCACACAAATAAACAAAGATTCTCAAATGGCCTCAGCATACCTATAAGACATAGCTAAGAGGGCTTCTTGTCAGACTCAATTCTTAAATACAAAAGTATCAAAAGTGTATGAAAAGTCTACATCAAGCCATCAACACAATGTCATCATGGCATAAGATCAGTGGCTTTGTAACTTGGATTAGTGACATCACAAATAAAGAAGAACACGGACTCTCAGATAGGTGGACAGTTTAAGCCTGGTCCCAGATCTGTCTATGCTGTCTCGAAACGGCAATGATCATTGGCAAGCCTAACAACAGATCTGGGACCAGGCTAGTGGACTGTAGATACGGCTAATGTCTGAGACATTCTGTCCATTTTTGGTGCCTGGGCCAATGCCATGTGTATCTGTAAACTAAGAGTCTTTACATTTACAACAACTTTACAAGCTGCCCTATCGCCACACTCTTTGCGGACTGAGCGGTGATAGTGTCAATCACTCCCCACCCCTCCCTTTGGGCCAATCAGATTTCAGTCAGGGTGAGTTTATAAATGCCCCCTAGCTCCTCCATAGAGATCTGGAAGGTGTCTTCGTTGGAATAGTGTTTGATGATGTTGTCATCCATGTTGACTAGAATCCTAACAGAAGGACAGATAGAAATATCAGTATCATAGTAATAGAATCAAATCATTACATTTCTATGGTCAGAGTCTTATGTTGTGTACAAATACATAAAAGGCCTGATTCTTCACAAATATAACTTTTAATTGTTGTAGAATTCTTAAATCATGGTAAATAGATTTACCATTGATGAGAACAACTTACCCTTTCTTGCATTTCTTGTAGACTTTCCCCACTTTCTGGAGCGGCACGTTGTATTTCTCGGATATCTAGAAGAAGCAGAGCAACAAAGGCTTGTAATACAGTAGTCTCTCTTTTGAAAGAAGAGAATGGAAATGAAATATACAGTACACCACTCTAACAATTACTCAGGTCGAATGGCAGATATTAAACAGAATCTGAATTCAACAAGGAAAGAAAATGTCCACATTTCCTTCCCGGCTGTCCACATTTCCTCCCCAGCTGTCCACACTTCCCTCCCCAGCTGTCCACATTTCCTCCCCAGCTGTCCACACTTCCCTCCGCAGCTGTCCACACTTCCCTCCCCAGCTGTCCACACTTCCCTCCCCAGCTGTCCACACTTCCTCCCCAGCTGTCCACACTTCCTCCCCAGCTGTCCACACTTCCCTCCCCAGCTGTCCACATTTCCTTCCCAGCTGTCCACACTTCCTCCCCAGCTGTCCACACTTCCCTCCCCAGCTGTCCACATTTCCTCCCCAGCTGTCCACACTTCCCTCCCCAGTTGTCCACACTTCCCTCCCCAGCTGTCCACATTTCCTTCCCAGCTGTCCACATTTCCTCCCCAGCTGTCCACACTTCCCTCCCCAGCTGTCCACATTTCCTCCCCAGCTGTCCACACTTCCCTCCCCAGCTGTCCACACTTCCCTCCCCAGCTGTCCACATTTCCTTCCCAGCTGTCCACACTTCCTCCCCAGCTGTCCACACTTCCTCCCCAGCTGTCCACACTTCCTCCCCAGCTGTCCACACTTCCCTCCCCAGCTGTCCACATTTCCTCCCCAGCTGTCCACACTTCCTCCCCAGCTGTCCACACTTCCTCCCCAGCTGTCCACATTTCCTCCCCAGTTGTCCACACTTCCCTCCCCAGCTGTCCCCATTTCCTCCCCAGCTGTCCACACTTCCCTCCCCAGCTGTCCACATTTCCTCCCCAGCTGTCCACACTTCCTCCCCAGCTGTCCACATTTCCTCCCCAGCTGTCCACATTTCCTCCCCAGATGTCCACACTTCCCTCCCCAGCTGTCCACACTTCCCTCCCCAGCTGTCCACCCTTCCCTCCCAGAGAAACGATGAGGCCAGGTCCAGTCCTGTCACGACTCATTTGGCCTGTTGAGAGGCCAGGTCCAGTCCTGTCAAGACTCATTTGGCCTGTTGAGAGGCCAGGTCCAGTCCTGTCAAGACTCATTTGGCCTGTTGAGAGGCCAGGTCCAGTCCTGTCACGACTCATTTGGCCTGTTGAGAGGCCAGGTCCAGTCCTGTCACGACTCATTTGGCCTGTTGAGAGGCCAGGTCCAGTCCTGTCACGACCCATTTGGCCTGTTGCGAGGCCAGGTCCAGTCCTGTCAAGACTCATTTGGCCTGTTGAGAGGCCAGGTCCAGTCCTGTCACGACTCATTTGGCCTGTTGAGAGGCCAGGTCCAGTCCTGTCACGACTCATTTGGCCTGTTGAGAGGCCAGGTCCAGTCCTGTCACGACTCATTTGGCCTGTTGAGAGGCCAGGTCCAGTCCTGTCACGACTCATTTGGCCTGTTGCGAGGCCAGGTCCAGTCCTGTCACGACTCATTTGGCCTGTTGAGAGGCCAGGTCCAGTCCTGTCAAGACTCATTTGGCCTGTTGAGAGGCCAGGTCCAGTCCTGTCACGACTCATTTGGCCTGTTGAGAAGCCAGGTCCAGTCCTGTCACGACTCATTTGGCCTGTTGAGAGGCCAGGTCCAGTCCTGTCACGACTCATTTGGCCTGTTGAGAGGCCAGGTCCAGTCCTGTCACGACTCATTTGGCCTGTTGAGAGGCCAGGTCCAGTCCTGTCACGACTCATTTGGCCTGTTGAGAGGCCAGGTCCAGTCCTGTCACGACTCATTTGGCCTGTTGAGAGGCCAGGTCCAGTCCTGTCACGACTCATTTGGCCTGTTGAGAAGCCAGGTCCAGTCCTGTCACGACTCATTTGGCCTGTTGAGAGGCCAGGTCCAGTCCTGTCACGACTCATTTGGCCTGTTGAGAGGCCAGGTCCAGTCCTGTCACGACTCATTTGGCCTGTTGAGAGGCCAGGTCCAGTCCTGTCACGACTCATTTGGCCTGTTGAGAGGCCAGGTCCAGTCCTGTCACGACTCATTTGGCCTGTTGAGAGGCCAGGTCCAGTCCTGTCACGACTCATTTGGCCTGTTGCGAGGCCAGGTCCAGTCCTGTCAAGACTCATTTGGCCTGTTGAGAGGCCAGGTCCAGTCCTGTCACGACTCATTTGGCCTGTTGAGAGGCCAGGTCCAGTCCTGTCACGACTCATTTGGCCTGTTGAGAGGCCAGGTCCAGTCCTGTCACGACTCATTTGGCCTGTTGAGAGGCCAGGTCCAGTCCTGTCACGACTCATTTGGCCTGTTGAGAGGCCAGGTCCAGTCCTGTCACGACTCATTTGGCCTGTTGAGAGGCCAGGTCCAGTCCTGTCACGACTCATTTGGCCTGTTGAGAGGCCAGGTCCAGTCCTGTCACGACTCATTTGGCCTGTTGAGAAGCCAGGTCCAGTCCTGTCACGACTCATTTGGCCTGTTGAGAGGCCAGGTCCAGTCCTGTCACGACTCATTTGGCCTGTTGAGAGGCCAGGTCCAGTCCTGTCACGACTCATTTGGCCTGTTGAGAGGCCAGGTCCAGTCCTGTCACGACTCATTTGGCCTGTTGAGAGGCCAGGTCCAGTCCTGTCACGACTCATTTGGCCTGTTGAGAGGCCAGGTCCAGTCCTGTCACGACTCATTTGGCCTGTTGCGAGGCCAGGTCCAGTCCTGTCAAGACTCATTTGGCCTGTTGAGAGGCCAGGTCCAGTCCTGTCACGACTCATTTGGCCTGTTGAGAGGCCAGGTCCAGTCCTGTCACGACTCATTTGGCCTGTTGAGAGGCCAGGTCCAGTCCTGTCACGACTCATTTGGCCTGTTGAGAGGCCAGGTCCAGTCCTGTCACGACTCATTTGGCCTGTTGAGAGGCCAGGTCCAGTCCTGTCACGACTCATTTGGCCTGTTGAGAGGCCAGGTCCAGTCCTGTCACGACTCATTTGGCCTGTTGCGGAGGCAGTTGGAGACCCATGTCTAGTGTCCCAAAAGCCCCTGCTGTCCCCTGCTGAAGGATGTCCTCTGTCCCCTTTGTCTTAGTGCACTACGCCAGACAGACAGACCCCCCTGATCAGAACCACAGCACCCCCACGTGACGGGAAGGCTGAATGACTATGCGGAGACCCTACACACGGTTATGCCTCTGTCCTCCTTTCTCATTCTCTCTCGCTCTCTCAGTCTGTCCCTCTATTTCATTTTGAGGAAAGAGTTGAGGTCATAGCTCTCCCTCTCTCTCATGCTGAGTTGAATTAGGATCAAGCTGAGAGAGACAGATAGTGGACATGGGTAATTGCAGGATAGAGGAGTCTGTGTGGCAGAGTGGGCCGTGTCACAAACAGTGCCACCCACCGTGTCACTGGAGTGATGCAATGTGACCAGCCTCCCATAACGGACACCGTATGTCTGGCAGTGTTCATTTCCTGTTCATATTGAGTAAGAACTTACTGCTTCCACCAGCCCGTTTATTGTTGGGTTCTTCAGCATGACCGCGTCAAACACCTCCTCTGTCTCCCTCCGCACGTACAGCAGAACTACACAGGAGAGAGGAGGCTATGCGTTGAGAAATATTGATCTATCACACACACTCAACAAACAGAAGTGGACTCACACACTGAAATGGTCATAGCAGGACACACACCCTGAATCACACAACACATTAACTTGGCAAAGTCAGATATCTTTTCTGCTGAAGCTAACAGTGGTGAAGCCCTTGATGTGGGTTTGGACATCTGAGCATCTCACTATGTCCCAGTCTCAAGTGGCCAATAACACACACACACACACACACACACACACACACACACACACACACACACACACACACACACACACACACACACACACACACACACACACAATATATATAAATGCAACATTCAACAATTTTAGCAGACGCTCTTATCCAGAGCAATTTACAGGAGCAATTAGGGTTAAGTGCCTTGCTCAAGGGTACATGGTCAGATTTTTTCACCTAGTCGGCTCCAGGATTCAAACAAGTAACCTTTCAGTTACTGACCCAACGTTCTTAACCGCTAGGCTACTGAGTTACAGTTCATAAAGAAAATCAGTCAATTGAAATAAATTCATTAGGCCCTAATCTATTGATTTCACATGGGAATACAGATATGCGTCTGTTGATCACAGATACCCAAGGGGATTGGAACAGAAAAACAGTCAGTATCTGGTGTGACCACCATTTGCTTCATGCAGCGAGACATCTCCTTTGCATAGAGTTGATCAGGCTGTAGATTGTGGCCTATGGAATGTTGTCCCACTCCTCTTCAATGGCTGTGCGAAGTTGTTGGTTATCGGCGGGAACTGGAACACTGTCGTACACGTCGATCCAGAGCATGTCAACATTCAAATTGCCATCTATAAAATGAAATTGTGTTCATTGCTTATGTCGGCCTATACCATAACCCCACTGCCACCATGGGGCACTCTGTTCACAACGTTGACATCAGCAAACTGCTCGCCCACACGATGCCATACATGTGGTCTGGCATCTGCCGGGTACAGTGGATTAATCCGTGAAGAGCACACTTCTACAGCGTGCCAGTGGCCATGGAAGGTTAGCATTTGCCCACTGAAGTTGGTTACGACGCCGAACTGCAGTCAGGTCAAGACCCTGGTGAGGTCAACGAGAATGGAGATGAGCTTTCCTGAGATGGTTTCTGACGTCACTACAGACACCCTGGTTCGAGCCAGGCTGTATCACAACCGGCTGTGATTGGGAGTCCCATAGGACGGCGCACAATTGGCCCAGCATCGTCTGGGTTTGGCCGGTGTAGGCCGTCATTGTAAATAATAATTTGTTCTTAACTGACTTGCCTAGTAAAATAAAGGTTACATAAAAAAAATATTGTACAGCTAAATTCTCTAAAATTAAGTTGAGGCGGCTTATGGTAGAGAAAACAACATCAAATTCTCTGGCAACTGCTCTGGTGGACAATCCTGTAGTCAGCATGCCAGTTGCATGCTCCCTCAAAACAGAGACATCTGTGGCATTGTGTTGTGTGACAAAACTGCACATTTTAGAATGGCCGTTTATTGTCCCCTGTACAACGTGCACCTGTGTAATGATCATGCTATTTAATCAGTTTCTTGATATGCCACACATGTCAGATGGATGGATTATCTGGGCAAAGGAGAAATGCTCATTAACAGAGATGTAAACACATTTGTGCAAATGGAACATTTCTGGGATCTTTTATTTCAGCTCATGACACATGGGACCAACACTTTACATGTTGCGTTTATATTTTTCTTCAGTATACATGTACATACTACCGCAATTACCTCAACTACCTCGTACCCACATTGACTTGGTACCGGTACTCCTTGTGTATAGTCTCATTGTTATTTTATTTCTATTTCCTTTTTTATGTTTAGCAAAAAAAGGGCTAGTAAGTAAGCATTTCATGGTAAAGTCTACACCTGTTCTATTCGGCACATGTAACAAATAGAATTTGATTTGATTTGGTTCCTTGAGAAAGTATGTTGTTGGTTTGACATTGGTTGTGGGAACGAAGCCATACGTTTCCTGACCAGTAAAACTTAACATTTTTTAAATGTTCTGAAAACAGAAGTGAAAATGTTGCCTGTTCTAGGAACGTTTATCTTTAGGTTGCATGAAGGTTCTGAGAGCGTTTTGCTCTGGTTCCTTGAAAGTTTTCCTGAGAGGTTTCATTAATGCTTTGAGAACGGAAGTTATAGGTTATTTATTACAAAATACTCTGAAACACAACCAAAACAAACAGCAAATGCATCCAACAAAGTTTGTTAAGTCACAAGTTTGATGTAAGCATTGCGTGCTATGAATATGGGACTAAATACTACACTTTTGACTACTTTAATACACAAAAGTCAATTTGTCCCAATACTTTTGGTCCTCTAAAATGGGGGGGATTATGTACAAAAAGTGCTGTAATTTCTAAACGGTTCACCCGATATGGATGAAAATGCCATCAAATTAAAGATGACACTATGCACTTTAACTTCATAATCATTGTATGATTTCAAATCCAAAGTGCTGGAGTACAGAGCCAAAACAAAAATAAATTGCTCACTCTCCCAATACTTTTGGAGCTCACTGTATGTGCAATTTTCAGGGACACTTTTGGCACGAGGGCGCTACTTTCAGAACTACTGGCTAAATTGTATCAAAAAATCAAAAAATACATTGGCAATTAACCCCCTTAACAACAACATTCTCAGTAATGGTTGCTGAAACGTTTTACTTGCTATGACTGTGATATGTTTTTTCTATCTACCCTAGTTGAATGCACTACTTGTAAGTCGCTCTGCATAAGAGCGTCTCTAAATGACCAAAATGTTAATGATCAACTGCAAAGCACACTGGGTTTTTTATTGACCTAGTTTCGGAGTCGGAGTGCTTTAGAATAATACTCAGCATGCTTTGCAAGTGTTCATTTTGACATTTACATTTAGGTCATTTAACAGAGTCTCTTATAACACTATAGTACAATCAGACCTTTGACAACAATGGAGGCTAAAAGGTGGCTACAAAATTGTGAACCACCATAAAAAAATGGTATAGAAAAGTATTTTGAAAACAAAAATTACAACTCTCGAAAGTGTCTTGTTACATGGATTGTAACAGGCAAATGAAATACAAATTACAAAATAGTCAACTGTAGGTGAAATACGTATTTGTAATGAATTGAACAGAAATACTGTTTTCAGGGGCTGGGTAAATAAGGAATCACGTGCCTTACAGATATGGGTAAGGTGTGTGTGTGTGGTGGGGTGTTGGTGGCCTTCAAGGCAAGCCATAACACACACACTCCTCCCTCTTCTTACCTAGCCCTCTCTCTGGTTTCGTGGTAGACAGTGATCTTATCAGTAGTGTATACATTGGTGGGCGGGCACACACACACGTCATACCTTTCTTGGGCTTGTCCATTCTGGCCAGCTTATTGGAAGGTGAACCAAACTCATCCTCGGCGTAGAGCGATCTCTTCATGCCCGAACTGCAATGGACACACACGACAGTTTGGTTTAGAGCGCTTATGCACACACACACACACACACACACACACACACACACACACACACACACACACACACACACACACACACACACACACACACACACACACACACACACACACTCCAGTTAAGCCTGTGAGGCCATCTCCCAGAGAAATAGCAGGAATGCCCTAACAACCCTAACAACCACCCTAACAACCCCCCTAACAACCCTAACAACCCTAACAACCACCCTAACAACCGTAACAACTACATAATAGACCATGACACAAACAACTCTCAGGGTCTTTCTTAGAAGTTTAGACTCTTCACGTGAAACAGGGGGTTTTCACTGGTGGAGCTAAAGGTGGAAACTGGAAGAGCTAAAGGTTGAAACTGGAAGAGCTAAAGGTGGAAACTGGAAGAGCTAAAGGTGGAAACTGGAAGAGCTAAAGGTGGAAACTGGAAGAGCTAAAGGTGGAAACTGGAAGAGCTAAAGGTGGAAACTGGAAGAGCTAAAGGTGGAAACTGGAAGAGCTAAAGGTGGAAACTGGAAGAGCTAAAGGTGGAAACTGGAAGAGCTAAAGGTGGAAACTGGAAGAGCTAAAGGTGGAAACTGGAAGAGCTAAAGGTGGAAACTGAAAGAGCTAAAGGTGGAAACTGGAAGCGCTAAAGGTGGAAACTGGAAGAGCTAAAGGTGGAAACTGGAAGAGCTAAAGGTGGAAACTGAAAGAGCTAAAGGTGGAAACTGGAAGAGCTAAAGGTGGAAACTGAAAGAGCTAAAGGTGGAAACTGAAAGAGCTAAAGGTGGAAACTGGAAGAGCTAAAGGTGGAAACTGAAAGAGCTAAAGGTGGAAACTGAAAGAGCTAAAGGTGGAAACTGGAAGAGCTAAAGGTGGAAACTGAAAGAGCTAAAGGTGGAAACTGAAAGAGCTAAAGGTGGAAACTGAAAGAGCTAAAGGTTGTCTCGGTCCAACAGCAACCATATGAATGGCCATACTTTATTTACTCCAGCCCTTTTCCACCTACTTGTCCAATAAAACTGATTAGCGTGAAGTCAATGTTTCCAGGAACTCACCTTTCCTCTCCATCTTCTTGTGAGAAGGGCTGCATGGAGAAAGAGAGAGAATAGAGGGAGAAAGAGGGAGAAGAGGGAGAAAGAAAGAGAACAGAGAATAAGGGGAGGGAATGATATGGGTCAAGGGTGAAAAAACACAGTCATACATATGAAAGAGGTCATTTGATCTAATATGGAACAGGTCTATTGAACTTTGTGGGCCGTGTCAACAATCCTAAGGGACCTCTTGAATCAAAACTGATGACAGTGTTTTGGATATGATTTAAATATTTTCCCCTCAACATGAGAGCCTGCTTTAATGTATTGCTGTAATATGCAGTTCAGATTATTTTGAGTAACACTTTCAGTTCATAAATCCTAAAGGCCATTCTTACAGCATAAGATAAGTGCAACCTGGTTAGAAGGATACATTTAATTGGCCCACTTGCCTTCTAACCTGGTTTCCATACCTTCATTGATTGTCTCATCAATACTAAACACATTCACAAGTAACAGAGTGCAGTCGTGTGTTGTAAATTCTCAGAGGAAACCAAGTCCCCCTGCTAATCACTAACTGATAGGAGTGCTAGAGATTTACTGGGTTGCCATTTTATACCAATTGTGTATCAAAATAAATGCTTTCCTTCCAGGCTGGATCAGAATGGTAAACAGCAAAGGTTTATTTTCAGCTCAGTCCACCCTGCGGGTCAGCAACGCCATGTGGCCCGAAACCAGAGAACTCAGTGAGCTCAGCTGGGTCATGTTCATTATGCACCCAAACGGACTGAAACAGGGAGGGACTACCTGGACTTGTCCAATGTGAAACACTCATGTTCATTTCTGTTTCAATAATATTTTCAAATAGGCAAACCTCATGAACAGACCCTGGTGCCACTGTGGCCAACAGGGGGCCGTCAAAGTTCACTTTCTACAGAGCCACAGGGATTCATCAAAACAACTGTCTGCCCATTTTACAAGTCAAGTGAAAATGGTTCACTCTAGGCTTCCTGCAACCACCCTGAGGGCCATGTGATATCACACTGCTAAGCCAAGGAGGGTTCAGAGTCCAGGGGTGGCTAGGAGCACTGTTAGTGCCAGGAAGAGGTGTGTTGTTGGGGAATGGAGAGAGAGACCTGACATACCACACGTAGACAGACAGCACTCCCCTCTGTCTCCTGTCCCTGCATCAAGCCAAGTCACAAGTGCAACAGGTGCAGTCTACTCTAGACATACTGCATTAAGTGCCATATTAAGAAACCACTGGGCTTCCATAATTAATGATATTGAAATGATGAGATATACACGCACATGAGAGTGATTCCAAACATGTTTGGATTTGTTGAAGCACCATGTAAGATAATTTGACTCGCACACCTAGAAACCTTGGGAACTCACCCAAGGCCATCTCCACCTATCAGATGGCACTGGAACCTCCCAGGTTATATAACCAACCCCTGATCCCATGATATTACATGATTACAGTATCCTGGCCAATTGGCAGGTCTACACTGTATGTTTTAGTCACCTTGGCCTGCACCTTGTCCCCGGTAGGCCGTCATTGTAAATAAGAATGTGTTCTGAACTGACTTGCCTAGTTAAATAAAGGTTACATAAATCATAACAAACTATACGGTTGTGTTTGAAATGGCACCCTATATAGTGCACTACTTCCTGGCCCTAGTCAAAAGTAGTGCACTATAGATGCACTACTTTTGACTAAGGCCCATAGGGCTATGGTCAACAGTAGTGTACTGCACTACATAGTAAATAGGGTGCCATTTGGGACAAACCCGCTGATCTCATAGTGACAATGACATTGGCCAGGCACCAGTCGACTAGTCAGTTCTTTCTAATAGGTCTTAAAAACAGAAAGAGCTGCTTGTCCATGGTGATCATATATACATCCCAGAGAACACCACTTTGCGAGCGGCGACCGCCAGAGTGTGGGGTCTGGGACCCATCACCTGGCCCAACCAGGTCCCCTGGCCCAACCAGGTCACCTGGCCCAACCAGCTGGAGAGGAATGACCCGCTACCTGGCCCAACCAGCTGGAGAGGAATGACTCATGAGGAGTGCTGGGTGGGCTATACAGGGTCATAACATGGCATAGACATAGCACATCCCCCTATGTAGAGTTCCAAAATATACTATTCTGCCATTTCAACCAGGATTTCTGGAAAACCTGGGAATTTTTGGGAACATTTCTGAAATTTCTTAACTCTGATCCCCCATAATGCACTACGGATCCCCAGAAAATCACTGGACATCAATGGTGTTCAGGGCTTAGACTTCAAACACTAGGGTTTGGTCTCTAATTCATCTATTAACAATAGGCAAAAGCCCCTACACCCTAAAGTAAGATTGCCTTAGGGGATATCCACTGTCTAAAGAACTCCTGGTATTTAGTGGACTGCCAGAATGAGTGGCTCTTTAGAAGTCTGAAAGAGACATGGAGAGAGTGGAGTGGACTCTGGTAGTCAGAGGCTGGTTGAAGTTGCATTCAAATGCCCTTTGATAAGGTTTTTATGATTGAATCTGCACCAACTACTGTATATTATCTTAATAGATAGAACTACTATGTTATCTAAATGCATGGCTGTTGTTGTCCACTTGTGCAAATATACACTACTTTTCAAAAGTTTGGGGTCACTTAGAAATGTCCTTGTTTTTTAAAGATTTGTATTTTTTTGCCCATTAAAATAACATCACATGGATCAGAAATACAGTGCAGACATTGTTAATGTTGTACATGACTATTGTAGCTGGAAACGGCTGATTTTAATGGAATATCTACATAGGCGTACAGAGGCCCATTATCAGCAACCATCACTCCTGTGTTCCAATGGTAGTGTACATAGATAAAACACTGGAAACTTTTCTTTTTAAACGTTTTTGCGGAATGCACTCAAAAAAGGGTTGGGGTTTATCATTTTGTTCCAATGAATCTGATAACAGCCTTACCACCACAACTACACTATACCAGGAAAACCAAATTGTGTCTTTATATCAGTTTGAATGTCACAGGTACCGTTGATTAACATGATTTATGTGGTAGCTGTACTCTGCATAACCCTGTCTTCCGTGACCTGGCCCAAAATGCTGACCCTTTGACGCAGATCTTGGATCAGTTTACCCTCCCCAAGTCCTAAACTTAACCTTTAGAGGGTAAAATGCTAAACTGTCCACATATCAGTGTTTAGGGGCTAGGTACTCACATGGCGCTGGAAGATGGAGAAGTGGATGTCAGGGATAAAGAGAACCGGCTGGGTCTCAAAGTCAGTCATCATCTTAAAGGTTGTGACATCATTACGCTTCTGGAGGAAAGGGACTTTAACGTCCACAACTATGGAGGGGCAAAAATGACAAATAATGAGACTTGTTGATGTGCATCATCACAAAACATATAGCATAATATGTGCGCATATACACATGCTCTGACTGTGTGTGTGTGTGTGTGTGTGTGTGTGTGTGTGTGTGTGTGTGTGTGTGTGTGTGTGTTTCTGTGCTCAGTGGGAGCTCACATGATCCCAGACTGGTGTTGAGTTCGGTGCCCTTGCCCTTCCTACGGGACTGCTTCTTCTCCTCGTCTCTGATCTTCCTCTCAGCTCCCTTGTCACAGAACACCTTGATCTGGCAGAAGGCCCGGTGGATGGGCTTGTTGCTGCGGTTGTTGTAGCTGTAGCTGTCTATCTGCAGGTTCAGGGGCAGGCCTTTCACACCCTTCTGGGAGGAGAAGTCTGTGCTGAGGCAGTTGACCGAGATGAAGATCTGAGAAGGAGGAAGAGGAGAAGGAAAATGAGGAAGAGGATGATGAAGGCGGAAGAGGAGGAGCAAGATTTATGACTTTGTTTTTCGAATTTTGTTTGTGGAGTAATTCAGGTACATTAAAACTGTGCATAGCAACACATAACATGCAAATTGGAATTACATTGAATTACATAGGAGGTGCTTCCTGACTGGCACATAGGAGGATGGGGGCGGACAAAAGGGAGGAGGAGGAGGGGAGAGTTTGATACATTAACAAAAGAGATGTGTTCCATTGCCTCTATGTTAAACATTATAGTGATTGTGCACAATGTATGGTATCTTAAACTTAAGGCATATATCTTGTTTATATATTCTGGACACAGAATATAGGCACTGCATCTCAGTGCAAGAGGCGTCACTACAGTCCCTGGTTCGTTTCCAGGCTGTATCACATCCGGCCGTGATTGGGAGTCCCATAGGGCGACGCACAATTGTCCCAGCATTGTCTGGGTTTGACCGGTGTAGGTCGTCGTTGTAAATAATAATTTGTTCTTCACTGACTTGCCTAATTAAATAAAGATTACATTAAAAAAACGAATAGATTTTTTAACAAAAAAATAATAATAATGCAAATGGTTAAAATGTTAATTCTATTCTTTGTCATTGACTGATGTTCCATACACAGTAAATTAGATAATAGTTATTCAAGAGCATTCTCATTGGTTCCACTCCCACTGAATTCTCAGGTACAAAGGATCTCTTTGTCTGGTTCCTTGTTTATGTACATGCTGTCTTCACTGGACTGGTGTGTGTCTCCCTCTTTTGGCAGAGAGTGGTAATTACATGTTGACTCTTGGTTCTACTGCCAACCATTAAAACAAGGTTGCGGAAAGCTATTTCAATAGATCGCTTTCAAGAGAAATAACTATTTCAATATGCTTACTTAACATATAACCACTATACTGAAAAACCTTTACTGCAAGTTGCACAGATTTGATATAGTTAGACTGAACTGTTAATTTATTGGTATAGCCACCTAGTAACTATTTAGTACCTCGTTTTTGCAGTTCATTTTAAGCAGAATTTAACTCATTTTCTAAATTAGATCCTTGGTTTAATCAAATAGCCTGCTGGTTACCCAAAGTGGTAAGAAACGATGTGGCTAACTTCATGTAAAGTCATGTGTGGTGCAACATAGTCTCACGAGCTACGTATACAAGTATGTTCCATTTCAACGTTTTTGCAATTGCTCATCTTCAGTAAAGATGATCTCATCGTATAATGCTCTATTCTCATGATCATTGCAGAGTGTTTTGCCAAGAAGCCCAAACCGCGTCAACATGCTCCTACTCTGCCTTGTTGAGCACAGAAACACACACACACACACACACACACACACACACACACACACACACACACACACACACACACACACACGTACGCACGCACGCACGCGCACACGCACAGACACACACAACTATCCTTAGTGTGACACCTTACACCCGACTCATCTGTGGTTCTAACAAACAGACAGTGCATAGACACAGGTGATTATACACAGTACAAACACAAGGATGGAAGTCCTCGGTCCTATGGACACAGGCCTCAGGTCATGAGATGAGAAGATCCACACCCTGGTTATATGTATGCATGTGTGTGTGTGTCCCTCAGTGAAAACCAACGAGCAAGGAGATGGAAGGGATAGATGAACTGTCTATCTGGTAGTCTGTTTGTGCATCCCAGGCTAACAGACCAACAGTCAACAGTAGCAGTGTCATAGCACCCCATGAACATAAAGGGCTAGCTAAAGCGTCTGTGAGATTGTCTGTTGACGCCATCCCTCACAACCCAACAAACTGGTCAGGGACGGTGGATTATGTCTGTCACCTCGTCGGACGGGATTCCATCGCTAGCTGTCAAATCCAGTTCTGCCCCCCTGCCGCGTTTCCTCATTCCAACTCCCATTGTTAGGCAGTAGGCAAGTCCTAGATCCTTAGGCCTCCCTTGTATGTGCATCACTTTAGCTCAGCAATTGAGGTGACATGTAGAACGAGTTTAGAATGTGGCCTCGACGGCAGATAAACACCTACGCATGTACCTATTCACTATGGTCTCTAAGCAACCAAAGGACCCAAAACACTGGAAAAACTCCCCTTACTCCCCAAGGGCCAAAAAATGTCTTTATTTTTCGATCAAAACTCGAAGGACAACTTTCCATAATAGGCATCTAGAAGAAAACAAAGGACAAAGTGTGTGACGATCGCTTGCTGACAAATTGGTTTGCATCACCTGACACCTTTTCTGTGATGGCCAAAACACATCCTAACCTTCAGAGCAAGGGAAGGCAGTCTATTTTTGGAAGAATCTTCAGCCACATTTACACAGAATGTTGATGAGGAAGTTGTGATCAGATGAACCGAATCCTCCAGAAACACTTGGCATCATCACGTGTTCTAGGGAAAAACAACTAGGCTTACAACTATCTTTCCATCTCTCTTCACCTTTTTCTCTGAATCCTCATACCAAAAGGTATGTTTCCTATACCTCACCTTAGCCTCCTCATTGATGTCCCAGGTGAAGGAGATGGCGTTGTAGGAGATCTCCTCAATGTTGCTGATTGTGTTGAAGCTCTCTTTGTAGTCAGCTGAGAACCATGGAACACATAACGCACTGTTAGTACAGTCGGCACTGACATACGACGTTCAATGAAGAGAGGGTGCTAAGATAAGCGCGGCTGTGGCTAAGTTATGAAACTAAGTATGGAGAGGTGAAAGGCTATTTTATTAGTACTATTATTATCATTATTAGGACTGGGCTGAATGAAAGGTTTTAGGAGCCTTGCATAAGAATGAAGTGAAGGTCAGTAGCTTGTATTAGATACAACCATTGAGAATGTGCTCCCACCCTGGTGAGGTCCCATCCCACATCTTAGATGTTTGATAAACAAACAAGCTTTTTGTCCTCAAAAGGTGCGGCTTAAAAAGCTTGCTCTGTGGTATTGGTCTCGTAGTCTTGCGTTGTTGTACTACCAAGTCTAATCCTTCAGAAAATGTTTTCACTATGCCATTTTTCGGAAATTCAGGTGCTTGTCTCCAAACTTTACGTTCTGACCAATCCCATCAAAGTCCCTTATTAGGCCTATACCCCTATGCCAGAAACCACACTGCTTTAGTAGAGCACTTCTACGTTGCTGACTGACTACTTTTAATCAAAAGCAAGCAGGTCGTCTCAATGGTCACCTTTCGCCCACAGTCCTTCCATCAAAGTCAGACTGCAAGTGAGACAATACACTTTCCTCTGTCAAGCCAAACTAAGTTCTCCTTTCACAGTGTGTGCGTGCAGAGTAAGATTGATCAGTCTACCTCCAGAGAATTAAGCTGCTGTATTGTCCCGACATGGAGCCACCATGGAGCTCAGTTGACACAGGTATCATTAACAAATAGGCAGTGGTGGAAAAAGTACCCAATTGTCATACTTGAGTGAAAGTATGATAGAAAACGATTCAAGCAAAAGTCACCCAGTAAAATATTACTTGAGTAAAAGTCTAAAAGTATTTGGTTTTAAAAATACTTAAGTATCAAATGTAAATGTAATTGCTAAAATATACTTAAGTATCAAAAGTAAAAGTATAAATAATTTCAAATTCTTTATACTAAACAAACCAGACAGCACATTTACGGATAGCCAGGGGCACACTCCAACACTCACACATAATTTACAAACTAAGCATTTGTGTTTAGAGAGTCTGCCAGATCAGAGGCAGTAGGGATGACTAGGGATGTTTTCTTGATAAGTGCGTGAATTTGACAATTTTTCTGTCCTGCTAAGCATTCCAAATGTAACAAGTACTTTTGGGTGTCAGGGAAAATGTATGGAGTAAAAAGTACATTAATTTATTTAGGAATGTAGTGAAGTAAAAGTAAATAGGACAACTGGCCTTGTCCCATATCCACCCTCATTATCACCCTCCTTCATCCAATCATGTGTATTGCTCTAAAGAGGTTTGTTAAGGTTCAACCAATCAGATCCAGGATAATTTTTCCCTTTTACAATAAGAGTATATGGACAAGGGGGACGTGCTCATCCTAGATCTCATACTAAGTTATTTATTTAAGGTGGCATAGAGGTTTTGGCTCGTTGGGTGGGTCTGTCTGCCTGGCTCCTTGGCTAGCTGGCTGCTTCTCCTTCTAGGTCATGAGAGTTGAGCTGAGACAGAGACAGCATGTGACACGGGGGAGGAGATGGAGGGTGACTGTTGCACAACAACTCAGGGAACAACAGTGACTCGTGACAGTGCAGGATGGTATGGTAAGAAGAGTGTCAGGTAAATATGATGAAATGTATTCGGAACCATTCAGGCAGTACTTCGGGTGACTTTATGTGACATAAAAACTATGGCCTGATTTAATAAGCGTTTGTAATGTGAAGTTTGCACCTGTTATTTCCCCAGATGTAATAAAACATTTAAGGTTGATGAACAATCTTAAAGGGTAAATCAACTCATGTTTTAGCTATTTTTTTGTCTTTCCTTGCTTTAGATAATAACAGTTGAAAACTTGTACTAACTTGTGCTTTGCACGGTAAATTAGGCATTTCATGTCTTGGTGTAGCGTCTCCTTCAAGAGTTTGTGAGGACTAGTGTTCCATGTAGGTTCCAGTAGCATAGGCTCTTACCAATATCAAGACACCTCTGTTTGGCTGTGTGCTGTCTGGAGTGCCAGTACTTCCAGTGCTTCAGCTGGTCGTCTCTGCACTTCTCCTCTCCGAACACCACCATCACCACACTCTGAAATGGTGCACACAACCCCAGGGCCATCAATCATACTAGCTTAACTGACACATTCCACTTAACAAGTTCCTACTTGTTAGTACATTAGCTACTATTAGCATAATAGCTACCAACTAGCATAAGACTTCTCTGTTTATTCTGTCAAAAAATGTATCGTTAACATGAGAGACCTAGCCAAATTATCTGCACATATTTAGTTACAGACAAGGACCAATCTAAAAGTTTTCTGTTATTGACCATGGACTACTGTAGAACAACTAACTAGCTTGGTGGTGTGGTCTTACCCTGACTTTGCTGATGGGGTGCTGCAGCTTGCTGTTGTCTATCTCCCTGAGGCTGATGGGGTAGAACTGTCCCTTGTTCAGGTACGTCATGGTACCGTCACCTGTCTTCTGACGCAGCGACTTGGAAGCATCCAGGGTGTACTCAAAATTATTCCTAATCAGGAAATAAATATTAGTGACAAAACTACAGTAGGCTACATTTGTATTTTCCTTTAGGGAAAGAGGAGCCTGAAATCCAGACCTGCTTTGTGCTGACATTCCACTCATTGTACTCCGTGTCATATGTTTGGCACAAAACAGGCCTGGATTTCAGGCCTGGGAAAGTGTAGGCCTAGAGATGGAAAAAGTGATGTATCTAGTATTCAGCTGATGTTTGTCTGGTATCTATCTTTATTCTAAACAATCTAGATGTGTTTTCAGTGTTTATGAATATACCGTATGCAAATATTGATAACCTATATTTTCCACATGTGAAATACATTGCAAATGTCAGCCCTTGATTAAGACCACCCTCATCAGTCCCTTCCCATTGGCTTGATTGTGACCCCGAATCCTCGTAGTGTCACTGAGTCCCTGATAACATTACGTTTGGCATTGTAGCTTTTAAACTGAGGGAATCTGCTGACCCCCAGGTGACTGTAGTGAATGAGGTTATTCTCCTATCAGGGGCTGAATGGCAGGGTGCGAGCGACAGCGGGCAGGCGCCGGGCTGGAGGGCTTACCCCGGCATGGTGTCGAACACGCTGTATTCCTCTGCCGAGATGGAGGCCATGCGTAACTGGAGATCCCCTGGGAAGGAGAACACCTGTGGCACACAAAGAGGACAGAGAAGTGGGGAGAGAGGGTCTGGATTTAGACAAGCATCCATGACAAGGGTTGTAGCTAGCACTCTCAGGGGTTACAGGAAGTAAAGGGAGCCCTCTCTCTCTCTCTCTCTCTCTCTCTCTCTCTCTCTCTCTCTCACTGAAGTGGAAACAAACCACTTCCCATCCTACCCTCCCTCTCTCTTTCCCTCACTCCTTCCTCTGCTCCCCGTGTGAAGGGGGTTGTGTTGGGTTATCCCTTTCCAAGGTAATTCCCCTCCAGGTTAAATGGAGAGAGAGGAGAGAGAAGAGAGAGGACAGAGGCTATTGAAGGGGGGAAATAGTACAGCACTTTATTGTGTGGGCCAGACAATGGCATAATAACACACTGGCCTGCTATTTTGGAATGTTCAAATAAAAACAGGGAGGGCTGAGACCCACTGTTGTAAGCTCCAGAGGCTCAGGTGAAAGGGTTATTGTCTGACTGGAGAGAGAGATCTGAGAGTGGGGGTGTGGAGGAGGATGGTGGGAGTTTTAGACTAGAGAAGAGGCTATTGGATTCCTGTTGTTGTGTCCACACCTCTTGGGAACCATCCTTGTAGGTCTCTGGGAAGGTGGAGTCGGGGGTACGGGGCTGGGTGCTAGGGCTGAACTGGCTGTGTGTGAGCTGCCTGGCGAACTCTGCCGTGTGGCTGTCGGACTCGGCACAGTGGAAGCTGTGGGAGGGCACCTCCATCTTGACGTTGGGGTAGTTGGGGGCGGCGGCGATGGAGACGGTGACAGTGGTGTCCGGGGAGGGGAAAAGGACCCCTCTCTTGTTGTCCTGGCCAGTTAGCTGGTTGGGCAGCAGGATGTTGATGGGGCCCTTCAGGAACTGGATCCTGCTCTCCACTGACGCCATGGAAGCTTCCTGCAGGGGGGCCATCAAGTGCCTGAAGAAAAACAAAAAACACGGCAGGTAAAATGTCAGTTTATGATGAAATGTCACAAGGACCAAACCGACGATGTGGTGAGGTGAGGTGAGGTGTGGTGTGGTGAGGTGAGGTGAGGTGTGGTGTGGCGAGGTGAGGTAAGGTAAGGTGTAGTTAGGTGAGGTGTAGTGAGGTGAGATGTGGTGAGGTGAGGTAAGGTAAGGTGTAGTGAGGTGAGGTGAGATGTGGTGAGGTGAGGTAAGGTGTAGTGAGGTGAGGTGAGGTGTAGTGAGGTGAGATGTGGTGAGGTAAGGTGTAGTGAGGTGAGGTGTAGTGAGGTGAGATGTGGTGAGGTGAGGTAAGGTAAGATGTAGTTAGGTGAGGTGTAGTGAGGTGAGATGTGGTGAGGTGAGGTAAGGTAAGGTAAGGTGTAGTGAGGTGAGGTGAGGTGTAGTGAGGTGTGGTGAGGTAAGGTATAGTGAGGTGTGGTGAGGTGAGGTGTAGTGAGGTGTGGTGTAGTGAGGTGTGGTAAGGTAAGGTATAGTGAGGTGTGGTGAGGTGAGGTGTAGTGAGGTGTGGTGTAGTGAGGTGTGGTAAGGTGAGGTGTAGTGAGGTGTGGTGAGGTGAGGTGTAGTGAGGTGTGGTGAGGTAAGGTATAGTGAGGTGTGGTGAGGTGAGGTGTAGTGAGGTGTGGTGTAGTGAGGTGTGGTAAGGTAAGGTGTAGTGAGGTGTGGTGAGGTAAGGTATAGTGAGGTGTGGTGAGGTGAGGTGAGGTGTAGTGAGGTGTGGTGTAGTGAGGTGTGGTAAGGTAAGGTATAGTGAGGTGTGGTGAGGTGAGGTGTAGTGAGGTGGGGTGAGGTGAGAGGTGGTGAGGTGAGGTGTAGTGAGGTGTGGTGAGGTAAGGTGTAGTGAGGTGTAGTAAGGTAAGGTGTAGTGTGGTGAGGTGAGGTAAGGTGTAGTGAGGTGTGGTAAGGTGAGGTGTGGTGAGGTGTAGTGAGGTGTGGTGTGGTGAGGTGAGGTGTAGTGAGGTGTAGTGTGGTGAGGTGAGGTGTAGTGAGGTGTGGTAAGGTGAAGTGTAGTGAGGTGTGGTAAGGTGAAGTGAGGTGTAGTGTGGTGAGGTGTAGTGTGGTGAGGTGAGGTAAGGTGTAGTGAGGTGTGGTAAGGTGAGGTGTGGTGAGGTGAGGTAAGGTGTAGTGAGGTGTGGCAAGGTGAGGTGTAGTAAGGTGAAGTGAGTTGTGGTAAAGTGAGGTGTAGTGAGGTAAGGTGTAGTGAGGTGTAGTGTGGTGAGGTGTAGTGTGGTGAGGTGTGGTGAGGTGTAGTGTGGTGAGGTGTGGTAAGGTGTAGTGAGGTGTAGTGTGGTGAGGTGTGGTAAGGTGTAGTGAGGTGAGGTAAGGTAAGGTGAGATGTGTGGAGGACCTGTATTCCTCTCACTTCTAAATTCCTAGTAGTTCCTATAAATGCACACATGCGCACACAGCACATTTGCCCTCCCCAGTGGTTTGTAAAGGGATGTTCTACCTACATGGACCTTTTGTTGGGATCCACATCAGAGCCCATTGACTCCGTCTTGGTCTGGGATATTGTTCTCTTCTCTCTGGGCACCTGCATGGGAAGGTAAACACAGCCGCTGTGAGTCTGACCACATCCAATAGAACCATGTCTACATAGACAACACTACTAGTTGTTGCTGTTTCACAGATGCAGGAAGTAAAGCAACTTCAGTTGTGACTAAGAGGCAATAGTACTAAGGCCTCACAGCTGTTAATTCAATTAGTTTCCCCAACGCTGTCGATCTCTATGGCTCGGATTGTTGTGGAACAGTGTCGTAACACCTGTGGGTGAACATGGCTCCTGTATCAGTAATAAGTGTGGGTGAACATGGCTCCTGTATCAGTAATAAGTGTGGGTGAACATGGCTCCTGTATCAGTAATAAGTGTGGGTGAACATGGCTCCTGTATCAGTAATAAGTGTGGGTGAACATGGCTCCTGTACCAGTAACAAGTGTAGGTGAACATGGCTCCTGTATCAGTAATAAGTGTAGGTGAACATGGCTCCTGTACCAGTAACAAGTGTGGGTGAACATGGCTCCTGTATCAGTAATAAGTGTGGGTGAACATGGCTCCTGTATCAGTAATAAGTGTGGGTGAACATGGCTCCTGCACCAGTAATAAGTGTAGGTGAACATGGCTCCTGTATCAGTAATAAGTGTGGGTGAACATGGCTCCTGTATCAGTAATAAGTGGGTGAACATGGCTCCTGTATCAGTAATAAGTGTGGGTGAACATGGCTCCTGTATCAGTAATAAGTGTGAGTGAACATGGCTCCTGTATCAGTAATAAGTGTGGGTGAACATGGCTCCTGTACCAGTAATAAGTGTGGGTGAACATGGCTCCTGTATCAGTAATAAGTGTGGGTGAACATGGCTCCTGTATCAGTAATAAGTGTGGGTGAACATGGCTCCTGTATCAGTAATAAGTGTGGGTGAACATGGCTCCTGCACCAGTAATGACTCAACTGATTCTTGTTTTTTTAGGCCACCTTGTAGTAGTCGTACCAGCCTGTAGTCGACCAGCCTGAGTCCTATGTTACCTTGTAGTAGTCGTACCAGCCTGTAGTCGACCAGCCTGAGTCCTATGTTACCTTGTAGTAGTCGTACCAGCCTGTAGTCGACCAGCCTGGGTCCTATGTTACCTTGTAGTAGTCGTACCAGCCTGTAGTCGACCAGCCTGAGTCCTATGTTACCTTGTAGTAGTCGTACCAGCCTGTAGTCGACCAGCCTGAGTCCTATGTTACCTTGTAGTAGTCGTACCAGCCTGTAGTCGACCAGCCTGGGTCCTATGTTACCTTGTAGTAGTCGTACCAGCCTGTAGTCAGACCAGCCTGGGTCCTATGTTACCTTGTAGTAGTCGTACCAGCCTGTATTCGACCAGCCTGGGTCCTGTGTTACCTTGTAGTAGTCGTACCAGCCTGTATTCGACCAGCCTGGGTCCTGTGTTACCTTGTAGTAGTCGTACCAGCCTGTATTCGACCAGCCTGGGTCCTGTGTTACCTTGTAGCAGTCGTACCAGCCTGTATTCGACCAGCCTGGGTCCTGTGTTACCTTGTAGTAGTCGTACCAGCCTGTATTCGACCAGCCTGGGTCCTGTGTTACCTTGTAGTAGTCGTAGAGCACGCCCAGGGCAGCGGCGCTGTCCTCGTCACCGTTGATGCTCATCATTGCCTTGGTGGCGGCCGTCAGGGGGTTCTCCAGGAACGACTTCCACGCCTCGTCTTCGTTGGTGTAGGGCCGACGCTGGCCGTAGCTGGACTCATTCTGCAACAACAGGACCGGTCTCTTACTGGGGAGGGGGAGAAAGAGAAGGGAGAAGAGACAGAGAAAGGAGAAGAAAAAAAAGAGAACGAGAGAGAGAGACATGTTAGCAGGAGTGCAGTGACAATTTTCTTGAAGGAAAGTAACGTGCTAGCTAGATAAAGTGTATGTCAAAACCAGGAGCTGCATAATTAGAAGCTACACACAAAAGATGGACTGAGTTATAAATATTTAGTTAATATGGTCTTGTTTCTCTAACTGGTTCACTTCAGATCCAGACAGGGAGTCACTGGATAGGCCGGACTGACAGCACGTAAATCAACACGTAAATCAACACGTAAATCAACAGACAGTCAGAGCAACAATCACTGCATTGTTCACAACCGACGAACAAGTTGGAAATATCAACAACGTCACTCTTTATCTTCCAGACCTGTTGTACAAGAAAGTCGATTGTGCAACAAATCTCAGCAACCTGTGAGAGAAAAGATGCTCTACTGCTCTACCTGTCTGCTGTTAAGTGTTTCCTATTGGTTACCTGTCTGCTGTTAAGTGTTTCCTATTGGTACCTGTCTGCTGTTAAGTGTTTCCTATTGGTTACCTGTCTGCTGTTAAGTGTTTCCTATTGGTTACCTGTCTGTTGTTAAGTGTTTCTGATTGGTTACCTGTCTGCTGTTAAGTGTTTCCTATTGGTTACCTGTCTGTTGTTAAGTGTTTCCTATTGGTTACCTGTCTGTTGTTAAGTGTTTCCTATTGGTTACCTGTATGTTAAGTGTTTCATATTGGTTACCTGTCTGCTGTTAAGTGTTTCCTATTGGTTACCTGTCTACTGTTAAGTGTTTCCTATTGGTTACCGGTCTACTGTTAAGTGTTTCCTATTGGTTACCTGTCTCTGTCTTCAGTTAAGTGTTTCCTATTGGTTACCTGTCTTCAGTTAAGTGTTTCCTATTGGCTACCTGTATGTTAAGTGTTTCCTATTGGTTACCTGTCTGCTGTTAAGTGTTTCCTATTGGTTACCTGTCTACTGTTAAGTGTTTCCTATTGGTTATCGGTCTACTGTTAAGTGTTTCCTATTGGTTACCTGTCTCTGTCTTCAGTTAAGTGTTTCCTATTGGTTACCTGTATGCTGTTAAGTGTTTCCTATTGGTTACCTGTCTGCTGTTAAGTGTTTCCTATTGGTTACCTGTATGCTGTTAAGTGTTTCCTATTGGTTACCTGTCTGCTGTTAAGTGTTTCCTATTGGTTACCTGTCTGTTGTTAAGTGTTTCCTATTGGCTACCTGTATGATGTTAAGTGTTTCCTATTGGTTACCTGTCTTTTGTCTCCAGGCAGGGATCTAGTACAACAGTCCAGAGTTTATATGACTGGGTTGCTGTTTTATTTTTAAAGAACCTGTTTGGAACAATCATTGTTCGTCATCATCATAATCATAGGCCCTTAACTGACTCAATGCCAAAGAGAATCAGTCATCCTCTCTGTACTGTATCAGACAGTCAGTCAGTCATGGTCGATTAGGTACAAGGAACAAAACTTTATCTACCTTGAGAACATAGGAGTGAGCATACAGGATGGGTGATTCTACGTATTAGAGAAAGGGTCCATTATTACAATATCTACATTTTTGGTACTTACAGTAAGCCTATAAGTAATTTCTACCAAGATTTATTGCATAGAATGTGAGAGGGTGTTACATAGCCCACAAGCCCTACATTATTGAACAATGAGATTGTAGTATTTCAGTGATTTAAATGTAGGCTAACATGCATGGGTTAATTCTATGTTAAATACATGTGTATGATGATCACACAAATATTGTTTTAATAAATAGTTTGCCTTTATTTTTAATTGAATTATTTTACAGTCACAAACAGAACCTTTGAGGTTTAATTTTTAGCACAATATTTAAAGTGCAAACAATGATGACATCTTAGACATAAAGACACCCCTTATTTGTTTAATTGCTTAAATCTACTCTCTCAAATGAACAAACAAAATGCTATATAGGCTAGTGTGAGTTAAGAGACATTTTCTGTCCTCAATTCACACAAAAGCGTCTCCAGAGTGGCACAAACAGAATGTACGGATGGTTTCCAAGCTATAGTTGCTACAGCAAATTATTTTATTCGGAATGGTCAAGGCAAACGTATTATTAGTAATCCAATATCTAATTGTTTCATTCACAAAATGTTTCCCGGGTCGAATTGGGGCGTTAGGGATTTGCAACCCGATAGATCCGTTATTCACCGCTCACCCCCCCAATTATTATTTTGTTTTGGATGATATGCAATCCACTGTAAAACAAAAGAGGATAAAAGTTTTCAATGTGGAAAAAAGGATAAAAGTTTTCAATGTGGAAAAAAAGCATTAAATTGGATACTGAAAAATAGCTTAGCCTAAATTGTTTTTCCTGAAAGATTGAAGAGAGAGAAATCCATGTGCCTCACACCGTATTTTGATATCACGTGAAACTGGCTGGTCTATGCAGTAAGGCCTAAATTAAACGCTTAAAAATGACGAGATTAAGAAAAGAAAACGAAAAAGCTCGTCTTTATCATTGTATCATTTTTCTTTACAAGGGCCTATTTGTGAATATTATAATCCCTTTTCTTAATACAACATTTTCGTATTGACTATCTCAATCAATTAAATAATTATGTCAACATGAATTATTCGTCCAGTGACTGTGTCTACAATACAACGGAGAAAATCTTGCTTACATTGTTCCTCTGACTAAAGAGGCCAACGCCTAAAAGGTGTACGATTTCACTGGAGTCAACAGTCTCCTTGTCATTGCCCTCAAAAACGGACAAAATACATTCACACATTACCACTCTGGAGCAAAGATAACAAATCCTACAAAAAATAATGATATTTTTTTCGATTCAAGTTACATGTTCGATTAGAAATGCCATTACAACCATGGATTAGGGCATCAAATAATACATTTCAAACCTCAACTAGGAAAATAATATGGGGGGGTTAAGACGAATATCTTCGACAAACAAAATAAAGTCTAACCACATAACTGTGAGCCAAATCAAATAATGAACCGCCCATCAATAACACACGGGTTGGCAGAACGTTACTCGGAACAGGCGCCTGAACCAGCACGACAGGTGGCGAGATATACACCTGTGCCGTGCAGGCTAGAACCCGACCAGAGAAACAGCGCTTCTAGCTATGAACCCCAAACGGCGCTCACACGGATCCTAAACACGATAAATATATATTGAATCACTAAGCACAATAAATATGGAGATTGAATCATAGTCGTTTTGCCTGGCAGGAAAAAAGTCAACTTTCCCACAGTCCAGGAAACTCCGTTAGAATCCACCTGCGCGGGTAAACCACCTAAAGAAATATCCATTGGTCATTTTGCACCAAAGTTCAGTAAACTGTTAGAGCTCAACACCTTGGTTCTGCTGGACTTGCAGTGGCGACTAAAAACACTTACTTGTCATGATCCTGTGACATCTCGGTTGGTGGAACTGGACTTTCTTGTTGGTACTGTAAATCCGATCTGTCTACTTTCACCAGAAAAACTGAAGCACGATGAGGGCCACGGCAAAGGTGTCTCTGAACGAACGGGTTTTGTCGGCTTTTGGAGTGTAGAGTGAGAATATGTGACCGGTTTTACCTGTGACAGGGCATGGGATTGGATTAGGCTACAACGAGGAAAGGGGCGGAGACCAATAGTCAATGACATGTGTTGGTACTTTGTGTTGGTCTACCTGTTGGTCTACCTGGTGGTCTACCTGGTGGTCTACCTGTTGGTCTACCTGGTGGTCTACCTGTTTGTCTACCTGGTGGTCTACCTGGTGGTCTACCTGGTGGTCTACCTGTTGGTCTACCTGGTTGTCTACCTGTAGGTTTACCTGTTGGTGTACCTGGTGGTCTACCTAGTGGTCTACCTGTTGGTCTACCTGGTGGTCTACCTGGTGGTCTACCTGTTGGTCTACCTGGTGGTCTACCTGTTGGTCTACCTGTTGGTCTACCTGGTGGTCTACCTGGTGTGCTACCTGGTGGTATACCTGTTAGTCTACCTGGTGGTCTACCTGGTGGTCTACCTGTTGGTCTACCTGGTGGTCTACCTGGTGGTCTACCTGTTGGTCTACCTGGTGGTCTACCTGTTGGTCTACCTGGTGGTCTACCTGGTGGTCTACCTGGTGGTATACCTGTTGGTCTACCTGGCGGTCTACCTGTTAGTCTACCTGGTGGTCTACCTGGTGGTCTACCTGTAGGTCTACCTGGTGGTGTACCTGTTGGTCTACCTGGCGGTCTACCTGTTGGTCTACCTGGGGTCTACCTGGTGGTCTACCTGTTGGTCTACCTGTAGGTCTACCTGGTGTGCTACCTGGTGGTATACCTGTTAGTCTACCTGGTGGTCTACCTGGTGGTCTACCTGTTGGTCTACCTGGTGGTCTACCTGGTGGTCTACCTGTTGGTCTACCTGGTGGTCTACCTGGTGGTCTACCTGTTGGTCTACCTGGTTGTCTACCTGTAGGTTTACCTGTTGGTGTACCTGGTGGTCTACCTAGTGGTCTACCTGTTGGTCTACCTGGTGGTCTACCTGGTGGTCTACCTGTTGGTCTACCTGGTGGTCTACCTGTTGGTCTACCTGTTGGTCTACCTGGTGGTCTACCTGGTGTGCTACCTGGTGGTATACCTGTTAGTCTACCTGGTGGTCTACCTGGTGGTCTACCTGTTGGTCTACCTGGTGGTCTACCTGGTGGTCTACCTGTTGGTCTACCTGGTGGTCTACCTGTTGGTCTACCTGGTGGTCTACCTGGTGGTCTACCTGGTGGTATACCTGTTGGTCTACCTGGCGGTCTACCTGTTAGTCTACCTGGTGGTCTACCTGGTGGTCTACCTGTAGGTCTACCTGGTGGTGTACCTGTTGGTCTACCTGGCGGTCTACCTGTTGGTCTACCTGGGGTCTACCTGTTGGTCTACCTGTTGGTCTACCTGTTGGTCTACCTGGTGGTCTACCTGGTGGTCTACCTGTTGATCTACCTGTTGGTCTACCTGGTGGTCTACCTGGTGGTCTACCTGTTGGTCTACCTGGTATCTACCTGGTGGTCTACCTGGTGGTCTACCTGTTTGTCTACCTGTTGGTCTACCTGTTGGTCTACCTGGTGGTCTACCTGTTGATCTACCTGTTGGTCTACCTGGTGGTCTACCTGGTGGTCTACCTGTTGGTCTACCTGGTGGTCTACCTGGTGGTCTACCTCTTGATCTACCTGTTGGTCTACCTGTTGGTCTACCTGGTGGTCTACCTGGTGGTCTACCTGTTGATCTACCTGTTGGTCTACCTGGTGGTCTACCTGGTGGTCTACCTGTTGGTCTACCTGGTGGTCTACCTGGTGGTCTACCTGTTGATCTACCTGTTGGTCTACCTGTTGGTCTACCTGTTGGTGTACCTGGTGGTCTACCTGGTGGTCTACCTGTTGGTCTACCTGTTGGTCTACCTGGTGGTCTACCTGTTGGTCTACCTGTGGGTTTGGTTAGAAGCCAGAGCATGAGACAATGAGGATGACCGTGACATGGGACTGTGACAGAATGAAGGGTAAACTAATGTAGCAGGCATAAATAACCATGTCTCACAGTCGGTGGCGATTTTAGCATGTAAATCTTGGTGGGGCAAACAGAAAGAAAATGTATTTAGATGGTTTATTATATTTCCTAGTAAGTAAACGCTTAATAATTGTGTAGACAGTGCCGACTTCAGCATGTAAACCTTGGTGGGGCAAAAAAAAAAAAAGTGGGACGCATGCCAGCAAAGCCACTACACTACACAACACTAAACAATACATGTATTGCACTATACCACTGCTACACCTGGCTATCAGCGGAGCCTTGTCTGGCAGCGAAACAATTAATTCAGCCTCGTTTACTGCCTTTTTAAAACACATAGCTGATATGGCTGACTTGCTTAACAAATGTGGTTTCTACTGACAATTGAGATGTACAAACTATGGCATAAGGGAATGATGAGCGGATAAGAGGCATTCTGTAATTTCGATTCCGATATTAATGAGCGAGCTAAAACGGACGTAGTCAATATAACTGTGTCCAGCCCTTTTGAAATGTACAGCGACAGAATGCAGAACATGGGCTGCTCTTAAAGTATTTTCCCTGTACAACAAGTCCGAAATGTTAGATAAATAAAGGAGGGATATAAGCAGACAATGAAAGCTCTTACAATATTAGATTATGACATTTCTCAAAAACAGGTTATTGACTCCATGTGCAGCACCACCGAGTCAGAACAGTAACATTAGGCAAAATTAAGAGGTGAAAATAGACCAAATGATTAGGGTGAGGCACATGGGCTACTAACAGTTTACTACATACAACATACATATACATGTCTCCCTGGCATATTGCATAATTTATGTAGCAGCATATAATACATTTTTGGACTCACGTTGTTGTGATGTGCTCACTTGAACAGGAAGTTGGCGCAGCGGTCCTTCGTGGGCAAATTTTGTCATCAAAGAAAGAGAAAGAATGTACAATTCCAAGTTGGATGACCATTCAAAACGTATTTTGAGCTCGTTTATTCCCGACTTCCCAGTTGCAATGCTAGCAGTTAGCCACTGTCACCGATTTTATCCAAACCACTCATTGTTGGTCTACCTGGTGGTCTACCTGTTGGTCTACCTGGTGGTCTACCTGGTGGTCTACCTGGTGGTATACCTGTTGGTCTACCTGGCGGTCTACCTGTTAGTCTACCTGGTGGTCTACCTGGTGGTCTACCTGTAGGTCTACCTGGTGGTGTACCTGTTGGTCTACCTGGCGGTCTACCTGTTGGTCTACCTGGGGTCTACCTGGTGGTCTACCTGTTGGTCTACCTGTAGGTCTACCTGGTGTGCTACCTGGTGGTATACCTGTTAGTCTACCTGGTGGTCTACCTGGTGGTCTACCTGTTGGTCTACCTGGTGGTCTACCTGGTGGTCTACCTGTTGGTCTACCTGGTGGTCTACCTGGTGGTCTACCTGTTGGTCTACCTGGTTGTCTACCTGTAGGTTTACCTGTTGGTGTACCTGGTGGTCTACCTAGTGGTCTACCTGTTGGTCTACCTGGTGGTCTACCTGGTGGTCTACCTGTTGGTCTACCTGGTGGTCTACCTGTTGGTCTACCTGTTGGTCTACCTGGTGGTCTACCTGGTGTGCTACCTGGTGGTATACCTGTTAGTCTACCTGGTGGTCTACCTGGTGGTCTACCTGTTGGTCTACCTGGTGGTCTACCTGGTGGTCTACCTGTTGGTCTACCTGGTGGTCTACCTGTTGGTCTACCTGGTGGTCTACCTGGTGGTCTACCTGGTGGTATACCTGTTGGTCTACCTGGCGGTCTACCTGTTAGTCTACCTGGTGGTCTACCTGGTGGTCTACCTCTTGATCTACCTGTTGGTCTACCTGTTGGTCTACCTGGTGGTCTACCTGGTGGTCTACCTGTTGATCTACCTGTTGGTCTACCTGGTGGTCTACCTGGTGGTCTACCTGTTGGTCTACCTGGTGGTCTACCTGGTGGTCTACCTGTTGATCTACCTGTTGGTCTACCTGTTGGTCTACCTGTTGGTCTACCTGGTGGTCTACCTGTTGGTCTACCTGTTGGTCTACCTGTTGATCTACCTGTTGGTCTACCTGGTGGTCTACCTGGTGGTCTACCTGTTGGTCTACCTGGTGGTCTACCTGGTGGTCTACCTCTTGATCTACCTGTTGGTCTACCTGTTGGTCTACCTGGTGGTCTACCTGGTGGTCTACCTGTTGATCTACCTGTTGGTCTACCTGGTGGTCTACCTGGTGGTCTACCTGTTGGTCTACCTGGTGGTCTACCTGGTGGTCTACCTGTTGATCTACCTGTTGGTCTACCTGTTGGTCTACCTGTTGGTCTACCTGGTGGTCTACCTGTTGGTCTACCTGTGGGTTTGGTTAGAAGCCAGAGCATGAGACAATGAGGATGACCGTGACATGGGACTGTGACAGAATGAAGGGTAAACTAATGTAGCAGGCATAAATAACCATGTCTCACAGTCGGTGGCGATTTTAGCATGTAAATCTTGGTGGGGCAAACAGAAAGAAAATGTATTTAGATGGTTTATTATATTTCCTAGTAAGTAAACGCTTAATAATTGTGTAGACAGTGCCGACTTCAGCATGTAAACCTTGGTGGGGCAAAAAAAAAAAAAGTGGGACGCATGCCAGCAAAGCCACTACACTACACAACACTAAACAATACATGTATTGCACTATACCACTGCTACACCTGGCTATCAGCGGAGCCTTGTCTGGCAGCGAAACAATTAATTCAGCCTCGTTTACTGCCTTTTTAAAACACATAGCTGATATGGCTGACTTGCTTAACAAATGTGGTTTCTACTGACAATTGAGATGTACAAACTATGGCATAAGGGAATGATGAGCGGATAAGAGGCATTCTGTAATTTCGATTCCGATATTAATGAGCGAGCTAAAACGGACGTAGTCAATATAACTGTGTTCAGCCCTTTTGAAATGTACAGCGACAGAATGCAGAACATGGGCTGCTCTTAAAGTATTTTCCCTGTACAACAAGTCCGAAATGTTAGATAAATAAAGGAGGGATATAAGCAGACAATGAAAGCTCTTACAATATTAGATTATGACATTTCTCAAAAACAGGTTATTGACTCCATGTGCAGCACCACCGAGTCAGAACAGTAACATTAGGCAAAATTAAGAGGTGAAAATAGACCAAATGATTAGGGTGAGGCACATGGGCTACTAACAGTTTACTACATACAACATACATATACATGTCTCCCTGGCATATTGCATAATTTATGTAGCAGCATATAATACATTTTTGGACTCACGTTGTTGTGATGTGCTCACTTGAACAGGAAGTTGGCGCAGCGGTCCTTCGTGGGCAAATTTTGTCATCAAAGAAAGAGAAAGAATGTACAATTCCAAGTTGGATGACCATTCAAAACGTATTTTGAGCTCGTTTATTCCCGACTTCCCAGTTGCAATGCTAGCAGTTAGCCACTGTCACCGATTCTATCCAAACCACTCATTGTTGAATTTGCGATTTCCAACTTGCTGTATAATGTTTATGACCAATGGATGATGAGCACCGATAGGTTTTATCTAAAATGTATCTTCATTATTTCTCTTCATATGACAAGGATTAAAAATTATTTCCCAGTATATTGTTCACTTGATTCATGATGATGACTGATCAGTCCTTTCAAAGCTACTTTACATATAACGTGATTTGAGTTATTTTATCTGTGGCCAATGACCTTGAGACTTCTTGGAAGGGCACTTGTAATATAACTCTATGTAGGACCCAAAGGGCTGAAATGTTGGATGTCTACCCTTACTAAGGACTTAAACTTGGCGATGACGTAGTGTCCCCATGAGTGAAAGAACACTGAGCCAATCACGGTGCAATGCTCCTATTTTCGGCTGGCTTGCCCCACAACCACAGAAAGCACTGAGCTAGGCTGAAACACCTGCCTTGAGCAAGGCACTTATCTCCTGTAACTCGCTCTGGATAAGACTGTCTGTTAAATAACAAAAATGTAAAATATAAGACAAGCAACATGATTGCCAGCAATTCTAATTGGTATGTGCTTTGCATAAACTAGAATCATTAGTTGCTACATAGCTGAAATTTTGGGATTTATAAATTAATAATATGCACTCCTTTATTCTTGAAGAATATAACTTAGGCCTACTACGGGAGGTAAATCATTGGATCTGATTAATTTGATTCAATCCAATACCATCTTTGAGGACTGCAACCATAGAAATACAATGTATTTTTGCCTAGTAATAAGTCATTGCCAACTTCCTATATATGGTTATTTTGCTCACTGTCACACTATAGGCTTATTATTGATTTTGTACAGAATTTTTGTTTTGCGAATGCAACTGGGGCCATGAAATAATTATTAGGGTACTCATTTTGAATACACCTGTTGCACTTTGTGTGACCATACAAGTCTGTGTGTGACCAAGCATAGTAAAAATATTTGTTTGCAAATGCAAAATGTAAATAATAATTAGGCTACTCATTTTGAATACACCTGTTGCACTTTGTGTGACCATAAAAGTCTGTGTGCGACCGGGCACAGTAAAATAATTTGATTGCAAAAATGACTGGCTTGTCCTAGACCTTAGAAGGCCCTTCACCATAGAAATAAATATTACAACTATTGTGATGCATCATTTCCATGGTAATTTGGAATGTTCAGTCAATTGATTATGGTAGCAGTCATTCTACAGATTCAAAATGGGCCTATAAACGTTTGCATTAAGACAGCTGAATCTGCCACAGTAAACGTGCCATTCCAAAAACAAAAACCGGAAAAATAAACAAATATACAAAACACAGCAGAATATAAAGTGGGCAGTGGCATGTAAGAGGGCGACGCCCTTCTTTTGATCCTAAAACTCATCACTGCGTTCTCTAGCAGAAAGTTGGTGGGCCCTCTTTCATGTTACTGGGTTGCTACATTGCTATATGTTTTCATTTAGAAAGCCTTTTTACAAAAAGTCCCACTGTACCTAAAAGACATACGAGTTACCACACCCGGTCTCAGGAATGGTTAATCCAGGAACATTTCTCTACGGTGTTAGGTAAATCAGTTTTTAGTTTTTCTGCACCTTATTTGTGGAACAATCTCCAAAATGTTCTTAAACGTTAAATGTGATGTTTTGGTGCTTCTAGGTCAATTCAGAAAGCTGAGTGAGGACCTTATTACTGATGAATGTGTTGGTTTTTTATGACCTTGTTTTCCTTTCTACTTGCATTTTGTATTTATATTGATGTGTGTATTTTCTGTAATATATGTCATTTAGGCCTCATCTGTAAAAGCAGCTGAGAGGCTCACTGTATTAGAATATAGATGATTTACCATTTATAATGGTTGAATCTTGAAATGATCCTCTATCAACTAATAGCCTATTTCATTTATATTCACGTGTCTATGCTCTTCCGTAGTTGTCTGTCATTGTTGTGCAATGTTATAGCTATAGTGATTTGCCTATAATGGTTGGACCGTTGGATCAACCAATGGATCAAGAAATGATGGACCTATACTGTAAATGAGCTCAAACTAAATCATTATGGTGCAATCCATCTGACTTGACTGTTGATGATTGAATATGTCAATGTTTTAAATATAACATTGTTTTAATGTATTTATTTATTTGTTAGGAATAGATAGGCATACTGTCACGTCTTCCGCTGATGTCGGCTCCTCTCCTTGTTCGAGCGGCGATCGACGATCGACGTCACCGGCTTTCTAGCCATCGCCACTCCGTTTTTCATATATCCATTTGTCTTGTCTTGTTTCCATACACACCTGGTTTTCATTTCCCCAATTAAGCTACTTGTATTTAACCGTCTGTTTCCCATCATGTTTTGTGTGTAATTGTTTCATGTTATGTGGTGTTAGTTTACGAGCTTTACTTTTATGTTCTGTTTTTTGAGCGCGTTTGATTTATGTAGTGCTCTCGTTTTTGGAACTATAATAAAAGTGTGCCTGTTCATTATACTCTGCTCTCCTGCACCTGACTTCGCCTCCAAGGCACCTTTTGACACATACAATTATTACTTTTTTAAATTGTATATGTATGTCCCTAACAGATTAGGCTATTATCTACTTATTTATCATTAACTCAACTGCCTAAAACTCTTATAAAACATCTAATAATAAAAAGTCAAAGTCCTAACAGTTTTAGTTGAAAGTCCATCTTTTATTTAAGCAGACTTTAACACTAACAGGGGTCGGTCGGGAAAACCGGAACAGGGCAGTTAGGTCAGGTATGTTACCCAGCCAGTCTAACGCCTCCTGCGGCCTCCTCTCCTGCGACTCCGGGCCCTGGGGCGGCGGCGGCGGCGGCGGCGCCTGCTTCTTCTGGCCATTTTGATTGATAGTTAAGACTATGAATGACTTTTAGACGGGCCGCGTCCCTTTCATATGGCTGGAGGGGTGAGGAAGTGACGTCATCATGGGATAAATTATGACGCAATAATGACAGTTAGAATTGTTTAAACTATTGCCTTCAGTGAGGTCAAAGTAGCATTGGCAGGATGACGCAATAGTGATATTTTTGATTTAGCAAATGTAAATAGCATTCGGTTTCTTTGGCCTACTCAATGAAACCTGGTAGAGGTAATCACTCAGGGCTTTATTTAATAATACTTTGGAATGTCAAATCAATGAGCATTATGGGTAAAAAAGACAAAACACGTGGAATATAAAGTGGCCAGTCTGATGTAAGAGAATGATACACTTCTTTTGAGCCTAAAATTAAGAAAATCTGCACAAAGTTGTAGGAGGAGATCCTCCCACAGCTTAGAATGCTTAGCGTATTATAATAGGCTATGGAGAAATGCCACAGGAGCTTAGTTCAATTGTTGTATCCCATCAGAACCCAAAATATAAGCTTGTTTTTGTCCAATGTTTGTAAACAATGTAAATGTCATTATAAACTGGGTGGTTCGAGCGCTGAATGCTGATTGGCTGAAAGCCGTGGTATATCAGACCGTATACCACGGGTATGACACATTTTTTTGTCTTTACTGCTCTAATTACGTTGGTAACCAGTGTATAATAGCAATAAGGTACCTCGGGAGTTTGTGATATATGGCCAATATACCACGGCTAAGGGATGTATCCAGTCACTCTGTGTTGCGTTGTGCATAAGAACAGCCCTTAGCCGTGGTATATTGGCCATATACCACACCTCCTCTGGCTTTTGTTGCTTAAACATACAGTACCAGTCAAAAGTTTGGGCACACCTACTCATTCAAGAGTTTTTCTTTATTTTTAATACATTGTAGAATAATAGTGAGGACATGAAAACCATGAAATACCACATATGGAATCATGTAGTAACCAAAAAAGTGTTAAACAAATCAAAATATATTTTAGATTTTAGATTCTTCTAAGAAGCACGCTTTGCCTTGATGACAGCTTTGCACACTCTTGGCATTCTCTCAACCAGCATCATGAGATAGTCACCTGGAATACATTTCAATTAACAGGTGGGCCTTTTTAAAAGTTAATTTGTGGAATTTCTTTCATTCTTAATGCGTTTGAGCCAATCAGTTGCATTGTGACAAGGTAGGGGTGGTATACAGAGGAGAGCCCTATTTGGTAAAATACCAAGTCCATGCAGTTGGCTCCACGCAGTAGGGCATTTACATGGACCACTAATCTTTAATTCCCAGCTTTTACGCAGATCAAATTAAAAAGAAACACACAGGGGGAAAATAAACAGCAGTTCTTCTTAGTCTGAGGAGCTTTGGAGATGCTATCAGCAAGATGCAAAGTTTATCCCAATGTGCTGATAGAGGCACCCCCCCCCCCCCACACCCACACACCAACACCCACAAGCACACACACGTCCTGTTTTATTGTTGATCTATCCCATTGGAAGGGCACCTGGTCTGCTTCTCCTGGAAGACGTGTTTTTGTTTGCACTCGGGACATGCAGAGCCAGAAGGTAGGGATGCAGGCAGGGAGGGAGTTGGGAGTGCCCGCCATGCAGCCAGGTCTGGAGATTAGGCCGGAAATACACTGGGTGTTGACTAAATAGTATAGCATGCAGCACTCCATCACTTTCCTTCTTCTTCAAATAGCACTTACACAGCCTGGAGGTGTGTTTTGGGTCGTTGTTCTGTTGAAAAAGTGTAACGATGTGCGCTGAGAGTCGGGAAGCAAGTTCAGGGAGTGAGTGTTTTAATAAAACAAACACAACATAATACAAAACAAGAAACACAGACATAAAACTGAAACAGAAACAAGGACGCCTGGGGAAGGAACCAAAGGGAGTGACATATATAGGGAAGGTAATCAGGGAAGTGATCGAGTCCAGGTGAGCGTAATGATGGTGACAGGTGTGCGCCATAACGAACAGCCTGGTGACCTAGAGGCCAGAGAGGAAGCGCATGTGACAAAAACAAATGATAGTCCCACTAAGCGCAAACCAGATGGGATGGCGTATCGCTGGGGTAGCCATGCTGGTTAAGTGTGCCTTGAATTCTAAATAAATCACCAACAGTGTCACCAGCAAAGCCCCCCACACCATCACACCTCCTCCTCCATGCTTTACGGTGGGAATTACACATGCGGAGATCATCCGTTCACCTACTCTGCGTCTCACAAAGACACGGCGGTTGGATCCAAAAATCTCCAATTTGGGCTCATCAGACCAAAGGACAGATTTCCACCGGTCTAATGTCCATTGCTCGTGATTCTTGGCCCAAGCAAGTCTCTTCTTCTTATTGGTGTCCTTTAATAGTGGTTTATTTGCAGCAATTCGATCATGAAGGCCTGATTCACACAGTGTCCTCTGAACAGTTGATGTTGAGATGTGTCTGTTACTTGAACTCTGTGAAGCATTTATTTGGGCTGCAATTTCTGAGGCTGGTAATTCTAATGAACTTATCCTCTGCAGCAGAGGGAACTCTGGGTCTTCTTCGCACACACACACCCACACACCAACACTCACAAGCACACACACACACACACACACACACACACACACACACACACACACACACACACACACACACACACACACACACACACACACACACACACACACACACGTCCTGTTTTATTGTTGATCTATCCCGTTGGAAGGGCACCTGGTCTGCTTCTCCTGGGAGACGTGTTTGTGTTTGCACTCGGGACATGCAGAGCCAGAAGGTAGGGATACAGGCAGGGAGGGAGTTGGGAGTACCCGCCATGCTATTTAGGTGTTGACTAAATAGTATAGCATGTAGACTAGACTGGAAGTACTTATGCAGCGAATAGGCAGGACAAACCCATGGGATCAACCTATGGGACTCTTCAAGAGAGTATGGTTACCCATAAGGTGATCTTACCTTGAGACATTACATTTCAAATATAGAATCCGACTATTACCCTACTGTTTCCAACACCAATGAAGAATGATTTTGATGACATATCTTAGCCTAAATTCCGTTGAGCATCAGACACAATGCTTTCATTAGAACTTGGGCCCTGAGTTTTCCCCATAAGGACATGACTGTGGTGAGGAACAACTCACGTCTCCCTGAATATTGCTTAGTATAGTACGACTAGTCACTAGGCTATAACCAGGAAGTGACAGAGAGCAATGAACTGGTTGTTTCTTTCTTTTGAAGACTTTCAAATTGTTTCCAAGGAATAAGTCTTTGCAAGCTTTGATAAAGCATGCTTTGAGCAAAACAACTGAACCGTCAGGATGTATGATGCCATCTTGTTTGGTGAAGAGAGACACGTGGTGAGCTTCAAGACTCTTTTTCTGTTTCATATGATTACAATACATAATGTATGTTGAACATACAGACCAAATCAAAATCACCAGATCTGTGGCTGATTCCTTGTTTTATGTCCACTACCAAATCAACCTGATATTAATTTCTGTATTATATTACCATGCATTCTAAAAGAGCTCTAAATCCTGAGGATAACTTACAATCCATTCAAAGCTTCAACTAGGACCATATAGTTTTGTTTAAAACATAAAGCATTGACATAGATTAGAAGCTTTCAGTGTCTCATTGGGAATTGTCTGGACTTGAGTCTGTCTAAGCAACAAAGCGCAGTCAGTGAATTCAGTGTGGTCTTTGCGAAATCAGCAATAACATCAGCTCCTCAAGCACTTGTCTGTGGTTTCCAACAGGTTAGCAACTCTTCGTGATCACCAGATCTCTAACTGTTCCAAACTGTCTATATATTTAGTGGGTTTGGAATAATACGCCTGTTTTGTGCCTTATCCTGTTCACTCTCACATCCCCTTTTCCGTTGGTTCATCCTGGAATCCCTGACAGTTGGATCAAACAGCCTGCTCTACACTCCAGGCACTCTCCAACTAACCAGGATCTCATGGAAATGACATGCAAATGAATCCTCTTATCCAGGCTTGTTAGCGCATGTCTCAGCTGAGCCTTATTCCGTGGTGAGTGAATTATGTTATGTTGTCCCGCGCACATGATTGTGGATGTCACTTTTCTTGTAATACCTTGATGAAACTAAGTAAACGTGAATATGAGTATTTAATGGAGTTTCTTACATTGTACATTTTAGTCATTTAGCAGACGCTCTATCCAAAGCAACTTACAGTTACTGCATTCATCTGAAGATAGCTAGGTGGGACAACCACATATCGCAGGCATAGAAAATGCCTATTTTCAAGTGCAAGTGCTAGTGAAGTGTTTTTTTTTCGAGGTGAGGAGGAGATACTGTTTGAAGAGATACTGTTTGAAGAGGTATCCTTTATATCCTATTTGAACCAAGCAACAGTATGCCTATTTGAAGGTTTCTATCAGACCAATAGTCCTCAAATCAACAGTCAAGCGAGGTAAAGATGACAAAGTAGTAAGGTAAAGATGACAAATTAAAACACCCGCTTCCAAAAATTACTTTTTTGTTAACATACTTTATTCTTAAGACAAACACACACAAAAAATAATGCCACATGGTATGTATCCAATAGCCTGAAGACTGAGAGGGTAGCCGATAATAGATTGGAAAGGCATAAAGGAACGCCAAGCACATGCATGTAGAATTATATAAAACACAGGGTGGAAACACATGCACGTAGAATTAGATAAAACACAGGGTGGAAACACATGCACGTAGAATTATATAAAACACAGGGTGGAAACACATGCACGTAGAATTAGATAAAACACAGGGTGGAAACACATGCACGTAGAATTAGATAAAACACAGGGTGGAAACACATGCACGTAGAATTAGATAAAACACAGGGTGGAAACACATGCACGTAGAATTAGATAAAACACAGGGTGGAAACACATGCACGTAGAATTAGATAAAACACAGGGTGGAAACACATGCACGTAGAATTAGATAAAACACAGGGTGGAAACACATGCACGTAGAATTAGATAAAACACAGGGAGGAAAAGCTGTTGAAGTGAACCGTATTAGTCATCTATGCACAATATCCCCAAACACGACTGCACGTTTTGCCATGGGGACGTAACACAGAGAGTTGCAGCATACAAACATGATGACTAGGCCAGGGCACATGGATCAGGATGAGTTGAGGAGGTGTTTTGCTGAGGCTCGGTTAAGATGTTATCACACTGCTCTCTATGCTTACAGTGCAAATACTGGGCGACAGGCCTGTATACTAACCCCGCCAACATCGTCACCCACCCCAGACCAGCTCCTCACTGTACCCTGTGTGGAAGCTAACGTGGCTCTCAACTGACTAAAATGACATTACCAACCTCTATGGAGTCATCTTAAATCTGGCACAGATCCCATAGGACCAGAATGATATTGTGATGGTTATGTTGATCAGAATGCTGTAGGAAGGGCCGTTTACCAAGACTTCATAGCGTTATGGTTCAGAGTGCCGGTCCACACCACACTTAGATTACATTGTTTGTTCAGGGACTACACTCTTAGAAAAAGTGCTATCTAGAACCTATAGGAGAACCCTTTGAAGAACCCTTTTTGGTTGCAGGTAGAACCCTTTTGAGATCCATGTAGAACCCTATTCATGTAGAACCCATATCCACAGAGGGTTCTACATGGAACCCAAAAGGGTTCTATCTGGAACCAAAAAGGGTTCTCCTATGTGGACAACCGAAGATACCTTTTGGAACCCTTGTTTTATAAGTAGGTAGTAAGCAATACTATGAGAAAGTATATTTATCAAATATTGACACATGCAGGATTTTACACAATATAATCAAACTGTGAAAGTCTGTTATAGACAGTGACAACAGTAACTCTATTTAAGTTAGCTACAGTCCAGTTAACCGTAGGTCCTTACAGTATAAACATAAGTATGTTTGGTATGCTATTACAGCAGTACTTGTATTTGACTTGTCTGTGCCTAGTCCTACTCAAAAATATAAATTCATGACTGTAAATCGCTTTGGATAAAAGTGTCAGCTAAATGGCATTTACTGTATAATTATTATGTATTACATACAACAACTTTCAGCATGTGAGATTAACTTTGAAAGACAAAGCATCCAAACAGTTAGAGGGTGAGATAGGACATATCACAACATTCTCATAAGACATCATAGTAAAATGGAGGGATGTATTGCAAAAGGAAATAGCTAAATGGTGTTATTCTGGGAAAGATGGGTTAATCTGTGGACACCGGTTGGAGTTCAAATCAGAATGAATGGTGATTGGCCGTTGTTGGTGAAAATCCAGCACTTGAAGAAAGAGGCAAATAGGAATATATGTATAATTATTTAACTACATGTACTGAAGATGTGAGCGAAATAGCTGTAAGTAGCAGTAGAAGCATTGTTGTCCGTTAGTTTACCCCAATCAGGCTAGGGATGGTAGGGTATGGGGGGAAAGTATATAGAAAATAATATATATACACTATACATAAAAAAGTATGTGGACACCCATTCAAATGAGTGGATTCGACTATTTCAGCCACACCCGTTGCTGACAGGTGTATAAAATCAAGAACACAGCCATGCAATCTCCATACACAAACATTGGCAGTAGAATGGCCTTACTGAAGATCTCAGTGACTTTCAACGTGGCACCGTCATAGGATGCCACCTTTCCAACAACTCAGTTCGTCAAATGTCTGCCCTGCTAGAGCTGCCCTGGTCAACTGTAAGTGCTGTTATTGTGAAGTGGAAACATCTAGGAGCAACAACGGCTCAGCTGCGAAGTGGTAGGCCACACAAGCTCACAAAATGGGACCACTGAATGCTGAAGCGCGTACCGGGTAAAAATCGCCTGTCCTTGGTTGCAACACTCACTACCGAGTTCCAAACTGCCTCTGGAAGCAACGTCAGCACAATAACTGTTCCTCGGGAGCTTCATGAATTGGGTTTCCATTGCCAAGCAGCCGCACACAAGCCTAAGATCATCATGCGCAATGCCAAGTGTCGGCTGGAGTGGTGTAAAGCTCGAACGCCATTTGACTCTGGAGCTGTGGAAACGCGTTCTCTAGAGTGATGAATCACAGTTCACCATGTGGTAGTCTGACGGACAAATCTGGGATTGGCGGATGCCAGGAGAACGCTACCTGTCCCAATGCATAGTGCCAACTGTAAAGTTCGGTGGAGGAGGAATAATGGTCTGAGGCTGTTTTTCATGGTTCGGGATAGGCCCCTTAGATCCAGTGAAGGAAAATCTTAATGCTACAGCATACAATGACGTGCTTCCAACTTTGGTTGTGGCAACAGTTTGGGGAAAGCCCTTTCCTGTTTCAGCATGACAATGCCCCCGTGCACAAAGTGAGGTCCATACAGAAAGGGTTTGTCGAGATCAGTGTGGAAGAACTTGACTGGCCTGCACAAAGTCCTGACCTCAACCCCATCGAACACCGTTGGAATGAATTGGAACCAGAGCCAGGCCTAATTGCCCAACATCAGTGCCTGACCTCACTAATGCTCTTATGGCTCAATGGAAGCAAGTCCCCGCAGCAATGTTTCAACATTTAGTGGAAAGCCTTCCCAGAAGAGTGGAGGCTGTTATTGCAGCAAAGGGGGGACCAACTTCATATTAATGCCCATGATTTTGGAATGAGATGTTCGACGAGCAGGTGTCCACATACTTTGGTCATGTAGTATATATTTGTATTTATTTATTTTATTTTATTTCACCTTTATTTAACCAGGTAGGCAAGTTGAGAACAAGTTCTCATTTACAATTGCGACCTGGCCAAGATAAAGCAAAGCAGTTCGACAAAATACAAAAACACAGAGTTACACATAGAGTAAAACAACATACAATCAATGATGCAGTAGAAAAAAATAAGACTATATATACAATGTGAGCAAATGATGTGAGATAAGGGAGGTAAAGGCAAAAAAGGCCATGCTGGCAAAGTAAATAAAGTATAGCAAGTAAAACACTGGAATGGTAGATTTGTAGTTTGAAGAAAGTTCAAAGTTAAAATAGAAATAATATGGTGCAAAGGAGCAAAATAAATAAAATAAATAAATACAGTAGGGGAAGAGGTAGTTGTTTGGGCTAAATCATAGATGGGCTATGTACAGGTGCAGTGATCTGGGAGCTGCTCTGATAGCTGGTGCTTAAAGCTAGTGAGGGAGATAAGTGTTTCCAGTTTCAGTGATTTTTGTAGTTCGTTCCAGTCATTGGCAGCAGAGAACTGGAAGGAGAGACGACCAAAGGAGGAGTTGGCTTTAGGGGTGACCAGAGAGATATACCTGCTGGAGCGCGTGCCACAGGTGGGTGCTGCTATGGTGACCAGTGAGCGGAGATAAGGGGGGACTTTACCTAGCAGGGTCTTGTAGATGACCTGGAGCCAATGTGTTTGGCAACGATTATGAAGCGAAGGCCAGCCAACGAGAGTGTACAGGTTGCAGTGATGGGTAGTATATGGGGCTTTGGTGACAAAACGGATGGCGCTGTGATAGACTGCATCCAGCTTGTTGAGTAGGGTATTGGAGGCTATTTTGTAAATGACATCGCCGAAGTCGAGGATTGGTAGGATGGTCAGTTTTACGAGGGTATGTTTGGCAGCATGAGTGAATGATGCTTTGTTGCGAAATAGGAAGCCAATTCTAGATTTAACTTTGGATTGGAGATGATTGATGTGAGTCTGGAAGGAGAGTTTACAGTCTAACCAGACACCTAGGTATTTGTAGTTGTCCACAAATTCTAAGTTAGAACCGTCCAGAGAAGTGATGCTGGACAGGCGGGCAGGTGCAGGCAGCGATCGGTTGAAGAGCATGCATTTAGTTTTACTTGTCTTTAGGAGCAGTTGGAGACCACGGAAGGAGAGTTGAATGGCATTGAAGCTCGTCTGGAGGGTTGTTAACACAAAGGGTGTCCAAAGAAGGGCCAGAAGTATACAGAATGGTGTCGTCTGCGTAGAGGTGGATCAGAGATTCACCAGCAGCAAGAGCGACATCATTGATGTATACAGAGAAAAGAGTTGGCCCAAGAATTGAACCCTGTGGTACCCCCATAGAGACTGCCAGAGGTCCGGACAGCAGGCCCTCCGATTTGACACACTGAACTCTGTCAGAGAAGTAGTTGGTGAACCAGGCGACGCAATCGTTTGAGAAACCAAGGCTACTGAGTCTGCCGATGAGGATGTGGTGATTAACAGAGTCAAAAGCTTTGGCCAGGTCAATGAATACGGCAGCACAGTATTGTTTCTTATGGATGGCGGTTACGATGTCGTTTAGGACCTTGAGCGTGGCTGAGGTGCACCCATGACCAGCTCTGAAACCAGATTGCATAGCGGAGAGGGTGCGGTGGGATTCGAAATGGTCGGTAATCTGTTTGTTGACTTGGCTTTCGAAGACCTTAGAAAGGCAGGGTAGGATGGATATAGGTCTGTAGCAATTTGGGTCAAGAGTGTCACCTCCTTTGAAGAGGGGGATGACAGCAGCTGCTTTCCAATCTATGGGAATCTCAGATGACACGAAAGAGAGATTGAACAGGCTAGTAATAGGGGTTGCAATAATTTCGGCAGATAATTTTAGAAAGAAAGGGTCCAGATTGTCAAGCCCAGTTGATTTGTAGGGGTCCAGATTTTGCAGCTCTTTCAGAACATCAGCTGAATGGATTTGGGAGAAGGAGAAATGGGGGAGGCTTGGGCGAGTACCTGTGGGGGGTGCAGTGCTGTTGAATGCAGTAGGGGTAGTTAGGTGGAAAGCATGGCCAGCCGTAGAAAAATGCTTATTGAAATTCTCAATTATAGTGGGCTTATCGGTGGTGACAGAGTTTCCTATCCTCAGTGCAGTGGGCAGTTGGGAGGAGGTGTTCTTATTCTCCATGGACTTTACAATGTCCCAGAACTTTTTAGAGTTTGAGTTGCAGGAAGCAAATTTCTGTTTGAAAAAGCTAGCCTTGGCGTTTCTAACTGCCTGTGTGTATTGGTTTCTAACTTTCCTGAAAAGTTGCATATCGCGGGGGCAGTTCGATGCTAATGCAGAACGCCACAGGATATTTTTGTGTTGGTTAAGGGCAGTCAGGTCTGGGGAGAACCAAGGGCTATATCTGTTCCTGGTTCTAAATTTCTTGAAAGGGGCATGCTTATTTAAGATGGTGAGGAAGGCATTTTTTTTAAATAACCAGGCATCCTCTACTGACGGGATGAGGTCAATATCCTTCCAGGATACCAGGGCCAGGTCGATTAGAAAGGCTTGCTCGTTGAAATGTTTCAGGGAGCGTTTGACAGTGATGAGTGGAGGTCGTTTGACCGCTGACCCATTACGGGTGCAGGCAATGAGCCAGTGATCGCTGAGATCTTGGTTGAAAACAGCAGAGGTGTATATTGAGGGCACGTTGGTTAGGATGATATCTATGAGGGTGCCAGTGTTTGCGGCTTTGGGGTTGTACCTGATGGGTTCATTAATAATTTGTGTGAGATTGAGGGCATCAAGCTTGGGTTGTAGGATGGCTGGGGTGTTAAGCATGTCCCAGTTTAGGTCACCTAGTAGCACGAGCTCTGAAGATAGATGGGGGGCAATCAGTTCACATATGGTGTCCAGAGCACAGCTAGGGGCCGAGGGGGGTCTATAGCAGGCGGCAACGGTGAGAGACTTGTTTTTGGAGAGGTGGATTTTTAAAAGTAGAAGTTCAAATTGTTTGGGTACAGACCTGGATAGCAGGACAGAACTCTGCAGGCTATCTCTGCAGTAGATTGCAACACCGCCCCCTTTGGTCATTCTATCTTGTCTGAAAACGTTGTAGTTAGGGACGAAGATTTCAGAGTTTTTGGTGGACTTCCTAAGCCAAGATTCAGACACAGCTAGGACATCCGGGTTGGCAGAGTGTGCTAAAGCAGTGAATAAAACAAACTTAGGGAGGAGGCTTCTAATGTTAACATGCATGAAACCAAGGTTATTACGGTTACAGAAGTCATCAAAAGAGAGCGCCTGGGGAGTAGGAGTGGAGCCAGGCACTGCAGGGCCTGGTGACTACCAGCTTCACGAGGTAGTCACCTGGAATGCATAACAATTAACAGGTGGGCCTTGTTAAAAGTTAATTTGTGTAATTTCATTCCTTCTTAATGCGTTTGAGTCTATCAGTTGTGTTGTGACAAGGTAGGGGTGGTATACAGAATATAGCCCTATTTGGTAAAAGACCAAGGCCATATTATGGCAAGAACAGCTCAAACAAGCAAAGAAAAACGACAGTCCATCATTACTTTAAGACATAAAGGTCAGTCAATACGGAACATTTCAAGAACTTTGAAAGTTTCTTCAAGTGCTGTCGCAAAAACCATCAAGCACTATGATGAAACTGGCTCTCATGAGGACCGCCACAGGAAAGGAAGACCCAGAGTTACCTCTGCTGCATAAGTTCTTTAGAGTTACCAGCCTCAGAAATTGCAACCCAAATAAATGCTTCACAGAGTTCAAGTAACAGACACATCTCAACATCAACTGTTTAGAGGAGACTGCGTGAATCAGGCCTTCATGGTCGATTGCTGCAAATAAACCACCACTAAAGGACACCAATAAGAAGGAGAGACTTGCTTGGGCCAAGAATCACGAGCAATGGACATTAGACCAGTGGAAATCTGTCCTTTGATGTGATGAGTCCAAATTTGAGATTTTTGGCTCCAACCGCCGTGTCTTTGTGAGACGACGAGTAGGTAAACGGATGATGTCTTCATGTGTGGTTGCCACCGTGAAGCATGGAGGAGGAGGTGTGATGGTGTGGGGGTGCTTTGCTGGTGACACGGTCTGTGTCAATCACCCAACCTCACTCAATTGAGATGATGTGGGATGAGTTGGACCACAGAGTGAAGGAAAAGCAGCCAACAAGTGCTCAACATATGTGGGAACTCAAGACTGTTGGAAAAGCATTCCAGGTGAAGCTGGTTGAGAGAATGCCAAGAGTGTGCAAGGTTGATATCAAGGCAAAGGGTGGCTACTTCAAAGAATCTAACATCAAAAATATATTTTGATTTGTTTAACACTTTTTTGGTTACTACATGATTCCATATGTGTTATTTCATAGTTTTGAGGTCTTCACTATTATTCTACAGTAAAAATAAAGAAAAACCCTTGAATGAGTAGATGTGTCCGAACTTTTGACTGGTACTGTATACATACTGTATATATTAATTCAACAATGTTTTACTGAGGTGAGGTTTGAGTTAGGGAATGTTTGTGTTAGGGAAGGATTGTGTTAGAGTAACTTTGTGTAAAGGAGGGTTTGTGTTCGGGAAGGTTTGTGTTAGGGAAGGTTTGTGTAAAGGAGGGTTTGTGTAAGGGAATGTTTGTGTTAGGGGAAGTTTGTGTCAGGTAAGCGTGGGAGGCCACCAAACACGCTCACCCTGTCTCGTCCGGTTAGCCCTCTTTTTCACACCAATCACGTTTTGTCAAATGCATTTGTGTGTGTGTGTGTGCTGTGCATGTATTTGTTATGAAACCGGAAATGATCTTAGAGGAAGTCATTCTCTTACTTTAGACTGTGATTGGCCTGGGATTCCAATCTCTAACTGTTGATGGAGGTGTTGCAACATTTCTCTTTTGCTTTGAGAGAGTCCTATGCAGATTCACTCTATGACTGTTTTCTCAGAAACCATTTTAAGAACCATTGAAACTTGTTTAGTTTACAGCTGAAACAAGACGTTTGAACAACGTTGAACCAATTAATGAAGTCTAATATGTCTGCAATCAACATGTTTCCTGCTTCCAAAGCAACTTTACAGACTTTACCTCTGCTTTACATCCACTTTCATTGCGGTGCTCACATGCCAATCAAATCAAGAAGAGAACCATTCCCAGGTCTACAAGTCTCAATGGGAATCACACTTTGGTCAGTCAGTCAGTCAACGCCACAGAGTCTGGGCTAAGGTGAATAAAAGGTAACATCAGCAGAAGCCGATAAGGAGAGAGAACATTTTTGTTTTGCCAGAAGCAGTCCTTATTCATTTTACCAATACCATTAACCCCAGCCCAGCCCACACACACACACACACACACACACACACACACACACACACACACACACACACACACACACACACACACACACACACACACACACACACACACACACACACACACACACACACACACTGGAGGCCGGATCACAGCTGCATGTTTGTACTTCCTTGTTCGTTTGCATGCGTGTGTGTGTGTGTCGGGAGAGGGGCGGGATGCAGGAGAGAGAGAACACACTAGATCCAGTCAGCATAGGCTCTCTGGGCAGGTAGGAACAAGCCTAGCTAAGTTTCTGTTGTACCACAGCCAAACTCAGCAGGTTGATTACTGTCATCTACACATACAGAGAAAGGAACCACAACAGCTCTCCAAATGTTATCTATCCTTTTCTCTCTGTCTATTGCCTCCCATTTGGGTGTAACACAGTGAAGAAAGCAACTGTCAAAAGGGCAGAGAGCTAAATCACATCCTCATTAACGGCTTTTATAGAGGCCTTAACCACTCATCCCTTAACATAATGGTGTGGTTTAGACCGAGTGAGGACGAGGTGTCACTTGTTTCTCAACCGATTAAATGTTTCAGTGAAGTCAGGTGTTATCCCGTACATAACTATCAACAGCCCATGTCTCATGGCATTATGTCAGTTTGGGAATTTTTTCCACAATCCCTGGGAATTCAAGGACGAGGCAGAATTACTAGGAAGAATTCCTAAGATGAGACAAAGCCTTGTCCATATTGCATCATCATTTTTCCCATCCTCTGAAAAACTAGGAACTAGACTTGAGTCCATGGAACAAGGAAAAACCCCAGGTCCTAATAATGAACCAAGAGGATGACCTTTGACCTTTCATATTGATTGTGTTTAGACAAACAAACAACTTGTGTGACTTTTTGATGACTTATCAAGTTCAACTGCTTTCTTTTTTTCACCTCCCATCGAACACGTCCCCATTAGTGGAGCAGGCTGAGAGCTTCCAGTTCCTTGGTGTCCACATCACCAACAAACTATCATGGTCCAAACACACCAAGACAGTCATGAAGAGGGCACGACAAAACCTATTCCCCCTCAGGAGACTGAAAAGATTTGTCATGGGTCTTCGGATGCTCAAAAATTTCTACAGCTGCACCATCGAGAGAATCCTGACTGGTTGCATCACCGCCAGGTATGGCGACTGGTCGGCCTCCGACCACAAGACACTACAGAGGGTAGTGCGTACTGTGTTGTACTCGGCGCATGTGACAAATAAAATGTGATTTGATTTTTTTATTTTGATTTAATAATACGTTTTGCTGTTCCTGCACCGTCATCTAATTAACTCCTGTCAAACTGGCCTGAAATCCCTCTGGTACATAGGACCTTTATAAGGGATTAGATTTAATGCCACCGCCATGTTGTGCTAATCTGAAGTGAAAAGGGTTTGGATAGAAATGTCAGGACAACGCATTCACTTAGCGCGAGACAACAGACAGAGAAAAACAGGAGTATGACTTGAACCTGAGCCAGGCCTCTAACCCTGCAGGGCTGATGCAGACATAAGGGTGTTACAGATGGTTACAGTGGATTGGCTGTGTGTGTGTGTGTGTGTGTGTGTGTGTGTGTGTGTGTGTGTGTGTGTGTGTGTGTGTGTGTGTGTGTGCGTGCGTGCGTGCGTGCGTGCGTGCGTGCGTGCGTGTGTGTGTGTGTGTGTGTGTGTGCGTGCGTGCGTGCGTGCGTGCGTGCGTGCGTGTAAACACTTAACTAATGAACTCAATAAACCTATCTTTGTTAGAATGCTGTAATGACGTTCTCATTAACAGTCAAATGACCAAATTGCCCTTTAGTGGCCTCATGGGTGGAATGTTATTAATATTTTAAATAATTAACAAACAATAAAAATTGAAAAAACGCCAAAAATATGGTGTTTCTATATTTCAGTCTTCTGTGATGTCTGTAAAGTGTAATATTGGAATACAAACTCAAAATGTAATACATTTCAACTCTGTATCTGACATGGTACAGGTGTCTTCTTGTTTTTAAATCCATAACCATGTGTGTGAGGTGTATACTTTTGTTTCAAAGTAACCAGGTAGGCCAGATTTGTTTAAGACTACCAAGAAACACTCTGTGTGGCCCTGATTTAGCCCACTGCAGTAAAATGTTATTAATGAGTGTCTCTATCCTTGGGTTAGAGTCTGTTATTAACAGAGCTGCACCTGTAATACCTGTAGTAGGTAACCCTGACAGACAGCTAGGCTTCGTCCCATCCCTGGCTGGAGCAGATAGAAATCACTGCACTTCACAAAGGTAGAGGTTAGTCCAACTGCCACCAATTCCAAGTGAAGTGATATCTTTATTCAGTGGTCTTCAACCCCCGGTATATGGATTGGTATTGGTCCCTAGAATGTTGCTGACTGGTCCATCAAAAAGATGGTTAACTTGTGTAGATTAAGCCAGTTCCAAGTGCCAATTCTAAATCGGTGGTCCCCAAACTAGGAGTCCTATAACAATAGGGGAATTCCACGTAATAGTGCTTGACCCATTAAAAAATTGATTAATTGATTAATTCAATGACCAGATGAGATAACAAGTGAAATGCAGTTGAGTAGTCTATAGACCAATGTATAGATACAACAGATTGAAAGGAACAAGCCTAATAGAGGAGTAGTAACATAGGATGGACACCAGGGGGCGGAGTTGCATAATCTGTGTAAAAGGATATGCAACAAGAAGAAAGAATTGTGTTAGGTTTGGATTGATGTACAGTAAACCTACATGCATTCATCTCCTGTGCATGTCCTCTTCACCTATTTTCATAAGCTTCTCCTCAGGAAATGTTTTATCTTATCCTCTTTATTGTAGTTTTGAAGAAAAAAAAATACTGAAATGAATTAAGAGATGATCAATCTAATCATTGAAAATATCGTTGATACAAATTCAAATAAAGCACCATATCATGTTAACAAAAATAAATGCATTTATTCTGTGTAACTCTGTGTTGTTGTTTGTGTCGCACTGCTTTGCTTTATCTTGGCCAGGTCGCAGTTGTAAATGAGAACTTGTTCTCAACTAACCTACCTGGTTAAATAAAGGTGAAATAAAAATACAAAAATAAAAATGAGTGAAACATCAATCGTGTCATAACTAATCATGGAGGGGATTATCATGTTAAACAGAATATGATGTGACTACAGGATAGGCCTTGTTCACAGTTTAATGTTCTAACATAGACAGCTAGCGCAGGTGGATAATACATTGACATGTCAGTTAATATCAGCACACATGACAATGACAATGTGATTGCATTGTTCTTCTCACTATCCCAAATCATGTGTAGGTGTGAATCATTTGTTTTATCTACAGGTCACACTTTACAAAGGTTTTTGCATTGGTTTCAACATCTTATCACGTTAGAACATTGTAACGTTGTAAAATGAACGTTGTTAAATTATTAATGGACGCAGTGTTAATAAGGTGAATTGGCAATAGATTTCACTCAATATGCAAACTTCGGACCAATTGTATCATTGAATACAGACATCATTGGCCATGCTCATCAATGCCTCATACTCCAACATGTTTCAGTGGAAGCCAAGTGTTATGCAAAAGAAGGGGTCCAGTTCAACCAGAAGGGTTTTCATTATTGGATAGGCTTGTCAATGACTTCACGTGCCTTCACTGCCCTCTCAAGAATCACCTTCCCTTTCTCAATTTCAAGTTTACTGCAGACTTTCCGTTGCAGAAGTCTGTCCAATAGACTTTCGAGCACAGGTATTGACACTCCATCTACAGTCCTCACAGAACGCAGATCTTCTGCTGAAACCATCTGATTTGTCTCAGCCTGATCCCCTCTCATCAACACAGCACCTGGAGGTCGGGGGGATGACAAAATACACTCACCTGTGTATAATCTACGCAAACTAAATCAAGCACAGCTCAAGTATTTCACATATGTGTTTGACCTAGGTCAGAATATACACTGTGCCAGACCAGTATTTACGTTAGGGGTGCAGCAGCGGAACCCTTCTACAATCGCACCACCAGCTAATTCACATTACAGATACTGTAAGGCCACAGTAAGGTCGGAATGGTGGTTGGTTAGATTTAGAGACCCTCTGCTCAAATATAGGCGTTGAGGTCCAAAACCATGCTGGATTGCATCCTTCCCATTTAATAAGGGATTCATTCAGATATTAGATACCTCAACCATATTCAGTTGGGCATTCAGTTGCACATTTATTTATTTTTATTGGAGTTTACCTACTACCACCTGAGTGAATTAATAGAATAATTGTATGGTTTTACCTTGCAGAAGGACATGTCCTACCAACACCTCATCTCCATCAGCCCCTCTCAGGCCATTTCCTGCCTAAAGGAAGGCCACATATAAAAAAAAAAAAACATTTCGTTATTTTTGCAGACTTTTTAAGGTAAGCACAACAGTTCTAAAATACATGACAAGACATGTTCTGGTTAGCGCATGGATTTGGTCTGTACCTCATTGAGGGGCACATTCGATGGCAGGACGATTACATTCAGAACTGACTGAGGATGGCCGAATGATTGGAGGAAAGGCAGCACCTGTCCCTTTATCGAGAGGAAGGGTTTAAACATTCTGACCAGGCCCCATAAGGAGAGGTCTGTGATGTTCACCACTACGTGTGTGTCAGTCACCCTCAGTGGTGGTAAAACCTCCACACTGTCACCAGTAACATGGGCCACAGACAGGGAATCAAGACCCTCTCCTGCAAAACAAATATATCTTACTCATCCACTGTCATTTGGCTGTTGTATTGGTCATCTTGATGATAGTTGTGAGAGTGGTGTGTAACTCACCAGAGAGAATCTCACAGTGTGGGAGATGTAGCTGACAGATAGACCCCTGAAGACACTCAATACTGAACAGGGGTCCTGCAGGAGTCTGGCCTGTGGAGTGCAGGAGATTCTCCTCCCATTGGACAGTTCTGTACAGCACCTCCCCCTCCCCCTTCATCAGAAACACCAGCCCTGTCAAACTGCACTGGAACAGACCTGCATGGGAGCACTGAAGCCTGGAGGACACAGGACAATAATCACACATACAACAGTAACAGTCACAATATACACTATCAGAAATACATTCTCACCTGCACAAAGTGTCTGTAAATTCTGTGGACATTTCAGGTGTCAGTTTTGTCACAACAGCAAGGGTCCTGAAAGCAGAAAGAGCACATAATAAAATCAGTAGTGTTCTTGAAAAATATACTATAACTTCTTCATTGATTTAGGATTTAGGTATATTGCTGGATGTACACAACTGAAGGATGTGGACTTGACATTAGATACCGTTTCAAGTCTGAAAACTTCTGACAAACTTACATTTTGAAGTGAACTATCACTTTAAGTATTTAGTGTTCTACAATATTCAAACTGTCAATATTGTGATTCTTTAACAGAGTTGAATCCATGTTTAATTACTACCACAGTAATAAGGTCACTCTGACCTGCTTACCTCTGGTGTGGATGTAGAGCTGTGGACAGATTCAGAGTCTTCTGTCTATGTTTAGTGAACAAGGTTAGAGTAGTGAGATGGAGATTGAGTGTATCCATTGTTGTACATATAGTATTAAACTGATAGTACTTTACATTTTGAGAAAAAAAATACTTATGTTGAATACAATGACGTGGTAGGGTGAGAGCTGAATATTTACAGCTTGTTACTTCCTCAATAGATATGATTACGACATTATTTTCAGGGGAGAATCAGAGCCTGTGCCTATCTCACGCAATCCCAGCTGTAAGTCATTCTAGGCCTTATTGGCATAAACGTGAGCTGGCCAACAGATACTGATCCTAATAAGAGGGAGGCGTCTGCAGAGGCTCCCAGAGACTGGTTGTAAGATATGCCACGTCTAGTCGCTACGGAACATAACAAAAACACCACCACAAGGGAATTATTCAACTAAGCAGTGGTTTATGTGTCTGCACATGAAGTTGTGGCAATTTTTATTTTTTTTCTCCAAAGTACAGTATTTGTTCTGTGCTATGAACAGCAAGCAGAGTTACTATCTCATATCATCACAAAAGACTTGAAAGAGTTCTAGTAAAGACATTTTAACTTTGACCCTAGGATGCATATGCCCCGGCCTAATGTTTTTTTGTTGCTGTATCGATCCCACCCCCCCCCCCCCAAAAAATGTCATCATCTAATATTCCAGGAATTCCTTAAATAATGTGTCTTTAATGTGTCTTTTCTTATTTTTTAAGTAAAAATAGTTTTTGCATCACTACCCCAAGTTTTCAAGTTTTCATAATATGTGGGTCAAATATGACCCATATGTATTTCCTATGGAATTCACTGCATTCGTCAAATTGACCTTACTTTTTGCTGCAACAATAACATCTAAGTAATTGATTAAATATTTAAATGCTAATAAAACTAAGTGCATGCTCTTCAACCGATTGCTGCCCGCACCCTCCCGCCCGACTAGCATCACTACTCTGGACGGTTCAGACCTAGAATATGTGGACAACTACAAATACCTAGGTGTCTGGTAAGACTGTAAACTCTCCTTCCAGACTCACACTAAGAATCTCCAATCCAAAATTAAATCTAGAATTGGCTTCCTATTTCGCAACAAAGCCTCCTTCACTCATGCTGCCAAACATACCCTCGTAAAACTGACTATCCTGCCAATCCTTGACTTCGGCGATGTCATTTACAAAATAGCCTCCAACACGCTACTCAGCAAATTGGATGTAGTCTATCACAGTGCCATCCGTTTTGTCACCAAAGCACCATATACTACCCACCACTGCGACTTGTATGCTCTCGTTGGCTGGCCCTCGCTACATATTCGTCACTAAACCCACTGGCTCCAGGTCATCTATAAGTCTTTGCTAGGAAAAGCCCCGCCTTATCTCAGCTCACTGGTCACCATAGCAACACCCACCCGTAGCATGCGCTCCAGCAGGTATATTTCATTGGTCATCCGCAAAGCCATAGATAATATTTTAGACCCATTTAAATAAAACACAGATATTACATTACCGGCATATGCATTTTTGGGGTGCCATGTTTACTATGCATCCTACTGTTAAAAAAGATTCACCACAGAAATATAAAGCTGTTTTCATATTTAAATTGATCGAGATAACATAGCCCATAGACAGCACTGAACTGAGAATTCATAGAATATTTATTGAATTGTGCCCCCAATATTCCTTATATGTCCCGAACTTCCAACAAACATCACAACACTGTACTGACATGACATTTGTGGTGAATATCATGGACGGATTAATAAAATGGGCAGTGGCAGGGGATTAATAAAATGGGCTGTGGCAGGGGATTAATAAAATGGGATGTGGCAGGGGATTAATAAAATGAGCTGTGGCAGGGGATTGATAAAATGGGCAGTGGCAGGGGATTAATAAAATGTGCTGTGGCAGGGGATTAATAAAATGAGCTGTGGCAGGGGATTAATAAAATGGGCTGTGGCAGGGGATTAATAAAATGGGATGTGGCAGGGGATTAATAAAATGAGCTGTGGCAGGGGATTAATCAAATGAGCTGTGGCAGGGGATTGATAAAATGGGCAGTGGCAGGGGATTAACAAAATGTGCTGTGGCAGGGGATTAATAAAATGAGCTGTGGCAGGGGATTAATAAAATGGGCTGTGGCAGGGGATTAATAAAATGGGCTGTGGCAGGGGATTAATAAAATGGGCTGTGGCAGGGGATTAATAAAATGGGCTGTGGCAGGGGATTAATAAAATGGGCTGTGGCAGGGGATTAATAAAATGAGCTGTGGCAGGGGATTAATAAAATGGGCTGTGGCAGGGGATTAATAAAATGGGCTGTGGCAGGGGATTAATAAAATGGGCTGTGGCAGGGGATTAATAAAATGGGCTGTGGCAGGGGATTAATAAAATGAGCTGTGGCAGGGGATTAATAAACGTTTATCGTGAGTAATTTAGTACATTTTTAGTAAATTCACCGGAAGTTTGCGGGGGGTATGCTAGTTCTGAACCTCACATGCTAATGTAAAAAGCTGGTTTTTGATATAAATATGAACTTGATTGAACAAAACATGCATGTATTGTATAACATAATGTCCTAGTTGTGTCATCTGATGAAGATCATCAAAGGTTAGTGCTGCATTTAGCTGTCTTCTGGGTTTTTGTGACATTATATGCTAGCTTGAAAAATGGGTGTCTGATTATTTCTGGCTGTGTACTCTGCTGACATAATCTAACGTTTTGTTTTCGTTGTAAAGCCTTTTTGAAATCGGACAGTGTGGTTAGATTAACGAGAGTCTTGTCTTTAAAATGGTGTAAAATAGTCATATGTTTGAGAAATTGAAGTAATAGCATTTCTAAGGTATTTGAATAACGCGCCACAGGATTCCACTGGCTGTTACGTAGGTGGGACGATTTCGTCCCGCCGACCCTAGAGAGGTTAAGGTGCTCCTTAAACTTGACCCCAAAAACCCTTTCTTCTTTAAGGTTGCTGCCCCTATCATCGCCAAGCCTATCTCCAACCTTTTAACCTGTCTCTCCTTTCTGGGGAGGTTCCCATTTCTTTGAAGGCAGACACGGTTCATCCTTTATTTAAAGGATCGAGTTGATTCTAACTGTTATAGGCCTATTTCTATTTTGCCCTGTTTATCAAAAGTGTTGGAAAAACTTGTCAATAATCAACCGACTGGCTTTCTTGATGACTATAGTATTTTCTCGGGTATGCAATCTGGTTTCTGCACAGGTTATGGATGTGTCACTGCAACCTTAAAGGTCCTCAATGATGTCACCATTGCCCTTGATTCTAAGCAATGTTGTGCTGCTATTTTTATTGACTTGGCCAAAGCTTTTGATACGGTAGTATTGGTGTCTCTGAGGAGTCTTTGGCCTGGTTTGCTAACTACCTCTCTCAAAGAGTGCAGCGTATGAAGTCAGAAAATCTGCTGTCTCAGCCATTGCCTGCCACCAAGGGAGTACCCCAAAGCTTGATCCTAGGCCCCACGTTCTTCTCAATTTACATCAACAACATAGCTCAGGCAGTAGGAAGCTCTCAGCTATTTATATGCAGATGATACAGACTTATGCTCAGCTGGCACCTCCCCGGATTTTGTGATAAATGCTCTACAACAAAGCTTTCTTAGTGTCCAACAAGCTTTCTCGACCCTTAACCTTGTTCTGAACACCTCCAAAACAAAGGTCATGTGGTTTGGTAAGAAGAATGCCCCACAAGTGTGATTACTACCTCTGAGGGTTTAGAGCTTGAGGTAGTCACCTCATACAAGTACTTGGAAGTATGGCTAGACGGTGCACTGTCCTTCTCTCAGCACATATCAAAGCTGCAGGCTAAAGTTAAATCTAGACTTGGTTTCCTCTATCGTAATCGCTCCTCTTTCACCACAGATGCCAAACTAACCCTGATTCAGATGGCCATCCAACCCAAGCTAGATTACGGAGACATAATTTATAGATCGGCAGGTAAGGGTGCTCTCGAGCGGCTTTACCTTTCGGCCATCAGATTTGCCACCAATTCTCCTTAAAGGACACATCACTGTACTCTGTACTCCTCTGTAAACTGGTCATCTCTGTATACCCGTCACAAGACCCACTGGTTGATGCTTATTTATAAAACCCTCTTAGGCCTCACTCCCCCCATCTGAGATATCTTCTGCAGACCTCATCCTCCACATACAACACCCGTTCTGCCAGTCACATTCTGTTAAAGGCCCCCAAAGCACACACATCCCTGGGTTGCTCCTCTTTTCAGTTCGCTGCAGCTAGCAACTGGAACGAGCTGCAACAAACACTCAAACTGGATAGTTTTATCTCAATCTCTTCATTCAAAGACTCAATCATGGACACTCTTACTGACAGTTGTGGCTGCTTTGTGTGATGTATTGTTGTCTCTACCTTCTTGCCTTTTGTGCTGTTGTCTGTTCCCAATAATGTTTGTACCATGTTTTGTGCTGCTACCATGTTGTTGTTATGTTGTGTTGCTACCATGCTGTGTTGTCGTGTTGCTGCTTTGCTATGTTGTTGTCTTAGGTCTCTCTTTATGCAGTGTTGTGTTGTCTCTCTTGTCGTGATGTGTGTTTTGTCCTATATTTATATTTTATTTATTTTTTATTTTTAATCACAGCCCCCGTCCCTGCAGGATGCCTTTTGGTAGGCCGTCAACGTAAATAAGAATTTGTTCTTAACTGACTTGCCTAGTTAAATAAAGATAAAATTAAAATAAATTAAAATTTCCTATTTTTAGTCTTCAAGTTACTTTGAAACATCAATTGTCATGTTAGGGGTTCACAGCAAATCTGTTATAAACTGTCTCAAGTAAACCCTCATATCGACCGCCTCATTTGACCTAAAGATTGAAACTTTGTTGTGTAAGTGTCATTCCTCATTGCCACAAGGACCCATAAGATTAAAAATCTGATTTTATGTGTTAATTTAAACCACTGTAAATCCAATCCATCGTAGCCTATCAACTTGAAACTTGGCATCGTTATCATTGACGTGTCTTAGATGAACCTCACTGAATTTAGTATTGATATCTCAAAAAACAAGGAAATGATTAACAACTCATTCTTTGCATATGTAACACTAATGCTCAATCAATCTGCAATTATCTTCTCATGAACAATACGTCAGATAGACACAAGATTTTGTATTTAGACTCCTGAAGGAGATAGTTCCTACATGACAGTGCTTGTTTTGTTATCCAACTGTTCTTATGTCCTTTCTGCCATCCTGTGAACCCCGTTCATGGCTCTTAATGTTCTTAATTTCTATTCTCATCAAAAATCAGAATGAGAATGAGTCATTTAAAATCAATGGAAAAATGCTCATAGCCAGGAAATATGAACTATGGGAGAGACTGCCCTACACAGAATAAAAAACCTATTGTTGTTGCGTATGGGACTAGGGACTAATGCCTTAAATTCATTGTCTAAAATATATTTGATTATTTGATGATGAACATAATTGTCTGGAAATAATCTTGTACTGATTCCCCAAAAATATTAAACAACTCTAAAGATAAAGAATAGTTTACATACCTTCTCTCATAAACAGACGTTCTAGATACAGTGGGGGGAAAAGTATTTGATCCCCTGCTGATTTTGTACGTTTGCCCACTGACAAAGAAAGGATGCATCTATAATTTTAATGGTAGGTTTATTTGAACAGTGAGAGACAGAATAAGAACAAAACAATCCAGAAAAACGCATGTCAGAAACGTTATAAATTGATTTGCATTTTAATGAGGGAAATAAGTATTTGACCCCCTCTCAATCAGAAAGATTTCTGGATCCCAGGTGTCTTTTATACAGGTAACGAGCTGAGATTAGGAGCACACTCTTAAAGGGAGTGCTCCTAACCGCAGCTTGTTACCTGTATAAAAGACACCTGTCCACAGAAGCAATGAATCAATCAGATTCCAAACTCTCCACCATGGCCAAGACCAAAGAGCTCTCCAAGGATGTCAGGGACAAGATTGTAGACCTACACAAGGCTGGAATGGGCTACAAGACCATCGTCAAGCAGCTTGGTGAGAAGGTGACAACATTTGGTGCGATTATTCGCAAATGGAAGAAACACAAAAGAACTGTCACTATCCCTCGGCCTGGGGCTCCATGCAAGATCTCACCTCGTGGAGTTGCAATGATCATGAGAATGGTGAGGAATCAGCCCAGAACTACACGGGAGGATCTTGTCAATGATCTCAAGGCAGCTGGGACCATAGTCACCAAGAAAACAATTGGTAACACACTACGCCGTGAAGGACTGAAATCCTGCTGCGCCCGCAAGGTCCCCCTGCTCAAGAATACATATACAGGCCCGTCTGAAGTTTGCCAATGAACATCTGAATGACTCAGAGGACAACTGGTGAAAGTGTTGTGGTCAGATGAGACCAAAAGGGAGCTCTTTGACATCAACTCAACTCGCCGTGTTTGGAGGAGGAGGAATGCTGCCTATGACCCCAAGAACACCATCTCCACCGTCAAACATGGAGTTGTAAACATTATGCTTTGGGGGTGTTTTTCTGCTAAGGGGACAGGACAACTTCACCGCATCAAAGGGACGATGGACGGGGCCATGTACCGTCAAATCTTGGGTGAGAACCTCCTTCCCTCAGCCAGGGCATTGAAAATGGGTCGTGGATGGGTATTCCAGCATGACAATGACCCAAAACACATGGCCAAGGCAACAAAGGAGTGGCTCAAGAAGAAGCACATTAAGGTCCTGGAGTGGCCTAGCCAGTCTCCAGACCTTAATCCCATAGAAAATCTGTGGAGGGAGCTGAAGGTTCGAGTTGCCAAACGTCAGCCTCGAAACCTTAATGACTTGGAGAAGATCTGCAAAGAGGAGTGGAACAAAATCCCTCCTGAGATGTGTGCAAACCTGGTGGCCAACTGCAAGAAACGTCTGACCTCTGTGATTGCCAACAAGGGTTTTGCCACCAAGTACTAAGTCATGTTTTGCAGAGGGGTCAAATCCTTATTACCCTCATTAAAATGCAAATCATTTTATAACATTTTTGACATGCGTTTTTCAGGATTTTTTTGTTGTTATTCCGTCTCTCACTGTTCAAATAAACCTACTATTAAAATTATAGACTGATCATTTCTTTGTAAGTGGGCAAACGTACAAAATCAGCAGGGGATCAAATACTTTTTTCCCCCCACTGTAAGTAAATGAGTAGGAGAAAGTAAAAAACTTGTGGCGCAGCTCTGGAGCCCATCCCATCCAACCTGAACAGGTAAATATATTGGGAGAATCTCAATTGCATACTCCTCGGAGCCTCTCTCCTTGCCTTTTCTCAAAACCCATTGGATGAGAAAGCCAGAGGTCCCTCTCCTCTGACCTTTTCCTCCAATGGGTTTTAAGGAGGAAAGAGGACACGAGGACTGTGCAATAGAGATTATCCCATAGTCTCAAAAACTCAGAACTAGTAGGCAAAGCAGGAACATTGGTACATTGTGGGAGGCAGCCCATCTGTCTAGAGAGACTAGTAGGCTAAATATCTGACTGAGCTTTAGTGGTTGAATTAATTTAATCAGTGCTGTTGTAAAAAAATATTTTAGGTATGATCACCGAGTATTAAATCTGTCAGTGAGTTGATTACTTTTATGGACTTTATATGAGAAGGTGCAATACCATGGTATACATGGGCAGTATGGGGGTTAGTTCTGTTATCATGGTAAACATGGACAGTATGGGGGTTAGTTCTGATACCATGGTATACATGGACAGTATGGGGGTTAGTTCTGTTATCATGGTATACATGGACAGTATGGGTGTTAGTTCTGATACCATGGTATACATGGGCAGTATGGGGGTTAGTTCTGTTACCATGGTATACATGGGCAGTATGGGTGTTAGTTCTGTTATCATGGTATACATGGGCAGTATGGGTGTTAGTTCTGTTACCATGGTATACATGGGCAGTATGGGGGTTAGTTCTGATACCATGGTATACATGGGCAGTATGGGTGTTAGTTCTGTTACCATGGTATACATGGGCAGTATGGGTGTTAGTTCTGTTACCATGGTATACATGGGCAGTATGGGTGTTAGTTCTGTTATCATGGTATACATGGGCAGTATGGGTGTTAGTTCTGTTATCATGGTATACATGGGCAGTATGGGTGTTAGTTCTGTTATCATGGTATACATGGGCAGTATGGGGGTTAGTTCTGTTACCATGGTATACATGGGCAGTAATGGGTGTTAGTTCTGTTATCATGGTATACATGGGCAGTATGGGGGTTAGTTCTGATACCATGGTATACATGGACAGTAATGGTGGTTAGTTCTGTTACCATGGTATACATGGGCAGTAATGGATGTTAGTTCTGTTATCATGGTATACATGGGCAGTATGGGTGTTAGTTCTGATACCATGGTATCAGGGTGTTAGTTCTGCTCTGCAGAGTGGAGTCATGGTCCTACTACTTTTTCGTCATGTGGTCAGAAAAAACTCTGAAACTCAGGAAACCCTACACATGCTCTCTCTGTCTCTGGTTTCACATCATGACATGTTCACTTCCGGGAGGAGAGATGAGATACATGCACATCCATCAACAATCATATTAGCATTTATTGAAATACCTGTTTTCAACAGTTATTTATAAACCAGATTGTGTTTCTATACAACATAACACAGTGCTAGAGTAATGGACTGTACATCTCAGAAACAAACTAAAGAGGACAGACAACCAAGACATAAGACAACAATCTCTTTGTTCATATGGATCTTTCACAGAAAGAAGACAGTCATGTAACAAGAATATATAGTAGTACTTTAACATACTTGGACCACATTGTGTGACAATACGGTAAGGGGACAAGAGGAACCAAAGACAACATCATATGCCTCCTTTCACTCATCCTTCCACCCATCCATCCATCCATGCTTCCATCCATCCGTTACGGCTCCTCCAAATACCAAGACACCTCTTAGGTCGATGGCGAGTCCAACAGCTCACGTTAGTCTCTATGTCTCAATATTCTGAAATACCTCTATTTCATTTAATCCTAGAAACCTGACCCATGACCAGAGGAATGGCAATGGATGTTTTAACCAGCCCATGAAAGACATCTAGCCAATAAATTCAAACGTATTGAAATCAATATGGTCCATAGGGACAGTGAGAATCTTCTGTCCTTCACAGTGATGTGATCAGGTTTGTATTGGTCATAAATATGATCAAACGAAAAAGAGAGAAATACCACAGTGTTAGTATTCATTCAGGAAGTACAGGACGTCTTGCATTTTGGGTGTTGAACTCATCCATACTATATAAAGGAGAACATTGGAAATTGCCCCATGTACACATTAGATACAGAAATTATGCATTAATTCAAAAGTTCATAAATTAGTTGGTTTCTCTCATTTCGCCGTTACACACAGAGTTTAAGATGATGGACAACCAAAGCAGAGGACATACATTTTCTATGATCTGCGCAATAATATCTGATAAAAAAAAGCTCTTCTCAGAAAAACACACACCTGACTGACGTTACCGAACTAGTAGGCTATTCATTGATCATAATTGTAGCCAAAACAATGATTCTGCACAGTGCACACAGTGAGAATATGATACACTATATGTCATTGTCTGTAGAAACCCAGTAGAACAACCTGAGTTTCCTGTATTGTCAGTTTTAGATGTCTATTCTGAAGTGTTTGGCTAAATGACCATTTAAGGACTATTAATGAGAAGCATCAGTGAGAGAGACAACCCTACTCTGTGCCTTGTTAAAGTGAAGTGTTACAACGCTACCTGGTCTTATCATCAACAAGTTGTGATTATATTGGAGTCCCATGAACACTAATGAGGCGTAATTGGTGTGTAAAACAGTGTTTGTGTTGTCACTTCATTACATGTTGATTGTGTTAGACTACCAGAAATGAAATAGGTGTTTCACTATAGAGATCAACCCTGACAATTCTGATCAATGATTGCTAGGTTTAATATCTTCTTTATTTAAGTTTTGAAAACATAGGAAATTAATACAGAGATAATCAAATCAATTACAATCTAATGATTATAAATATATTTTTTGATACAAATTCAATAATCCCCCCCCTATTTTTTCAAAATGGTCATCAGTATTTTACTTAATTGCTATGTACAGTCAAAATGATAGCTATTATTATTAAAAGATCAATCATATCAAACCATTATCATGGAGTGACTGTACGGGATTGGCACTAGTTCACGTTACATGTTATAGTGGAATGAGAAGTTAACTGTCCAGTTCAATAAAATAAGATGGTTTGCGGCTCTATATTAAAACACCGTATGTCATCAAGCACAAAAAGGACATAAAAACAAAATACAGACAATATAAAAATAGAAAAAGTGCAATTCATCTGTGATTTTATAATGATTCAACTTGACATTATATACACTATTCACACTCTAACCTGAAATCCAACATGTTTGGCTTATTGAAGAGAGTTCAATACATTGCATATTGAGGTTGAGGTTATGTTGAATGATAGAGAAGTGATCAGCCTAACACGCTAATTCCAAAATGTAGACGTCAAAGGACATGCTCATCAATGCATCATACTCTGACAATGTTTTAGCTGAAGCCAAGCGTTGTGCATAAGAAGGGGTCCAGTTCAACCAGAAGGGTTTTCATTATTAAACATGAAACAGCTCCTTTCCTCAGCACCATGTCAATGACTTCCCGGGCCTTCTCTGCCCTCTCAGGAATCACTTTTACTGTCTCCATTTCATGGTTATTAATCACTTTTTGTTGCAGAAGTCCATCCAGCAGATCGTCAACAACCGACTTTGACACACGATCCACAAAGTCCTTTCGTACAGAATGCAGTTGCTTCTCTGCAGAATCACTGTGACTGTTCTCAGCCTGATCCCTTCCCACTAACACAGAACCTGAGAATCAGGAAAACAAAGACATGAACCTCTGTATACAATTATGTATGCTGTGTAACACCAGTGTTTACGAGCACAGTGCAGCAGCAGATAATCCCTTCTAACATCACTAATCCATCCACATCACTGATGGGTCCACAGTAAGGTGGGAATGGTGGTTGGATGGGTTTAAAGAAAACCTTCTCATATACAGGCCTTGAGGTCCCAAACACAGCTGGATTTCATCTTTCATCTTAGAACTAATTTAGATATCGGGCACCTTTACCATGTTCATTTGAGTTTATGTTTGCTAAATGTTTTTTTTTAATGGAAAACAAAAAATGAGTGTTCCTTATTGGACAAGTTCAAGTTTCCAAATATGTTTTGTCCTGTTGTACCCACTGAACATGATGTTAGAGAAATCTTAATGGTAGCCAACCAATGAGAAAAGAGGAACCAGCAGTACTGTGGACATTGTGGCTAAGGTATTTTAAAGTTTTAATTAAAATAATAATTGTATAGTTTTACCTGGCAGAAGGACACGTCCTGCCCACACTTCATGTCCATCAGCCCCTCTTTCCAGAAGTCTCAGCTCTACATGTTCCGTGTCTGGGTTCAGGAACACCTGAAAGGTGGGGTGGTAGTTTGGACCATAGTCCCAGTAAATCTGAATACGCTGAAACACAAAGTGACACTAGATTAGACTACATTGTAAATTGTACTTGTGCTGTTATCAAACCCTTTCCTTGTATCTCAGACACACCACAACGATGAACAGCTTAAAGCAGCGTGTGGCCGTCCTATCGCTTGGTGTCGCTGCCGTGTTAAAACATTTTCTAGTCAAAGGCACTCGGACATCCGATGCTCTGGTATGTTTCCTATATTAGCAGAGGAGCAACAACCAGTAACAGAGTTGAACTGTGGTTCCCAAACTTTTTATAGTCCCGTACCCCTTCAAACATTCAACCTCCAGCTGCGTACCCCCTTTAGCACCAGGGTCAGCGCACTCTCAAATGTTGTTTTTTGCCATCATTGTAAGCCTGCCACACACACACACTATACGATACATTTATTAAACATGAGAATGAGTGTGAATTTGTCACAACCCGGCTTGTGGGAAGTGACAACGAGCTCTTGTAGAACTAGGGCACAAATAATAATATAATGATAATCAATAATTTTGCTCTTTATTTAGCCATCTTACATATAAAACTTTATTTGTTCATTGATAATGGTGAATAACTCACCACAGGTTAATGAGAAGGGTGTGCTTGAAAGAATGCTCATAACTCTGCAATGTTGGGTTGTATTGGAGAGAGTCTCAGTCTCACATCATTTTCCACAAACAGTCTGTGCCTGTATTTAGTTTTCTTGCTAGTGAGGGCCGAGAATCCACTCTCACATAGGTACGTGGTTGCAAAGGTCATCAGTGTCTTAACAGAGCCATTTGCCAAGGCAGGATACTCTGAGCGCAGCCCAATCCAGAAATCTGGCAGTGGCTTCTGATTAAATAACATTTTCACAGAACCGCTTGTTGCAATTTTGATGAGGCTCTCTTGTTCAGATGTCAGTAAGTGGACTGGAGGCAGGGCATGAAAGGGACAACGAATCCAGTTGTTTGTGTCATCCGTTTCGGGAAAGTACCTGCGTAATTGCACACCCAACTCACTCAGGTGCTTCGCTATATCACATTTGACATTGTCCGTAAGCTTGAGTTAATTTGCACACAAAAAATCACACAACGATGGAAAGACATGTGTGTTGTCCTTGTTAATGCAGACAGAGAAGAGCTCCAACTTCTTAATCTGTCACGGTTGTCGTAAGGATTGGACCAAAATGCAGCGGGAATATGTATACTCATTTTCTTTTTATTTGAAGAAGGAGAAACAACTAAATACGTATACAAAAAGAACAAAACGAAACAGTCCTGTCAGGTGCAACAAACACTAAACAAGGAAGCAACTACCCACAAAATCCCAAAGAAAAAACACCCTTCTTAAATAGGACCTTCAATTAGAAGCAACTAGGAGCAGCTGCTTCCAATTGAAGGTCAACCCAACAAACACCACATAGAAATAGACATACTAGAACTAACATAGAAATAGACTAACAAGAACCTAACCCAACAAACCCCGAAACACTCTAACCAAACACACCCCTGCCACGTCCTGACCAAACTACAATAACAAATAACCCCTTATACTGGTCAGGACTTGACATAATCATAGCCTCAATTTTGTCCCGCAAATTGAATATAATTGCAGAGAGTCCCTGTAATCCTAGATTTAGATCAATCAGGCGAGAAAAAACATCACCCAGATAGGCCAGTCGTGTGAGAAACTCGTCATCATGCAAGCGGTCAGACAAGTGAAAATTATGGTCAGTAAAGAAAACTTTTGGCTCGTCTCCCAATAAAAAAAATGTGTCAATACTTTGCCCCTTGATAACCAGCGCACTTCTGTATGTTGTCAAAGCGTTACATGGTCGCTGCCCATTTCATTGCATAGTGCAGAAAATACACGAGAGTTCAGGGGCCTTGCTTTAACAAAGTTAACCATTTCTTTCAAGCTGCCAGGCATTCCTTTGGCAGCAAGAGCCTCTCGGTGGATGCTGCAGTGTACCCAAGTGGCGTTGGGAGGAACTGCTTGCACGCGCCTTACCACTCCACTATGTCTCCCTGTCATGGCTTTTGCGCCATCAGTACAGATACCAACACATCTTGACCACCAAAGTCCATTTGATGTCACAAAGCTGTCCAGTATTTTAAAAATATCCTCTCCTGTTGTCCTGGTTTCCAGTGGTTTGCAGAAGAGGATGTCTTCCTTAGTTGACCCCCGTAAACGTAACGGACATATACCAGGAGCTGCACCAGGTCCGCCACGTCTGTTGACTCATCCAGCTGCAACGCATAGAATTCACTGGCTTGTATGCGAAGCAGTAATTGTTTCATAACATCTCCTGCCATGTCACTGATGCGCCGTTAAACAGTGTTGTTTGATGGAGGTATTGTCTGTATAGTTTTTTGTCCTTTTCCCCCAGCATTGTCCCAGTCATATCCGCGGCAGCAGGAAGAAGTAAGTTCTCCACAATAGTACGGGGCTTGCCTGTCCTGGCCACTCGGTAACTCACCATATAAGACGCTTCTAGTCCCTTCTTATTAATGGTATCTGTTGCTTTTATACATGTCTTACTACTTGAAAGTCATATTAATTCTCGCCAAAAAAACTCCAGTGGCTTATTTTTTTCAATTGCCATGTTTTGTTTCTAAATGTCTGAGCAAGAGTGAAGGTTTCATTGAGTTGTGAGATAATCCTTTTCAGGAAAGACCCTACTCCCAATATAAGTGAACCCCAAATCAATGTAGTTCTTATCATATTTGCGCCTCTTCGATGGTCCAACGTCCCTGTCTGTTGTTCGGTGCTTTCCCGGGTAAGGGGGCAGTAGCTCTTCGGCTGCATCAGATTCACAACTGTCAGTGTAAATGCTAGCTGGGCTAACAACAAATGCAGAATTACTGATGCTAGCATTGGATGTGCTCGTGGAAGCAGAGCAACTTGTGTCATCAACAGGTGTAGGTGTAGTACTGCTGGTAGTAGCAATACTACCAGTAGAGCTGGTATGTGTCTCTATGGGCCTTACTTTTTTAACCATTTATCAATTTTCGGGCAAACGGAATGAGCAGCAGCTACATATTTACATTTTAGTCATTTAGCAGACGTTCTTATCCAGAGCAACTTACAGTAGAGAATGCATACATTTCATAAATTTCTTCTCTGTACTGGTCCCCCGTGGGAATCAAACCCACAACCCTGGCGTTGCAAACACCATGCTCTACCAACTGAGCCACCATTAGTGGAATTCTCGCGAGAGAGTAAGGGTTAATGTGATTGGATGTTAATTATTTGACTAGGCTACCTGTATTTGACATTGTGTTGTTATTTCGCTGAACACAAGATGGTTTCATTTTATTTTTGGCAGTGAAACGAGGATACTCAGGCGAGAAAAAAACCTCACCCAAATGTATAGCCCCGTTGGAAAATATAAATGGACTGCTTGAAAATGTGAAGATTTAAAAAAAAAATGTGAATCACATTTTTATTTGGCCTGGTTCATCTCTAGGTTTTTTCCTAGGTTCCTGCTTGTCTAGGGAGTTTTTCCTAGCCACCGTGTACCTACATTTGGGGTTTGAGGCTGGGTTTCTGTATAGCACTTTGTGACATCGGCTGATGTAAAAAGGGCTTTATAAATAAATTTGATTGATTGATTGATTGATTGATTGATAGGTGGGTGGGCGTGGGGAGCCGGCCATGAGTGTACATCTGGCACAATGTGATGTCATCATCACTATGTGACATCATCAGTATGTGACATCATCACTATGCGACATCATCATCAGTATGTGACATCATCTGTAAACAACATCAGTCAGAGTCTACCTTAGCTTTAGGGTAGATGTCCTGTATCTTCTTCAGATCACAGGAGAGACTGTATTTTCCCCCTCGACTTAGAGTGCAATCCGAACAGACCGGTATGTAAGTGTTCCCTGTTTGTTGCTGCTTCACCTGCCACAGAATAACAGATGATTATCAATGAGGACATGAAGACCTAAAAGGGGGGTATTGAACACTACCTGAATGTTTTGTCTTGAACCATGTTTTAAGAAGAAAAAAAAAGCTTTTTGAAGTTGAACAAAGTTACACCATTTCCTGTCAAAAGGAAAGCCACAGAGTTGAAGTCGGAAGTTTACATACACCTTAGCCAAATACATTTAAACTCAGTTTTTAACAATTCCTGACATTAATATCTAGTAAAAATTCCTTGTCTTAGGTCAGTTAGGATCACCACTTTATTTTAAGAATGTGAAATGTTAGAATAATAGTAGAGAGAATGATTTATTTCAGCTTTTTATTTCCATCACATTCCCAGTGGGTTTACAGACACTCAATTAGTATTTGGTAGCATTGCCTTTAAATTGTTTAACTTGGGTCAAACGTTTTGGGTAGCCTTCCACAAGCTTTCCACAATAAGTTGTGTGAATTTTGGCCCATTCCTCCTGACAGAGCTGGTGTAAATGAGTCAGGTTTGTAGGCCTCCTTGCTCGCACACGCTTTTTCAGTTCTGCCCACAAATTTTCTATAGGATTGAAGTCAGGGCTTTGTGATGGCCACTCCAATACCTTGACTTTGTTGTCCTTAAGCCATTTTGCCACAACATTGGAAGTATGCTTAGGGTCATTGTCCATTTGGAAGACCCATTTGCGACCAAGCTTTAACTTCCTGACTGATGTCTTGAGATGTTGCTTCAATATATCCACATAATTTTCCATCCTCAAGATGTCATCTATTTTGTGAAGTGCTCCAGTCCCTCCGGCAGCAAAGCACCCCCACAACATGATGCTGCCACCCCTATGCTTCACGGTTGGGATGGTGTTCCTCGGCTTGCAAGCATCCCCCTTTCTCCTCCAAACATAACGATGGTCATTATGGCCAAACAGTTCTATTTTTGTTTCATCAGACCAGAGGACATTTCTCCAAAACGTACGATCTTAGTCCCCATGTGCAGTTGCAAACCGTAGTCTGGCTTTTTCAGGGCGGTTTTGGAGCAGTGGCTTCTTCCTTGCTGAGCGGCCTTTCAGGTTATGTTGATATAGGACTCATTTTACTGTGTATATAGATACTTTTGTACCTGTTTCCTCCAGCATCTTCACAATGTCCTTTGCTGTTGTTCTGAGATTAATTTACACTTTTTGCACCAAATTACATTCATCTCTAGGGGACAGAACACATGTCCTTCCTAAGCAGTATGACAGCTGCGTGGTCCCATGGTGTTTATACTTGCGTACTATTGTTTGTACAGATGAACGTGGTACCTTCAGGCGTTTGGAAATAGCTCTGATTTCTTTTGAGTTTCCTATGATGTCAAGCAAAGAGGCACTGAGTTTGAAGGTAGGCCTTGAAATACATCCACAGATACACCTCCAATTGACTCAAATGATATCAATTAGCCTATCAGAAGTTTCTAAAGCCATGACATCATTTTCTGGAATTTTCCAAGCTATTTATAGGCACAGTCAACTTAGTGTATGTGAACTTCTGACCCACTGGAATTGTGACACAGTGAATTATAAGTGAAATAATCTGTCTGTAAACATTTGTTGGAAAAATGACTTGTGTCATGCACAAAGTAGATGTCCTGACCGACTTGCCAAAACTATAGTTTGTTTAACAAGAAATGTGTGGAGTGGTTGAAAAATGAGTTCTAATGACTCCAACCTAAGTGTATGTAAACTTCCGACTTCAACTGTATAAAAAAAAACTAAATAGTATTTTTTATGATTTCATTATTTTTTGAAGACATTTTTAGCACCACAGTTGTAAAATATAAAATACATGACAAGACATGTTTTGGTTAGCACATGGATTTGGTCTGTACCTCATTAAGAGGCACATTCGATGGCAGGACGATCACATTCAGAACTGACTGAGGATGGCCGAATGATTGGAGGAAAGGCAGCACCTGTCCCTTGATCGAGAGGAAGGGTTTAAACATTCTGACCAGGCCCCATAAGGAGAGGTCTGTGATGTTCACCACTACGTGTGTGTCAGTCACCCTCAGTGGTGGTAAAACCTCCACACTGTCACCAGTAACATGGGCCACAGACAGGGAATCAAGACCCTCTCCTGCAAAACAAATATATCTTACTCATCCACTGTCATTTGGCTGTTGTATTGGTCATCTTGATGATAGTTGTGAGAGTGGTGTGTAACTCACCAGAGAGAATCTCACAGTGTGGGAGATGTAGCTGACAGATAGACCCCTGAAGACACTCAATACTGAACAGGGGTCCTGCAGGAGTCTGGCCAGTGGAGTGCAGGAGATTCTCATCCCATTGGACAGTTCTGTACAGCACCTCCCCCTTCCCCTTCATCAGAAACACCAGCCCTGTCAAACTGCACTGGAACAGACCTGCATGGGAGCACTGAAGCCTGGAGGACACAGGACAATTATTAGTTACAATAATTAACACAAATCCTCTGAATCAACTGTATTAATGTTATCAGCAATACATTGTTACCTGCATGACATTTCTGTAAATCCTATGGATGTTTCAGGTGTTAATTTTGTCACAACAGCAAGTGTCTGAAATGCAGATTGAAAACACCAAATCAGCAGTCTCTTAGAAAGCAACTAGACCACCTTCGATCTGCACTGCAGCCGTTTTAATGGCGCCATCTGCAGTTGAAATAATAACAAATCTCTTTCCCCACCACTGTTTCGGTAAAAAGCTAAGGGTCGAGGCTGGAGAAATGTAACCACTCTTTAATTCATAGACAGAGCTAAGGATGCAAGGACTGACCATCCATGATATAAAAATTATTGTTTCAACCATGCTTTGAGGCTATACAGTGTTTGTTTACATTTATTTTGTCTATAAACACTGGAGTAAAACAAGCTTATATTTTGGGAGTATGACAGTTGAACTAAGCTCATGAGGCATTTCTAAGTTATATTCGTCAAGAATCAATGGGTACATATCATTCATTCATTTATAGTATGTAAAAAAAAATGTATGTACTGTAGCATCTGCAGATGAACCCTTTAAAGTACAAAATGTTTGTCCGATATTTCAAGATCTGAAACGTGGTCTAATGTCAACATGATGATAGTTGTGAGTGGTCCCGAGTGGCGCTCAGGACCTGAAACGTGGTCTAATGTCAACATGATGATCGTTGTAAGTGCTCCCGACTGGCGCAGCGGTCTAAGGCACTGCATCTCAGTGCTTGAGGTGTCACTACAGACCCTGGTTCGTTTCCAGGCTGTATCACAACTGGCCGTGGTTGGGAGTCCCATAGTGCGGCGCACAATTGGCCCAGCGTCGTCCGGGTTAGGTTTAAATAAAAACATATAAAACATAAATAAACTTGAGCAGATCCAACTACCGTAAATTCCGGCCTATAAGCCGCAACTTTTTTCCCAAGCTTTGAACCTCGCGGCTTAATTGGGGATCTGATCCCGTTAATGGGATTCATTGTCAAGTGACCATGGCGGGAAATTCAAAACTGCAAGAATCTAATAATTTCAATTTCTCAAACAATCAACTATTTCTCACCATTTGAAAGATAAACATCTCCTAAATCCAACCACATTGTCCGATTTCAAAGAGGCTTTACGGCGAAAGCATAAAGTTAGGTTATGTTAGGAGAGTACATTGAAAATAGCTGTGTGTAATGTTTTGTCAATTCAAAGACAGGCGTCAAAACAGATAACCAGCTAAAATTATGCACTAACCTTTGACAATCTTCCTCAGATGACACTCCTAGGACATTATGTTACACAATACATGCATTTTTTGTTCCATCAAGTTCATATTTATATCCAAAAACAGCATTTTACAGTAGCGGTGAAATTCAGATTTTTTTCTTCTCTGAAATGCTTCCGGTGAACAACGTTACAATTTACAAAATTACTATTCGAAAACATTGGTAAATTATAATATTGTCATTCAAATAATTATAGTTTAACATTTCGTAAATGCTACTGTCTTGCCAGATTTCAAAATAACTTTACTGGGAAATCACAAGTTGCAATAAACCGGGTGCTGTGCTAAGAACAATAGGCTAGGCTATATAGGTTAGCATCATCTTGTAACCATGTAATATCAATAATACTATTGTCAATAATCCATTACCTTTGATTATCTTCATCCATTGGCACTTCCAGGAATCCCAGGTTCACAACAAATGTGGTTTCTTTTGACAAAGTTCATAATGACAAAGTCCAAATAACTCCAAGTTGTTAGGCTTCGGTGGCTACTAAAAAGTAGCGCGGGGGGGTGGGAAGTCACGGCGAAAAGTTTAAAAAGTTTAAAAAAAAAATCTATTTACGTTCGTTCAAACATGTCAAACGTTGTTTAGCATCAATCTTTAGAGCCATTTTTAACGTGAAACATCAGTAATGTTTCAACCCGACCTCTCCTGTGTCTAGAAAAACGTTTTTGAAAAATGTCTCGCGTCACATGATTGCGCAGGTGCAGTCAATAATGAAGTGACGACATCCCAGGGAGGTCAACTTCTCTTCCTTGTCATCCGGTCTCTGTTCATCATAGACGCTTCAAACAACTTTATAAAGATCGCTGACATCTAGTGGAAGCCGTAGGAGTTGCGAAATGAATCCTTTCTCACTGTGTTATCTATTAAACAATGACTCAAAAAAATAGTACAGCCACAAAATTCTTTTTTTTTTCTCAGGTTTTTGCCTGCCATATGAGTTTTGTTATACTTACAGACACCATTCAAACAGTTTTAGAAAATTCAGAGTGTTTTCTATCCAAATCTGGTAATAATACGCATATCCTAGCTTCTGAGTTGGTGTAGGTGGCAGTTAAAAATGGGCACATATTTTTTTCAAAATTCTCAATACTGCCCCCTAGCCCCAACAATGACGCTGCTAATGTATGGATTTTTCCCGCTTTCAATTTTTTTTCTCCAAAAAAACACATTCTGTGACGTGTTCAGTTTTTTGGCGGCATGAAGCTTTCATTAGACCAATGAAATTGCCGAACGGGTTAAGGTCAAACAACTATTTTTGTTTACTGTTTAGATTAAATCGAGCGCTCTCAAACTTCCCATCATTCTGATTACGGTAGTCATTTTGTCACCCTGATTCCTGGGGGTACAACAAAGTATTTGCAGCCACTCGACATCAGTGTAAATCGTGCATTTAAGGTGGCGCTCCGTGTTCAGCGGGAGGCTTGGATGGCAAGTGGAGAAATTCTTCACTAAAACGGGCCGCATGCGAAGAGCAACTTATGGTCAAGTCTGCCAGTGGGTCCTGACAGCGTGGAGCACTGTCAAAAAATCCACTATCATCAACGGGTTTGGAAAGGCTGGACTGCTGCATGTTGAAGAGGGCTCAGCGGGGGATTTGCCTCCGGATGAAAGTGACGAGAGCGACAATGAAAACGATCCAATATCGGATGAAGCAATTCTGAGGCTATTCAACTCCGACACCGAAGGAGATGGTTTCAGTGCACAGGAGAAGGAAGATGGTGACCAATGACTTTCTTGGTAGGCTACTGTTTACTGCTAATTTTGTATTTTTTGTTACAAGCCTTGTTTCGTTAAAGCCTATTTATTTTTGTTACAAGCCGTGCTTCGTTAAAGCCTATTTATTTTTGTTACAAGCCGTGTTTCGTTAAAGCCTATTTATTTTTGTTACAAGCCGTGTTTCGTTAAAGCCTGTGTAAAGTTCATTTGTTTCAATGTACCGGTAGGCACCTGCGGCTTATAGACATGTGCGGCTTATTTATGTTCAAAATAATATTTTTTTTAAATTCAGTGGGTGCGGCTTATATTCAGGTGTGCTTAATAGTCCAGAAATGACGGTACATGCCTGAATACCATATGAAAGGAATAGACATCTATAATTAAGACAGTGGCTTATTTTTTATTATTAATTATTGAGGCATATAACTGGATCTTTTCTACACAACTGAGGGATGCAAACTCGACATTACACAACATTTGAGGAGTGAAAACATTTAAGTACTTTAAAATAATGACTGTCCTACAATAATCAAACTGTGAGTATTGAGAATGTTTAATAGAGTTGAACTGAAACACTGAGGCAATGATGATATAGTCTACTTACATGTTCCGCTGGTGTAGATGTAGAGCTGTGTTCAGATTCAGGGTTTGATGTGTCACTGGTGAACGGATTCTTCTGACTACAAAAGATACTTCTGACTACAGAACTATATTCAGAGAACAGGGTTAGTTAGGGCAGGGAGATAGAGAATTAGTGTATCCATTGTTGCATGCTACAATAGAGAGAGACAGAGATTAAGAAAGCTCTGAAGGTTTCCGCTTGTGCTACAGTAGCCTTGATGTCAACCTCCCCACTCTTGCATCTTCAGTACATTTTTCAGCATTTTTGTTAATATTCACTACCGGTCAAAAGTTTCAGAACACCTTCTCATTCCAAGGTTTTTATTTATTTATACTATTTTCTACATTGTCGAATAATAGTGAAGACATCAAAACTATGAAATAACTGATATGGAATCATGTAGTAACCAAAGAAGTGTTAAGCAAATTAAAATATATTTAATATTTGAGATTCTTCAAATAGACACCCGTTACCTTGATGACAGCTTTGCACACTCTTGGCATTCTCTCAACCAGCTTCATGAAGTAGTCACCTGGAATGCATTTCAATGAACAGGTTTGACATCTTAAGTTAATTTGTGGAATTTATTTCCTTCTTAATGCGTTTGAGCCTATCAGTTGTGTTGTGACAAGGTAGGGGTGGTATACAGAAGATAGCCCTATTTGGTAAAAGACCAAGTCCATATTATGGCAAAAACAGCTCAAATAAGCAAAGAGAAATGACAGTCCATCATTACTTTAAGACATGAAGGTCAGTCAATACGGAACATTTCAAGAACTTTTTAAGTTTCTTCAAGTGCAGTCGCAAAAACCATCAAGCGCTTTGATGAAACTGGCTCTCTTGAGGACCGCCACAGGAAAGGAAGACCCCGAGTTACCTCTGCTGCAAAGGATAAGTTCATTAGAGTTACCAACCTCAGGAATTGCAGCCCAAATAAATGCTTCACAGAGCTCAAGTAACAGACACATCTCAACATCAACGGTTCAGAGGAGACTGTGTGAATCAGGCCTTCATGGTCGAATTGCTGCATTACACACCTCCAGGCTGAGTAAGGGCTATTTGACCAAGAAGGAGAGTGATGGAGTGCTGCATCAAATGACCAGGCCTCCACAATCTCCCGACCTCAACCAAATTGAGATGGTTTGGGATGAGTCGGACCGCAGAGTGAAGGAAAAGCAGCCAACAAGTGCTCAACGTATGTGGGAACTCCTTCAAGACTGTTGGAAAAGTATTCCAGGTGAAGCTGGTTGAGAAAATGCCAAGAGTGTGCAAAGCTGTCATCAAGGCAAAGGCTGGCTATTTGAAGAATCTCAAATATATTTAGATTTTTTTAATGCTTTTTTGGTTACTACATGTGTTATTTCATAGTTTTGATGTCTTCTCTATTATTCTACAATGTAGAAAATAGTAAAAATTAAGAAAAACCCTTGAATGAGTAGGCGTTCTAAAACTTTTCACTGGTAGTGTACATTGACATGCTACTAGTGTGTATGTGCAATAATGTTTGAATGTGTACAGCTTGTTACATCCTCAGTAGATCTGATTATTATAGAACATGTTTTGTGAGGGAGAAGCGGAGCCTCAGACAACAGTGCCTACCTCATGAAATCCAAGCTGGAGTTGTGCTCACATACTGGTTCTGATGTCTGGGAGCTGTACACAGAGCTTCTCAGAGACTGGGTATCAGATATGTATTCTCCAGGTACTGGACAACATCACAACAAGAGAACTATAAAACTTAGATTAGGCTGAAGTACTCTACAATCCATTATTTTTCTTGCTTGGTGAATGATAAAATGATAAACGCATTCAACACATTATTTTTATTTTGATAAAACTGTATTCTCAGGGAAGAATCGTAACATCCTACCCACTAGCCTCAGCAGAGATTCAGCTACAGATCCAACCCCAGACATCTGTTCTGAACCATCATATCCAGTCTCAGGTCTGCTGCCTCCACTCACTGTAAAACAACACAATGCTTGCATCATGTAGATAACCTCCTAGAGTTGATTGCTAAGTTACATAACAAACAAATCCCCATCAATTTCCAGTCTCAACGTCACCAGTCTCAACGTCAACAGTGAATAGGCGACTCCGGGATGCTGGCCTTCTAGGCAGAGTTGCAAAGAAAAAGCCATATCTCAGACTGACCAATAAAAATAAAAGATTAAGATGGGCAAAAGAACACAGACACTGGACCTAGGAACTCTACCTAGAAGGCCAGCATCCCGGAGATGCCTCTTCACCGTTGATGTTCAGACTGGTGTTTTGCGGGCACTATTTAATGAAGCTGCCAGTTGAGGACTTGTGAGGCGTCTGTTTCTCAAACTAGACACTCTAATGTACTTGTCCTCTTGCTCAGTTGTGCACCGGGCCTCCCACTCCTCTTTCTATTCTGGTTAGAGCCAGTTTGCGCTGTTCTGTGAAGGGAGTAGTACACAGCGTTGTACGAGATCTTCAGTTTCTTGGCAATTTCTGTAATCGAACCCACAAATGCTGATGCTCCAGATACTCAACTAGTCTAAAGAAGGCCAGTTTTATTGCTTCTTTAATCAGAACAGTTTTCAGCTGTGCTAACATAATTGCAAAATGGTTTTCTAATGATCAATTAGCCTTTTAAAATGATCAACTTGGATTAGCTAACACAACGTGCCATTGGAACACAGGAGTGATGGTTGCTGATAATGGGCCTCTGTACGCCTATGTAAATATTCCATTAAAAATCAGCTGTTTCCAGCAACAATAGTCATTTACAATATTAACAATGTCTACACTGTATTTCTGATCAATTTGATGTTATTTTAATGGACAAAAAATGTGCCTTTCTTTCTAAAACAAGGACATTTCTAAGTGAACCCAAACTTTTGAATGGTAGTGTATCTCTAGAGATATTTTTTTGCGTTGGATGCGTCTCAATCCACTACATCCGCCAGTGTCGCACTTCCGCATCTGAAGGTAGAGCTAGAGCGGTGTTTGTCAGACCATGAGACATCCTACCAACCGTTTTGCTCTAGGACCCCCACAAATGTCAGGAGAATCATTTGAAGTCGGTACCGTCGATGTGCCAACTTCTGTTTGGTAGTGTCCAACCCGTTTGGGCTACAAACTGGGACCCCACTGTGGAAAGGGGAGATTCTAACAAACATGATGGTGTTCTCTGTTTTGCTCTACGACCCCCACACGTGTTAACGGGACTTGTCTGAAGGTAACCGGTACCCGTTTAAAAAAAGTAATGGAAGTATGAAGGTAATTTTGTGCCTACCCAAAAAAGGGGTTAAATATGTGTACAAAGTTTTTTTATATCTTCTAGATTTAGGACAGGCACTTCAACATCTTGTTTCTTATGATTTTCTTTTTTTACTGTCCTTTTTGCAATGTATGAATGTGTTTTTCAATGTGTTTCTATGGGCTTTAGTAGTAAAGGCCAAAATCAATATTTTATAACCAAAAATAATACATAGATTTTTTTTAATACCTAAAGGGGTCCTAAAATTCTAAATCAAATAGCTAAATGATCCATAGTATGACCATCTTAAAACAATTCCATATGTCAGGTTAGCAGCCCCGGCCCCCCTCCCCCAACGTTTTAGACTAAAGAAATAAGCAATAATGATACCTACACTATGATGGTGTTTGGTTCAGGTTTATGAATAATGTTAATAACAGAAGGAAAGTGGACTGTAGAATTTATTCTGTCTTATTTTGTTTAAATGTTATTTTGTAATATGATGTGTGACTGGAATCTTGATTTGTTTTTAAATCATGATCCTTTTGTAAACATATGTGCACCTCTAAGTTGGTAAACTAACCTTTTTAAATTGAGGGTAGCCAAACAAGAACGTTGTAGCACGCTTGAGACTTGAAGGTACTGTCAGAGTACCATACTTACTACTCAGAAGAAGAGGGTATATGCTGTGAGCTCCCTTTAATGGCAAAGATGGTTTCTCCCACATCTCCTCAGGTATCCAATTCATTCCTTCTTCACAATCTCTTTCAGGGTAAAACACATCTCCACTGTTGGCTGCCACCAACTCATCTATCTTCTCCAGCAGCTCTGTGACCTGAGTGACATCACCCTTGTTCTCATTGTTGAGGACATGATACCTGTTTCCACATTTCTCAACAAGCCACTGGAGGGCCTTCCCTTCTCTCTGAATATGCTGCTCAATGGTTGTGTCTCCAAGACAGTCTCCATGGGTAAACAGCACTATAGTGTGACTCCAGACTCTCTCACTGAGAAGCTCCAGGTGGTCCTCTGCAGCATTTGTTTCTTCTTCTTTGAATGAAACATCCACCCGTATGACCAGGAGGAGAGTGTGGGGTCCTGGGGGACACAGAGACACACTGAACACAATCTCCTGTTTAACCAGCTCAGGAGTGTACTCTACAGGGAGATTCTTCGACCAGCCAGGAGTGTCGACCACAGTGACCTGCCTCCCTGCTACTTCCCCCTGTCTCTTCACACACTGAGTGGCTGTCCTCAGGTCAAACTCCTCTCTGCCCAAGATGGTGTTTCCTGCTGAACTCTTCCCAGCATCTCTGGATCCCAGCAGCACAATCCTCAGCTCTGAGAGATGGAGGTAGTCACCTGTCAGAGAGAACACAGCTTTTATTGATCTGAAGGTGCGATTTGGGAGCATTATGATAACATAGATCACATTGTAGGATGCGATTTTCAAAACACATTGCGATCCATTTTAACACAGCTAATCTACAGAGAAGTTTCAAAAATTGGGTTACTCGCATTAACTGAAAAATAATGTCAGCGGATGATGCATGTTCAGTGCCTTCAGAAAATATTCACATCACCTTTTTTTTTTACAGCCTGAATGTAACATGTATTAAATTGAGATGTATTGTCTGTACTGATCTTTAAAATATATATATTTAACTAGGCAAGTCAGTTAAGAACAAATATTTATTTACAATGACGGCCTACCCTGGCCTAACCCAGATGACACTGGGCCAATTGTGCTGGGTCACAGCCGGTTGTGACACAGCCTGGAATTGAACCAGGGTCTGTAGTGACACCTCTAGCACTGAGATGCAAGATCTACACATACACATACATTTTTACAAATTCATTAAAAATTAAAAGCTGAAATGTCTTCAGTCAAAAATTATTCAACCACTTTATGGCAAGTCATAAATAAGTTCACGAGTAAGAAAATGTGCTTAAGTCACATAATAAGTTGCATGGACTCACTGTGTGCAATAATAGTGGTTGACATTATTTGTTTATGACTACCCCATCTCTGTACCCCACATACACAATTATCTGTAAGGTTCTTCAATTGAGTAGTGAATTCATGCACAGATTTAAAGACCAGGGAGGTTTTCCAATGCCTCACAAAAAAGGGCACTGATTGGTAGATAAAAACCAATATATATATATATATATATATATATATATATATATATATACACACTGCTCAAAAGATTAAAGGGAACACTTAAACAACACAATGTAACTCCAAGTCAATCACACTTCTGTGAAATCAAACTGTCCACTTAGGAAGAAACACTGATTGACAATAAATGTCACATGCTGTTGTGCAAATGGAATAGACAACAGGTGGAAATTATAGGCAATTAGCAAGACACCCCCAATAAAGGAGTGGTTCTGCAGGTGGGGACCACAGACCACTTCTCAGTTCCTAAGCTTCCTGGCTGATGTTTTGGTCACTTTTGAATGCTGGCGGTGCTTTCACTCTAGTGGTAGCATGAGATGGAGTCTACAACCCACACAAGTGGCTCAGGTAGTGCAGCTCATCCAGGATGGCACATCAATGCGAGCTGTGGCAAGAAGGTTTGCTGTGTCTGTCAGCGTAGTGTCCAGAGCATGGAGGCGCTACCAGTAGACAGGCCAGTACATCAGGAGACGTGGAGGAGGCCGTAGGAGGGCATCAACCCAGCAGCAGGACCGCTACCTCCGCCTTTGTGCAAGGAGGTGCAGGAGAAGCACTGCCAGAGACCTGCAAAATGACCTCCAGCAGGCCACAAATGTGCATGTGTCTGCTCAAACGGTCAGAAACAGACTCCATGAGGGTGGTATGAGGGCCCGACATCCACAGGTGGGGGTTGTGCTTACAGCCCATCACCGTGCAGGACGTTTGGCATTTGCCAGAGAACACCAAGATTGGCAAATTCGCCACTGGCGCACTGTGCTCTTCACAGATGAAAGCAGGTTCACACTGAGCACGTGACAGACGTGACAGAGTCTGGAGACGCCGTGGAGAACGTTCTGCTGCCTGCAATATCCTCCAGCATGACCGGTTTGGCGGTGGGTCAGTCATGGTGTGGGGTGGCATTTCTTTGGGGGGCCGCACAGCCCTCCATGTGCTCGCCAGAGGTAGCCTGACTGCCATTAGGTACCGAGATGAGATCCTCAGACCCCTTGTGAGACCATATGCTGGTGCGGTTGGCCCTGGGTTCCTCCTAATGCAAGACAATGCTAGACCTCATGTGGCTGGAGTGTGTCAGCAGTTCCTGCAAGAGGAAGGCATTGATGCTATGGACTGGCCCGCCCATTCCCCAGACCTGAATCCAATTGAGCACATCTGGGACATCATGTCTCGCTCCATCCACCAACGCCACGTTGCACCACAGACTGTCCAGGAGTTGGCGGATGCTTTAATCCAGGTCTGGGAGGAGATCCCTCAGGAGACCATCCGCCACCTCATCAGAAGCATGGCCAGGCATTGTAGGGAGGTCATACAAGCACGTGGAGGCCACACACACTAATGAGCCTCATTTTGACTTGTTTTAAGGACATTACATCAAAGTTGGATCAGCCTGTAGAGTGGTTTTCCACTTTAATTTTGACTGTGACTCCAAATCCAGACCTCCATGGATTGATAAATTGGATTTTGTTGTCAGCACATTCAACTATGTAAAGAAAAAAGTATTTAATAAGATTATTTCTTTCATTCAGATCTAGGATGTGTTGTTTAAGTGTTCCCTTTATTTTTTGGAGCAGTATATATATATATATATATATAAAAATGAGCTGACACTGAATATCCCTTTGAGCATGAAGTTAGGCTTTATATGGTGTATCAATACACCCAGTCAATACAAAGATATAGGTCTTTCCTAACTCAGTTGCCAGAGAGGAAGGAAACTGCTCAGGAATTTCACCATAAGGTCAATGGTGATTTTAAAACAGTTGCAGAGTTTAATGGCTCTGATAAGAGAAAACTGAGGATGAATCAACAACATTGTAGTTACTCCAAAATGTTGAGTTAAATAATGGAGTGAATAGAAGGAAGCCTGTACAGAATAAAACATATTCCAAAACATTGCATCCTGTTTGCAACAAGACACTAAAGCAATACTGCAAAACATTTTGCAAAGGAATTAACATTTTGTCCTGAATACAAAGTGTTATGTTTGGGGCAAATCCAACACAACACATCACTGCGTACCACTCTCCATATTTTCAAGCATGGTGGTGGCTGCATTATGTTATGGGTATGCTTGTCATCGGCAAGGACTGGAGAGTTTTTCAGGATTAAAAGAAAACAGAATGTAGCTAAGCACAGGCAAAATCCTAGAGGAAAACCTGGTTCAGTCTGCTTTCCAACAGACACTGGGAGACAAATTCACCTTTGAGGAGAACAATAACCCTGAAACACAAGGCCACAAGACCTAAAACACCACTCCATACACTGGAGTTACTTACCAAGACGACAGTGAATGTTCCTGAGTTTCCTATTTACAGTTTTGACTTCAATTTTCATTAAAACCTATGGCAAGAATATGGTTGTCTAGCAATGATCCACAACAAACTTCACAGAACTTGTATCATTTTAAAAAGAATAATGGGCAATATTGCACAATCCAGGTGTGCAAAGCTCTTAGACATACCCAAAGAGACTCACTGCTGTAAGGTGTTTCTAATTACAATTATATACATTTTAATTTTAATCCCACAAATTTGGAAAAAGTCATGGAGAGTGAGTCCATCTATAATTAGGAAAATATGTGTCCTCCTGAGAATTAAAAATTATACTGTCAATGACAAATGTCTGGTGCTTTTATACCTGCCAAGCAGTTTGAAAAATAAACCATGAACAGAAAACTCACCTATAAATGTTCTATGGATCTCTCTCTGTTTCTTCACCCTCATGCACAGCTGTTTAGCTTTGTCTTCCTTTTTTCTCCTCCAAACTTCTATCTTCTCTAGTAGCTCCCTCTTTATCTCAAAATGTCCTCTGTTTCCTGCCACCGTCTCTTCTATCTTCGCCAGCAGTTCTGTGACCTGAGTGACATCCCCTCTGTTCTCATTGTTGAGGACATGATACCTGTTTCCACATTTCTCAACAAGCCACTGGAGGGCTTCCCCTTCTCTCTGAATATGCTGCTCAATGGTTGTGTCTCCCAGACAGTCCCCACGGGTGAACAGCACTATAGTGTGACTCCAGACTTTCTCACTGAGAAGGGTCAAGTGTTCCTCTACTGCTCTTCTGTCTTCCTCAGTGTATAAAAACCCCACCGATATGACAAGGAGGAAAGTGTGGGGTCCTGGGGGACACAGAGACACACTGAGCAAAATCTCCTGTTTAACCAGCTCAGGAGTCCTTTCTACAGGAAGATTCTTCCACCAGCCAGGAGTGTCGACCACAGTGACCTGCCTCCCTGCTACTTCTCTCTGTCTCTTCACACACTGAGCAGTTGTCTTCAGGTCAAACTCCTCTCTGCCCAGTATGGTGTTTCCTGCTGAACTCTTCCCAGATCCTCCTCTGTACCCCAGCAGCACAATCCTTAACTCTGAGAGATGGAGGGAGTCACCTGACAGAGAGAGAGAGAGCGGGATAGATTATTTTCCCCAGTTCACAATGAAAGAGGTACATTTTTACTCTGTATATAGTGTGTCCATTATAATATTCCTCATATGCCATTGTAACATGGAGGATTTAACCACAAATAAAGCTTCCTGTAGCCAATACTACATCACCTTTTCATAGGTGAGGTCCTCGGAACTAAACTAACAATGCACAGGTTATTTACATCAAGGAGTGGAGCTTGGGAATGATCTGCCAGATATCAGATACCAAAATACATTTTCTTTACATCAAGGAGTGGAGCTTGGGAATGATCCGCCAGATATCAGATACCAAAATAAATGGTATTTTTTATAAGAGATTTCAGGTACATTCGAAGACATCTTCAGCTCCAAGCGCTCTGAACAATCACTTCTGACAACAAGCACAACATGGTTACATCATCTCAGTTTTGTCATTAGCACAAGTCCTCATAATCACATCAAGGTATCACATAATATTCACATTCCTATCATCTCTGGCCAATAAAGGCATACCCATCAAATAATACTGAGGAAAGCGTGCCAAGGGAGGAGAACAGCTACCAGTGGAGAGGAACTTCTTACGATTCAGCTCCAGTAGAATTGGGATTATGCCATGGCCACTGCTCCCATCCTCTCAAGGCCTGCCAGCCTGTACACTTGTAAGGGGATCCACTGAATTAATGACAGTGACACATTCAATACAGCATTGGACACTCTTGCCTGCATCTAGGGTGTAATCATTAGTCCAACAGCTGTAAAGAAGAGTTTCTATTGGACAAATTAAGGTATGTTATTCCCTATTTCATTCCGTTTGCTTCGTTTAAGAAAAGTTTTTCAACAGATACAGTTCACTTTCATAGCAGCCACAAACAAACAGCATGATCACTTTGCTCGTTGTATAATTCCTTCTCGTATCTATGCACTCTCCTCCTCTCACCTTTTCCCTTCGCTTGTGGATGTTAGTGCACAACACATCATCTGTCTGTGATTAGGTAAAAAAAACTTTCCAAACCAAACCTTCATATCATAACCGCTACACACAGCCTACATCATTGTCACCATATTAGCTAATGTCATAGTCATCATAGCTACTAGAACTAACACGTTAGTAAACCCGCTCCAAATATGCAGTATACAGTCAGCAAGCAGTTTAGCAGTTACACCGGCGGGCCCCCAAATTACATAGTCTAGTGGGCTTATTGACAATATGATCTGGTAATGAAACAACATGACAGATACCTTTTGTTTTCTACTGTATGTTACACCTGCAATTTTAAACAATACAAGGGTCTTGAAGTAGCCTAGCCTACTTGAACTTGAATTAGGAGCTCAGAAATTCAACTGGGAAACTTAAGTACCCACAGACCATTCCAACTGTTAGGCCTACCTTGAAAATCAGACAATTCCTTAGTTTGGTGCTTGAAAAGTCCTTATCATAATTGTAGCCAATTTATAAGTTCTCCTGCTCCCTTATAATTATCTGTGATTTCATTTTTTATCCGTTTTTGTGAGCGATGTGGCCACTTTCGTTTGTTTCCCGCCGTTTCATTTGAAGGTTGTTGCGCTACTCTGTTGCAGTAAAACCACGTGCATTTATTAAGAGGACGACAACATCTAATGTTGGCTTCAACTTGGCTTTCCATACAAATCCTTCCATTAAAAAAGGAACCTGAATTTAGTTTACTTTCTCATTATAAAAACAGCAATGGTGAGATTCAAATGGTGAGATTAATGTTGCCACTATTCATTTATTATGTGTCTGAATGGCCATGCATACATCCAATCTATTTAGTCAGGCAATGTCCACATTATTCTCACATATTTTGGAATGTAATACTAATTTGAACATCAATGCATTGGCAACGCCTACAAAATTAATTATTCTTAAAGTGGTAATGGCCTACTTTTTTTAATACATTTTTTTACACTTTTTGCATGTTGTATTTTTTGGGGGGGCTTCTACATTAGGCCCTCTATGTACAATTACATAAATTCTACAATTGTATAACTTTGACGTCCTTGAAAATTACAGTTAATTGCTTTAAAAAGTCCTTGAAAGTCCTTGAATTTGACTTACCAATGTCTGTACGAACTCTGCTTAAAGGATGTATAGTCCTAGGCCTACGCTGTTGTATTGTTGGAGTTATGGGCCAATTTGCATACATACACATGTGGAACTGCATGAAAATATTTTACATTTTTGTTTCAAACCATTTTGAACATTTTAACCCAATGTCACACATTGGCCCCATTATTCATAGAAAGACCCGTATTCCATGCCTAACCCATACATACGACTAATAAAACTTTAAACTTGAAGAATGCACCCTCAAATGTATTTTGAATGCATAGATATACGGTTTCAGTCAATTCAGTCAATTGGTTTTACAATAACACAAGTTCTCCCGCTGTTTTTAAAATCATGGAGTATAAATTCCATCTTCTTTAGCTGGAGCGTGAAAGAAATCAGACTAGCTGGATAGTTTTGTATGGAAGTCAATGAGACAAAATGGCAGCAACAATTATTTTTATTTTAACTATGAATGTTTTTAGCTCCTAAAGGTTTTATTTGCACGAACAAAGGCTCACATTATTTCTATTTTCATGTGTACATATGAGACTCGACATTTATATATATTTTAACCTGTTATATTTTAGGAGATTTGTTAGTTACCTGTCGAATTCTAACCGCTAGCTAACTTAACACTAGGTGCTAGCTGGCTAGCCTGCTATTTTGCCCAAGCTATTTTTAGCTTCTGTTATTAGCTGGCAATGGTTTTTGTTACATAGAATATACACATGCCTCTTCTATAATTATTTTTACTGTTAGCCTGTATAAAGAGAGAATTTAACATACTGTTGTAACCTTACAAAAGTATTCACCCCCTTGGTGTTTTTCCTATTTTGTTGCATTACAACCTGTAATTTAAATAGATTTTTATTTGGATTTCATATAATTGACATACACAAAATAGTCCAAATTTGTGAAGTGAAATTAAAAAATTAAAAAAAACGGAAAAGTGGTGCGTGCATATGTATTCATTCCTTTGCTATGAAGCCCCTAAATAAGATCTGGTGCAACCAATTACCTTCAGAAGTCACATAATTACTTAAATAAAGTCCACCTGTGTGCAATCTAAGTGTCACATGATCTATCACATGATCACAGTATATATACACCTGTTCTGAAAGGCCCCAGAGTCTGCAACACCACCAAGCAAGCGGCACCACCAAGCAAGCGGCACCACCAAGCAAGCGGCACTATGAAGACCAAGGAGCTCTCCAAACAGGTCAGGGACAAAGTTGTGGAGAAGTACAGATCAGGGTTGGGTTATAAAAAAATATCCGAAACTTTGAACATCCCACGGAGCACCATTAAATCCATTATTAAAGAATGGAAAGGATATGGCACCACAACACATTTAAATGTCTTGGAATGGCCTAGTCAAAGCCCAGACCTCAATCCAATTGAGAATCTGTGGTATGACTTAAAGATTGCTGTACACCAGTGGATCCCATCCAACTTGAAGGAGCTGGAGCAGTTTTGCCTTGAAGAATGGGCAAAAATCCCAGTGGCTAGATGTGCCAAGCTTATAGAGACAAATTTGCTGTAATTGCTGCAAAAGGTGGCTCTACAAAGTATTGACTTTTTTTGGGGGGGGGGGGGGTGAATAGTTATGCACGGTCAAGTTTTCTGTTTTGTCTTATTTCTTGTTTTTTTTCACACACCCAAAAATATTTTGCATCTTCAAAGTGGTAGGCATGTTGTGTAAATCAAATGATACAAACCCCCCAAAAAATCTATTTTAATTCCAGGTTGTAAGGCAACAAAATAGGATGAATGCCAAGGGCGGTGAATACTTTCGCAAGGCACTGTGGTATATTTGTGGCGAAATGTGACTATGCTTTCAGATGGACCAGAAATCTTCCAACACATTGTATCAAACAAGAAAATAACGGAAAACATATCATCACTTAATGCGCCCAACATACATTTTGTATTCAGACCATTCCAGTTCTAGTGAAGTAATTAAAATGAATTAAAATGACAAATTCTGCCTGGGTCTTTAAGCAAATTATCCCAATTCCAGTTCAGTAGAAGCTTGGGACTAGTTCATGTTGAACATGGATTAAAACAAAATAGCATTGCATAGATCTAAAAGCTGTAAGGTATTTTACATTAACTTTTACATTAGACCTGGCTGAGATGTTGTTGTTGTCTCAGAATACTGTTTATTTTGTATTTTCTTCCCCTATAATGAAAACATATTATAGGCTACATACAACCCAATGGAATGTGTTGTAAATTGAAAGATCTTTAAACAATTTCTAATGAGCGTTACTGAAGTGGCACCAGTGCCTTCGGAAAGTATTCGGAGCCCTTGACTTGTTCCACATCTTGTTACGTTGCAGCCTTATTCTAAAATTGATTAAACATTTTTTTTCTCATCAATCTACACACAATACCCCATACTGACAAAGCGAAAACAGGTTTTTAGGAATTTTTGTAAATGTATTAAAATTATAAACAGAAACACCTTATTTACATAAGTATTCAGACCCTTTGCTATGAGACTCGAAATTGAGCTCAGGTGCATCCTGTTTCCATTGATCGTGCTTGAGATGTTTCTACAACTTGACTGGAGTCCACCTGTGGTAAATTCAATTGGTTGGACATGATTTGGAAAGGCACATACCTGTCTCTATGAGGTCCCACAGTTGACAGTGCATGTTAGAGCAAAAACCATGCCATGAGGTCGAAGGAATTGTCCGTAGAGCTCCGAGACAGGATTGTGTCGAAGCACAGATCTGGGGAAAGGTACCAAACATTTCTGCTGCATTGAAGGTCCCCAAGAACACAGTGGCCTCCATCATTCTTACATGGAAGAAGTTTGGAACCACCAATACTCTACCTAGAGCTGGCCGCCTGGCCAAACTGAGCAATCGTGCAAGAAGGGCCTTGGTCAGGTAGGTGACCAAGAACCCGATGGACACTATGACAGAGCCTCAGAGTTCCTCTGTGGAGATGGGAGAACCTTCCAGAAGGACAACCATCTCTGCAGCACTCCACCAATCAGGCCTTTGTGGTAGAATGGCCACAGTAAAAAGACACATGACAGCCAGCTTGGCACCTAAAGGACTCTCAGACCATGAGAAACAAGATTCTCTCGTCTGTTGAAACCACGATTGAACTCTTTGGCCTGAATGCCAAGCGTCACATCTGGAGGAAACCTGGCACCATCCCTACGGTGACGCATGGTGGTGGCAGCATCATGCTGTGGGGATGTTTTTCAGCTGCAGGGACCAGGAAACTAGTCAGGATTGAGGGAAAGATGAACGGAGCAAAGTACAGAGAGATCCTTGATGAAAACCCACTTCAGAGCGCTCAGGACCACCTTCCAACAGGATAAAACCCTAAGCACTGAGAAAATACAATGCAGGCGTGTCTTCGGGACAAGTTTCTGAATGTCCTTGACAGGCTCAGCCAGAGCCCAGACTTGACTTGGACCCGAACGAACATCTCTAGAGACCTGAAATTAGCTGTGAAGCGACACTACCCATTCAACCTGACAGAGCTTGAGAGGATCTGCAGAAAAGAATGGGAGAAACTCCCCAAATACAGGTGTGCCAAGCTTGTAGCGCCATACCCAAGAAGACTTGAGGCTGTAATCAGTGCCAAAAGTGCTTGAATAAAGTACAGATTAAGGGGTCTGAATACTTATGTAAATGTATATTTTAGTTTCTGCTTTGTCATTATAGGGTATTGTGTGTAGATTGATGAGAGGAAAAAACTATTTAATCAATATTAGAATAAGGCTGTAACGTAACAAAATGTGGAAAACGTCAAGGGGTCTGAATACATTCCGAATGCACTGTATAATGTAGGAGCTATTCTGAACGTTTCAAAACCCAATCAAATTAATTTTGCCCCTGGAGCAGATCTGCCCTGAGAACAGTTTTGACTTAGTAAAACTGCAATGAGCTACCAATCGCAGACTGTAGCTTTAGTAACCCCATATTGTATTATAACTTAGGTCACTCTACCTGGTGTATACCAGATGCCATCAGTAGAAAAATTCAAAGACCCTGAGCAGAGACAAAAAAATATAATAATTAAACAATCTCACCCATTAGCGATCTGAGGGTCTTTCTCTGTTCCTGAACCTTCATCAGTCTCTGTTTTGCTCTCTCTTCCTCTGCTTTCCTTTTCTCTTCTATCTCCAGTAGTATCTCTCCCTTTATCTCATAACGTCCTCCTCTGTTTCCTGCCACCGTCTCCTCTATGTTATTCAGCAGCTCTGTGATCTGCATGCCGTCACCCCTGTTTTTATTGTTGAAGACATGATACCTGTTTCCACATTTCTCAACAAGCCACTGGAGGGCCTCCCCTTGTCTCGCAATGTGCTGCTCAATGGTTGTGTCTCCTAGAAAGTCCCCATGGGTGAACAGCACTATAGTGTGACTCCAGACTTTCTCACTGAGAAGTTCCATGTGTTCCTCTACTGCTCTTCTGTATTCCTCAGTGAATGAGTCATCCACATCTATGACAAGGAGGAAAGTGTGGGGTCCTGGGGGACACAGAGAAACACTGAGCACAATCTCCTGTTTAACCAGCTCAGGAGTCCTCTCTACAGGTTGATTAGCCCACCAGCCAGGAGTGTCGACTACAGTGACCTGCCTCCCTGCTACTTCTCCCTGTCTCTTCACACACTGAGCAGCTGTCCTCAGGTCAAACTCCTCTCTGCCCAGGATGGTGTTTCCTGATGAAGTCTTCCCAGCTACTCTGTATCCCAGCAGCACAATCCTCAGCTCTGAGAGATGGAGGTAGTCACCTGGCATTATGGAATACAAAAACCATGAAATAAGCTGAAGCACAATGAAATCATACAGCGTTCATCACAAAACATTTTGGCCCACGACCCCATTTTGATATCTGTAAATTCTTGTGACCCCAACCATGTGAAAAAAAATAATGTAATTAACAGCCAATGTTTACTTTTTAATTGGGGCTATGGCAGTCAATTTCAAAACCTTCTAACAGTATTTCTGATTGTATTCTCAATCACCTCTACCTTACCTGACACCATAGACCCTCTTCAATTTGCTCACCACCCAAATAGATCCACAGACAATAAAATTGCCATGGTACTGCACATGCCCTATTCCGTCTGAACAAGAGGAATACCTATGTAAGAATGCTTTTCAGTGACTATAGCTCAGCGTTCAACACCATAAAACCCTCCAAGCTCATCATTAAGCTCGGGGCCCTGGGTCTGAACCCCGGGATATGCAACTGGGTCCTGGACTTCCTGACAAGCCACTCCCAGGTGGTGAAGGTAGGAAACAATACCTCCACTTCGCTGATCCTCAACACAGGCCCCACAAGGGTGCGTGCTCAGCCCCTCCTGTACTTCCTGTTCACCCGTGACTATGTGGCCATGCACGCCTCCAACTCAATCATCAAGTTTGCAGACGACAACAGTAGTAGGCCTGATTACCAACAATGATGAGACAGCCTACAGGGAGGAGGTGAGGGCCCTGGGAGAGCGGTGTCAGGAAAATAACCTCTCACTCAACGTAAACAAAACAAAGGAGCTGATCGTGGACTTCAGGAAACAACAGAGGGAGCATGCCCCTATCCACATGGACGGGACCACAGTGGAGAAGGTGGAAAGCTTCAAGTTCCTCGGCGTCCACATCACTGATGATCTGAAATGGTCCACCTACACAGACAGTGTGGTGAAGAAGGCACAACAGCGCCTCTTCAACCTCAGGAGGCTGAAGAAATTTGGCTTGGCCCCAAAAACCCTCACAGACTTTCACAGATGCACAGTTGAGAGCATCGTGTTGTGCTGTATCACCATCTGGTATGTCAACTGCAGCGCCCGCCACAGCAGGGCTCTCCAGAGGGTGGTGTGGTCTGCCCAACGCATCACTGGGGGCAAACTACCTGCTCTCCAGGACACCTACAGCACCCAATGTCACAGAAAGGCCAAAAAGATCATCAAGGACATTAACCACCCGAGCCATAGCCTGTCCACCCCGCTATCATCCAGAAGGTGAGATCAGTACAGGTGCATCAAAGCTGGGATGAGAGACTGAAAAACAGCTTCTATCTTAAGGCAATCAGACTGTTAAATAGCCATCACTAGCCGGCTTCCACCCAGTTACGCAACCCTCCACCTTAGAGGCTGCTGCTCTATATACAGTTGAAGTTGGAAGTTTACATACACTTAGGTTGGAGTCATTAAAACTCGTTTTTCAACCACAATTTTGGCAAGTCGGATAGGACATCTACTTTGTGCATGACACAAGTAATTTTACCAACAATTGTTTACAGACAGATTATTTCACTTATAATTCACTGTATCACAATTCCAGTGGTCAGAAGTTTACATACACTAAGTTGACTGTGCCTTTAAATAGCTTGGAAAATTCCAGAAAAAGATGTCATGGCTTTAGAAGCTTCTGATCGGCTAATTGACATCATTTGAGTCAATTGGAGGTGTACCTGTGGATGTATTTCAAGGCCTACCTTTAAACTCAGTGCCTCTTTGCTTGACATCATGGGAAAATTTAAACACATGAGCCAAGACCTCAGAAAAAAGATTGTAGACCTCCACAACCTGGTTCATCCTTGGGAGCAATTTCCAAATGCCTGAAGGTACCACGTTCATCTGTACAGACAATAGTACACAAGTATAAACACCATGGGACCACGCAGCCGTCATACCGCTCAGGAAGGAGATGTGTTCTGTCTCCTATTGATGAACGTACTTTGGTGCAAAAAGTGCAAATCAATCCCAGAACAACAGCAAAGGACATTGTGAAGATGCTGGAGGAAACAGGTACAAAAGTATCTATATACATAGTAAAACGAGTCCTATATCGACATAACCTGAAAGGCCGCTCAGCAAGGAAGAAGCCACTGCTCCAAAACTGCCCTGAAAAAGCCAGACTACGGTTTGCAACTGCACATGGAAACAAAGATCATACTTTTTGGAGAAATGTCCTGTGGTCTGATGAAACAAAAATAGAACTGTTTGGCCATAATGACCATCGTTATGTTTGGAGGAGAAAGGGGAAGGCTTGCAAGCCAAAGAACACCATCCCAACTGTGAAGCACAGGGTGTGGCAGCACCATGTTGTGGGGGTGCTTTGCTGCCGGAGGGCTGGTGCACTTCACAAAATAGATGGCATCAAGTGAAAGGAAAAGTTTGTGGATATATTGAAGCAACATCTCAAGACATCAGTCAGATAGTTAAAGCTTGATCGCAAATGAGTTTTCTAAGTGGACAATGACCCCAAGCATACTTCCAAAATTGGAGCAAAATGGCTTAAGGACAACAAAGTCAAGGTATTGGAGTAGCCATCACAAAGCCCTGACCTCAATCCTATAGAAAATTTGTGGGCAGAACTGAAAAAGCGTGTGCGAGCAAGGAGGCCTACAAACCTGACTCATTTACACCAGCTCTGTCAGGAGGAATGGGCCAAAAGTCACCCAACTTATTGTGGGAAGCTTGTGCAAGGCTACCCGAACCGTTTGACCCAAGTTAAACAATTTAAAGGCAATGCTACCAAATACTAATTGAGTGTATGTACACTTCTGACCCACTGGGAATGTGATGAAAGAAATACAAGCTGAAATAAATCATTCTCTCTACTATTATTTTGACATTTCACATTCTTAAAATAAAGTGGTGATCCTAACTGACCTAAGACAGGGAATTTTTACTAGGATTAAATGTCAGGAATTGTGAAAAACTGAGTTGAAATGTGTTTGGCTAAGGTGTATGTAAACTTCCGACTTCAACTGTACATAGACTTGGAATCACTGGCCACTTTAATAATGGAACACTAGTCACTTTAATAATGTTTAAATAATGTTTACATACTGCTTCACTCATTTCATATGTATATACTGTATTATATTCTACTGTATTTTAATCAATGCCACCCCGACATTGCGCGATCTAATATTCATATATTTCTTAATTCCATTATTTTCGATTCAAATCAAATCAAATTGTACTTGTCACATGTGCCGAATACAACAGGTGTAGACCTTACAGTGAAAGGGTTACTTACAAGCCCTTAACGAACAACGCAGTTTTAAGAAAATACCTAAAAAAAGTATGAAATAAGAATAACAAATAATTAAAGAGCAGCAGTAAATAACAATAGTGGGGCTATATACAGGGGGTACCGGTACATAGTCAATGTGCGGGGGCACCGGTGTCAAGGTAATTGAGGTAATATGTACATGTAGGTAGAGTTATTAAAGTGACTATGATAATAACAACAGAGAGTAGCAGCAGCGTAGAAGAGGGGGAGAGAGCAATGCAAATAGTCTGGGTAGCCATTTGATTAGATGTTTAGGAGTCTTATGGCTTGGGGGTACAATCTGTTTAGAAGCCTCTTCGACCTAGACTTTGTGCTCCGGTACACAGCTTGCAATGCGGAGTCTTTGACAATTTTTAGGGCCTTCCTCTGACAACACCTGGTATAGAGGTCCTGGTATAGAGGTATGCTCTGGTTTGAGTCGCGTTGTACAAACTGGCAAGAGCTATCCGAGCTAGAGGTTAGCTGATGACCGCTAGCAGTGGCTAGCTTCTGTTGGGGGATTCCGAATACGAGGTGAATAATGCTTTAGAAAAAAAACAGATCCGCACCACATTGGGTGAGGAGGGTTGCAGGAGAGTGTTTTGAAGTTGAGTTTTAGAAAAAATATAAAAAAGATATGCGAAGAAAAGATAAAAAATATATATACACGGGACACAACAAGACGAGGACCAAAGACGTCTGACTGTTACACCATCTTGGATGACTGTGTGGCGGTAATGACTGCAAACTTAATCTGCAAACTTAATGATGGTGTTGGAGTCATGCCTGGACATGCAGTCATGAGGGAACAGGGAGTACAGGAGGGGACTGAGCACGCACCCCTGAGGGACCCCGTGTTGAGGATTATCGTGGCGGATGTGTTGTTACCTATCTTTACCACCTGATGGCGGCCCGTCAGGAAGTCCAGGATCCAGTTGCAGAGGGAGGTGTTTAGTTCCAGGGTCCTGAGCTTATTGATGAGCTTTGAGGGCACTATGGTGTTGAACGCTGAGCTGTAGTCAATGAATAGCATTCTCACATAAGTGTTCCTTTTGTCCAGGTGTGAAAGGGCAGTGTGGAGTGCAATAGAGATTGCATCATCTGTGGATCTGCTGGGGCGGTATGCAAATTGGGGGTGGTCTAGGGTTTCTGGGATAATGGTGTTGATGTGAGCCATGACCAGCCTTTCAAAGAATTTCCTGGCTACAGACGTGAGTGCTACGGATCGGTAGTCATTTAGGTAGGTTACATTAGTGTTCTTGGGCACAGGGTGTTCTGCTTGAAACCTGTTGGTATTACAGACTCATACAGTGAGAGGTTGAAAATGTCAGTGAAGACACTTGCCAGTTGGTCAGCGCATGCTCGGAGTACACGTCCTAGAAATCCTTCTGGACCTGCGGCCTTGTGAATATTGACTTGCTTGAAGGTCTTACTCACATTGGCTGCGGAGAGCGTGATCACACAGTCGTTCGGAACAGCTGGTGCTCTCATGCATGTTTCAGTGTTACTTGCCTCGAAACGAGCATAGACGCTATTCAGCTCATCTGGTAGGCTCGTGTCACTGGGCAGCTCTCTGCTGTGCTTCCCTTTGTAGTCTGGAATGGTTTGCAAGCCCTGCCACATCCAACAAGCGTCGGAGCCGGTATAGTACGATTTGATGTTAGTCCTGTATTGAAGCTTTTTCTGTTTGATGATTCGTCGGAGAGCATAGCTGTCACGTGTGCTCCCTCTCTGGTCTCTAGGTCACCAGGCTGCTCGTTATGGTGCACACCTGTCACCAGCGTTACGTGCATCTGCGCATAATGACACTCACCTGGACTCCATCACCTCCTTGATTACCTGCCCTTTATATGTCACTCCCTTTAGTTTTTTCCCAAGTCGTCATTGTTTCTGTTTCTGTGTCATGTTGGTGCGCTGTTCGTGTTTCTTGTTGTGTTTTTAAATGTCACTCCCTTTGGTTTCTTGTTGTGTTTCTTGTTGTGTTTCTTGTTGTAAATGTATTCACTCCCTGAACTTGCTTCCCGACTCTCAGCGAACATCGTTACAATAGCGGGATTTCTTATTTTTACTTTTAGATTTGTGTGTATTGTTGTGAATCATTTTTAGATACTACTGCACTGTTGGAGCTAGGAACACAATAATGTCGCTACACCCGCGACAACATCTGCTAAATATGTGTATGTGACCAAAAAAATGTGATTTGATTTAGTCTGTTCCTCTCTTGATTAAAAAAATCTTTGTTGTTCAGTTAGAGTTCCTCTTGATTGGTTATAGCATCAATTCTTGGTTTCAGTGTTATCTGACAAAGGTATTGATGTGAGTTTCTGTGCCTCTGCTTCCCCACACATTGTTTTCACCTGTCACGTCCTGACCATAGTAAGATGTTATTTTCTATGGTAGAGTAGGTCAGGGCGTGACAGGGGGTGTTTTTCTATGTTTTGTATTTCTATGTTCATGTTCTAGTTTTGTATTTCAATGTTGGTTTTGTTTGGAATGATCTCCAATTAGAGGCAGCTGGTCCTCGTTGTCTCTAAATTGGAGATCATACTTAAGTAGGTTTTTTTTTCCACCTGGTGTTGTGGGATCTTGTTTTTGCACAGCTCTGTAAAGCCTGCAGAACGTGACGTTCGGTTTCCGTTATTTGTTGTTTTGCTTTAGTGTTCTGAGTTTAAATAAATATTTATCATGAGCACGCAACACGCTGCACCTTGGTCTACTCATTACGACAAACGTCACAGAAGATTCGTAATGAGCAGACCAAGGTGCAGCGTGTTGCGTGCTCATGATGTTAACAATACGTAGTGTTTAACTTACTTACTAGGAACCAAGCAAGTAAGTACTACATACTTATTTTGTAATAAGATAAGTAAGCATGAGTAAGTAAGAAGGTAAGTACAAGTAAGTACCAGCTTATTACTATGTCACGCCAGTCTCTTTCAAAGTAATATGTAAGAAACACCAATGAACATACATAGTAATGTATTATTTATTACCACATAATTACCAAATAAATACCTTCAAGCTATCCTCTTGTGTTGATATTCTCCCCCAGTTTTTATGTACTTCACCTTTAGTTACATTGTATATTCGTAGTAACAGGGCTGTAAAATGAAGTGGTGTCTTTTTCCACGTAGATACAATGTAGTTACTTGTGAGTTACCACTGCATTGGTTGACTCTATCCCATGAAGACAAGAGCAAATCTGTCCGTGATCTTACCCAATTATTACATGGTACCACCTTCACATTTACAGGGTAGATACGAAGTAAGAGGGCTGTAAAATGAAGCTGTTACTTATACCATGTAAATACCAGATACTTTCAACTTTACTCCAGTACAATATAACAAAGTGATCCAGTTTGTCAAAGTGGGAAATGTTTTCACAATTATGGCAAGCATTCTTGAATTAAAATCAATCAAACAAACCTAGCTAGTTAAGTAGAAACATGTTTGTATTCGCAATCATATCAAAGACCTAGCATGACAACAAAAGTGAATTGCATTATTCTATATGTGAATATGTGGAAATGATTTTTTTATTTGCTACATACAGCAAGTTATTGTATCCACATTACATGAATATAGTCATTTAGACATTTAGGGGCTCCCGAGTGGTGCAGTGGTCTAAGACACTGCATCTCCGTGCAAGAGGCGTCACTGCAGTACCTGGTTTGTATCCAGGCTGCATCACATCCGGCCGTGATTGGGAGTTCCACAGGGGGCGGCTCACAATTGGCCCAGCGTCGTCCGGGTTTGGCCGGGATAGGCCATCAGTGTAAATAAGAATTTGTTCTTTACTGACTTGCCTAGTTAAATAAAGGTTAAATAAAACAAATCTATATAAAGCACATAAATATGACTAAATAGCTAGGTAGACTGTATAGATTCCAATCAGAAGCTAACATAGAAGCTGCTAGTCAAAGCAAATTGACTTGCAGAAATAGCTAGCTATCTGACAATTTCATTTAACAGAAAAAGTGCCACAAAGGAATTGTAACAGAGTATACACAAACTATACATATAAGTAACATTTTCACAAGCGTATTATCGAGTAAGAAAACAATATCTTACGACTCTCCCTCTCTCCCTCCCACTTCTTCCAACGGCTAATCCGAACATAGGTAGCAAATTCAGCATCGGCTCTAGGTATAGTTTAATGCTGATGTGCATAACCGATGTCAAAGCTGACGTGCATACCTGTATAACGCAGGTAGATGACGAAATGATGCCACGAAAAATACAGCGCTACACGTGCAACACAGCATTCCTAACCTAGCCCACAATGTCTGCTCTGTGGATCTATTTTGAAGTTTCAAAGGAAGATAACAGAAAGGCCATATGCAACGTTTGTGCTGCTATTATTTCCCTAGGAGGGGAGAAAGTGAAATCTTTCAATACCACTAACCTAATTACTCATTTGAAAGTGCATCACCCCCAGACATTCAGCGACTAGTTAGAACAAAAGCAGAAAAAAACTAAGTGCACACTTCCAACAACTAAATAAGTTCAAGTCGAGCAGTCATTTGAAAGAGTAGGAACATTTCAGCTAGACAACTCAAAGGCGAAATCCATTAATGCCAAGATAATTGAATTCATTGGCCTTGACAATCAACCGTTCTTTGCCGTGGATGATGTTGGCTTTCACCGACTGGTCAAGCGAGTAGGCCCTATTTTTCAGATGTTGCCCTACCGGAGTTACACAGTATTGTTGAAAAGCACATCCATGAGCTACTTGCTATGGGCATCACTGCTATTAGCTTCACGACTGACATTTGGACCAGTGTTGTCAGCCCCATGAGCATGCTAAGTCTGACAACACAGTGGATCGACCAGGATTTTCTACTAAGGAAAGCCGTATTGCATGCTCAAGAATGTGCTGGTTCTCATACCGCTGCTGCCATTTCAATGGCATTTGAGAATATGTTTGAAATCCCCAAGAACAAAGTACACGCTGTGCTACGTGATAATGCACGTAACACTCTCTTTTGAGTGCTAAGGTATTGTTTTCTTACTAGATAATATGCGTGTGGAAATGTTGCATGTACTGTAGTTAATATAAGTAGACATGCACTCATAATTGACTGTAGCGCATATAAAGCACCCACAAGCTACCGGTGGCTGAAAACACAATCGTCGCGGGTCGAATGAGTGATACATTTCCAGGCAAGGGCGGTCCATTTAAAATGAATTCCTTCCTCCCTCGCCCTGCAAGTGTCAACTCGTCAGACGTCATGATACGTCATCAGATGTGTCCACTTCATTTGAAGGCTGAGGGGAGAGGGTGTCTTTTAAGTGTATGGAATGCAGCCCAGTTCTCGGGGGCCGGAGTGGTGTCACACCTTTTCCCCATCCCTAGGAAACACAACAGATTAAACAAATTGTATTCCCCAACTAAAAATCATGATTAGTCGATTATTGGAGTCAGGTGTGTTAGCTGGGGCTGGGGCAAAAATGTGACACCAATCAGGCCCCCGAGCACAGGAGGCTTCTGAGGGGAGGACGGCTCAAAATAATAGCCATGACGGAGCGAATGGAATGCATCAGACAGGTTTGACCAGCATCAGACCAGCATAGACCAGCATGCACCAGCTAGAAATGTATGCTGGTCTTTTTTTCATCAGGGAAGCTTCTCTGACTGCCCCCATCTAGGAAGCAAGAGCTATCTTCCTACCCGATGGGCCCTCCCCCATGCCTTTGCAGTTTTTATCAACAATGTATTCTGTCCATCTGATTTCATCGTCACTGAATGGGGAATAAGTGAGGAAACAACATCATCTTCAGAAACAGAGGTTGCACCTAACTCTTGTTACCGGGTCACACAGCAAACTGTTGTTTGCTTCCACATTTTACACATGGCCCTTCTTTGACTTACATTTTGCCATGTGTTTCTGTACTAAACACACAAAGCATCTTCCAATCTTCTTCAGTTTCTCTTTGCATGATTTGTATAAGTTGCCTTACTGCACAAGCTGGACATCATTCACAAGTGATAAAACATCCTTCACAAGTGATAGGCTAATATCGTCACCCATCAGACTATTCTTAATTTAATGTAGTCTTTATATACACTATCGGTCAAAAGTTTTAGAACACCTACTCATCCCCCGACTTAACCAAATTGAGATGGTTTGGGATGAGTCGAACCGTAGAGTGAAGGAAAAACAGCCAACCAGTGCTCAGCATATGTGGGAACTCTTTCAAGACTGTTGGAAAAGCATTCCAAGTGAAGCTGAATGCCAAGAGTGTGCAAAGCTGTCATCAATGTGGCTATTTGAAGTATCTGAAATATAAAATATATTTTGATTTGTTCAACATTTCATTCCATGTGTGTTATTTCATAGTTTTGATGTCTTTACTACTATTCTACAATGTAGAAAATAGTTTAAAAAAAAGAAAAACCCTTAAATGAATAGGTGTTCTAAAACTTTTGACTGGTAGAGTATACTAAATAATATATTTGTGAGATTAGTTTTGATTTAGAATAGACTATTATCATGCACCTGTCAGGGGTATGGGGAAAAATACATGTCATCTATGCACTTAAATAGCTAATGAGGGACGCTTTTCCCGTGGTTAATTTTCATGCCAGGCAGGGGGGCTCTACTAATGTTGTAAAGCGAAGCAATGTGCTTAATATTAGAAAAGTTGAGAAAAAAATATAGCGGGCCTAGCCTATAGAAAGCTGATGGGATCCTCCTATTTTTATTAGAGGCCATCAAACTTTGTTTTCTCACACAATTACGTAGTCTATAGAAATGGGCTCTCATTAAGGTTTTGATTAGATTTTTGAATAGATTTCCATTGATGTCAGAGTGATTAGAGGGACAATAGAGTGATGAGTACCAGGCAGTTAGCAAGTTTGGTAGGCTACTAATGAGCAGCATCAGAGAAGCCTAATTACTGTGACTAAACAGTCATGTGGAATTTGACTGTCATCATGACTCGTGACCGCCAGTGTGGCGGTAATAAGGTCACTGTAACAGCCCTACTCTCTCCCTACTCTGAACCTCCCTCTGTAGGAAACTAAGTATCTCAGACACTTTCCATTCATCATCTACTCTCCTCTGACGATTATAATCAAGAGCTACTGTATGTCCTCTGGAGTCATCTGCAGTAAGATTGGGCATAGTTGGCATCCATGTCTCTACACCCAGTGATCCCAAGCTCCTAATCTAAATTTCACATTCATCATATAGCTGAGTACAGATCATTTTGATGAGTACAAAATAAATACAAATATTTATGTTTAATTTGTAGATATTACCTGACGGTGTGTGTAATCCACTGGCAGCCATTGTTGCATGCTGAGTCTCTCTTTCTCTCCTTCTGCCTCCCTCCAGCCTGGAACTGTAATTTACTCCTGCAGCTGAAGTAGATCGGATAGGAAAATTATTTATTTTCTCATGTCAAAAACACCCTTCTGATTGCATACAGTAGGTGTCCACTACATCATCATGAGGACACAGTGGTTTATCAACAGGAAGAGAGCCTACAGATTTGACCTGTCGCCTGTCAGCACGTGACAGAAAAGAAAGCATAGCCTGCATATGACACAAGGCTGGGTGCTGTATGGAGAGTCTATCTGAAGGGTAAATGACGCCACCTGGCTGTCTTACAGACTGGAACTTAATAAGACTCGAGAGGCCTGATATAGTCAGCGGGCCTAATAAGGTTCTTCTGTTAGTTCACAGAAACTATTGAGCAAAACAACCAACAAAAAGAAAATACATAGCTGAGGGTCAAGTAGTTTCTGCAGATGAGCAAATTATAAGCAGGTATGATCTGGAGTCCAACTTCCTGTTGTTGCACAGTACCCTAGTCAGTTCTTATCATAGTCTTACTTTGATAAACATAAGTTGTCTAGTCTTAATTTTCCCTCTCATCATTATTAATCAAACACTTAACAAAAGAATGAGTCATTTAAAGTGGATGGAAACATTTTCATAGCCAGAAAAGATTAACTATGGGAGAGATAGCATCTACGTAGAGTGAACATAATATAGTTGTCATATACTGGACTAGCGGACTAATGCCTACAATGAATTGTTTAAAATATATTTGATTGTTTATGATAAACATAATTGTCCTACTGGTTCCCAACAAATACTAAATAAAAACTCTAAAGATAAAGAATAGTTTACATACCTTCTCCACAGACATTCTACAAAACGAGTAAGTGAAAGTAAAATAGATGTGGGGCAGCATTTTCCTCTGTGGCCCCTCCCATCCAACTCTATGATACAATCCCCTACAGGAAGACCTGACTTCAGACTGCTTTAATTAGAATCAGTGTTGTTGTTGTAGAAAATGTTTTAGATATGATCACTGTGAGTATTAGTTCTCTAGAGTCTAAGACGTTGGGGGCAAAAAAGAGTCCAAAAGGAATAAGGTTTTGAAGTGTCTGTCCTATATCTAGGAGATATAAGAAACCTCAGGAAATATACAGTACAGGTCAAAAGTTTGGACACACCTACTCATTCAAGGGTTTTTCTTTATTTTTACTATTTTCTACATTGTAGAATAATAGTGAAGACATCAAACTATGAAATAACACATATGGAATCATGTAGTTTTGATGTCTTCACTATTATTACAATGTAGAAAATAGTCAACATAAAGAAAAACCCTGGAATGAGTAGGTGTGTCCAGACTTTTAACTGGCACTGTATATGTATATATTTTTTTACACATATTTAAGCCTTTTTTTTAGGTAGGCGCAAAACTGGCTCCATACTTCCATTCATTTTTTAAAACTCAGGAAATACTATACATGCTCTCTCTGCCTTTGGTTTCACATCATGACATGTTCACTACAGGGAGGAGAGTTGATGCATACACATCCATCAACAATCCTCTTTGAATTTATTTAGAGACTTGTTTTCAAGATACAGTTATTTTTAAACAAGATTGTTTATCTACAACATAACACAGTGCTAGAGTAATGGACTCTGTGCATCTCAGAAACAAACTAAAGAGGACAGACAACCAAGACATAAGACAAAATTACTTTGTTCATATGGATCTTTCATAGAAAGAACACAGTCAGGCTGCTTTACCAGAAAATTCACTAGTGCTTTAACATACTTGGAACAAATCTTGTGACAATAAAGTAATGGGAAAAGCAGGGGAGCAACTTTCCCTGGGGACAGGGGGGAAATGACCCCAGATTCTTGAAATGTTTGTCCCCCCCAGTTGAATCATTCCATTGGGATACAAAAAGCGGCATCGGTGTGCTTTAGGACCAGGCTGTTTGGTGGTCTCAGGCGGCTGGATTTAGGACCAAGCAGACACCACAGAGCATGCAAACAAAGGCAGCTGTTGTCTATGTGTGTTGTGCTTTTTCTCTGAGTTGCAAAAGCAAGTAGAGCAAAAACGGTCTACTCTTAACTGACTGATATAGCTGGCAAGGTAACTGCAGTTTAATTTAACAGGAAAAAAAGTATTTATTCCCAGTGCTGAGCTAGTAGTGTAACTGACATGTAACGTTAGCTAGTGTTTCATCCCCTCTCGACTGAAGTTCTGTCTGAAGTGAATGAACTAGCTAGCTAGCTAGCTAGCTAGTAGCTACCGCAGCCAGTTCAGCTCTAGCCTCTAGCTATCTGTCAGGTAGAAGTGTCTAACAGCTGTTGTGTGTATGGAAATGTTTTGTAGCCTTTTTTTTGTTCCATTTCAACAGCAGTAAATGAACTTGACCTGTTTTCTCCAGTTGATGTACCATTAGGGCTAGCCAAAAGTTGGCTGATGCTATATATCATTTTTTGCCCCAATCACAGTCAGTACATCAATGTAACGTTATTGATCTGATAGTTTCCCTAACTAATTCCTGACTTTTTACACTGAAACTGTATGAACAACTCTACAGGCTTTACTGTCATGATGCACAGTCAGTACACAACACTATGTTCATCATGTCTTAGCAGGATCAGATGGTGACAGGTGTCCCTGCAGGGTCAGACAGCCAGGGAAGACCAGTCGATGGAGCTCACGTTTATTTTGCAGTATATTAGAACAATCGGTTAATAGATACAAAATTCCATCTTGAGTTGATGGGTAGGCTACAGTCTGGGAATAATGGTAATTTCAATAATTCAACACTTGGTTCTATTCTTGGAAAATACAATGTATAAATGTACACCAAGGTAATTCTTCATTATGCCTCATCTGAGCAGGATCAGATGGTGACAGGGATCTCAGCAGTGTCAGGCAGCCAGGGAAGAGCAGTCTGTGACGACACTGAAGTTCACTTTTATTCACTTTATTCTCTCTGTGCAGCCAATACTGGACAAGCCAGAAGCTTCAAATAATACAACTATTTTAAGGTAGTCTGACAAACCTCTAAAGTTGATTTCCAAACTGTAGGGTTGATAGGCTTTTCACGATGACACAAAACATAAAAAATAAAATGTGATGAAGACCTAGGAGACACTATTGATGATGATGAATGGATACAGATATGTTTCAATGCCCAGTCATGTTCATATAATCTCAGACATAAATTACCGCAGTTTAAGACCATCCATAGAATGTACTACAGTGCCATTCAAAAGTATTCACCCCCTTGGCGTTTTTCCTATTTTGTTGCATTACAACCTAAAATTTAAATAGATTTTTATTTGGATTTCATGTAATGGACATACACACAATATTACAAATTGGTGAAGTGAAATGAAAAAAAATAACGTTTCAAAAAATTCAGAAAAAATAAAAAACGGAAAAGTGGTGCGTGCATATGTATTCACCCCCTTCGCTATGAAGCACCTAAATAAGATCTGGTGCAACCAATTACCTTCAGAAGTCACATAATTAGTTAAATAAAGTCCCCCTGTGTGCAATCTAAGTGTCACATGATCTGTCACAGGATCTCAGTATATATACACCTGTTCTACAAGGGCCCAGAGTCTACAACACCACCTAGCAAGGGGCACCACCAAGCAAGGGGCACCACCAAGCAAGGGGCACCACCAAGCAAGGGGCACCACCAAGCAAGCGGCACCACCAAGCAAGCGGCACCACCAAGCAAGCGGCACCATGAAGACCAAGGAGCTCTCCAAACAGGTCAGGGACAAAGTTGTGGAGAAGTACAGATCAAGGTTGGGTTATAAAAAAATATCCAAAACTTTGAACATCCCACAGAGCACCATTAAATCCATTATTTAAAAAATGGAAGAATATGGCACCACAACAAACCTGCCAAGAGAGGGCCGCCACCAAAACTCACAGACCAGGCAAGGAGGGCATTAATCAGAGAGGCAACAAAGAGACCAAAGATAACCCTAAAGGAGCTGCAAAGCTCCACAGCGGAGATTGGAGTATCTGTCCATAGGACCACTTTAAGCCGTACACTCCACAGAGCTGGGCTTTACGGAAGAGTGGTCAGAAAAAAAGCCATTGCTTAAAGAAAAAAATAAGCAAACACGTTTGGTATTCGCCAAAAGGCATGTGGGAGACTCCCCAAACATATGGAAGAAAGTACTCTGGTCAGATGAGACTAAAATGTTGCTTTTTAGCCATCAAGGAAAGACTATGTCTGACGCAAACCCAACACCTCTCATCACCCCGAGAACAACATCACCACAGTGACGCATGGTGGTGGCAGCATCATGCTGTGGGGATGTTTTTCATCGGCAGGGACTGAGAAACTGGTCAGAATTGAAGGAATGATGGATGGCGCTAAATACAAGGAAATTCTTGAGGGAAACCTGTTTCAGTCTTTCAGAGATTTGAGACTGGGATGGAGGTTCACCTTCCATCAGGACAATGACCCTAAGCATACTGCTAAACCTTAAGTTGTTTAAGGGGAAACATTTAAATGTCTTGGAATGGCCTAGTCAAAGCCCAGACCTCAATCCAATTGAGAATATGTGCTATGACTTAAAGATTGCTGTACACCAGCAGAACCCATCCAACTTGAAGAAGCTGGACAAGTTTTGCCTTGAAGAATGGGCAAAGATCCCAGTGGCTAGATGTGCCAAGCTTATAGAGACATACCCCAAGACACTTGCAGCTGTCATTGCTGCAAAGGGTGGCTCTACAAAGTTTTGACTTTGGGGGGGGGGTGAATAGTTATGCACGCCGAAGTTTTCATTTTTTTTGGTCTTATTTCTTGTTTGTTTCACAGTATAACACATTTTGCATCTTCAAAGTGGTCGGGCATGTTGTGTAAATCAAATGATACAAACCCCCCAAAAATCTATTTTAATTCCAGGTTGTAAGGCAACAAAATAAGAAAAATGCCAAGGGCGGTGATTACTTTCGCAAGCCACTGTACTTATTTAGGCAATCCCTACTGCTAGGTTACTCAGTCCTGGCCCTGGGGGTCTGCCGTACTCTTGCGTGTCACTCTGGCCTTGGCCTAACAAACCTGAAACCAAAAACGAATGTTTCACTAAGATCCTAAAGCTGAGTGGAATGTAGTGGGTTGGGGCGCTGCAGGACGGTGGACCCCTAGGGGCAGGACGAGGCGATCCAGCTGTATTGTGTGCAAGTAATAAGAGCTCTACAGTACTATTAGGCCTATGATATGAATTACAGTGCAAACCCCAGAGGAGCCTTATTGCTATTATAAACTGGTTACCAACGTAATTAGAGCAGTAAAACTAAATGTTTTGTCATACCCGTGGTATACGTTCTGATATACCATGGCTTTCAGCCAATCAGAACACAATAAATACAATGAAATAAAATCAAAGGCTAAATCCAAGTGCCTTTACAAGATGCTTTCTTAAAATACATTAATTCAATTGTTAATACATTTGAAGACTTTTCTCATCTCGCAGTTACACACAGAGTTTAAGATGATAGACAAGCAAAGCAAATTACATAATACGTTTTCTATTTTCTGCACAAATAATATCTGATCAAAAAGAGTTATTCTCAGAAAAACACACACCTGACTGACGTTACTGGACTAGTAGGCTATTCAGTGAACATAAGGGTAGCCAAAACAATGACACTGCATAGTGCACACAGTGAGAATATGATACACTATGTGTTTTTTTTGCCCACCTCCACCCTCCCATAACGGCAGGAAAACTTTATTTATTTGCAATTTAAAATTATGTTATATGTGTCACTCTCTGTAGAAACAGAGTGAAACAACCTGAGTTTATTTTCATTGCTTATTATCAGTCTTTTTTTAAGTGTTCAGCTAAATGTCCATTTAAGGACTATGGATGACTAGGGGTGAGAAGCATCAATGAGACAACCCTCCTCTGTGCCTTGGTAGCAAAGTGAAGTAAAGAACTAAACTGGTTACCTGTTTAGTTCAGTTGATCAGTAACATATTTAACGTGGATAAGTCCAGTCCTTGTGGGTGCTGCTGGTTTTCCATCCTCCCTTAATCAGGGACTGATTCTAACTTGGAGAATCAGTCATGTGGAATATCTAACTATTAGCATATCAAAGTACCAGGGACCCAGAGTAAAACCAAATAAAACCAGAAGTGCCCAACCGCTGAGAACCAGATTTGCCCACACCTGGTCCAGAGTGTGCTTTTACTTTTAAAGAAAATTATATACATACAAAAAGTCATATTTGTATCTAGAGTCTAGAACAATGAAAGTTTATTTAATAATATGTTTTAATATATGAAGTAATAATAAACTATATATTTGCTATGCAGGAAAATTACCAAACTAACTTTTTGTTATGAAAGGGTACTTTTCATCACTGACATTTCTTCTTGGATTCATACAAGGCCAAAGAGACCTATTGCCTTACTTGCCTTACTCAGTCTCTGAAAGACTGAAACAGGTTTCCCTCAAGAATTTCCCTGTATTTAGCGCCATCCATCATTCCTTCAATTCTGACCAGTTTCCCAGTCCCTGCCGATGAAAACATCCACACAGCATGATGCTGCCACCATGAAGCTTCACTGTGGGATGGTGTTCTCGGGTTGATGAGAGGTGTTGGGTTTGCGCCAGACATAGCGTTTCCTTGATGACCAAAAAGCCTTCTTCCATATGTTGGGGGAGTCTCCCACATGCCTTTTGGCAAACACCAAACGTGTTTGCTTATTTTCTTCTTTAAGAAATGGCTTTTTTCTGGCCACTCTTCCGTAAAGCCCAGGTCTGTGGAGTGTACGGCTTAAAGTGGTCCTATGGACAGATACTCCAATCTCCGCTGTGGCGCTTTGCAGCTCATTCAGGGTTATCTTTGGTCTCTTTGTTGCCTCTCCGATTAATGCCCTCCTTGCCTGGTCTGTGAGTTTTGGTGGGCAGCCCTCTCTTGGCAGGTTTGTTGTGGTGCCATATCCTTTCCATTCTTTAATAATGGATTTAATGGTGCTCCGTGGGATGTTCAAAGTTTCTGATATTTTTTTATAACCCAACCCTGATCTGTACTTCTCCACAACTTTGTCCCTGACCTGTTTGGAGAGCTCCTTGGTCTTCATAGTGCCACTTGCTTGGTGGTGCCCCTTGCTTAGTGGTGTTGCAGACTCTGGGGCCTTTCAGAACAGGTGTATATATACTGAGATCATGTGACAGATCATGTGACACTTAGATTGCAAACAGGTGGACTTTATTTAAGTAATTGTTTTTCATTTCACTTCACCAATTTGGACTATTTTGGACTATGGACTATGTCCATTACATGAAATCGAAATAAAAATACATTTAAATTACAGGTTGTAATGCATCAAAATAGGAAAAACGCCAAGGGGATGAATACTTTTGCAAGGCACTATAAGGACACAAGGTCGCTGGTTCGAATCCAACCTCTAGATTTATCTTATATCTGCTTCATCTAATTTTATTTAATTTCATAACAGTGGATTTAACAGCAAAATATCTCAGACATTCCACTGCCTTAACAAGTATAGTATGATTCAGGCAATTTCTAAAAAACTACTTTGATCAAGAGCTAATTTGAAATACCAGATGTCAGTGTATTGCTTGGTTTGGCAATAGCACCACCCTCAATCGCATGGTGCTACAGAGAGTAGTGCGGACAGCCCAGTACATCACTGGGGCCGAGCTCTCTGCCATCCAGGACCTCTATATCAGTATATGTGAAAGGAAGGCCCGGAAAACAGTTAAAGACTCCAACCACCCAGGCCATAGACTGTTCTCTCTACTTCTGCGCTGCAAGCAGTACCAGTACATCAAGTCTGACACCAACAGGCTCCTGAACGGCTCCTATCCCCATGCCATAAGACTGCTGAACAGCTAACCAAATTGCTAACAAAATGGCTACACAGACTGAGTGGTCCCTTGTATTTTATTCTTATTTTTGTCTCTGCACACTCACAGGGCCCTACATACTTATGCACACTGACACCCCAACACACAAACACTCACTCCATCCTTTGCTGACACATATATAATATGCACATACATTTATACTGACTCTACACACGCACACCCACTCACATACAATCATCATATACGCTGCTGCTACTCTGTTCATTATATAACTTGATGCCTAGTCACCTTACCCCTATACATTTCTCTATCTCTGTCACTCCAGTATCCCTGCACATTATTATTATGCTACTAGAACAGACTCTGTATATAGTATCCTTACTTACTTTATCGTGTTCTTATTATTTCTTATTTTTATATCTCTTGTGTTTTTGTTCTAACTTGTTATTTTTAGTATTACATTGTATTGATTACTGCATTGTTGTGGTTAAAGCTTGCAAGAAAGGCATTTCACTGTACTTGTGCATGTGACATTACAACTTTAAACTGACCCCATATTGTCAGGCAAATGTCTTCCTATAAGGCCTCTTTTTCTATGGAGATCCGTGTCAAGCTGTAACTGACCATCCATTCCTCTTACAGTAAAATACATAGTGTTTGATATGAGGCCTCTTGTTCGGCTGCGGCATTTCTGTGTTGCTTTTATTTGTAGTTACATTTCTCAGAGAACAGACAGGGGCTGTTGAGAGGAGGATTGTTTTATGTTTCAAACCTTTCTGGAGGGGCGAACACAGACACTGACACACACACACACACACACACACACCAACCCAAGTGCACACACGCACGCACACACACTCATGAATATTTCACAATTTTCATCACCACTGTTGAAGCTAGCCTCCTGCTCAATGCTAATGTGCTGCTGATCAGACTGGGCTATCTCTCTTCAAACATCTCCTTCTTCCACAGCCTTTCATCTTTTGAAAGGAGGAGAATATTGATCTATTTATGTCTCCACAGGTCGGATCACAGGAGAAAGCTGGATTCATCGCACACAACCACAAACAGAGCAGAGAGCAGAGGCACTGCTAGCATGCTAATTGGCAATGCTAACACCCTGGGCTCTATGATTCATCTGGGTTTTTGAAGGGCATTACACTGAGGAAGCATTCACACATAGCAAAGCTACATTACAGTATGGTCCGCTCACTCATATGAAAATATGGTCTTTGATTACTATTTAGCCTTTCTATTTCAATAATCAGCTTGGTTAACTTGAACAAGCCTCTATCGTGATTTACGAGGGATCCTTTCCTCTGCTTTCCTCAATTCCTGTAAGTGGGAGGAGAAGAGAAGGGATGTGGCAGGGTGCAGCCGAAGCGCCATACTGTGGCTTGTGGCCAGGGAGAGAGAGGTGGCAGCAGCTAGCTGTCAAACATTGGGCTGCTGAGACACTGCTCTCTCTCTCTCTCTGTCTCTGGAGCAGTGCCTGAGCACAGCTGGTAAGGGTTGGGCAGCTGCAGTGAGATTTACACACACACTGACGCAGGCACACGCTCACAAACAGATGGAGAAGGAAAACCATCAGAAAACAGGAAAAAGGATATGTGAACAGGAAGTCAAGCATCAACATCACTCCTTCCTTCCATGTGCAAAGTCGCCGACGGCTAGGCAGATGTGGCGGGGTCTTAGTGAGATGAAGATGCTGGGCGACCTGTCCTCCTTTAATGGACAAACTTGGTGAACTAAGAGCGAGGCCAATGTTCCTCCTTTAATGAACAAACTTGGTGAACTAAGAGCGAGGCCAATGTTCCTCCTTTAATGAACAAACTTGGTGAACTAAGAGCGAGGCCAATGTTCCTCCTTTAATGAACAAACTTGGTGAACTAAGAGCGAGGCCAATGTTCCTCCTTTAATGAACAAACTTGGTGAACTAAGAGCGAGGCCAATGTTCCTCCTTTAATGAACAAACTTGGTGAACTAAGAGCGAGGCCAATGTTCCTCCTTTAATGAACAAACTTGGTGAACTAAGAGCGAGGCCAATGTTCCTCCTTTAATGAACAAACTTGGTGAACTAAGAGCGAGGCCAATGTTCCTCCTTTAATGAACAAACTTGGTGAACTAAGAGCGAGGCCAATGTTCCTCCTTTAATGAACAAACTTGGTGAACTAAGAGCGAGGCCAATGTTCCTCCTTTAATGAACAAACTTGGTGAACTAAGAGCGAGGCCAATGTTCCTCCATTAATGAACAAACTTGGTGAACTAAGAGCGAGGATCTTGGTTAAACAGTACAAATACAACCTACACAGATCGATTGAGATGGCATAATACAAGTATAGGGACAAAGTGGAGGAGCAATTCAGTGGTTCGTATACAAGGCATATGTAGCAGGGGCTCCTAACGATCATGGATTACAAAAAGAAAGCCAGCCACATCGCGGTCACCAACGCCACACTACCGGACGAGCTAAACACATTTCTTTGAGCACAATGACCCTGAGCTGCCGACCCTAATGATAACATGGGCTACATACTCATGGTCTCCACTGACTACGTATGTAAATCATTCAAACGTGTTAACCCTCACAAGGCTGCTGGCCCAGATGGCATCCCTAGTTGTGCCCTCAGAGCATGTACTGATTGTTGTGTTCTGTGACATTTTCAATCTCTCGCTAGCTCTCTTTGGGGGGGCAGGTAGCCTATTAGTTAGAGTTGGGCCAGTAACTGAAAGGTTGCTAGATCAAATCCCCTAGCTGACAAGGTAAAAATCTGTCATTCTGCCCCTGAACAAGGCAGTTAACCCACTGTTCCTAGGCCGTCATAGTAATTAAAAATTGTTCTTAACTGACTGGCCTATTTAAATAAAAGATGTCCACTATCAACCATGCCCATGCCCAAGAAAGGGAAAGTAACTGAACTGAATGAGTACCGACCAGTAGCACTCACTTCCGTCATTATGAAGTGCTTCGATAGGCTAGTCAAAAATCATATCAGCTTTTTCCCTCCCCGACACACTCAACACTATACAGTTCAACTACCGCCCTGACAGATCCATGGAACACACAATCACCATTGCACTGCACACTGCCCTTACCCACCTGGACAAAAATAATGCATATGTAAGGATGCTGTAAGGATGCTGTTCATCGACTACAGCTCGGCCTTCAATACCGCTCGGCCTTCAGATCATTACAAAGCTCACAGCCCAGGGTCTGAACTCCTTCCTATGCAACTGGGTCCTGGACTTCCCAGGTGGTGAAGTTAGGCAACATTTACCTCAACCCTGATTGTCAACACAGGGACCCCACTGGGTGTGTCCTCAGTCCACTCCTGTATTCCCTGTATACCCACAGTTCCAACTGCATCATCAAGGTCGCTGACGACACGACAGGACTGATTACCAACAACGACAAGATGACCTATAGGGAGGAGGTAGGCACTCTGTCGGCATGGTGCCAGGGAAACAACTTCTCCCTCAATGTCAGCAAAATGAAGGAGCTGATTGTGGACTTCAGGAGGAACCAGGCTGGACAAACCCCCATCCTCAACAACGGAGCCCCATGGAGACGGACAATAACTTCGAATTCCTCGGCGTACATCCCTCAGAGAAGCTAAAATGGTCAAACCACACAGACACTGTGGTGAAGAAGGCACGACAGCTACTCTTCAACCTCAGGATGCTGTAGAAATTTGGCCTGTACCCAAGGTTCCTCACAGTGTTCTACAGGAGAACCATTGAGAGCATACTGTCGGGCTGCATCACAGCCTGGTACAGCAACTCCACCGCCGCGGACCGCAAGTTGCTTCAGAGGGTGATACGCATATCCAAACGCACCATTGGGTGTAAACTGCCTGCCCTCCAGGACACCTACAACACCAGGTGTCACAAGAAGGCCAAGAAGATCATTAGGGATCAACCACCCTTGCTGTCTCTGCCTTGCCGGTTCCCCTCTCTCCACTGGTGCTCTTCCATGCCGTCCCTAGGAAGGGTGTGTCACTTGAGTGGGTTGAGTCACTGACGTGGTCTTCCTGTCTGGGTTGGCGCCCCCCCTTGGGTTGTGCCATGGCGGAGATCTTTGTGGGCTATACACGGCCTTGTCTCACAGGATGGTAAGTTGGTGGTTGAAGATATCCCTCTAGTGGTGTGGGGGCTGTGCTTTGGCAACGTGGGTGGGGTTATATCCTGCCTGTTTGGCCCTGTCCGGGGTATCATCGGATGGGGCCACAGTGTCTCCTGACCCCTCCTGTCTCAGCCTCCAGTATTTATGCTGCAGTAGTTTATGTGTCAGGGGGCTAGGGTCAGTCTGTTATATCTGGAGTATTTCTCCAGTGTCCTGTGTGAATTTAAGTATGCTCTCTCTAATTCTCTCTTTCTCTTTCTTTCTCTCTCTCGGGGGACCTGAGCCCTTGGACCATGCCTCAGGACTACCTGGCATGATGACTCCTTGCTGTCCCCAGTCCACCTGGCCGTGCTGCTGTTCCAGTTTCAACTGTGCTGCCTGCGGCTATGGAACCCTGACCTGTGCACCGGGCGTGCTACCTGTCCCAGACCTGCTGTTTTCAACTTTCTAGAGACAGCAGGAGCAGTAGAGATACTCTCAATGATCGGCTATGAAAAGCCAACTGACATTTACTCCTGAGGTGCTGACCTGTTGCACCCTCGACAACTACTGTGATTATTATTATTTGACCATGCTGGTCATTTACGAACATTTGAACATCTTGACAATGTTCTGTTATAATCTCCACCCTGCACAGCCAGAAGAGGACTGGCTACCCCTCATAGCCTGGTTCCTCTCTAGGTTTCTTTCTCGTTTCTGGCCTTTCTAGGGAGTTTTGCCTTGCTACCGTGCTTCTACACCTGCATTGCTTGCTGTTTGGGGTTTTAGGCTGGGTTTCTGTACAGCATTTTGAAATATCAGCTGATGTAAGAAGGGCTATATAAATAAATGTGATTTGATTTGATTTGACCCCAGCCACCCGAGTCATGCCCTGTTCCCCGCTTCCATCACTCAGACTCGGTCAGTACAGGAGCGACATGGAGAAAACTGGAAGACTGGCCAATAGTTTCTGAATAGCAGCCTGATGGTCTCCTGATTCCTGCTTACAAACAAAAATTAAAGCAGGAGGTACCAGTGACTGATCAATAAAAAAGTGGTCAGATGAAACAGATGCTAAGCTACAGGACTGTTTTGCTAGCACAGACTGGAATATGTTCCGTGATTCCTCCGATGGCATTGAGGAGTGCACCACATCAGTCATTGGCTTCATCAATAAGTGCATCGATGAGGTCGTCCCCACAGTGACCGTACGTACATACCCCACCTAGAAGCCATGGATTACAGGCAGCATCCACACTGAGCTAAAGGCTAGAGCTGCCACTTTCAAGGAGCGGGACTCTAACCCGGAAGCTTTGAAGAAATCCCGCTATGCCCTCCTACGAACTATCAAACAGGCAAGCGTCAATACAGGACTAAGATCAAATCGTACTACCCCGGCTCTGACGCTCATCGGATGTGGCAGGGCTTGCAAACCATTATAGACTACAAGGGGAAGCACAGCCAAGAGCTGCCCAGTGACACAAGCCTACCAGACGTGATAAACTACTTCTATGCTCGCTTCGAGGCAAATAACACTGAAACATGCATGAGAGCACCAGCTGTTCCATAAGACTGTGTGATCACACTCTCCGCAGCCGATGTTAGTAAGACCTTCAAACAGGTCAACATTCACAAGGTCGCAGGGCCAGATGGATTACCAGGACGTTTACTGCGAGCATGCTCTGACCAACTGGCCAGTGTCTTCACTGACATTTTCAACCTCTCCCTGTCCAAGTCTGCAAGACCAACATGTTTTAAGCAGATCACCATAGTCCCTGTGCCCAAGAACACTAAGGTAACCTGCCTAAACGACTACCGACCCGTAGCACTCACGTCTGTAGCCATGAAGTGCCTTCAAAGGCTGGTCATGGCTCACAACAACACCATCATCCCAGAAACCTTAGACCCACTCCAATCTGCATACCGCCCCAACAGATCCACAGATGATGCAATCCCCATTGCACTCCACACTGCCCTCTCCCACCTGGACAAAAGGAACACCTGTGTGCGAATGCTATTCATTGACTACAGCTCAGTGTTCAACACCATAGTGCCCTCAAAGCTCATCAATAAGCTAAGGACCCTGGGACTAAACACCTCCCTCTGCAACTGGATCCTGGACTTCCTGACGGGCTGCCCCCAGGTGGTAAGGGTAGGTAACAACACATCCGCCACGCTAATCCTCAACACAGCGGCCGCTCAGGGGTGCATGCTCAGTCCCCTCCTGTACTCCCTGTTCACTCATGACTGCACGGCCAGGCAAGACTCCAACACCATAATTCAGTTTGCAGTTGACACAACAGTGACAACAGTCACCGATAATGACAAGACAGCATATAGGGAGGCGGTCAGAGACCTGGTAGTGTGGTGCAAGGACAACAACCTCTCCCTCAACGTGATCAAGACAAAGGAGATGATTGTGGACTACAGGAAAAGGAGGACCGAGCACGCCCCCATTCTCATTGACCGGGCTGTAGTGGAGCAGGTTGAGAGCTTCAAGTTCCTTGGTGTCCACATCACCAACAACAGTTGTGAAGAGGGCACAACAAAACCTATTCCCCCTCAGGAGACTGATAAGATTTGGCATTGGTCCTCAGATCCTCAAAAGGTTCTACAGCTGCACCATCAATAGCATCCTGACTGGTTGCATCACTGCCTGGTATGGCACCTGCTCGGCCTCTGGCCGCAAGGCACTACAGAGGGTAGTGCGACAGCCCAGTACATCACCGGGGCCAAGCTTCCTGCCATCCAGGACCTCTATACCAGGTGGTGTCAGAGGAAGGCCCTAAAAATTGTCAAAGACTCCAGCCACCCTAGTTATAGACGGTTCTTTCTGCTACCGCATAGCAAGCGGTACCGGAGCGCCAAGTCTAGGTCCAGGAGGCTTCTAAACAACTTCTACCCCCAAGCCGTAAGACTCCAGAACATCACGTCAAATGGCTACCCAGACTATTTGCAGTGCCCTCCCCTATACACCTTACACCCTCTTTACACCACTGCCACTCTCTGTTGTCATCTATGCATAGTCACCTTAATAACTGTAGCTACAGTTGAAGTCGAAACACATTTCAACTCAGTTTTTCACATTTATTCCTAGTAACATTTCCCTGTCTTAGGTCAGTTAGGATCACCACTTTATTTTAAGAATTTGAAATGTCAGAATAATAATAGAGAGAATGATTTATTTCAGCTTTTATTTCTTTCATCACATTCCCAGTGGGTCAGAAGTTTACATACACTCAGTTAGTATTTGGTAGCATTGCCTTTAAATTGCTTAACTTGGGTCAAACGGTTCGGGTAGCCTTCCACAAGCTTCCCACAATGAGTTGGGTGAATTTTGGCCCATTCCTCCTGACAGAGCTGGTGTAACTGAATCACGTTTGTAGGCCTCCTTGCTCGCACACACTTTTCAGTTCTGCCCACAAATTTTCTATGTGATTGAGGTCAGGGCTTTGTGATGGCCACTCCAATACCTTGTCTTTGTTGTCCTTATTAAGCCATTTTGCCACAACTTTGGAAGTATGCTTAGGGGCATTGTCCATTTGGAAGACCCATTTGCGACCAAGCTTTAACTTCCTGACTGATGACTTGAGATGTTGCTTCAATAAATTCACATAATTTCCATTCCTCATGATGACATCTATTTTGTGAAGCGCACCAGTCCCTCTTCCAGCAAAGCACCCCCACAACATGATGCTGCCACCCCCGTTTTTCACGTTGGGATGGTGTTCTTCGGCTTGCAAGCCTTCCCTTTTTTCCTCCAAACAAAACGATGGTCTTATGGCCAAACAGTTCTATTTTTGTTTCATCAGACCAGAGGACATTTTTCCAAAAAGTACGATCTTTGTCCCCATGTGCAGTTGCAAACTGTAGTCTGCCTTTCTATGGCAGTTTTGGAGCAGTAACTTCTTCCTTGCTGAGTGGCCTTTCGGGTTAAGTCGATATACAGCTGAAGTCGGAAGTTTACATACACTTAGTTTGGAGTCATTAAAACTCATTTTTCAACCACTCCACAAATGTCTTGTTAACAAACTATAGTTTTGCAAAGTCGGTTAGAACATCTGCTTTGTGTATGACACAATTTTTCCAACAATTGTTGACTGTCAGATTATTTCACTTATAATTCACTGTATTACAATTCTAGTGGGTCAGAAGTTTAAATACACTAAGTTGACTGTGCCTTTAACCTCTACGGGCTAGGGGGCAGTATTGAGAATTTCAAAAAAAATATGTGCCCATTTTTAACTGCCTCCTACACCAACGCAGAAGCTAGGATATGGATATTATTAATATATTGTTTAGGTTTGGATGGAAAACACTCTGAATTTTCTAAAACAGTTTAAATGGTGTCTGTAAGTATAACAAAACTCATATGGCAGGCAAAAAGCTGAGAAAAATACAACCAGGAAATGAGAATTTTGTGGCTGTACTATTTTCGAGTCATTGCTAATAGATCACACAGTGACAAAGGATTCAGTATTATTGATATTAGATGGTTCCAAGATGGTGCTAACCTGTATATCCTAGCCTATTGTTCTTAGCATAGCACCCCGTTTATTGCAAAGTGTGATTTCCCAGTAAAGTTATTTTGAAATCTGGCAATGCGGTAGCATTTACGAGATGTTAATCTATAATTCTTTGAATGACAATATTATAATTTACCAATGTTTTCGAATAGTAATTTTGTAAATTGTAACGCTGATTCACCAGAAGCATTTCAGGGAAAAAAAATCTGAATTTCACCGCCACTGTAAAATGCTGTTTTTTGATATAAATATGAACTTGATGTAACAAAAAATGCATGTATTGTATAACATAATGTCCTAGGAGTGTCATCTGATGAAGATTGTCAAAGGTTAGTGCATAATTTTAGCTGGTTATCTGCTTTTGGTGACGCCTGTCTTTGAATTGACAAGACATTACACACAGCTATTTTCAATGTACTCTCCTAACATAACCTAACTTTATGCTTTCGCCGTAAAGCCTCTTTGAAATCGGACAATGTGGTTGGATTTAGGAGATGTTTATCTTTCAAATGGTGAAAAATAGTTGATTGTTTGAGAAATTGAAATTATTAGATTCTTGCAGTTTTGAATTTCCCGCCATGGTCTCTTGACAATAAATCCCAATACCGGGATCAGGTCCTCAACAGGTTTTAAACAGCTTGGAAAATTCCAAAAAATGATGTCATGGCTTTAGAAGCTTCTGATAGGCTAATTGACATCATTTGAGTCAATTGGAGGTGTACCTGTGGATGTATGTCACGACTTCAGCCGAAGTCGGTCCCTCTCCTTGTTCGGGCGGCGTTCGGCGGTTGACGTCACCGGCCTTCTAGCCATCACCGATCCACTTTTCATTTTCCATTTGTTTTGTCTTTGTCTTACACACCTGGTTTCAATTCCGAAATTACTTGTTCTTTATTTAACCCTCTGTTCCCCCATGTTTGTTTGTGAGTAATTGTTCATTGTATGTCGGTCCGTTATTGTGGGCTCTCTGTATTTCTTTGTATTTATGTATTTTGAGTAAAATACTTTGATTACTCATAGATATGTCCCGCGCTTGACTCTCTACACCAGCTACACATAGGACCATTACAGAATTACTCACCTGAAATGGAGTCAGCAGGAGCAGACGGCCCCCCTTTCTCGGTCGAAGAGCGCGTCCAGCAGCACATGATCTTGTTACAACGTATGGGCACCGCCATGGATTGCGTGTTGCAGAATATGTATAGATGGGAGAGAGAAGGAGGTTTTCCAAAATCTCCACCAGCCCACTACAGCAGGCTCCACGGTCCACCCCTCCTTCACACGGTCCCAACGGGATTCGGCTCGCACTCCCGAAGGAGTATGATGGGACGGCTGCCGGATACCAGGGGTTCCTACTCCAGCTGGAGCTCTACCTGGCGACCGTCCACCCGGCTCCTTCGGGACGTGAGAGCGTGTCCGCCCTGGTCTCCTGCCTCTAAGGCAAAGCCCTAGAATGGGCCAACGCCTTATGGAGTGAGGGAGACGCGGCGTTGGACCATTACGCAGAGTTCACCCGCCGCTTTCGGGCATTGTTCGACCACCCGCCTGAGGGTCGAGCGGCGGGTGAACGTCTGTTCCACCTGAGGCAGGGGACGAGGAGCGTGCAGGATTTCGCTTTGGACTTTCGGACCCTGGCCGCCAGTGCGGGATGGAACGACAGGGCCCTGATTGATCACTACCGGTGCAGTCTGCGTGAGGATGTCCGTTGGGAGTTGGCCTGCCGAGACACGTTGGACCTCACGTTGGACCAGCTGGTGGACCTGTCCATCTGGCTGGACAACCTGCTGGCCACCCGCAGACGTCCAGATCGGGGCCCGTCAGTTCCATCCCCCAGCACCTCCGATCAGACGCCCATGGAGCTGGGAGGTGCTGCACTTAGGGCGCCCGGAGGAGGGGTCATTCCCTGCACCATCTGTGGCTGCAGAGGGCACACTGCTGGTTGGTGCAGGGAGGGTTCCTCAGGGAGTCGAGGCAGCAGGCAGGGCACTATCGTGTCACCCCAGGTGAGTCGGCACCAGGCTCACCTAGAGCCCCCTGTTGCTCACATGTATGTGTTTATTAAATGTCCTGAGTTTTCCCCACATTCCCAGCAGAAGGCGCTTGTAGATTCTGGAGCAGCTGGAATTTTATTGACCATTCATTTGCCCATAGTTTAGGGATCCCCCTTGTTCCTGTGGATATGCCCTCCCTTGTCCACTCCCGAGATAGTCGAACACTAGGGTCAGGGCTGATTAGGGAGGCCACCGCTCCACTAAACATGGTTACGCGGGAGGGTCACAAGGAGAGAATCAGTCTCTTCCTTACTAATTCTCCTGCGTTTCCAGTGGTGCTGGGCCTACCCTGGTTGGCCTGTCATGACCCCACTATTTCGTGGCAACAGAGGGCTCTCAAGGGGTGGTCACGAGAGTGCTCGGGGAGGTGTGTCGGAGTTTCCATCGGTGCGACTACGGTGGAAAGTCCAGACCAGGTCTCCACCGTGCGCATCCCCTCTGAATATGCCGATTTGGCTCTCACTTTCTGTAAGAAGAGGGGGACTAAATTACCACCACATCGACTGGGGGATTGTGTGATAAATCTCCTGGTAGACGCAGCACTTTCCAGGAGTCACGTGTATCTTCTGTCACAGGGGTATCCCTTGGGCAGGGATACATTCGGCCCTCCACTTCACCTGCCTCCTCGAGTTTCTTTTTTGTAAAGAAGAAGGATGGGGGTCCGCGCCCGTGTATTGACTATCGAGGTATCAATCAGATCACTGTAAGGTACAGCTACCCGCTGCCTCTTATCGCCAGTCCGATCGATTCAATGCACGGGGCGCGCTTCTTCACAAATTTGGATCTCAGGAGCGTTTACAACCTGGTGCGTATCCGGGAGGGGGACGAGTGGAAGACGGCATTTAGTACCACCTCAGGGCACTATGAATACCTCGTCATGCCATACGGGTTGATGAATGCTCCAACAGTCTTCCAGGCCTTTGTTGACGAGATTTTCCGGGACCTGCACGGGCATGGTGTAGTGGTGTATATCGACGACATTCTGATATACTCCGCTACACGCGCCGAGCATGTGTCCCTGGTGCGCAGGGTGCTTGGTAGACTGTTAGAGCATGACCTGTACGTCAAGGCTGAGAAATGTCTGTTCTTCAAACAGTCCGTCTCCTTCCTAGGGTACCACATTTCCACTTCAGGTATGGAGATGGAGAGTGACCAAATTTCAGCTGTGCGTAATTGGCTGACTCCCACCACGGTAAAGGAAGTGCAGAGGTTTCTAGGGTTTGCCAACTACTACCGGAGGTTTATCCGGGGTTTTGGTCAGGTAGCAGCTCCCATTACCTCACTGCTGAAGGGGGGACCGGTGCGGCTGCAGTGGTCGACTGAGGCGGACAGGGCTTTTGGTCACCTGAAGGCTCTGTTTACCTCAGCTCCTGTGCTAGCTCATCCGGATCCCTCTTTGGCGTTCATAGTGGAGGTGGACGCGTCCGAGGCTGGGATAGGAGCCGTGCTCTCTCAGCTTTCGGGCACGTCACCAAAGCTCCGCCCCTGTGCTTTCTTTTCGAAGAAACTCAGCCCGGCGGAGCGAAACTATGATGTGGGGGACAGGGAGCTGTTGGCTGCGTCAAGGCTCTGAAGGCGTGGAGACATTGGCTTGAGGGGGCTAAACACCCTTTTCGCATCTGGACTGACCACTGCAATCTGGAGTACAACCGGGCGGCGAGGAGACTGAACCCTCGACAGGCAAGGTGGGCCATGTTCTTTACCCGTTTTGTTTTCACTCTGTCCTACAGACCAGGTTCCCAGAACGCTAAGGCAGACGCACTGTCCAGGATGCATGACACAGAGGAGCGGTCCATGGATCACACTCCCATACTTCCGGCCTCTTGCCTGGTGGCACCGGGGGTGTGGGAGCTGGACGCGGACATCGAGCGGGCATTACGCACAGAGCCCACTCCCCCCAGTGTCCAGCTAGGCGCCTGTACGTTCTGTCTCTTGTCCGTGACCGTTTGATCTATTGCTCTCAAGGATGAACCAGACTTGTGGATGTCTACAATTGTTTTTCTGAGGTCTTGGCTGATTTCTTTTGATTTTCCCATGATGTCAAGCAAAGAGGCACTGAGTTTGACGGTAGGCCTTGAAATACATCCACAGGTACACCTCCAATTGACTCAAATGATGTCAATTAGCCTATCAGAAGTTTCTAAAGCCATTACATCTTTTTCTGGAATTTTCCAAGCTGTTTAAAGGCACAGTCAACTTAGTCTAGTCTTCTGACCCACTGGAATTATGATACAGTGAATTATAAGTAAAATAATCTGTCTGTAAACAATTGCTGGGAAAATTACTTGTGTCATGCACAAAGTAGATGTCCTAACCTACTTGCCAAAACTATAGTTTGTTAATTGAGGACCCCTTCGAGATAGGATCCCGTTAACGGGATCATTTGACAAAATAGCATGGCGCGAAATTCAAAACAACAAAAATCTAATCATTTCAATTTCTCAAACATACGACTATTTTACACAATTTTAAAGATACACTTCTCGTTAATGCAACCACATTGTCCGATTTCAAAAAGGCTTTACAGCGAAAGCAAAACATTACATTATGTTAGGACACCACCTAAACAAGAAAAGCCACACAGCCATTTTCCTAGCAAGGAGAGGCGTCACAAAATCCCGAAATACAGTGAAAATTAAGCACTAACCTTTGACGATCTTCATCAGATGACACTCATACGACATCATGTTACACAATACATGTATGTTTTGTTCGATCAAGTTCATATTTATACCATTTGTAGAAACATGTCAAACGATGTTTACAATCAATCTTTAGGGTATTTTTTACGGAAAAATCCGATCATTTTCCAACCGGACAATAGCGTATTCATTCCAGAAGAAAAAGAAGGAACGGCGCGCTCGCGGGCTTGCGCATCACCAAGTCCCTTGTCCTCAGACAGGCCACTGATTGACTATTTTCTGCCCAGTAACAGGAGAAGGATGACAAAACTTTCTGAAGGCTGTTGACAGCCAATGGAAGCCTTAGGAAGTGCAACGTGACCCCTTAGACACTGTAGTTTTGATAGGGATTCAAAAAAGAACTACAATTCTCAGATTTCCCACTTCCTGGTTGGATTTTTCTCAGGTTTTTGCCTGCCATATGAGTTCTGTTATACTCACAGACAGCATTCAAACAGTTTTTGAATCTTCAGAGTGTTTTCTATCCAAATCTACTAATACTATGCATATCCTACCTTCTGAGTCTGAGTAGGAGGCAGTATAATTTGGGCACGTTTTTCATCCGAACGTGAAAATACTGCCCCCTATCCCTAAGAGGTTTTAACAAGACATTTGTGGAGTGGTTGGTTGACTCCAACCTAAGTGTCTGTAGATTTCCAACTTCAGCTGTACATGTACATACTACCTCAAATAACCGGTACCCCCTCACATTGACTCTGTATCGTTACTCCCCTGTATATAGTCTCACTGTTGTTATTTCACTGCTGCTCTTTAATTACTTGTTACTTATATCTCATATTCTTATCTGTATTTTTTTAAACTGCATTGTTGGTTAGGGGCTCGTAAGTAAGCATTTCAGTGTAAGGTCTACCTGTTGTATTCGGCGGATGTGACTAATGAAATTTGATTTGATTTCATTAGTTAGCTACCCCCCTCCCCCCTGCTACTCCCCCTATGGCCATTCCCCCACACCCCCTCAACAGTCTGTACTCTGCCTCTACCCCAATGGACATGTACTTATTCATCACTGCCACAATTGTTATTATGTATATAGTGCTATTTCTATTGCTGTTGTTTTTATGACCATTTTCCTAATTTTATTTCACTCAGTCCTGCATGCTGGAGCTCGGAGCCTAAGATTTTCACTGTATCCTACAATCAAACCTGCAACCCTTTTCATGTGACTGTTAAACACTCAGAATCTGGATATCCTCACCCAGAGGTGTCATGGTAAATAGATATGTTGCCTCTTCCTGGTGTTTTTGTCTGAGGGATGGTTTGGAGGATTCATCCAAGAATTCCAAGCTTGATTTCATTTTCATACACCCAAACACGCATACAAACACATTCACATGCGCACCTACAGATATATAAGCCAGTTTGCTACAGCAGGAAAATCATCCTGTAGCAACAGGAAATTTAAATTATCATGTGAATTTTTGTAGGGGGTTGATACATTGTTCACTAGGGCAAATCAAGTCTGAATTTTCTTAGTGGAAATTAAACTCAAGAAGCTTTTTTTTAAATCAATTATACTACAAGTTAGAATTTTCTGCTGCGTAGGAAAATCCTCATCACCAAAAGAGTGATCAAATTAAGATCCTACATCTGTAGGTACACATACAAAACACACATACACCCACACATGGATATTTCACATGCACGTATGCACGCAGTACATACACTGACAAAACGCGCACGAAGACACACACCCTCATGCGCACACACACACACACACACACACACACACACACACACACACACACACACACACACACACACACACACACACACACACACAGATGTTGCTCTTTAATTCCCCTCCATTTCTCTGAGGACTCCTCTGTTAGTCTCTGCCCACTTGTAACAGCAGCATACTGCTGGTCGTCATGGAAACCACTGTACGCTGTTTTTGTTTGCTTTAAATTTGTTGTGGCCGCTGCCAGTGACATAGGACAGAATTGTAATATGTTCATGCTATGAAAATGTAAAGGGATTGTTCATTTATCTTTTCTCAGCACAGCAAAAACACGTTGCTATGACAACCATAGTGTGAAATAGATATACAGTATGTGCCTCTGTTGTAACTGTAATTGTAACTGTAATATCATTGGTTGTATAAACACAGAATATGGCTGATAATATCACTTGGTGGAGTAGTCAGTTATGAGTTTTCTGCTCTGGACGTCTCTCGCTCTGTATTTCTCCCTCTGTCATCAGAAAGCACACAGCAACTAAGCTGGAAATATCCTATTTCTTTGCTGTCAACCAAATTTCTCCTTGAGCCATGTTTCAGCTGGCTTTGGGGTGTGTAACAAGGCTGAGACTGTAAAAGCAAGGCTGATGGTTTGGAACATATTCTCTGACTAGGATGCAGAAAATACCAGAGACCAAAACACTCCCTCTTCCTTCTATCCATCCCCAACCTCTTCAGTGTGTGTGTGTGTGTGTGTGTGTGTGTGTGTGTGTGTGTGTGTGTGTGTGTGTGTGTGTGTGTGTGTGTGTGTGTGTGTGTGTGTGTGTGTGTGTGTGTGTGTGTGTGTGTGTGTGTGTGTGTGTGTGTTTATCACAGATATCACAGCTGGCCGACAACGGGTGGGCGAATCCCCGGTGTTGGCCGGAGCACTAACCTGTCAGCATGAACTCTCTCATTCTCTCTCCCTCTCTCATTCTCTCTCCCTCTCCCTTCCTCCCCCTCTCTACGGAACACATGACCTCACATTTTGAGGTTGACTCAGGGATGCCAGTCAGCATGTCAGTGTGTTTTCCTCCTGCCTTCATCTCCATGACAACAGTGAGTGACTGAGTGATCCACTTCACAGAGCCAGAGATGCAGTACTTACAGAAAATACACAGGTGGAATTGATACACAGAACTGAATAATTACAACATGTCATCTTGTTTTGGCTGCACTGTGACATCTAAGGGAAGACTGCAAAAATGCCATGACAAATGAAAGGTCATTGAATCATATGTAATGGGAAAGCTACAATATAAAGTCTGTTGCTCATTGATGGAGAACTATGTGATTTGTCATGAAATGATGGTTAGATTCCTGTTCCATTTTGAATGGAAGCTGGTGTACAGTGTTTGCTAAGAACCCTTCTTCTCCATTTTCACATTGAAGGTTCCACTTTTGGTACAGTGTCAGGTGACAGATAAGGGGGAGGGGAGGTCCGGCTATGGTCATCAGAGCAGAACACACCTTAACGTTGGGACCCTGTTTTAATATACGACCCAATGCTAGTGCTCCTCAGCCTTTTAGTGAAGTTACACCTAGCTTTGAGACAGAATATAAAATGTCAACACTTCCTGACTGTGGAGGAAAATCATTCATCATAATCGAGTCAAAAGAGTAAATAGCCCTTACTGTTCTCCATCTGCAGCACTTAGCTACATTTACAAGTAACTGGCAAAATAAAGGAAACACCAACAACGTGTCTTAATAGGGAATTGGGCCGCCACGAGCCACCAGAACAGCTTCAATTCACCTTGGTATAGATTCTACAAGTGTCTGGAACTCTATTGGAGGGATGTGACACCATTCTTCCACGAGAAATTCCATCATTTGGTGTTTTGATGATGGTGCCTCTCCAGAATTACCACACAATATGTGTTCAATTGGGTTGACATCTGGTGACTGAGACCCACACACACACACACACACTCACACTCACACTCACACTCACACTCACACACACACTCACACACACACACACACACACACACACACACACACACACACACACACACACACACACACACACACCCTATGCTCCTTTGAGACCCCTCTTTCAAAGTCACTGAGATCTCTTCTTCTAGCCATAGTAGCCAAAATAATGGGCAACTGGGCATTTTATACATGAACTCAGGAACCACACCTGTGTGGAAGCATTTGCTTTCAATATATGTTGTATCCCTCATTTACTTAAGTATTTCCTTTATTTTGGCAGTTAACTGTATTTTCCACAGTCATATTCCATGGTCCAATGTCAACAGGGATATGCAGAGACCATGGTCCTACAGTAAGAGAATATGTCATAGTGTTGGACATGTTACTACCAGTGGAGGCTGGTGGGAGGATCTATAGGAGGACGGGCTCATTGTTATGGCTGGATGGAATTAATGGAATGTTATCAAACACATCAAACATATAGAAACCACATCTTTGACTCTGTTCCATTTATTCCATTCCAGCCATTACAATGAGCCCATCCTCCTGTAGCTCCTCCAATGAGCCTCCCCTGGTTACTACACGCTGAGCTTTCTGCTTCGGTCAAACCTGTGTGTGAAAAAATACAGATTGGAAAGGTCTGGGAGTCAAAGTGCCGGAAGTCTAGTGCTGGACTAAAAAGTGGTATCAATAGAAACCATCCATTGAGGATGGCCTTTAGTCTAGGACTGGGCTTATTCTATGTCAGGGAAATTCCTGTTTCCTGACGTCACAGTTTCACATCATATTTTCCATGTTATTTCAGGTCACTGCAGTTTTCCTCCTCTTCTTCCTCATGTCGTATTGTCTCCAGGAAGATCCTATTTCCTTTGTGGGATGTCCTTTCCATGATGATGTAATGGTTTGATGTTAGCTTTATATTGGGTAGATCAGATATTCAACAACTGAAATATACATTCACAGTATTAGGTTCATAGGGTCTGGAGGCCAGGAAAATCTCTGCACCCTATCATCGTGAAATCTGCTTCACTGTATATATGCAGTTGCTAAACCAAAAGGATACATACAAAAATGTGCATATAAAAAAGTATGTTATGGATAAAGCATGAGAAGCTTTTACGGTTTACCTTCATCAAGTCTGTATGATTTAGGAACCGATCAGTCTTCAGTTACATGACAAAAGCAGGCGTAGGCTGGTCAGTGTTGCATTGCTATGGTAACAAGAACACTGTTTCTTGCCGTCACAGGCAAAGAGAGGGTGATAGAGAGAGTGGGAGATTGAGAGAACAGAGATAGAGAGAGAGGGGGGAGGAGATAAACAGAAAGAGAGGGAGGTGAGGAAAAGACAGAAAGATGAGAGATGGCGATGGAGAGACAGGGAGGGAGGGAGGGAGGGAGGGAGGGAGGGAGGGAGGGAGGGAGGGAGGGAGGGAGGGAGGGTGATGAGAGAGAGAGTTGTGGGACACCCCCACATACTGTATAGCTCTACAGAGGAAGTGTGTCAGAACCACAATGGGGTAGATGGCAACACTTCATTTGAAGTGGGCCTTGTTACTTTCAAATAGCTCCCCTTTACATAACACTCCCAGCTCTTCCTATGGGCTATCGCAGACAAATGTCAGTGGGTGGGTAGACTGAACACAGAGATGTGTGGGTTAATAGAGAAGTGTTGGGTGGGTAGACTGAACACAGAGATGTGTGGGTTAATAAAGAAGTGTTGTGTGGGTGTCAGTGTAGCAGATGGGGATCTGTGAAACTCCCTCCTCAGCCTGAAGTGTCACCGCTTGCCCCATTGAAGAAGGCCTTTTTCAATAGAGCAACGGGTACTCTTCAACACGATAGTACCAACAAGCTCATCAATAAGCTCAGAGCCCTGGGTCTGAACCCCTCCCGGTGCAACTGGGTCCTGGACTTCCTGACGGGACAACCCCAAGTGGTGAAGGTAGGCAAAAAGGCGCAACAGTGCCTCTTCAAAGTCAGGAGGCTGAAGAAATTTGGCTTGGCCCCTAAGACCCTCATGAACTTCTACAGATGCACCATTGAGAGCATCCTGTCGGGCTGGTACGGCAATTACACCGTCCACAATCGCATGGCTCTCTAGAGGGTGGTGTGGTCAGCCCAACACTGCCTGCCCTCCATCACTTGGTGTCACAGGAAGGTCAAGAAGATCATCAAGAACCTCAGCCACTCGAGCCACGGCCTGTTCAACCCACTACAATCTAGAAGGAGGACACAGTACAGGTGCATCAAAGCTGGGACCGAGAGACTGAAAAACATCTATCTCCAGGCCATTAGACTGTTAAATAGTCACCTCTAGCCAGCCTCCGCCCAGTACCAGGCCCTGAACCTTAGTCACTGTTACTAGTCGGCTACCACCTGGTACTCTACCCTGCACCTTAGAGACTGTTGCCCTATGTACATAGTCATGGAACACTGGTCACTTTAATAATGTTTACATACTGTTTACATATGTATATACTGTATTCTAGTCATGGCTCATCCTATTTAACTACTGCTGTACACATCTTTCTATTCATATACTGTCCATACTGTCTATACACACCATCATTATATACATGGATTATGTGCTCATTGTTTTGTATTGCTAGGTATCACTGCACTGTTGGAGCTAGAAACACAAGCATTTCACTGCACCTGTGATATCATCTTCAAATCTGTGTACGCGACCAATAAACTTGATTTGGGTAGAAAAGCTAAGCAGTTAGGCCTAGGTGTGTCTGCGAGACAGAAGTCCTGAGTTCGAGCCTCGGTATGAGCTGAATCAGGTGGAAACGGTACACGCAAAGCAAGCAGTGGGACACCCTTTACATCAGGTGGTGGTGCAGTTTGTGATAACTCCATGTACCTATAATCAGAAAGGATGCTTCAGTGTGTAAAGAAGAGACCACAGACGTAGAATCTGTTGAACAGACATCCTCATTGTATTTCTATGTAAGAGACTGCTATGTGGTCAAAGTCTTTGACCCCTATTAGGACATAGCAGTCTCTTACATTGAAATAGAATAGGGGATGTCCGTTCAAAGCTTCCTCGCCTCATCTCCTTTCCTTCACGATCACTAACCTTAGAAGATGTGGTCAAGTTGAGACATAATATGTACAGGCCTTTCAGCTATCAATGCTAATACAATTAGTCTCAGAACAACAGACCAGAAAGTGCTGCAGTAGCTACCAATTCTCAGACTAACTCAGGCTAGCAGAGAGGGCACTGCTGGATGCTAAGTCTATCTGTGTGCTGATCTGTACCCACCAGGCATACAGCATAACCCAGAAAAGACAGTGATGACAGTCAGTTGGTGAGGCGGGCTGGGGGATGGGCCGCTGGGCCCGGGGATGGAACCTCATGATTGCCTTGTTCCTCCCACAAGGGGCTTTTTTTGTTTTCCTTAGCCATCCCATGCTTCAAAAAAACCACTCTCTCTCTCCATTTCTCTCTCTCTCTCTCTCTCTCTCTCTTCCTTTCTCTCTCTCTCTCTCTCTCTCTCTCTCTCTCTCTCTCTCTCTCTCTTTCTCACCCTCCCTCTTTCCAATTCCCTTTCAGTAAATAAAACATCTCCAACGACATCGCATTGCTACCCCGCTAACCAGCATCATTAGAAATCAACACACTGCCCTATTACAGTACGCGTTACTGTGCCTCTGCTTTGCTGTCTCCCAATTACCACCCCGATCCTCGCCTGCTAACCACAGTTAATGACTCATCCGTCCAATAATTAACCCCAGGCCCCAAACCATTTCATTTGTTCCAGGCAAATTACAATGCAGTGCCATGGCATATGTGCGCTAGCTTTGTGGCTAAGCTATCATGCAATGTGGTTAGCTCCACGGGTCGTGCTTGTATTCTAGTGAGATAAATGGCCAGCGTGATTTATAAACCATAGACTAAATGTCACAGGGTGGAAATGAGTTGAGATTGTAATGTACGGGTTAGAACTACGGTATGCCTCTGTTGAGGAATCCATGCCTAACAATGGTGACCCTGGCTGTCTCAGGGGGAGTTGGGATATGCAATAAACACATTTTCATTAATCACTGGTGTGTAACAGGACAAATATAAGCACCCCCCAAATTATTATTATTATTATTACTATTATACAATTGATTCCAGTTTGTATTTTCTGCCTCTATCTACATCCCTCTGCCTGATCATCCCAGAGCCAAAGACACTGTCACATTTCACCTCGTGACTCTCACACACACACACACACACACACACACACACACACACACACACACACACACACACACACACACACACACACACACACACACACACACACACAGAGACGAGCTCTGGTTCCATCTAGTACAGGTCATGACCTACAGTATATGGTGACATCATCCCCTTCAGACAGCATCGGGACTCAGAGGCTTCATGCCCATAGGGGGAACAGGGGCACGTGCCCCCTCAGATTTGACCTGTGCATTTTTTTTATAATAATAATAATAATAGTGAAAAAGAATACTATTTTTGTTTCATTTTTGGTTGTTGTTTCTCTGTAGTACTCCTAGCCACCTAGCAAGTGTATGAAGTTGGCTCTAGCTAGCCCAGATTGGCTCCCAGTCTCCCTACCTCATTACATGATACCAAGAAGCCATTTCAGGGTTTCTCCTAGATACCCCAGCTACAAAGACAAAATTGCCTATATGTAAAAATTCATGAAAACAAAAAATTGCTTTTTGGTTTTAATTTAAGGTTAGGGTTAGTCATACGGTTAACAGTGTGGTTAAGGTTAGGGTTCATGTTAGGGTTAGGTTTAAGAAGATACATTTTAGAAATAGGTGGGATTTATGAATTTTTATCTCTGGTAACTAGTGATGACCCCCATTTCAAGCTATCAATCAAGTTAGAGTAGCTAGCTTGTCTAATTATCTTAGCTGGCATGCCTGCTGGCAAGGTTGGTAGACTTTAGAAAAGAAAGCAATAATAAAATGTACTACTGAATAAGACTCACATTCCTTTCAATCTTTTAACCAGATTTTAGCAGAGATGCAGAGAAGTATATTTAGTTTGTTAAAAAAAGAAATAACCACGGGTCAGGAGGATGCAGACAGCTCAAGATGTGTGCTTAGAAAAGCGGGGACTAGCCTAATTCCAGCTCCGTTTGTGCTGTCTTGCAACGTGACAATTACCATAGGAGTTTGCAAGACAGCACAAACAGATCTGGGACCAGGCTACAAGAGGACAGCCTGACCTGGCAAATACCCTTTGCTGGTGGCATATTTTGGGCAAGATTACTGCAGTTGTAGAGACCCCTGGGTGCGCTCATAGACAGGCCTACATGGGGCTCCCGAGTGGCACAGCGGTCTAAGGCACTGCATCTCAGTGCAAGAAGTGTCACTGCAGTCCCTGGTCTGAATCCAGGCTGCATCACATCTGGCTGTGATTGGGAGTTCCATAGGGCGGTGCACAATTGACCCAGTGTCGCCTGGGTTTGGATGGGGTAGGCTGTCATTGTAATTAAGAATTTGTTCTTAACTGACTTGCCTAGTTAAATAAACATTTAAAATACCACAGTGTGTGTGCAGCTGCCATGAGGGCACCCATACTTTTTCAGACAAGCATGCTTTTCAAGAATGCACTGTCATCATAGTGGAGATTACCCTACATGCCAATGTGGGTCTGCAGGTGTTGTATGACTTATGTATGTATGTTCCCCCCTGCCAGTATAATCAGACTGATAATGATAAGGTCCACACATACCCATTTAAATTCACTGCAGAGCTGCCACCATGGTGTGGACTGTGTGCCACAAATCTCATAGCAGTAGACTGGTACATGAGTAAGTCCAGATGGAAAGTTACTAAAGCTATAGAGTAAACCACATGACACACAACGGGCCCCACCCTGTGGTTTGGTTTACCTGTGGTCATAGGCATCCTCATCAGTCATAGTTGTGGTCGGTAATGCTTTCTCAATGGCTAGGCGTGGCCCCTTCATGATTAGAGCCAGACTGAAGGAAGCTATGTGGGTGGAATTTCCTCACAAGGTTCTAGAAATGATTGACGTAGAAAATACCAATGGAGTTCATTCAAATCAAATCATATAGTACTGAGGAGAAAAGCATGAATACTGTAGTTACAACAGTAACGATTAAATACACAGAAGTATATAAGGGTATTAAAACATGCAACAACCAATTGCTGTGGTGACTCAGCTGAAGGGCGTGGCTCAGCAGCCAGCCAGTGCAGCACCAGGCACCACCCTGCATAAGCCAAGACATGTCCAGGGGGACTCCATGTTAGGGTAGATAGAAAAGCTAACTAAATCACTGTCTGTTGGTAACTTACGCCTACTTCATAGGAAGGGCTTTCTTTGCTTTCTCACAACTGTAAATCTAATGGATAGGTGATAGCCTACACTACACGTTGGTTGGCTTGCCTCATGTCAACCACGGGAAAGATGCTATACTTGGTAGGAATCTGTGCTTCTTTCAAACCAATCCTGAGTGCTCCTGTATGTCAGTGAATCTGACAAGATTATACAGCTGTGACATATTTATGCATTGACTTCATTTCCTCTATGGGAAATGTCCTTATGTTGTTCCCTTTGGGAGAAATCTGTTTCCCTCACAAGCCAAATGGTTTGTCACCTGAAGCTTGCATTACCTAGTTGGTGCTTCTTTTACTTGCCTGTTAAGTTACATTCCTGTCTTAAATGTTACGGCTTTACAGGTTGTAGCAGGAGTTGATCTGAAGCTCAGTGTGATCTCTTTGACAGCTGGCTGCCTCCACAGTATTTGGGTGTGTCGCTGCTGGATGACATTGGGATCCGAGAGAGAGAGAGAGAGAGAGAGAGAGAGAGAGAGAGAGAGAGAGAGAGAGAGAGAGAGAGAGAGAGAGAGAGAGAGAGAGAGAGAGAGAGAGAGAGAGAGAGAGAGGATCTTGCATAACTCTAACCTCTCCCAATACAAGTCGCCTGTTTGAAAGTGTGTACCGGTCGAGGGGAAAGAGGCAGTGAGAGGAAAGAAAGCATAGATAGACAGAGGGTGAGCAAGAGAGCCTCTCCAACCTACACACAGCAGTAATGCATGCAGGCAAACCAAGCAGCCTGTCCCTGGGTGGGAGGAATGGTGGGAAGAATGGACGCCTACTTGTTGTGTAACAGCGCTCTCCTCCTCCACACTCTGCAGAACACTGAGTTATTGCATGGTTTATTCCCATCCTTAGTTTTCCCAGCGTTACTCTCAGACCTTCTCTTCTAAGCAGCCTCTTTCCTACAGGAAGATATTCCATTTTTATCCCTCTGCATTATCTAGCCCATTTGATACCTCTGCACAAACATTGCACTGATGTGATTTAGATGGCTTAGTTGGTTGGAGTTCCAGGGTTTGATTCTCACGTGTATTTTTTTATACCTTTATTTAACTAGGCAAGTCAGTTAAGAACAAATTCTTATTTGCAATGACGGCCTACCCGGCCAAACCCGGACGATGCTGGGCCAATTGTGCGTCGCCCTATGGTACTCCCAATCACGGCCGGATGTGATACAGCCTGGATTCAGACCAGGGACTGTAGTGACGCCTCTTGCACGGAGATGCAGTGCCTCAGACCGCTGCACCACTTATCAGTCACATTCATCTGCTTTCGTTCTTGCAATATCTGTATGCCAATAACAAATCCTATAAATTCTCACAAAAACTGTCCCTGCAGCATTGGTGGTCATATTCTCTAAACTCAGTCCCAACCTCTGACGCACTGCATGCCACTCTCAATCAAAAACAGGACAACAAACACGCAAGCCTCATTGATTTGCGGCATTGGCTTGGCCGGTTTGGCACCTGCACCTCCCCAGCTCCGCTATTGACCACTGTGTAGTCCAATCACTTGGCATTGAGTCAGCCTGACCATACAATGACCTTCGACTACAATAGCAGGCCTGTGACGGATTGGAGATGTGGTTCCATGTAGCCTGGAGGTTTATGTTGGTGCGTAGCCTGTACTGGTCATATGCTCTGGCTGGTCAAACACACCACCGCTAGGCTAGCGCTCATCAGCAATGGAGTGGAATGTATGAATACATATATTCTGTTGATGCCCAGAAACATATTACTGCATAAGCACACAAGCATGCAGTACACAGGCACCATCATGGAAGCTGATACCTGACTGTGTGGTGTTATGGGTATTGTGTTGATTGGAAGTTGTATAGTATGTAGTATATTACATATATGTATATGACATATGTATTACATACATACTATACAACATCCATGTATGTGCTGTGTATGTTTGCAAGTCCCCGATGTATGGATACAAAACAACACAATAAAGGGATCAGGCACTACTCAGCTCCACAACACTATCCCTCATCACACAAGTAGAAAAGGTGACTGGTGTCTATGGAGACTAGAGGAAATAGCACTATATTTGCTACCGTACAGGGAGGCAGGACATAACTCTCCCCTTCAATCACACATATCCATGAAGGTTTGAATGTGCACAAAACCTCCATGGACTGGGAAATCTGATAAGGGGTTGTGTTCGTAAATTCAGTGTGCTCTGGGTGTTCGTAAATTCAGTGTGCTCTGGGTGTTCGTAAATTCAGTGTGCTCTGGGTGTTCGTAAATTTAGAGTGTTGTCAGAGTGTTGTCTGTTTGTAAATTCAGAGCACACTGGACGCTCTGGCCGAGGAGTAGGGTTGATCCGAGCGTTCTGATCTCACCCCAGCAGTCAAGCACCCAAGCTAACTAACTAAAGTTGGCTAGCTTGCTAGCTACTTCCAGACACAAATGAGAGAACATCTCACTCTGATAATTCTACTCGCCCTAACAGAGCTGGTTAGGCTGTTAGGCTGTTATCATGTGATCTAGAGCGTTAGTGATTAACTCTGCTGCTGGCAACAATTGAATGAAAGTTTTTTTGCCGACGTTTACTGACACCGGTTATATTCAGCGGGGGTTGCGGTTTGTAAATTCATCAGTTATTCTGCGCTCTGGCACACTCAAGAGTGCTCTGAAATCGGATTAGGTAAACAGCAACAAGAATGTCAACAGTTTGAACGTTACCCTGTTGGAATGTTGAAAGCTTTGGTTAGATGGGGAATTCAATTTGGTTGGTACATAAACGTTGGCTGGTCTCTGTGGTAATGTTATGTTAATTGCACAATGTTAATTTTACCAAATGTTATGTTAATTGTACCATCTACGCATAAGAAGCCGTTACCAATCCACCACCTTGTGAGTAGAGTCAAAGCAGAGGCACGCTGTACTTTTACGTAGTGAGGGAAATGTTCATTCTTCTCTCTCTCTCTCTCTCTCTCTCTCTCTCTCTCTCTCTCTCTCTCTCTCTCTCTCTCTCTCTCTCTCTCTCTCTCTGCTTACTCAAGGTCATTCATCAACCCCATCTATATCCTCCCTCCCTCCTCTCTGTTTCTCCGTCTTCTCTCTCTCCCCTGGCCTCTCTGCCATGTTTATGTGCAGCTCAGCAGGAGCAGATTGACAGTGAAGGGGGATGCAGTCGAAGATTTACTTCTGCCGGAGTGTGTTACCCCAAACAGCTCAGGGCCCTTCAGAGCTCCTATTCCATTTTGCAATGATGTGGAATGAATCTTGGCAGCCAGAGCTGCAAGCCCTGGAGTGTGTGTGTGTGTGTGTGTGTGTGTGTGTGTGTGTGTGTGTGTGTGTGTGTGTGTGTGTGTGTGTGTGTGTGTGTGTGTGTGTGTGTGTGTGTGTGTGTGTGTGTGTGTGTGTGTGTGTGTGTGTGTGTGTGTGTTCGGTGCATGTGTGATATATCGATGATATATCGATGGGGTCTGTGTTAGCAGAGATTTGTTAATTAAGCAATAAGGCCCAAGGGTGTGTGGTATATGGCCAATATACCAAGGCTAAGGGCTGTTCTTACGCACGACACAACACAGAGTGCCTGGATAAGCCCTTAGCCATGGTATGATGGCCATTTACTGAACCACAAACCCAGAGGTGACTGATTGTTATTATAAACTGGTTGACAACATAATTAGAACAGTAAAAATAAGTGTTTGTCATACCCGTGGTATACAGTCTGATATACCACAGCTTTCAGCCAATCAGCTTTCAGGGCTTGAACGACCCGGTTTATAATGAGAAAGATAACACATTATTCTATAGGGATGGTGATGGAAATAATGAGAATGGTTCGCAGCGCATAGCATGACTTGCCTGTGTGAGTACGTTATTGTGCACATATGTGAGTCAGTTTGAACATGTCTGAATGTGATAGGGAGCTTGGGCAAGAGAGGGGGATGGATGGAGGATGGGGGAAGGGAAGCTGAGTCAGCCAACCAGAGGGAGGGAGCGAGAGAGAGCTGCAGTAGCAGCCACCACTATGCCCTGTAACCCTGTAAGACCAGAGCACCAAAGGACCACCAATGCAATGCAAAGCAGAGCAGGAGGTTGCCAGCGAGGCACAGAGGACTGTTAGGGTGTTATAAGAGCATTCTCTTTCATTTAACCTCTGTCGCTCTGTGGACTCCTCCATCTCCTCCCTTCTTATCCCTCAGAGGCCATTTATCCTCTGTTAAACGGACCCGTCACAATTGAACAAACCCAATCCACAGGCGCTATCAGCCATGAGGCGTAATTCATGAAGACTGGCAGAGTAAATAGACTCTGGGACAGGAAGGGAGGAATACTTAACTGAGGAGAGGTTCTTTCCTTAAAAGCAACCCAGACCAATGAATCTTTCAACACTATCTTTTAGTGGGCTGAATATGTGTATCACGCATTCAGTCAATGAAGACTACACTTGCCACTTCCAACCAAAGGAAGAGCTTCTCTGACTTAACTGTTTGGCATATCAATATTCTCCTATTCAAATGCATGGCTTAAATTCATGTAATCTAACACGTGACGCCTGATAAAGACCTAAAGGTCAAAATGTCATAATGAATGCACTTGAGATTGCATATTGTTATGTATAGACACAGCCTACTGAATCTGTATGTGTTTTCTCTCTTCCGCGTGACAGCAACAGAACCGGGGAGTAAGGCAACCTGAACGTATGGACCGTACGCTCGTACAGCCTTTAAGAGTCAGCTCCCAAGGTTGACTGTGCTATAGTTGGCCCACGGCCCTGGATTCTGATCGGCTCCGTCTTGGCCTGTCAGCTGGGAGGAAATAGCTATTAAGGACACGTCAATCAATCGCCGAGGAATCTGGTAGAAAGAGCAGATTGAAAGAACAGCTCACTTCCTGTTAATGTTCCTGTTAGGGACATTTGATTGACAAGCCGAATAAAACAATTGCAGGGAATAATTGCCACTAATTGCCGATAAGTGTAAGACAGCTGCCTACTTACCATAAACCTGTCACGTCCTGACCAGTAATAGGGGTTATTTGTTATTGTAGTTTGGTCAGGACGTGGCAGAGGGTATTTGTTTTATGTGGTTCGGGGTGGTGGTTTGTTTAGAAGGGTGTTTGATTTATTATTTCCGGGTTTTGGGTTATGTTCTATGTTTTTGTATTTCTATGTTCTTTCTAGTTTAATATTTCTATGTTTAGGTATTGGGTGTTGGACTCTCAATTGGAGGCAGGTGTTTCCTAGTTGCCTCTGATTGAGAGTCCTATAATTAGGTATGTGTTTGGAGTTTGTGGGAGATTGTTCTGTGTATAGCCTTGTGCCTTACCAGACTGTTATTTGTTTTGATATCTGGCTAAGCTAGCCAATTGACATCACCGATGCTAATAGAGTTAGCTAGCACAGAAGCCAAAATGTCCCCTTTGTTGCACCTCAAATGAAAGCATTAAAGCAATACACTCAGTCTGAGCTGGCTGGCTGGTCTCAGTGACGCATTGCATGCCTCTTCTCAGACGCATATCTTAAAGCTATCTGAAGGTTGTCTTGTGCCTCTGGGTAGCATTACACTGAGAACGACTATACATTTCCATTACACCAAGCTACAGTAGGACCAAACATACATTTGTATTCATACAAGGTCTCAAAGCACTGTGACTGAAGGATCTCCCTCTCCATCTCTGACACACTCAGTACAATAACCTGCCTCTTTAATGCAAAGGAAGTGTTTGGTTTTTGAATCCCCTCCATGTTATTATTCATTTGTTCGAAAGAGTGTTCTCCACTGTGCTGGTATTAAAGCAAGCTGGGGAGAAAACACAAGCAACTGACCTTAGTGAAGGTCACATGATTCAATACATAACACACACACAAGCACGCACATGCTCACACACATGCACACACACACAGTGGTGTCAAGTACCTAAGTAAAAATACTTTAAAGTACTACTTAAGTCGTTTTTTGGGATATCTGTACTTTACTTTTCTCTTTATATTTTTAACAACTTTTACTCTTAGTTCACTACATTCCTAAAGAAAATTCAGTACTTTTTACAACATAATTTCCCCCGGACACCCAAAAGCACTCACTACACTTGCTTAGCAGGACAAAATTGCAAAATTCACGCACTTATCAAGTGAACATCCTTGATCATCCCAACTGCTTCTAATCTGGCGGACTCATTAAATGAGTGTTGGAGTGTGCCCCTGTCTATCCGTAAAAGAAATGTACAAATAAAAATATATGTATAATAATTGTTTTCATAATATAAGGAATTTGAAATTATGAATTTTTTATACATTTTAGCATTTACATGTAATTTTCTATTAAGGTATCTTTACTTTTACTTAACTAGGAATGTTGGGTACTTTTTCCACCTCTGCACACACATCAACATCACAGGCACTTTCACATTTGTATTTGTATTTATTAAGGATCCCCATTATCTGCAGCTACTCTCCCTGGGGTCTTCCTGGGGTCCATACTGTAGCTACAGTGACAGTCATGCATCTAAACCTAGTTGTACACACACATACACTCACAAACACACACCTCCATTGAAAGGCTTTACAGAGTAGTGGTCTGGTGTAAGGACACTCTCTATAGAATGGTACACTTGGTGAGCACTGTGTCTGCATTATTCCACAAGTTAGTCAGGGAGATATCAAAGAGTGCAAGACAGAGTGCTGCTGCACCGTATCCTCTCAGCACACCAAACTGAACACAGCATCCCACTGTGCCCACTGTGCCTGACATACTCCACAGTCCAAACAATACAGCTCATATGCACGTACCTACTTCACATACTGCGTGCATAATGCACATCATTTCACCTCTTGCATAATAGAGCGGCGAATAATTAGCTAAACTCATTAGTCTATGTTTGTGTGAATCAAAGGACTAAGGGAGGGAGGAGTGGTGGAAGCAGGTCAATAATACCAAGAGAGAAAAAAAACACTTAACTATTCAGTATCTCTCTCTCTCTCTCTCTCTCTCCCTCTCTCTCTCTCTCTCTCTCTCTCTCTCTATTCAGTCTCTCTCTCTCCCTCTCTCTCTCTACTCAGTATCTCTCTCTCTCTCTCTCTCTCTTTCTCTCTATTCAGTATCTCTCTCTATCTCTCTCTATTCAGTATCTCTCTATCTCTCTGTGTGTCTCTCTCTCTGTCTCTCTCTCTCCCCCCCTCTCTCTCTCTCGCTCTATTCAGTTTTGCTATGTTCATAATGAGATCCCAGACCCAAGCAGCGGTGGAGGGTAATATAATATGAGTAATAATGATGTCCTCTCCACCAGTCAGTTTCAGTAGGTGCCACGCAGAGACACACACCAACAAACACTCACACACACACACCCTGGTGCCAGTCATACAGAAGGCCCGGGCTGAGGGCGTTTTAACTGGCTTTAATTGCAGTAGTGGGTTGGGTGGTGAACTGGAACACACAGGCCGAATTGCTATGCTTTCCCTCCTAAACACGCCTCCTCAATGTGTAGATCACCTCCTGCTTGCTCAGTCCATCAACACTCCTCTGGCACAGGTGGACTGCCAGTTGGACCTGTCAAGTGCATGAGTACATACCACAGGAGGCTGTTTGATTTATTTGATGCCATTCCATCTATTCCGCTCCAGCCATTACCACAAGCCCGTCCTCCCCAATTAAGATGCCACCAACCTCCTGTGGTACATACACTGTGTAGGACAAAGACATCCAAGAAAAGAGTTGAATAACTCTTACCCTGAACATTCACATGCCTTAGTCAATATCATTTTCACAACAAATATAGTGGTCAAATCCATTACTCTATTCTTCTGCAATAAAGCACAACTACACTGAATTTTTATGAATTCCAGCACCCAGTTGCCATAATGTTGGCTGAGACCCAAGATGAGAACTCAAAAGTAGAACTCCCACCATGGGATTATTCAGCCTATTTAAGGCCACTATTTATAAACTGGAAGCACTGGGGTGGATAAGAGGCACTCCACTGTCTAAAAGGAACAATTCTCAATTAACCCATGATCAATGTGACTTAACCCACATTAACCCATGATCAATGTGACTTAACCCACATTAACCCATGATCAATGTGACTTAACCCACATTAACCCATGATCAATGTGACTTAACCCACATTAACCCATGATCAATGTGACTTAACCCACATTAACCCATGATCAATGTGACTTAACCCACATTAACCCATGATCAATGTGACTTAACCCACATTAACCCATGATCAATGTGACTTAACCCACATTAACCCATGATCAATGTGACTTAACCCACATTAACCCATGATCAATGTGACTTAACCCACATTAACCCATGATCAATGTGACTTAACCCACATTAACCCATGATCAATGTGACTTAACCCACATTAACCCATGATCAATGTGACTTAACCCACATTAACCCATGATCAATGTGACTTAACCCACATTAACCCATGATCAATATGACTTAACCCACATTAACCCATGATCAATATGACTTAACCCACATTAACCCATGATCAATGTGACTTTCACAAGTGCATAATAAGAGGAAGATGAACAAATCTTATCTGCATCAATCAATGACTCAATCAACGTATCAACCTTCTTAGTCGCAGTTGGAAGTACAATACAGCCATGCTTAATTATAAAACACTGTGTGCTGAAAATCTGATTGGAAGGCTGCGGTCAAGGCTGATTATTACCATGCCCTATTGTTTTGTTTGTTTGGTCAAACGTTTAAAGGCCCAATGCAGCCATTTTTCTATCAATATCAAATAATTTCTTGGTAACAATGAAGTGCCTTACTGTAATACATTTCGGTAACACTTTATTTGGATAGTCCATCTGTCGATGCTCTACCCTTGTGTTTTCATGTGATCCGATGTGATCTTATGTGAACACGTAACGTCATGTGTTTTTCACATGTGAAATCGTGTTTTTTTCTGTAAGGGTACAGACTATCAGTAACATTTCAACTAACTATCTGCTAACCATAACCCTAGCCATAACCGTAACCTTAGCAAGCAGTTGCTTATCAACAGATAGCTTGTTGATAGTATGACCATCTGTAGAGCATCTACAGATGGAGTATCTGGACTATGCAAATAAAGTGTGACCTAGATTTCCATTCAAATGGGCAAAAATAGCTTTTTAGAATTTTGCTATGGCTGTCTGGGAGTGGTCTGAGTGGGAAGGGGAAACTGAAAACAAGCTGTTATTGGCAGAGTGGTTTGGAACTAGCTTCTTTCTATACAAAGTTGCTGCAAGATTTTGACCTTTCGCTCTTTGAGCCCTACAAGAAAATAAGTAACCCTAAACCTATATTCCTGATGCCAAGACTTCCTCCTTCCACTCCCCTACACCTTCTTGTTGACAATACCATTCTTTCAAGAGTGAAGTCCTAGGCCTCTTTCCTACACCATCCCAGGCATTTTCTTCACAAGAGTTTTGTACTTTGATTTTTGTCTGGTTTCTGGTCATTCATCTGTACACGAATCAACTTGCTTACTCTGCTGTATTTGCATGTTACAGCAAATCTATTGCCCTTTCTCATATCCTTACTTATCCTGCCACACCTTTACCCAGTCATAACCTGAACGGGAGTAACACCCACACTGTACATTAAGCATTGAATACTTTTGATATGAAACAGCAGTCCACAAAATAATGCTTTGTTTATACAAAGTAAAACTATGATTTCATGATTTATAGTCTGAGGTGGAATTGGGAATGGAATGTTTGGGAACAGAATTCCCAACTTGAACATTTCAGGCATGTACTTTATTTTTCAAAATTGCGACAGTGTAGAGTTCTTCTCAATGTAATTTTTCCTAATTCCACCCCTGATTGCAGGACCCTAGCTTACACATAGCCAATTTGCACACTAGGCATACTGCCAACAGTATGTAAGTATCCATTTATTCAGGCAAGATACAACATTTAAAGCCAATGGTCAAGATTTTAGGTCTCTCACTACTTTATACTTCTCTATAGACCTATCTCGTATCAATCATCATTCACTGAAACTAAACTACAGTAGGCCTGCCCAACACCTAACCCCACCCCCAGTGTTCGAAAACGACCCTTGTCTTTCTCACTGACACTGAAAACCTAGGTATACTGAACAAAAATATAAACGCAACATGCAACAATTTCAAAGATTTTACTGAGTTACAGTTCATATAAGGAAATCAACCAATTGAAATGAATGAAATAGGCCCTAATCTATGGATTTCACATGACTGGGCAGGGGTGCAGCCATGAGAGGGCATAGGCCCACTCATTTGGCAGCCGGGCCACCTCCTGCAGTCAGCATGCCAATTGCACGCTCCCTCAAAGCTTGAGACATCTGTGGCATTGTGTTGTGTGACAAAACTGCACATTTTAAAGTGGCCTTTTTTTGTCCCCAGCACAAGGAGCACCAGTGTAATGATCATGCTCTTTAATCAGCTTCTTGATATGGCAAACCAGTCAGGTGGATGGATTATTTTGGCAAAGGAGAAATGCTCACTAACAGGGATGTAAACAAATTTACAAAAAAACGTTGATTTGATTTGATTTGAAATTTATGCCAGAAAATGTAGAGAAATAAGCTTTTTGTGCGTATGGGGGAAAAAAAATCTGGAATTTTTTATTTCAGCTCATGAAACATGGGACCAACACTTTACATGTAGCATTTCTATTTTAGTTCAGTGTACATTGGGTTGAGCTGGTGTTTAACTTCTTATCTATCTTCAGTAAACCTGCACCTGGATTTTCAGGTTATTAATGAAAGCATGAACAGTGCGATAGCGCATAAGCCAAAGTCTATGTAAACAACATACTAAAGGTCCGCACCTCGTAAAATCTCGTCACTATCTTTTGACAGTATGAATCCATACCGCAGCTTCTGAATATAACCTATACTCAGTACTCAGAGTTTACTTTGGCCTGGGTTTCTCCTCGACTCTCACATCATGCTACAGTATATCACCTGTTCAGTAATTTCTTTAAAAATGACAAAAGTTTTCAAGATAAATAAATAAACAATACAATATAGAGGTGTTTGGGTTATTGTTATTAAAAAAAGTATATATTTTTTGCCTTTTCACTTGACAGATACTCCCAAACCAATTCAGGCTTCACACAGAGCCAAAAGGCTTCAGGAGAGAATCCAGCCAGCCTCCAGACAGTCTGAGTCAGTCTGCCCAGTCATTAGAAGCAGTAGGTAGAAGCACTAGGCTGCAGTCAACCGTGAAGAGGAAAATTGTCAAAATAAAACACGATGGATGTAGTCTGAGAGCAACAGAATCTCCATTATTTCCCTTATTCATTATTCTCACAAACCTTTCTGCCTGACGTTGCATCTGAGGTAAAGGATTGGGAGTTTTTGGGGGTTTTAAAGCCAATTCCAACAGGTGCCAAGTTTCAAGTTTTAATGTCACCCGCACAAGCACAGTGAAATGCCTTTCTTGCAAGTGTAAGGTTCGGTATTTATTTTCTTAGTCACCTTGTGTTCTGTTTCTTTGTGTTCTTGAACATAGCCCTGTTTTTCATTTTTGTTAATTGATTTCTCCTGCCGCGCTCTGCGTGTGAATCTACAGTTGAAGTCCGACGTTTACATACACCTTAGCCAAATACATTTAAACTCAGTTTTTCACTATTCCTGACATTTAATCCGAGTAAATATTCCCTGTTTTAGGTCAGTTAGGATCACCACTTTATTTTAAGAATGTGAAATGTCAGAATAATAGTAGAGAGAATGATTTATTTCAGCTTTTATTTATTTTGTCATATTCCCAGTGGGTCAGAAGTTTACATACACTCAATTAGTATTTGGTAGCATTGCCTTTAATTGATTAACTTGGGTCAAACGTTTCAGGTAGCCTTTCACAGGCTTCCCACAATAAGTGGGGTGAATTTTGGCCCATTCCTCCTGACAGAGCTGGTGTAACTGAGTCACGTTTGTAGGCCTCCTTGCTCGCACACACTTTTTCAGTTCTGCCCACAAATTTTCTATGGGATTGAGGTCAGGGCTTGGTGATGGCCACTCCAATACCTTGACTTTGTTGTCCTTAAGCCATTTTGCCACAACTTTGGAAGGATGCTTGGGGTCAATGTCAATTTGGAAGACCCATTTGCGACCAAGCTTTAACTTCCTGACTGATGTCTTCAGATGCTGCTTCAATATATCCACATAATTTTCCTCCCTCATGATGCCATCTATTTTGTGAAGCGCACCAGTCCCTCATGCAGCAAAGCACCCCCACAACATGATGTTGCTTCACAGTTGGGATGGTGTTCTTCGGCTTGCAAGTCTTTCCCTTTTCCCTCCAAACATAATGATGGTCATTATGGCCAAACAGTTCTATTTTTGTTTCATCAGACCAGAGGACATTTCTACAAAAAGTACGATCTTTGTCCCCATGTGCAGTTGCAAACTGTAGTCTGGCTTTTTATGGTGGTTTTGGAGCAGTGGCTTCTTCCTTGCTGAGCAGCCTTTCAGGTTATGTCGATATAGGGCTCGTTTTACTGTGGATATAGATACTTTTGTACCTGTTTCCTCCAGCATCTTCACAAGGTCCTTTGCTGTTGTTCTGGGATTGATTTGCACTTTTTGCACCAAAGTATGTTCATCTCTAGGAGACAACGTGTCTCCTTCCTAAGCGATATGACGGCTGCGTGGTCCCATGGTGTTTATACTTGTGTACTATTGTCTGTACAGATGAACGTGGTACCTTCAGGCATTTGGAAATTGCTCCCAAGGATGAACCAGACTTGTGGAGGTCAACATTTTTTTCTTCTGAGGTCTTGGTTTTCCCATGATGTCAAGCAAAGAGGCACTGAGTTTTAAGGTAGGCCTTGAAATACATCCACAGGTACACCTCCAATTGACTCAAATGATGTCAATTAGCCTATCAGAAGCTTCTAAAGCATGACATCATTTTCTGGAATTTTCCAAGCTGTTTAAAGGCACAGTCAACCTAGTGTATGTAAACTTCTGACCCACTGGAATTGTGATACATAAGTGAAATAATCTGTCTGTAAACAATTGTTGGAAAAATTTGTTGTGTCATGCACAAATTAGATGTGCTAACTGACTTGCCAAAACTATACTTTGTTAACAAGATATTTGTGGAGTGGTTGAAAAACGAGTTTTAATGACTCCAACCTAAGTGTATGTAAATTTCCGACTTCAACTGTACACCTTTTTCTCCCTGAGTATTCATTACAGAATACCTCACTCAAAAAAACGGAATGGATTCAGCAGAGCTACAGCAGCGCCTAACCCAGCAAGAGGAGCGTATGGAGGAAATCTGCCATCTTCTCCGCCAGCCTATCCCTACTCCTCCGATGCCTGGTATCGTACCCATAGCACTCCTTCATTCATATCCATGCCTGGAAAATATGACGGTTCACCTGGGAAACGCCAAGGATTTCAGATGCAATGCAGCAAATACATTGAGCACAACCCCACTAACTTCGCCACTGACAAGACCAGGGTGGATTTTGTTGTGTCTTTACTGGTTGGTTGGAGGGTGCACAACATCCCTTTCTCGTCCTAACAGATCATCATAATCTGGTATATATCAGAGGGGCCAAGAGGTTAAACTCCAGACAAGCCCGCTGGGCTCTCTTCACAGGCTTCCATTTTCATGTTACTTACATCCCTGGAAAGAAAAACATAAAAGCTGATGCTCTCTCCCGCCAGTTTGACCTTCCGACCAGTAACTCAGATCCTAGACCCATTTTTCCTTCCTCTTGCATTATGGGACTGGTACAGTGGGAGGTTCACTCTACCACACAAGACGCCCTAACCTCAGACCCGGCTCCTCCGGAGACACCAGCTGGGAGGAGATACGTACCAGCAGCTGTTAGACCCCAACTGATGCAATGGTGTCACACGTCCTTCTGGTCAGGACATCCGGGCATTACACGAACCACCAAACTTCTAGCCTGTAAGTTCTGGTGGTCCTCACTGACATCCGACGTAAGGGATTACGTACTCTCCTGTCTAGTCTGCGCCCAAACCAAAAGCCCTCATCATCTCCCTTCCGGTAAGCTTCAACCTTTGCCAATCCCTCACAGACCCTGGTCTCACATAGCTGTTGACTTCATCACAGACCTTCCTGAATCCTCTGGTAACATCACCATCCTTGTCATAGTAGACTGTTTTTAAAAAATGTGTAATCTGGTTCCTCTTCCTCATTTACCTATGCCATGGAATTGGCTGAGTGTATGTTCCAGCAGGTGTTCCGTCTGTATGGGATTCCGGAGGACATCGTCTCTGACCCTCTGACTCCCTGACCCCGAACAGACCCACTGGACATCTCCCGGGTGTGGCGAGCCTTCTGTCACCAACTGGGAGTCGTCCTCAGCCTCTCCTCTGGGTACCATCCCCAGACCAACGGGCAGACGGAACGCCTGAACCAAGAAATAGGGAAGTACCTCCGCCAACAATGTTCTGCCTCTCCACACGACTGGAGTCGGTATATGGCCTTGGCCGAATACGATCAGAACTCACTCATGCATTCATCCCTCCGCCTTACTCCGTTTCAGTGTATACTTGATTACCAACCCCCCATGTTTCCCTGGGAGGCGGAGCCTGGTACCATCCCAGCTGTCGATGACTGGTTTCGGCGTAGTGAGCGGGTATGGGAGACCGCTCACCCGCATCTGCAGAAAGCCTCTAATACCCAGAAACACTTTGCCGACAGACATTGCCGACCATCTCCACTCTTTCACCCCGGATGTCTCTACCAGAGACATCCGGCTCCGCCTCCCCTGCAAAAAGTTCTGTCCTCACTTCATTGGTCCCTTCAAGATAACCCATCACATCAACCCTGTCACGTATCGCCTCCAGTTACCCCGTCAGTATAAAATCTCCTGGTCCTTCCATGTGTCTCTGTTAAAACCAGTCACCTACAGTCCTCTTCATCCTCCAGTCTCAACCCGCAGTGCGCCCCCGCTGTTGGACATCAGAGGACAACCTGCCTACGCCATTCAGGCCATCCTTGATTCCAAACGCCTGAGAGGTCGCATCCCCTATCTAGTGGACTGGGAAGGTTATGGGCCTGAAGACCGGTCCTGGGTCCCCGACCAGGACATCCTCGACCCAGAGATGATTCAGGCATTCCACCGTAACCATCCGGATCGTCCCGCTCCCTGACCCCGAACAGACCCACTGGACATCAGCCTCAAAGCAGAACGTCGGGTCAGTCCACGACCTTGTCGAACCAGCCTGCCAGACCTCGCCCCCTGCTGCCTCTTCTCTCCCAACTGTCCGCTCCACCCTCCGGTGCCATTGGGTCGTCAGGAGCCTCCCTGTAGTACAAAACAATTACGTAAGGTTGAACAAAAACACATGAGAAATAAAAATAAGAAATAAGAAGAACACAAGAAAGCAAGAAGCTATATACAGGGTTAGTTCCAATACCATAAAGAGCCCAGGGCAGTTGAGTCAAAGTAAAAGTTGAACCCGAAATTGGGGTAAGTAACTGCTGATCTGATGTTCAAAAGTTCTTGTCGGTTATAAGATATTATAGCGGATACATTTCGTGAAAATATAGTAAAAATAAATGCCAAAAGAATCACAAAATAGCCAAATTGGGTCAGAGCTGGCAAAACGACGGCCATCTAGTATGGCGCCTTCTTAAACCAAAGATCGTGATTTTTTTTAAAGATGCTCTTAATATTCCAAGTGTCGTAGAGCTCTCTCTCTCTTTCTGCCTCCCTCCATCTCTCTCTGTCACTTTGGACAGGCCATTGGAGACTGGTCGCCATGACTAAGACCCTATTAAGCTGACTGCTTCTAGCGGCCTAAATAATGGAAGTTACTTTGGATATTTATGACTCAACACTTTCAGGGTTCAATCAAGCCTAGCCATTTATTGGATTCGTATCTGTCCTGTCTATCTGTGCAGGACTGGTAGTGAATGAGAGTCAGTAGAACTGTTGCAGGGCAGGTAGGTTTCAGTAGAGACAAACAAGACCCAGGGACTCTGAGTTACGTAAGCCTACGCCTGCCTGTTCAGTTACTGCGCAGCCTGGGATCTACTTTACATACTGGAGGTGAGACGGTGTGGCAGTCACACTAAGTGCTGAGGGTGGATAGGGGAAATGTATGCAAGAAGGGGAAATTGAAGATGGATATTGTCCGTTGACCATCACACCTTGTGCCTCACAAAAAGCTGTTTTTTTTGTGCTTAAGGCAATAAGCTTTTAGAAACCATTGCTGCTGCTTCTCTGATTCCTATTTATTCCCTCAATGGCCTTTGGGTAGCTTCCTCATGGAGTGGAATGTAAAGGTGTTTGATAACCATTTGTTCAAATGAGCCAGAAAGGCAGAAATGCCCAAATTCAAGTGTAATCCTTACACTGTCAATGAACTCATCTTCAAATCTGTCATATCTCTGCAATATCACATAGGTTGTGAATAAGTCTGCATTCAGTGGACAGATGAACCCCCTTTAAGCGAAGACAAATCTACAGGGAAATTAGTCAAGATTCAAGGCAAAAAGAGATGAAGGTATACCATAACTATCCTTCCTTGTTTGTTCAGTCATATCCATTGGGGTTCTCGAGTTACAGGGCTTGTGAGGGACATTACAGACCTTTATATATATTTATTAGACTTATCTGTATGTGAGGCCACTGTAAAAAAATCACCCTGATGCATAGCCTATAGACCATTCTCCCTCTAACAATGAAGCACATCCAAACCTGATGAATTCATAGGGACTGCTGCAGGATCCATCACAACGAAAGTGTCAGGACTGAGTAGAGCATGATGAAAGAACTGACACAGAAAACTTTCAGCATCTATCTAAGACTTGTCTCAGTCTAACAAAATCACAGTAGTGTACTTTAAAGCCCCCATGCAGAATTTTTAATTGTATTTTTAAATCACTGCTGTATGTCAAATAAATCACTGTGTGTGTTTATTTCATAAAAATAATTTCATTTATTTCCCTGAGCCTCCTTTGCCAATAAAATGCTCAGTCTGATTGTGTGGGCGTGTTGACACAAATTTAAATATACTTACATACACAGCAATGATTGACGGACAGAATCGTCTAGACTCTAAAGTCTACCCTGCTTACCCCTTCAAAGTTGGAGAATACATATGCAAATAAAAAATGACTGGTCATTGGTCAGAATAATCAAATCAGATTGGGATGTCATGCTGTGGGTCAAAAACTCCACCCCACCTGAACAGTATAAAATTCCAGGCATTTTTTTCCACAAACTCTGACACTAAAAGGGCATTATCATAATTTTCACAGTTTCAGAGTGTTATTTCGACCTCATAGTGTGGAAATAGCTTCATTAAATTAAATCAAATCAAATGTTATTAGTCACATGCGCCGAATACAACAGGTGTAGACCTTATAGTGAAATGCTTACTTACAAGACCCTAACCGACAATGCAGTTTAAAAAATACAAATAAGAATAAGAAATAAAAGTAACAAGTAGTTAAAGAGCAGCAGTAAAATAACAATAGCGAGAATATATATGGGGGTACAGAGTCAATGTGTGGGGGCACCGGTTAGTCGAGGTAAATGAGGTAATATGTACATGTAGGTAGAGTTATTAAAGTGACTATGCATAGATAATAATAGAGAGTAGCCGCTGTGTAAAAGAGGTAGCTATTTGATTAGATGTTCAGGAGTCTTATGGCATGGGGGTAGAAGCTGTTTAGAAGCCTCTTGGACCGAGACTTGGTGCTCTGGTACTGCTTGCCGAGCAGTAGCAGAGAGAACAGTTTATGACTAGGGTGGCAGGAGTCTGACAATTTTTGGGGCCTTCCTCTGACACCGCCTGGTATAGAGGTCCTGGATGGCAGGAAGCTTGGCCCCAGTGATGTACTGGGTCAGACGCATTACCCTCTGTAGTGCCTTGCGGTCGGAGTCCGAGTAGTTGCCATACCAGGCAGTGATGCAACCAGTCAGGATATTCTCAATTGTCCAGCTGTAGAACCCTTTTGAGGATCTGAGGACCCATGCCAAATCTTTTCAGTCTCTTGAGGGGGATTAGGTTTTGTCGTGCCCTCTTCACGACTGTCTTGGTGTGCTTGGTCAATGTTCGTTTGTTGATGAGAATGGGGGCATGCTCGGTCCTCCTTTTCCTGTAGTCCACAATCATCTCCTTTGTCTTGATCATGTTGAGGGAGAGGTTGTTGTCCTCGCACCACGCGGCCAGGTCTCTGACCGCCTCCCTACAGACTGTCTCGTCGTTGTCGGTGATCAGGCCTACCACTGTTGTGTCATCAGCAAACTTAATGATGGTGTTGGAGTTGTGCCTGGCCGTGCAGTCATGAGTGAACAGGGAGTACAGGAGGGGACTCAGCATGCACCCCTGAGGGGCCCCTGTGTTGAGGATCAGCGTGACGGATGTGTTGTTACCTACCCTTACCACCTGGGGGCGGCCCATCCAGAAGTCCAGGATCCAGTTGCAGAGGGAGGTGTTTAGTCCCAGGGTCCTTAGCTTATTGATGAGCTTTAAGGGCACTATGGTGTTGAACGCTGAGCTGTAGTCAGTGAATAGCATTCTCACATAGGTGTTCCTTTTGTCCAGGTGGGAGAGGGCAGTGTGGAGAACAAATGGATCTGTTAGGGTGATATGCAAATGTGAGTGGGTCTAGGGTTTCTGGGTTAATGGTGTTGATGTGATCCATGACCGGCCTTTCAAAGCACTTCATGGCTACAGACGTGAGTGCTATGGGTTGGTAGTCATTTAGGCAGGTTACCTTAGTGTTCTTGGGCACAGGGACTATGGTGGTCTGCTTAAAACAAGTTGGTATTACAAACTCGGACAGGGAGAGGTTGAAAATGTCAGTGAAGACAGTTGGTCAGCGCATCCTCGCAGTACACGTCCTGGTAATCTGTCTGGCCCTGCAGCCTTGTGAATGTTGACCATTTTAAAGGTCTTTCTCACATTGGCTTCTGAGAGCGTGATCACACAGTTGTCCGGAACAGCTGATACTCTCATGCACGTTTCAGTGTTATTTACCTCGAAGCGAGCATAGAAGTAGTTTAGCTCGTCCGGTAGGCTCGTGTCACTGGACAGCTCTCGGCTGTGATTCCCTTTGTAGTCTGTAATGGTTTGCAAGCTCTGCCACATCCGACAAGCATCGGAGCCGGTGTAGTACGATTCGATCTTGGTCCTGTAGTCCCGCTCCTTGAAAGCGGTAGCTCTAGCCTTTAGCTCAGTGCGGATGTTGCCTGTAATCCATGGCTTCTGTATGGGTTATGTATGTACGGTCACTGTGGGGATGACGTCATCGATTCACTTATTGATGAAGCCAATGACTGATGTGGTGTACTCCTCAATGTCATAGGAAGAATCCCGGAACATATTCCAGTCTGTGCTAGCAAAACAGTCCTGTAGCTTAGCATCTGCTTCATCTGACCACTTTTTTATTGACCGAGTCACTGGTGCTTCATGGTTTAATTTTTGCTTGTAAGATAGAGAGAATATTAGCTCTGACATTGCTGACTGCACTGCCCCTTTAAAGTCAACAAATTCACAGGTTTTATTATGAACGGACATGGCTTTGATGCTCTGTTTTCCGCTGTAGAGCTGTTCCCATGACGCTGTGTGAGAGCATTCAGGACCCTCCTGAGAGACCGTGAGCCTTTCAGTCCAGCTAATGCATCCTGCCAGTTATCTGACAATAAAACCACAGGGCAGACAGACTCAACGGAGACAAACACAATGGCTGCTGAAAGTGGTCGCAATGGAAAACTAATTCTGATTATATTTCTGAGTACACAGCGAGGGAATTAGTTTTGAAGATAAGCTTTAGATAGAGAGAATATCAGTTGATCTCCGACCTCACGGAAAGAACATATGATCAATATAAATCACACGATGAGGTCTGAATTTGAAAAAGGATTCTCCCGATTACACCCCCTGTTCAGCTGGTCTCGGTGAAATATTTATCAATAGCATATCCACTGGGGACATCTGCTATCAGAATGCATCTAGATGTAGGACTTGAGTAGACAGGTGGATCTCCCATGTGACCTAGAGATGTGACCCCAGAGATAAGAGGGAGTAATGGGCACTGAGCCCTGCTTGCCCATCGGCAGACCTCTTTTGCAATTGTGATGCTATTTTTACAAACCAAGCCACACAGTATTACGCAATCACAGCAAATTATGACGCGGATGTCTTCTTTTCACCTAGGGGCTACAATGTGTCATGGCTGGGATACAACATGAACACAAGGGTTGCCGAGGACCCAGCCAGTTGATCATCCAAGGAATAACAATTATCACCATCAAGATTCAGGGACATTTCCCCATGGGTGAAATGAAATATGGAGTTAATTTAATTTATTTTTATTTAACCTTTATTTAACTAGACAAGTCAGTTAAGAACAAATTCTTATTTACAATGACGGCCTAGGAGGCAAAAGGCCTCCTGCGGGGACGGGGGATTAGAAATTTAAAAAAAAAAAATATATATATATATATATAAATAAATATAGGACAAAACACACATCACAACAAAAGAGACAACAAAACACTACATAAAGATGGACCTAAGACAACAACATAGCAACGCAGCAACACAACATGACAACAACATGGTGGAAACACAACATGGTAGCAGCACAAAACATGGTACAAACATTATTGTTAAAGGCAAATTAATATTTGATATACTCTGGCCTATGTAACAAAGAGTGTAATAAAACTGGGTACATGCTGTCTGTGTGCCCTATCACCAGCATAACGTGTTCTGTGTAGTGAAAATATTATTAAAGTGAGCATTAAGTGAGCACTAAGCAGAGGTCATCTGGTCAAGGTTGGATGGCTGATCACCCACAATAGCAAAGCTTAGGAAAAGGAAAGAGGGGTATCAAGAGGAGAAAATAGGAATATCTCGGTCACTATAATGAGTGGGTGCCACGCCCGCCTCGGGCCTCCCTGATGCTGCTACAACTTGTGAAAGGGGGTAGGAATGGAGGATAACCATGGCAATGGTGACGTCTTCTCCCTTGCTCTAATTGGAGGAAACCCCGTGGCCCCGGCCGCAGCCTACACGCCGGTCGAACCCATTTCTGAACTCCCTCCCCCTTTCCCCGCGCAAAATAGCTACTGGCTAATATTACTAGAAATCACCGTTGACAGGAAGAAATGTCTATTTCTGATTGGAGAATCATTCTCACATAGAGCCGCTCCATCTAGCAAGTCTGGTTGAATTTCACGGCTGCTGTTTTTCGCTCTGCTTCATACCAATCTCACAGCGGATCAATTCGGAGGAACAAATCGGGACCTTAGAAGGTTAGAACATTCAGAAATCAGTTCAAAATATTTTTTGTTTGCTATTTGTAAATTATTGTTATGTTGTAGTCAAGCTTATGGCATGGTAATGTTATTTTGTAGCAATCCATTCTCAATGAAAGGAGTGGCCCAACGCTAGTAGCTAGCTACAGTAAGCTTTTAGCTACACTAACGTTACATATTTGTGTGTTAACGTTACCGTAGGTCGTTAGTTAACTAACGTTAATTATATGGCTAGTTGTTGGCTAATATGCTCCTTTGACTTGTTTGGACGTAGCAAGACCGATGCATCGTTTTTGTGGTAAATAAATGTCCACCTAGCAGGGATGTAAGTTAGCTTGTTAACTGATTATCTCTAGTGTAAGACTAACGTTAGTCAGCAACTGTGACCACTGGTTAGTTTATAGATAAACTCGATGTACTTAGCTTTCTAGTTTTCTGCGTTAACTAGTTACGTTTTCACTAACTAGCGACCCATCGAATTTGACAGATACCACGTCAATGCACGCAGGACGCGCACACACCATCCGAATGGATTACTACTGTATCTGGTTATTTTCTAAAGGCTGCAGTGTCTAATATGTTGGTTCTAGGTACAGTACATTGTGGTCACATTCTGTCTTCTATAATAACATGACTTAATGACAAACCTTCTGTTTTACATTTGCAGGTTTTTGGTGGAATACTGCGCAGCATCCGCTACTCTCTATCGTTTAGCGCCATCTTCAAGTCCCTCTTGCATTCCTGGACTCCTATTGTTTTTAACCCGTCCGTGACGAATCAAGCTAAGGTTACACACTAAAGAATAAAAAACAATGGATAAAGCGGAGCTTATTCAGAAGGCCAAGTTGGCGGAGCAAGCCGAGCGCTACGATGACATGGCCGCCTCGATGAAGGAGGTAACGGAACAGGGGGGCGAGCTGTCAAACGAGGAGAGGAACCTGCTATCTGTCGCATACAAGAACGTGGTCGGAGCACGGCGGTCGGCATGGAGGGTCATCTCCAGCATCGGACAGAAGACGGAGGGAAGCGACAAGAAGCTTGCAATGGTCAACGAATACCGTGAGAAGGTGGAGGGCGAGCTGAGAGATATCTGCAACGACGTACTGGTATGTAGTACTAGTAGAGATTCATTTTAATGGAAATGTTGACTGAATAAAATGGGCGTCGGTTTAAATGTATGGTAGCCTAAGACATGGTTTCCCAAACTCGGTGCTGCCCCCCAGGGTGCATGTTTGTTTTTTGCCCAAGCACTATACAGCTGATTCAAATAATAAGTAGTGGTGTTAGCCAGAACACTGAGGTTAAGTTCCCAATCTGGCCCTCATACCATCATGGCCATCTAAACATTCCCAGCTTCCAATTGGCTCTTTCATCCCCCTCGTCGCCCCTGTAACTATTCCCCAGGTTGTTGCTGTAAATGTGTCTCAGTCAACTTACCTGGTTTTAAAAAAAAACAGTTTGGGAAACCCTGACCCGGGATATTGAATACACCTGTTTCTCCCTCTCACTGCCTCTCACAGCCTCTCACAGCTTGCTACTGGGAAAGTGTGGTCACTGGCCAGACATTTGGTCACATATGTATTGTATCATTATATGGGGCAACTTATTTGGATGTAATTACATGGACAGCAAACATATAGCTAATTTGAAATACAATTTCAGTAATTCTAGTCCATATTGTAGGGAGTTGATTAGTCATGTCTCTCTAGGTCTGGGAAGTGTTTTGTTGTTGGTCTTCCAACTGCACACCTCATGCTCCTCCAGGGGCATATTTGAGTGCATCAGTGCAAAGCACGAGGCATCAGTAATTCACCCAGCCCTAGTGCTGCAGGATTCTTGTCTCTATGTCTGGATAAATGTGCCTTTAGAAAAGGGAGTCTTTTTAAATTAAGAGCAATGCCTTCTCTGAACAGGGAACAATACATTCTGTATGATGAAAGATGTCCTTTTCTTCACAAAAGCATAGCTATTCAACTTTTTCCTCTCGCGTGTTTGACCAGTCTACCATGATTTGGTTTAGTTCTCTCAATTCAGGTAGAATTGCACATGTAGGCAGTTGTTTTTCTATGTGGACTTTTTAATTCCTGAATGGAAGTGACCCCACCTCTGGTCTCATTCTCAGCAGTGAGTGCTTCCAAGTTCCAACCATTCATTTATCCCATTTCTATTACTGTAAAACAGAGACTAACATTAGATTGTTTCAATGCAGTATGGGTCAAATGTCATGGCCCAGGTTTCCTAAACGAGTTCCTCCGGTCTAAAAAGGGGATCTCCCCTGGCCTCGTGATGAGAAGGAAGTATTGTATTTTCACCCCCTTACCCCGGTTCCTTCCTGTTGGTATTCTGTCACAATGAACAATGGAATTTAACCACGTGACGGTGCATACTGACAAAAGGTCACAATCCAGTGTGTCTGCAAAGCAAGGTGTGTCAGAATCTGAGAGGTAGGCTCTGGCAGAGCACCAGTGGTGGCTGTTCGGGAGCCATGCTGTTACAAGCCTGAAACGAGGAGTGTGTCCTCCTGTTTTAATCATCAGTCTCATCTGACACATGAGTTGTAATGAAGCTAGCCAAGTGAAGAAGTTCATAGCCAGTTTGCTCAATAGGCTACGTCTCTTAACCCCACTAACCTAGCTAGCTACCCATTTGATGCTCCAAATTGCTATGGCGCTCTGTGATTGATGAAACATGCAGGAAAATATATATTTTTTTATCCGCTTTCAGTAAAATTACTTGACTTTCATTGTCTGGACTTTCTACTAACAACTTTCTACATCTGTTATTGTTTCCTTTGGGACAATTGTTTTCAGTTAAATCCAATGCTTTACAGGTGAATAGCTCTGTCTGTTATTTCTATCTGGTCTTGATGGTGGATTAAGTGAGGATCTCTGGTGGCTTAGCTGGGAGGTTGAGCATTTCCCTGAGCCTCTGCCCTTCCTTAGACACAAGGTCTGGGATGAGGGGGTTTGGGGAGGTGGGCAGTATTTGTAAGCACAATCCAGCAGTTATCTATACATATTAGAGATTATGGCTACGACAATGAAAGGTCATATGTCTATACTTCTTCTTTTTTTTTTTTTATATGAAGGTAGCAGAGTGACGACAGATCCATTGTCTGTTAGAACGTCTAGCCAGGGAGATATTCAAAACTGAAACCGCATTCCATTACCGCTGTCATTCTAATTGGGTTGATGTCATTTACTTTGACCAATCTGAATGGACACCAACAGAGAGTGGGTGGCATATATGCATAGTGGTTCTCTACACATGGGAGCAAGAAAACAATGGATAATCCTACGTATGTAGCTAGGCATAACTGATAAGCAGATAACTGTAGGATATGGTTGGATTACCTCAGGTTGATTTACTGCCCTTTCCTGTATGAGTCATGTTGTAAACTGTACAGATGGCCATGCTTTCAGACCACACCGTACAGCTACCCCACTTCTTTGCACATGCCACTGTCGTGTGTGTGTGAAACACACCCTTCTAGGCTGACTCAGCCGCTTGCCGGTGTTGACTGAGGGTGTGGTGGAGTCAGCCTAGAAAGTTGTTTCACGCTGCTTGCCCAAACTCGTTTCCTCTGCTCAGTGGCTGGCTACTGATGCAAGTAACCACTATGGGAGTCCTATGTCTACTTTCAGCTGACAGGCTTGGTCTGCACTGGGCTGAAGTGAGCCTGGTGGCAGAGACAGGACTGGATAACGTGATACTCACTTTCCACTAAGGTGACATCATGCCATGCCAGACCGGACAGGGACACGGTGGAACCTCTCTGCTGCCCACAGCCATGCAGACACTGTGCTGCCCTCTGCTGTGGCCTTACCCACCCTGTCTGCTTGCACTGTGTTGGCCTAGGCCAGGGTTAGGGCTGGGTGATATATCAAATGAATTCAAATTCCTTTTTGTGCAATATTCCAAATGCCTAGATTGCAGAAATCTGTTATTCTATAAAAACATTGTTTGTCCACTTGTTCTTATGTTGTCATTTTGGTCTCGTCTAAAAAAATCAGCCAACAAGTGCTCAGCATATGTGGGAACTCCTTCAAGACTGTTGGAAAAGCATTCCAGGGGAAGCTGGTTGAGAGAATGCCAAAGGTGTGAAAGCTGTCATCAAGGCAAAGGGTGGCTACTTTGAAGAATGTCAAATGCACAAATGAAAATTTTATAACACATTTTTGGTTACTACATGATTCCATGTGTGTTATTTCATAGTTTTGATGTCTTTGATGTCTTCACTATTGTACAATGTAGAAAATAAAAACCCTTGAATGAGTAGGTATGACCTAACTTTTGACTGTATGTGTATATTTGTGATTTGCCCCTAAGTTTTAAATAATAGTGATATGATTTTTAAACCATATCGTCCAACCCTAACCAGGCTTTCCGTTAGCCGCTGGCTTTTGGACAAAAATTTATAAATGAAAAGCCAATAAATAAAATTGGCATCGGGCGGTAGAATAAATACATCACATTGCAAAATAATACTTTTTAGCCTATTCATCGATGGAAACGCATTAGACCGGTCATGCTTATAGGTTACTTTGCATAATTTAGTGAAATTAAAATTATTGTGCATATTTTCATTAGTCATTATGATTCTTATTTACCACACGCTCACATCAGACATATACAGAGCCTAGTTTGAGTGTAAAATCTGTCAGACAAGCAAGTGCTGCTGCCACAACTCCTGTTGCTGCTGGAGTGAAAGGTAATTTTTATATGCCCAATCATTGCGCAAAAAAATTCTAAATGCAATCTTGGGTTTAAAAACAGTTTAAGGCCACAATTTAACTGGTAATTGAAGTGCGCTTCCCATTCGGCATTCAAGTGCTTAGGCAACGGTAGGCAGGCTTCAGTGTGTCACACACCACTTTGCATTGTAAACTGGAGGCAGTATGCATTTTTAAAACATGTACTTAATTGTGTGAAACCTTAACTTTTTTTACTTCATATTATGAGGCATGACTTGCTTCAAATCAACTTTCTTAAATCCAAATAACATTTTATTTGTCACATGCTTCGTAAAACAGGTGTGGACAAACAGTGAAATGCTAATTTCCCAGCAATGCAGAGAGAAAGAAAATAGAGAAATAATAGAAAAGTAAAACATGTAATAGATAACTTGACTACATACAAGGGGTGCAGCTGTATTCGCTTTTTGAGGATCTGAGGGCCCATGCCGACTCTTTTCAGCCTCCTGAGGGGAAGAGGCGTTGTCGTGCCCTCTTCACGACTGGTGGTGTGTTTGGACCAGTTATTTTGATGAACTGGTTGTATGAATTTGGGATCTATTGTCCTAGAGTCTGTTTGGAATAGGCCGTTTCTTTCTTGCACAGAACGACAAGCTGTCCAATAGAATAGGTACTTTTCTACAATGTGGGATAGTAGATTGACACAGACTAGTGATTTTGCTGTTTGTTACTCATGTTGGCTGAGGAAAAGTAAATGTGGACACTTATTGAAACATCAAAGTGCCAATCGAAATTCGTTAAGAAGGACGCATGCCGTTGTAACCTCGAGTTGCATGTTTTGTTAATCACATTTAGATTAAGGTACAATTTCTCATTCTGAGCACCGTGGGTGGACACCCTAATCAGGTTACTCACCTAATCCACAAGGGTTAGGTCAATTTAAAATGCTGCCGGTCAAATGTCCGGTGCCACGTTTTCCTGATGAAAACCCTGGCCTAGTCATACTTTATAGTACTAGTTCATGCACGCTGAGTAGTTGCAATTCAATAGTTGCCCCCAATAACCACCTCAATCTGTATGCGACTACAGGCGATCGTGTCAGAATCTGTTAACTTATTGTTGATTAAGCAATGTTGACTGAGAATAGTGCATAGAATGGTGCAGGCTGTGTTCAGTGCTCCAGTTTCAGTCATAGGTAAGACAGAACAGGGCCCAATTACAAAACCATCCAGGCCGGTCGTCTCTTTGCCTGTGGATATAACCTTGGCAAGACACATTTTTCAAAGTCAAACCATTTAGGTTGTCATGGTGATGGCCCACGTTTTTCGTGAGGATAATTGAAAACCCAGCCAGATTCACATAGTAGTCTTGACAGAATCACACACAAATATGCTTATCCGGATGTTCACGATACACTCATATCCAACAGAAGACCACAGCCGCAAATTGCAATCCATTGGTTTGAGGAGTGCAATACTGCAATTAGTCAAACCCTGGAGAATTTCAACACCAGCTCTTATAGGCCTATGGCTATATCATTGCCACATAGGGGAAATGTGGCACTGGGTTTTATAGAGCACAGTGCTCTTGCCTGGGTCCTGTCCATTAAGGCACAATGTAGCAAACCGTTTTACAATGAAAAACGAGAACAAGCATTTCTTATTGGACATGTTCAGGTAATTCATCCCCCGTTTCCTTCCGTTTGGTACCTGTAATAGACTACTCTGTGGTCTGAGTGAAACTGAAGTTCCGTGTGAACTGAACACATTGTGAAAATCCAAGCCGCTTCTCCTCCACTCGTTTGCAGCCAGGGCGATGTATGGGAAGGAATGCTTGACATTTGAGCGTGCCGTGTATCGTCTCGACTAATCTGTCTGTAAGTAGGCCGGGTGGGAGTGGTTGGAGTTGGGCCGGGTGGGAGTGGTTGGAGTTGGGCCGGGTGGGAGTGGTTGGAGTTGGAGCGGTTGGAGTTGGGCCGGGTGGGAGTGGTTGGAGTTGGAGTGGTTGGAGTTGGGCCGGGTGGGAGTGGTTGGAGTTGGGCCGGGTGGGAGTGGTTGGAGTTGGGCCGGGTGGGAGTGGTTGGAGTTGGGCCGGGTGGGAGTGGTTGGAGTTGGGCCGGGTGGGAGTGGTTGGAGTTGGGCCGGGTGGGAGTGGTTGGAGTTGGGCCGGGTGGGAGTGGTTGGAGTTGGGCCGGGTGGGAGTGGTTGGAGTTGGGCCGGGTGGGAGTGGTTGGAGTTGGGCCGGGTGGGAGTGGTTGGAGTTGGGCCGGGTGGGAGTGGTTGGAGTTGGGTGGGAGTGGTTGGAGTTGGGCCGGGTGGGAGTGGTTGGAGTTGGGCCGGGTGGGAGTGGTTGGAGTAAGTGGGGGCTGGGCCGGGTGGACAGCCTCATCTGCGTTGAACTTGTTTAATCTGGTATTTGAAACCAGTTACGGTGACCTTAAACCCTTGGTCTCACTGACACAGATTAGCACTAAAGCTGTAATCAGGCAGCAATCCAGCCCTTCTAGATCCTGATGAGTTGGCCACTGGATGGTTAGGCTCCTTCACGCTAGCTAACTGGGGATTTAGTGTTCCAGAACTCAATGTCAGGAGCTGAGTTTTCCCTTACAGAAGGAAACATGCATCGGATTGAATCCCACATGGTGTGTGTGGCACCTGTCTTACCTGTACCCTCTTCAGTCTATTTAGTGTGTTGCATAGGAACTGGTCTGCAGTAATAGTGGAGTTTCTGCTGCTGTGGGGTTTAAATATTGGTGCATATGCTTTGTAGACCCTGTGAGTGATATCGAAGATGTAGCTTACAAGGGATACTACTACTTGCATTCAGCCGTTGGTTTTGCTTCCGAGAGTCGCTGTGCCACTAAGACAGAGCAGTGAGGGACGTTGGTACGAAAGAAGCCTGGATGAATCTAGGGCAAAAGATGGTCTGGAACCCGCAGTAGGGATGGCCTCATTGTGGACAAGTTGGAATGACTTGACGCAGTGCAACATGCTGGCTCCCTCCCTGCTTGTACTTGACCCACTGCTGCGTGCCCATATGCACAGCTAGGCTCTTGATGGGGACAGAACAGGCTTGATTAATGATGTAGAGGTGTCCAGGCTGTCCACTCCACTCGGTGTGACCACTGCAGTCTCATAACGTGTCAGCCTGCCCTTGTGTGGGCACATCGCTGCATGGATATCACATGATGTCATTATATAGACCTGCTTGTTCATCATCACGTGACGCAACTAGCCTGGTCAGGATTTTTCAATCACATTTTTATGTAGTTGTTTATATTCAATTTTGAATCCTGTAGTCATCATTGATACACTTCCTTGGTCCAGTACAGTCACTAATGCTGCTGCTAATCCAGTTTTTGTTGGTTTCATCTCTGTTGTAATGGAAAGATTGAGGCTAGTTGCTGTCTGTGACTTCACTTATCTGCCCACCACTGGTGTGGGAGGGATTTGGTTAGGAACTCTGGATATGATGGGAACTCCACTCGCATGGTCATGTTTGGGTGGATGTTGTCTCAGCCAATCATAAGCAACCTTCTGTAGCCAGTCAGTAGGTTTGAAGATTTTGAAATGGGGTTAACAGTATTTCAATTACACAAACACAACTTTGAAAGGAAACATTGACTGTCAAATGGAAGGTTTATGCCGTGTGAACAAATTATGAATCTGTGTTTCCTTCCCACAGGAACTGCTGAATAAATATTTAATTGAGAACTCCACAAATGCTGAAAGCAAAGTCTTCTATCTTAAGATGAAGGGCGACTACTATAGATACCTTGCCGAAGTCGCCTCTGGGGATGACAAAACAGGTAAGATTGCAATGAAATGGCCCCTTGAACTGAATGCGGCAAAGGTATTTGCCATGTTGCTATTTTCAAGCAATAGTCCTACATTTTAGGTGTAGCCAAGTGATACTCAAGATTGATATCAGTACAAAAATATATATATTTTTAAATATGCAGAATAAAATACTTTTTTTGGGGGGGGCTCTCTTCTTCAATACCAGAAGAGAGCTCTATGCCCTATTTTAGCCTGTTATTAGCCTGTTATTAGCCTGTGCAATTCAAATGGGTCCAGGAAAAAGGAAATAAATGTGCCGCTCGACTGCAAGTTGCTTATTGCTAAGAATGAGCCACAGTCAGAATCATCCAATACTGCATTTGTAGTCTTCAACCTAGCAGCCACTAGCTGTCAAAGTCCACTCTCCTAATCTTAATCGCTTCAGAGTGAATTTAGCTAACGAGGTTATCAGGCTTCTGTCATTCTTACACTTGATTGTAATCAAAATAAGTCAGGCAGGGTGCCATACTCTATCATTGCCTCCAATAAAGTCCATTCTGATCTTTGTGCTCCCCCAGCAACCATAGAACACTCTCAGGAGGCGTACCAGCAGGCGTTTGACATCAGCAAGAAGGAGATGGACCCCACGCATCCCATCCGCCTGGGCCTGGCCCTCAACTTCTCAGTCTTCTTCTACGAGATCCTCAACTCTCCAGAGAAAGCCTGCTCACTGGCCAAACAGGTCAGTCCTTCCCCTCTCCCCTGTTTGCTTTAGGTATGGGGACTTTGTTAGATGTTATCTGCTTGTTCCATGTCAGAACAAATGAAAGGGAATGTTAAGTGGTGTGTTTGATTGAATTGCTAACAAGTGTGTGAATGGGTAGAATATGTTGTTTCTTCTGGGAAAGTTATTACAATGGGAGATCTTAAGTACATGGCTGTATATCTGTGCTGGACAAGCAGGGGGTTTACTTGATGGTAGCTTGGATTTTGTACAGCGACTCTTCATTTAATCTTGCCGTGTAATAAGTGTGCTTTTTGTGTCTCCAGGCATTTGATGACGCCATTGCAGAGCTGGACAAACTGAACGAGGAGTCATACAAAGACAGCACTCTCATCATGCAGCTGCTCAGAGACAACCTGACAGTTAGTACCCTTCCCTCTCTGCTCTCCCCATGTTCCTCATTTTTGTCAAACAAAGTTTACTGTTACAAGTTTAATTTAGTTTAAAATGAAGACTGTACAGTAATGTATAGTTAGTAGAGGAAGTAAACTAAGATGGTGGGTGTATAGAGGTGTTTAACGTCAATGTGTTTCTCTCCAGTTATGGACATCCGACAACGCGCCTGAGGAAGGCGAGGCTGGAGAAGCCGGCGAAGCCGGAGAGAACGAGAACTGAAACTCACACAGGGTCATCTCTCCAAAAAAAAAAAAAAACAACCTTTTTACACATCTCCATTCCTTTATTGCTCCACTTAGTCTTTTAGCAATGAAGCCCATTACTGAATAAAAGCTGCATGTGGAAATTCCTAAATAATTTTCGACTTTTCACACTGCAGCTTTTGTGCAAAAAAAGAAAGAAAAATATTGATTGAGGGGGGGAAATGAAACCTCCATTTCTTGGTTTGTGTTTGTCCTGACCTTCCATATGTGCAGTTTCTCCTGTTAGAAAATAATTAATAGCTTCTTTTTATCAATGTTTTAGTCCAAATTAGAGGAAAAAGTAAGACATTCTAGGGCTTTTTGCTACAGAAAATCTTAGTCCCATCAAAACACAAGGGGAGTTAAGATGTTGTTAGAACAGGGGTGTTTGTTAAACAAATTCGATGAGTTGTTCCCTCACCCTCCATAGGCTTGTTCTCTATTTCTCCACACGGATATCTGGTACGGTTACAGCTGCTGACGTCCTCCACACGGTTATCTTGTATGGTTACAGCTGCTGACGTCCAATGTGAACAAGTGTAATTGTTTTATGCTGCAGGGAGGGCCAGTCAATGAGCTGGCACCATGTATCGCAGCCAGGTGATTTCCATTGGTTCTGACAATGTCTTTCCTCACTCCCCCCTGGTTATGACTTTCACAATAAAGCATGTCTGGTTGAAGAGGTGGGGCTTTCTGAAGATCAAAACAAATATAAATATTCCTACATGCATGTAATTTAATAGTACACTGGAATGGGAACCAATGCTGTATACACACCAAGTCCAAATGTCCAATTTAGTACTTTTCAATGCAGGTTTGTGCACATGTTAATTAACAAGTGTGTTTGGTTAGTCCAGTGATTGTCGATAGAGATTTGGACCACTATTATGTTTTTGCTAATCATCGATTGTAGTTCCCAAAAGCCTCGTGGAAATGTTAATGCCCTATGTATCAGCTATGTAACATGAATAAAAATGACATTTTATAAACCCATCTCGAAATAGGGTCTTTCTTAAAGAAAATTTAGGCTTGCACTTTCTTTTTAATGTGTGCGGCTTTCAACCCGTTATCAAATTATATAGAAAACGATTTGCTGACACTGCTAGATATATAACCCTGGACCAGCATTCATGTAGGAAAACACTACAATATTGTGGGGTGGGTGGGGGCAATATCACGTGATTGATTCATTTTGAGAAGAGTGAAGACACCCCATCCACTAGTGGAAAGGATAAAATCTTGAGGTACAGACCTACCGCAGGTAAATTAATGAGTATGGTATACAGTTATTCCCTGTCCTGAATGTCCATCTGCATAATTTTGTAAAAATTAAATTTTGTTTAATATGAAATGTTTGTACAAAAATCATTTTTTATATTTTTCTCAGATGCAGCTTATGTTGCTATTTTTTTCCTTTTACAATTTTTTTTTACTTCCGGGTTTAGGAAGCAGCAATTGCTAATTAAATGACTGCGTGTAACTTAAAATGTATTAATCTACAATATATTATTAGACATTTCAACGTTTGAGCTATATATCTAAGGCTTGCGAATATAACTTAAGTCGCAATCGGAATAATTTTGGTTAAAAAGTCAAGCGCGAACAGGACCGCTAAGCAAACTTGCTTGACCTAGGTAAAATGAGTTTTATACTGGATGTTCGGCTTCTCTCGTCATCCGCTATTGAACCAAGCAAGCCATACCTATGAAGATGATATATTCTGAATCGGGCGGGTGGAGAAAATTCCACGGCTTTCAATCTTCAATAGCCCTCACACAAGCGGGCCATGACTAGGCAAACTATATTCTGAATCAGGAGGATGGAGAAAATCCAGTTTTGTATTTATTTAATTTTTATGTTTATTCCTTTCAATCTTCAATAGCTCTGACACAAAGCGTGCAATAACTATGAAAAGCATACATTCTGATTCACGGGACGATGGAGAAAAATCCACAGATTTTTTTGTTTCAATCTTCATCTTTGTTTTTGTTCTAAAATTGTATTTTTCAGACATAAGATATCCTCCAGCGCTTTTTGAACTTTTACTGTTGGAAAGTGATATCCTAAGTATTAATACAGTAAATTCCACACACCAAAGGGTAAAAAAATGTTTTCAGAAAAAGTGTTTTTTAGACACAACTGCAAAGTTCAAGGAGTAGGGCATTCAAGGAGTTAGTCTGATGGGAAGTCATGATGTCATCGGCCTCCCCCCTTGCTGAGGAGCAATAGAGAACAAAAGAGGAAAGGCCCACCCCTCCACTTGTGATGTCATGACTTACCTAGACCCCCTATTGAGATGTACCTTTCGTTAAGTAAATCAGGTGTTAAAAGAGGTGTAAAGGAGACTGGAGTGCCACTTTGAAGTGAAATAAAGAGCAGATTGGTGGGGTGGGAGGCAGGGGCGAAAATCTGATATCAACTTTGGAGGGGACAATTACATGAAATTTTCTCAAGAGCAATTCCTGAGGGGGACACCAAAAGTAGTGCTGTAACACATAGCCTACATTGTAATATGGTAAATGTATATTGAGGAACCAAAGAAATAAGGTGTTTGCCGTACTTTGCCGTACTACCGGTACCAAAAACTACACAACTAATCACAACAGCAATACCATTGCCTTTAACAAATCTTGGTTCAGTCACCAGTTTAAGTTGAGAGTGGGGGTATCCATGGCATTTTCCAATTATGTTCCTATTTTACAAGTCAAAAAAATTGAGAACCTTTCATAATGTTGCCAAACAAAGACTCAACAAACTTACCTGAGACTCCGTCTCTGCCAGTCTGTCCCTGCATATCTGTCCCCAACTCTGCTGTCTGTGTGCCATCTGTTGCCTGCTCTGCCTAATGACATCATTGTGAAACATTTCCATTAGAATTTTATTTCTTTCTTATGAACATTTTATCAACTAGTCTTTGAGATATTAGGCTACTAGGGTTCTTACTTTACGTTTTGGTGTACTGAAAAATACTCTGATGTCCGTCTTTTATTTTTCTGCCATTTTTCTACCTGGCTGGCTGGCTACACACACACACACAGTGTGTAGGTTATTTACAGTAGGAGATGGACTTCTATCATCTTATCTTTTATCATTCTATTTGGGCTTTGATCTAAAAGGTAGCTAGCAAATGTGAAACGGATTAAAATGACAAGAGTTGACAGCTGTATGAGTTCACCATTTACACAACATATGCTGCAACCTTTTGTAATTTTAATAGTTTGTTTCATATTGGCTGGCTTCCAACAATAGCTGAATTTGCAAAGCTAGCGAGCACCAATTCCGTTTCAGTGGTGTTTGCTATAATCTTTGCTACCCGGGTTAAATAAAATAAATAAATAAAAGTTCCCTTGCGACAATTTAGCTTTTGCAACGAGACCATTAAATATATTTAAGACAATGGTAGAAGAGAGTGTAGTTCTGTTCAGTTTCGACTTCAGTTTATCGCTAACCTTATCACAAGGACTTTGAAGCACTAACTTACATCATCTGCATGCTGATTCTTGGAATAAATTGACGATAGCAAAGATTCCATCTTTGACAAGGCCACATAAATGGAATAGGTACTAGCTAGCTTAATAGTTCATATTTGCGCGCTAGCTCTGCATATTCAGCTAGTGTGTGTGCGCGATTGACTGGATTAACCTCACGTCAGTTACGTTCATTGAGTGCCTTTCAGACAGTAGACACGACCTGTTACCTTGCCAACAAAGGAACTGGCAGTGGATCAAACCATTGTGAGGCAAAGGGTGGGGGGGGTCGCAATCTTTTGAAACTTAAAAACGCGCTATTAAGTGTCTATAATCAGCACAATTGCTTTCATTGCGTATTATTAATATTATTTAAATTACATAGTTATGCTTCAGTGATATATTGGGGGGGGACAAATCTTCTTTTTTTCCAGGATTGGGGGGTCGTGTGTCCCCCGTCCCCCCCTGGATTTCCGCCCCTGGTGGGAGGAGGAGGGTGATTAATGGACTGACCCATTCACTCTAGCTGTTACACCACATGCAGTGATTAGGTCCATCTGCAAATCAGTATTTAGAACCAGAGAGTGAGGAAAAGTGTGTGTGTGAGAGAGAGAAATAAAGAAAGTGAGAGAGAGGGGGAGGACTGCTCGTGAACACAATCAGTAAAACTGCCTTTTTTTTTTACAATGCCTTGTGCTCCTGGTTGTAGCCTAATCGAAGGGAATTACTGACCCCACTAAATGGAATTTTTTTGTCCACAATATGTTTCAGGGGATTTTAACTTTAGATTAAATGTGAATGTTTTGAGTTGTTCTCTTTAGAAGAATGAAATACTTACAGTGAACCAGCCTCATAGAACAATCACATGGATGATTTTACAACGATCACTGTCTCATAGGAACAGGTGTTATTTAGAGGCATTCAAAAACAATGACCACAGTAAAACCAAGAGCCAGCTAATTCACTCCTTCACACACCTGGCTTTCTGCCCATGCATCGAAGAGCGTGTTGTGGCTCTATAATATGCACAATGGTCTGGTACTGAAGAATTCCAGAGCTCACATACACAGTGTACAAAACATTAGGATCACCTTTCTAATATTGAGTTGCACCCCCTTTTGCCCTCAGAACAGCCTCAATTCGTCGGGGCATGGACTCTACAAGGTGTCGAAAGCATTCCACAGAGATGCTGGCCCATGTTGACTCCAATGCTTTCCACAGTTGTGTCAAGTTGGCTGGATGTCCTTTGGGGACCATTCTTGACACATAGGAAACTGTTGAGTGTAAAAAACCCAGCAGCGTTGCAGTTCTTGACACACTCAAACCGGTGCGCCTGGCACCTACTACCATATCCCGTTCAAAGGCACTTAAATCTTTTGTCATTCACCCTCTGAATGGCAGACTCACAATCCATGTCTCAATTGTCTCAAGTCTTAAAAATCCTTATTTACCTGTCTCCTCCCCTTCAACTACACTGATTGAAGTGAATTTAACAAGTGACATCAATAAGGGATCATAGCTTTCACCTGGATTCACCTGGTCAGTCTATGTCAAGGAAACAGCAGGTGTTCCTAATGTTTATACAATCAATGTACATGATAAAGTGGGGGAATCCTTGTGCTGTGTGTGTGTGTGTGTGTGTGTGTGTGTGTGTGTGTGTGTGTGTGTGTGTGTGCGCGCGCGCGCGCGCGCACGTGCGTGCTTGAATGCGTGTTCCCCAGTTGCACTACACTCCATTGGCTATGTGTAGAGGAAGGGTACAGATTCCAAACTTCAGAGATTTTTGCAATTCGTTCCAGTCATTGGCAGCAGAGAACTGGAAGGAAAGGCGGCCAAAGTAAGTGTTGCCTTTGGGGGTGACCAGTGCAATTTACCTGCTGGAGCGCGTGCTACGGGTGGGTGTTGCTATGGTGACCAGTGAGCTGAGATAAGGTGAGGCTTTACCTAGCAAAGACTTATAGATGACCTGGAGCCAGTGGGTTTGGCAACGGATATGTAGTGAGGGCCAGCCAACGAGAGCATACAGGTCGCAGTGGTGGGTAGTATATGGGGCTTTGGTGACAAAACGGATGGCACTGTGATAGACTACATCCAGTTTGCTGAGTAGAGTGTTGGGGGCTAATTTGTAAATTACATCGCCGAAGTCAAGGATCGGTAGGATAGTCAGTTTTACGAGGCTATGTTTGGCAGCATGAGTGAAGGAGGCTTTGTTGCGAAATAGGAAGCCGATTCTAGATTTAATTTTGGATTAGAGATGCTTAATGTGAGTCTGGAAGGAGAGTTTACAGTCTAACCAGACACCTAGGTATTTGTAGTTGTCCAAATATTCTAGGTCAGCACCATCCATAGTAGTGATGCTAGTCGGGCAGGAGGGTGCGGGCAGCAATCGGTTGAAGAGCATGCACTTAGTTTTACTAGCATTTAAAAGCAGTTGGAGGCCACGGAAGGAGTGTTGTACAGTGGGGGAAAAAAGTATTTGATCCCCTGCTGATTTTGTACGTTTGCCCACTTACAAAGAAATGATCAGTCTATAATTTTAATGGTAGGTTTATTTGAACAGTGAGAGACAGAATAACAAAACCAAAATCCAGAAAAACGCATGTCAAAAATGTTATAAAATGATTTGCATTTTAATGAGGGAAATAAGTATTTGACCCCTCTGCAAAACATGACTTAGTACTTGGTGGCAAAACCCTTGTTGGCAATCACAGAGGTCAGACGTTTCTTGTAGTTGGCCACCAGGTTTGCACACATCTCAGGAGGGATTTTGTCCCACTCCTCTTTGTAGATCTTCTCCAAGTCATTAAGGTTTCGAGGCTGACGTTTGGCAACTCGAACCTTCAGCTCCCTCCACAGATTTTCTATGGGATTAAGGTCTGGAGACTGGCTAGACCACTCCAGGACCTTAATGTGCTTCTTATTGAGCCACTCCTTTGTTGCATTGGCCGTGTGTTTTGGGTCATTGTCATGCTGGAATACCCATCCACGACCCATTTTCAATGCCCTGGCTGAGGGAAGTAGGTTCTCACCCAAGATTTGACGGTACATGGCCCCGTCCATCGTCCCTTTGATGCGGTGAAGTTGTCCTGTCCCCTTAGCAGAAAAACACCCCCAAAGCATAATGTTTCCACCTCCATGTTTGATGGTGGAGATGGTGTTCTTGGGGTCATAGGCAGCATTCCTCCTCTTCCAAACACGGCGAGTTGAGTTGATGCCAAAGAGCTCCATTTTGGTCTCATCTGACCACAATACTTTCACCAGTTGTCCTCTGAGTCATTCAGATGTTCATTGGCAAACTTCAGACGGGCATGTATATGTATTCTTGAGCAGGGGGACCTTGCGGGTGCTGCAGTATTTCAGTCCTTCACGGCGTAGTGTGTTACCAATTGTTTTCTTGGTGACTATGGTCCCAGCTGCTTTGAGATCATTGACAAGATCCTCCCGTGTAGTTCTGGGCTGATTCCCCGTTCTCATGATCATTGCAACTCCATGAGGTGAGATCTTGCATGGAGCCCCAGGCCGAGGGATATTGACAGTTCTTTTGTGTTTCTTCCATTTGCGCACCAAATGTTGTCACCTTCTCACCAAGCTGCTTGGCGATGGTCTTGTAGCCCATTCCAGCCTTGTGTAGGTCTACAATCTTGTCCCTGACATCCTTGGAGAGCTCTTTGGTCTTGGCCATAGTGGAGAGTTTGGAATCTGATTGATTGATTGATTGATTGCTTCTGTGGACAGGTGTCTTTTTACAGGTAACAAGCTGTGTTTAGGAGCACTCCCTTTAAGAGTGTGCTCCTAATCTCAGCTCGTTACCTGTATAAAAGACACCTGGGAGCCAGAAATCTTTCTGATTGAGAGGGGGTCAAATACTTATTTCCCTCATTAAAATGCAAATCAATTTATAACATTTTTGACATGCGTTTTTCTGGATATTTTTGTTGTTATTCTATCTCTCACTGTTCAAATAAACCTACCATTAAAATTATAGACGGATCCTTTCTTTGTCAGTGGGCAAACGTACAAAATCAACAGGGGATCAAATACTTTTTTCCCCCCACTGTATGGCGTTGAAGCTCGTTTGGAGGTTTGTTAACACAGTGTCCAAAGAAGGGCGGGATGTATACAGAATGCTGGACAACAGGCCCTCCCGATTTGACACACTGAACTCTATCTGAGAAGTAGTTAGTGAACCAGGCGAGGCAGTCATTTGAGAAGCAAAGGCTATTGAGTCTGCCGATAAGAATGTGGTGATTGACAAGAGTCGAAAGCCTTGGCCAGGTCGATGAAGACGGCTGCACAGTACTGTCTTTTATCGATGGCGGTTATGATATCGTTTAGGACCTTGAGCGTGGCAGAGGTGCACCCATGACCAGCTCCGAAACCAGATTGCATAGTGGAGAAGGTACGGTGGGATTCGAAATGGTCGTGACCTGTTTGCTTCAGAACAAAAGGCCCTGGATCTTGTGACTGGGTCATAACCTGGCCTTGGGTATTATCTTCACAAGGGACATACCTTTTAACTAATTATTCACCATAGATTTAAGTGACAACTCTTCATTTACATAATATGGCCTCTGACTTGATTGTCACCTGAGGCAATTAGCATAATATCCATTTTGATGTGTGCAGCGGCCATATATCTCCATAAAACCGGAGTGGATTAACCCGAGCTAACCCTTCATCATATGTTGCGTGTGTGTGTACCTGCGTGTTTGCATCTGTATGTGTGCACGTGTGTGTGTGGGGGGGGGGCGATGTGGAGAAGCCTACTAGACTGTTATCAAGCTGAAGTGATGATGTCCAATAGGCAGAATCCCAGCAGCTCAATAAGGACTATAGAGCAGAGCCGTTAAGTACAGTATCATGTTCATAGTCATGGTACACTTTGTATAAGAGCTATTGAAGATTGAAAGACCCCCCCCAAGAAAAATATAAACATTTCTACAAAAAAAGCTATTGAAGATTGAAAGCCCCCCCCCAAGAAAAATATAAACATTTCTACAAAAAAAGCTATTGAAGATTGAAAGCCCCCCCAAGAAAAATATAAACATTTCTACAAAAAAAGCTATTGAAGATTGAAAGCCCCCCCAAGAAAAATATTAACATTTCTACAAAAAAAAGCTATTGAAGATTGAAAGCCCCCCCCAAGAAAAATATAAACATTTCTACAAAAAAAGCTATTGAAGATTGAAAGCCCCCCCAAGAAAAATATAAAAATTTCTACAAAAAAAAGCTATTGAAGATTGAAAGCTTTATTGTTTTATTCTTCTACATTTTAACAACAAAAAAACAGTGGATTTTTCACCATCCTCCCCTGATTCAGAATATATCATGTTCATAGTCATGACATGCTTTGTGTAAGAGCTATTGAAGATTGAAATCAGCAGAAAATAAAATAATCAAAATGTCAACACAAAAAAAAACAGTGGATTTGTGTCCTTCCTCCCGATTCAGAATTAATCATTTTCATAGTCATGGCACGTGTTGTGTAAGAGCTATTGAAGATTGAAATCATAAATCGTATTTATTTTTCACACAAAAAAAGGTGTGGGTTGTTCTCCAATCTCCCCTGATTCAGAATATACCATCTTCATAGTCATGGCATTCAGTCATGTGTGTAGTGGTGCCTGGAGAAGTGGGTACCCTCAAATATTTTCAAAAACATTTACAAAACGCCCAGCGAAGCAAAGGTGCCCGGTGTGAAAGATTCGATGGGAAACAGTGACGTACACTCTGAATTACCTAAAATTATACATCCCATAGTGGTCTTTCACAGTCAGGCCAACTCAAGCTGTACTGTGCAACTAAGCTAATAGTAGTCCTACCATTGAAGCAGATAAATGTAAAAAAGCTTTCACTCTCAAAGTTACACTTTTTTAACAGAAAAAAACAACAAAATTGTATGTTTTAAGTCCATGACAATGCTTAAACCACATCAGGAGACCACTTTTGATGTCTGGAGAAATTTAGATTGTTTTGTGTAGTTAATTGACGTGTGTAGGCATCTAGCACTGTTGTTTGGTTAACAGTGTTTCTGTAACACATGAGATGGAGTTTGCAAAATAAATGGCTAAGCTACCGGATTGATGCAAATAATCATGTCACTGACAGATCGGTGTAGGTTACTTTGTAGCTACGGTAGTTGACATTTAATAGAGAAGGTTTTTGGGAAAGCCTTTCCATCTACCAGAAAATGGTTAGGCCTATCATTGGCATTGCTATATTTTTCTATTCCTTAATTGTTTGAAACCTGAACATTTTACTTCATATGAGGCATGTCTTACCTTACTTGAAAGTAGCCTATAGACAAAATCCCACCATAGAAACATGGAGGAAATTATTTGTAGAAAGACTTACTCATATGCTTTCTCCTATTCTATTGATTTTCTTTCAACTTTCTTTCATTGTCTAGCAGCCAAAGGTATTATCATAGTCATTTTAGCAACCCATGATAGTAGTTGCATATTTCAATCTGCCCTCTTTCAAAATTTCTAACGGATATTTCCATCTCTGTCCATGAAACCCGGTGCACATTTTAGAACAGCGTTTTCCTGCAAATTGCATTTTGGAACGTTCACGCAAAAGCCCACCGCTGTCTGTATATTGCTACGCCTAAAATGTGAAGAAATAATAGTTTATCAACGTTTAAGCTAAACGTTCTGATCTGTTCAATCAGCCTTATAAATTGAAACGGAGGATACGTCCACTACACTACTTTGGTACGTATCAGTGGGGATTAAGAAGTGAGTACATGCAAATGCCCACGGGAATAGTAAGTGGGTATATGGCGTATATCTGCCTATATCCTCAACTACACCAGTGATGGCATGATTGGTTCAACAGTTATTGACGAGAGAAAACCAGAATATCCAATATAAAACTAATTTTACCTCGGTGCTACACCTGCTCTGCCTAGCCTGGTTAACGGTTTCTGTTTTGACGTTAGTCATCAACAACTTGCAATAAGGACACAGGTGGAGTAAGCTCTTTTAACGTCATGATGAAGTATCTGGTACTTGTGGCCTGTTTGGCTCCTTGTTGGGCCACTGAGGAAGAAACACGGGACACAGAGTTCGGTGAGTAACGTTAACCTAGCCAACGTTAACGGCTAGCTAGCTCGCAGACATGTTCTACGGTAGCAAGCTGTCAGTCAAATGTATGCAAATTAGGCTGTTAGTTAGCTACATCTTCAATTGCTAAAGTTTATGACGATAGTGTTCGCTAGATAACTCGTTTATTAGTTAACTAGACAGCTAACTTTTTAATGTTGTTAGCGAGTAAGTAAGATTTTCTTCGGGGACTTGCTAACCGATCTAGTTAGATGGAATGTCTGGTATTCAGCATCGTAGTAACGTGCATCATGCTGTGTGCGTTCAAATGAATCAAGACAGGGTGGCTATTCCTTTTCCAGTGGTGCCAGAGCAGTGTTCATCAAACCCAGTCTCATCACATCTTGTGATTCAACTGAAATATAGTATGTTAGTTAGCTGAGTTAACTAGCTACAGATGTGTGTCACTGGCAGGGCTGGAACAAACACCTGCGCAACCTGTGGGTCCCCAGGACCAGGGTTGAAGAATGCATTTGTTCCCAGTCTAGCTAGATAATTATGAAGATCGCAATTCAATGTTTTACATAACCTGTAGTGATGTGTTGAAACAACAAACGTGTACGCATAGCTTTCCAATGATGACCACCCCTGAAATAATTAGTTAAATCAAGATTGGTATTTAGGTCTATTTTTTATTTAACTAGGCAAGTCAGTTAAGAACAAATTATTATTTACAATGACGGCCTAGGAACAGTGGGTTAACTGCCTTGTTCAGGGGCAGAATGACATTTTTACCTTGTCACCTCGGGTATTCGATCTAGCAAACTTTCGGTTACTGGCCCAACGCTCTAACCACTAGGCTACCTGCCGCCCATATAGACCCATAGCTTGAAATTGTCACAGGCTGAGGATGTCAATTAAGTACCTAGTTAAAATTTCAACCATGCTCAATTTGTTTTAATTAGGAAGGTGTGATGCTCTGACTAACCCCACAAAGACACTGTTGACAATCTATTTGTAGGCTGTGTGGCATTAAGGGCTCTCCACAGTGATTTCACAGTCTACACAACATTCTGCCTCGCAAAACTATGTAGAGCTACGCAAACTTAACTCTGTTGGATCTGTTTCGTAGACTGTGTAGAGCCCTTTAGACAGGAAGGAACTAGCTACATGACAGCTTTCAAGAGGAAGTGAGAATCTTCCATTTTGGCTGTTCCATTTTGGCTGAAAGATTCATGGTAAAAATGTATTTTAGGCTACTAACTGTTACTCAGTGCTGCATCAATCCAATATTATTTGCCACAGAGCGAGTAGAGTATAGGCTACTGCAGAGGTCACTAAAAATAAACCAGGGTTTTGTTCCGTCCCAGCACTAACACATCTGATTCAGCTAATCAGGAAGATCATGATTAATACATGAATCAGGTGTGTTACTGCTGGGTTAGAACCAAAGCCTGCACATTTGAAGCTCATTGGGACAAGGGTTGGTGACCACCGGTTACTGTACCAATGATATTGAATGTTACCATTTTCACTTTATTGGTGTTACATAGAGGGAGTTCAGTCGTGTGTGTGTGTGTGTGTGTGTGTGTGTGTGTGTGTGTGTGTGTGTGTGCGCAGTACCAGTCAAAAGTTTGGAAACACCTAATCATTCCAGGGTTTTTCTTTATTTTTACTATTTTCTACATTGTAGAATAATAGTGAAGACGTCAAAACTATGAAATGACACATGGAATCATGTAGTTACCAAATTAGTGTTAAACAAATGAAAATATATTTTATTTTTGAGATTGTTCAAGTAGCCATCCTTTGCCTTGATGACAGGATTGGAAACTTTTGGCATTCTCTCAACCAGCTTCATGAGGTAGCCACCTGGATGCATTTCAATTAACAGGTGTGCCTTGTTAATTTGTGGAAGTTCTTTCCTTAATGCATTTGAGCCAATCATTTTTGTTGTAACAAGGTAGGGGTGGTATACAGAAGATAGACCAATTTGGTAAAAGACCAAGTCCATATTATGGCAAGAACAGCTCAAATAAGCAAAGAGAAATGACAGTCCATCATTACTTTAAGACATGAAGGTCAGTCAATCTGGAAAAGTTCAAGAACTTTGAAAGTTTCTTCAAGTGCAGTCGCAAAAACCATCAAGCACTACGATTAAATTGGCTCTCATGAAGACCACCACAGGAAAGGAAGACCCAGAGTTACCTCTGCTGCAGAGGATAAGTTCATTAGAGTTAACTGCCCAAATAGAGTTGCAGAACAAATAAATTCTTCAGAGTTAAAGTAACAGACACATATCAACTGTTCAGAGGAGACCGCGTGAATCAGGCCTTCATGGTCGTATTGCTGCAATATGTTAATCGAGGTAATATGTACATGTAGGTAGAGTTATTAAAGTGACTAATAACAGAGAGTAGTAGCAGCAGGGTAAAAGAGGAGGGGGGGGCAATGCAAATAGTCTGGGTAGCAATTTGATTAGATGTTCAGGAGTCTTACGGCTTGGGGGTAGAATCTGTTTAGAAGCCTATTGAACCTGGACTTGGCACTCCGGTACTGCTTGCCGTGCAGTAGCAGAGAGAACATGACTAGGGTGGTTGGAGTCTTTGACAATTTTTAGGGCCTTCCTCTAACACCGCCTGGTATAGAGGTCCTGGATGGCAGGAAGCTTGGCCCCAGTGATGTACTGGGCCGTACTCACTACCCTCTGTAGTGCCTTGCGGTCGGAGGCCGAGCAGTTGTCATACCAGTCAGTGATGCAACCTGTCAGGTTGGAAAATCAGCCAACAAGTGCTCAGCATACGTGCGAACTCCTTCAAGATTATTGGAAAAGCATTCCAGGTGAAGCTGCTTGAGAGAATGCCAAGAGTGTGCAAAGCTGTCATCAAAGCAAAGGGTGGCTACTTTGAAGAATGTCAAATATAAAATATATTTTGATTTATTTAACACTTTTTAGTTTTTTTGGTTACTACATGATTCCATATGTGTTATTTCATAGTTTGTCTTCATTATTATTGTACAATGTAAAAATAGTAAAAATAAATAAAACCCTTGAATGAGTACCGTAATTTCCGGACTATAAGCCGCAACTTTTTTCCCACGCTTTGAACCTCGCGGCTTAAACAATGACGCGGCTAATATATGGATTTTTCCCGCTTTCAATTTTTTTTCTTCCAAAAAAACACATTCTGTGACGTGATCAGTTTTTTGGCAGCATGAAGCTTTCATTAGACCAATGAAATTGCCGAACGGGTTAAGGTCAAACAACTTTTTTGTTTACTGTTTAGATTAAATCGAGCGCTCTCAAACTTCCCATCATTCTGATTACGGTAGTCATTTTGTCACCCTCATCATGGCAAAGACACGGAGAAATGCATATGATGCAGCTTTCAAGTTGAAGGCGATTGATCTGGCTGTTGGAAAAGGAAATAGAGCTGCTGCACGGGAGCTTGGTCTTAATGAGACGATGATAAGATGTTGGAAACAGCAGCGTGAGGAATTGACTCAGTGCAAAAAGACAACTAAACCTTACTGCAAATGTTTCATTTTTGTTACAAGCCGTGTTTCGTTAAAGCCTGTGTAAAGTTCATTGGTTTCAATGTACCGGTAGACATGTGCGGCTTATTTATGTTCAAAATAATATATTTTTTTTAATTCAGTGGGTGCGGCTTATATTCAGGTGCGCTCAATAGTCCGGAAATTACGGTAGGTGTGTCCAAACTTTTGACTTATACTGATATGTATGTATGTATGTATGTATAGTGAAGACTAGAGGTCGACCGATTCTGATTTTTCAACGCCGCTACCGATTATTGGAGGACCAAAAAAGCCGATACCGATTAATCGGCTGCTTTTAAAAAAACATTTTGATTATTTTTTTTATTTTTATTATTGTTATTATTATTATATATTTTTTTTTTACAGTTTTTTTGTTATTTATTTGTAATAATGACAATTACAACAATACTGAATTAACACTTATTTTAATATAATACATCAATAAAATCAATTTAGCCTCAAATAAATAATGAAACATGTTCAATTTGATTTAAATAATGCAAAAACAAAGTGTTGGAGAAGAAAGTAAAAGTGCAATATGTGCCATTTAAAAAGCAAACATTTAAGTTCCTTGCTCAGAACATGAGAACATATGAAAGCTGGTGGTTCCTTTTAACATGAGTCTTCAATATTCCCAGGTAAGATGTTTTAGGTTGTAGTTATTATAGGACTATTTCTCTATATACGATTTGTATTTCATATACCTTTGACTATTGGATGTTCTTATAGGCACTTTAGTATTGCCAGTGTAACAGTATAGCTTCCGTCCCTCTCCTCGCTCCTACCTGGGCTCGAACCAGGAACACATCGACAACAGCCACCCTCGAAGCAGCGTTACCTATGTAGAGGAAGGGAAAAAAACTACTCCAAGTCTCAGAGAGAGTGACGTTTGAAACGCTATTAGCGCGCACCCGGCTAACTAGCTAGCCATTTCACATGGGTTACACCAGCCTCATCTTGGGAGTTGATAGGCTTGAAGTCATAAACAGCGCAATGCATTGCAAAGAGCTGCTGGCAAAATGCACGAAAGTGCTATTTTGAATGAATGCTTACGAGCCTGCTGCTGCCTACCATCTCTCAGTCAGACTGCTCTATCAAATCATAGACTTAATTATAACATAATAACACACAGAAACACGAGTGTTAGGTCATTAATATGGTCGAATCCGGAAACTATCATCTCGAAAACAAAACGTTATTCCTGTTACATTGCACAACCTTCAGTGTGATGTCATAATTACGTAAAATTCTGACAAATTACCCAAAGTGTTGCATATACCCTGACTGCGTGCAATGAACGCAAAATGACACAATTTCACCTGGTTAATATTGCCTGCTAACCTGGATTTCATTTAGCTAAATATGCAGGTTTAAAAATGTATACCTCTGTGTATTGATTTTAAGAAAGGCATTGATGTTTATGGTTAGGTACAGTCGTGCAACGATTGTGCTTTTTTCGCAAATGCGCTTTTGTTAAATCATCCCCGTTTGGCGAAGTTGGCTGTCTTTGTTAGGAAGAACTAGACTTCACATTTCGCAACGAGCCAGGAGGCCCAAACTGCTGCATATACCCTGACTCTGTTTGCAAGAGAAGTGACACATTTTCCCTAGTTAAAAGAAATTTATGTTAGCAGGCAATATTAACTAAATATGCAGGTTTAAAAATATATACTTGTGTATTGATTTTAAGAAGGGCATTGATGTTTATGGTTGGAGCAACGTGTACCTAAGCGATCATATGCAATGCAGGACAGGCTAGATAAACTAGTAATATCATTAACCATGTGTAGTTAACTAGTGATTATGATTGATTGTTTTTTATAAGATAAGTTTAATGCTAGCTAGCAACTTACCTTGGAATTCTTACTGCATTCGCGTAACCTCGTGGAGTGCAATGTAAAGCAGGTGGTTAGAGCGTTGGACTAGTTAACTTAAGGTTGCAAGATTGAATACCCGAGCTGACAAGGTAAAAATCTGTCTTTCTGCCCCTGAACAAGGCAGTTAACCCACCGTTCCTAGGCCGTCATTGAAAATAAGAATGTGTTCTTAACTGACTTGCCTAGTTAAATAAAGGTCTAAAAAAAACAACTAATTGGCCAAATCGGCATCCAAAAAAATACAGATTTCCGATTGTTATGAGAACTTGAAATCAGCCCTAATTAATCGGCCATTCCGATTAATCGGTCGACCTCTAGTGAAGACATCAAAACTATGAAATCACACACATGGAATCAATATGTAACCAAAAAAGTGTTAAATAAATCAAAATATATTTGAGATTCTTCAAAGTAGCCACCCTTTGCCTTGATGACAGCTTTGCACACTTGGCATTCTCTCAACCAGCTTCACCTGGAATACTTTTCCAACAGTCTTGACAGAGTTTCCACATATGCTGAGCAATTGTTGGCTGCTTTTCCTTCACTCTGCGGTCCAACTCATCCCAAACTATCTCAATTGGGTTGAGGTCGGGTGATTGTGGAGGCCAGGTCATCTGATGCATCACTCTCCTCCTTAGTCAAATAGTTATTACACAGCCTGGAGGTGTGTTGGGTCATTGTCCTGTTGAAAAACAAATGATAGTCCCAATAAGCGCAAACCAGTTGGGATGGCATATTGCTGCAGAATGCTGTGGTAGCCATGCTGGTTAAGTGTGCCTTGAATTCTAAATAAATCCCAGACAGTGTAACCAGCAAAGCACCCCCACAACATCACACCTCCTCCTCCATGCTTCACTGTGGGAACCACACATGCGGAGATCATCCATTCACCTACTCTGCGTCTCACTAAGACACAGCGGTTAGAACCAAAAATCTCAAATTTCAGACCAAAGGACAGATTGGCCCAAGCAAGTCTCTTCTTATTATTGGTGTCCTTTAGTAGTGGTTTCTTTTCAGCAATTCGACCATGAAGGCCTGATTCAGGCAGTCTCCTCTGAACAGTTAATTTTAAGATGTGTCTGTTACTTGAACTTTGAAGCATTTATTTGGGCTGCTAACTCTGAACTTATCCTCTGCAGCAGAGGTAACTCTGGGTCTTCCTTTCCTGTGGCGGTCCTCATGAGAGCCAGTTTCATCATAGCGCTTGATGGTTTTTACGACTGTACTTCAAGAAACTTTTTCAAAGTTCTTGAACTTTTCCGAATTGTCTGACATTAATTTCTTAAAGTAATGATAGACTGTCGTTTCTCATTGTTTATTTGTGCTGTCCTTGCCATAATATGGACTTGGTCCATATACCACCCCTACCTTGTCCCAACACAACTTAATGCGTTTGAGCCAATCAGAAGGTAAGAAATTCCACAAATTAACTTTTAACAAGGCACACATGTTAATTGAAATGCATTCTAGGTGACTACCTTATGAAGCTGGTTGAGAGAATGCCAAGAGTGTGCAAAAGTAGCAGTATAGCTTCTGTCCCTCTCCTTGCCTCGAACCAGGGACCCTCTGCACACATCGACAACAGCCACCCTCGAAGCATCGTTACCCATCGCTCCACAAAAGCCACGGCCCTTGCAGAGCAAGGGGAACAACTACTTCAAGGTCTCAGAGCGAGTGACATCTCCGATTGAAACGCTATTAGCCGTCACCCCGCTAACTAGCTAGCCATTTCACATCAGTTACACAAAGGGTGGCAACTTTTGAATAATCTCAAATATAAAATATATTTTGATTTGTTTAACAAGTTTTTGGTTACTAAATGATTCCATATATGTTATTTCATAGTTTTGATGTCTTCACGATCATTCTACAATGTAGAAAATAGTAAAAAAAAAAAAAAAAAACCTTGAATGAGTAGGTGTGTCCAAACTTTTTTCTGGTACTGATATAGATATAACATGGCATTTAGTAGATGCTTTTATCCAAAGCGACATACAGTCATGCGTGCATACATTTTATGCACAAGTGGTCCCGGAAATTGAACCTACTATCCTACCGTTGCAAGCGCCATGCTCTACCAACTGAGCTACATAGGACTGGCCCTCTCACTCTCCTTATATGACTCTTCCCTTATTCCAGAGGCTCTGAGCTCATTGCTGTCCGACTTTGAGGTGCTGCCTGTGTCCGGCCTCCAGCAGCACTCACTCAGGAAGAGGGACATCCACACAGAGTCCCAGCTGGAGCGCATTGTCAGCTTCAGTGCCCTCAAGAGGTAGGTGGCACAAAGTCTCCTATATGGGACTTCTACATGTCTGCTAAATGACTAAAATGTTAGGGCAAAACAGCCACGACTCCATTCTACTCAATGAGGCGCTTCCACCCACTCATGTAACGTTCAAAAGCAAGCAAAAAAAGTTGATGTTCAATGGTTTTGTATCATTCTGATGCCGCCGAGTGCTTAGGAAAGATCATATGACATTAGGGGTTGGAGAAATAGACTAGCACTGTCTCAATTATCTGTAACTTTTCTCAGAGGTTCTAGTCCTCCCTGCTAAGTCCTACTCCTATGTGTTTTAACATTGTTACTGGATTGGCTTTTTATCATTGCCATGGCCTAATGACTAGAGAGCATATATCTTCCTGGGATTTTCAGTGCAATTGAAACAGACCATTGGCAAAGTTGAAATGTTATCTGTACCCTCAATAAACCAGATATGTACATTCCTCATGTTTCTCTCCATCAAACTGTAATTTATTTTTTCTGCAGACATTTTAAGCTTTACTTGACAACTAACACAGACTTGTTCACTGAGGACTTCAAAGCTGTGTTTGTAGATAAGCAAGGGAAGGAAGACCGCTATGATGTTCAGCTGCAGAACTACTTTACTGGACATCTTGTAGGTGAGTCTGGAGGGTATTTGTTTTGTTGGTTTTATATGGAATATTGATATGGAGGTGTTTGCGCTTGTGTGTCAGTTTGTGTGTGTGCTTCCATTTCTGTGTGTGTGTGTGTGTGTGTGTGTGTGTGTGTGTGTGTGTGTGTGTGTGTGTGTGTGTGTGTGTGTGAGTGAGTACTGAGAAGAATACCTTAAAATCGTGTGTGTGTAGGCGAGGAGCACTCCCGTGTTCAGGCACACATAGACGGGGACGACTTCTCGGCCCACATCCTGACAGAGGAGACAGAGTACAACGTAGAGGTAAATCCCAAAACAGGAGCACTGCTTTAACGTTTTTAAAGCAGGGGTTGGAACTGGTTCAGGGAACAGAACAGAAAAACGGAAAATAATATTTTTCAAGGAACTGAAACGGAACCTGGAACGAGAGTGATCCATACTGTTCCGGAATGGAACCATTATTTTAAAAGCATGGGAACTGGTTAATTATGTTATTTTACATTCCAGGCAAAGCTGTCACTCAAAAACGTATTCCAGTGTCCACCTGCAAGCTGAAAATCTTTGCCAATGTCTGCGTGTTTAGGCCAGTGTTGCGAACTTAGCAACTTTGTTGCTATATTTAGCGTTTAATCAGACGCCTCTAGCGACACATTTTCAAAAAAGTGACTAGCGACAAATCTTGCGAATCTTTCTGGTGTTATTGGAGACTTTTGGAGACTGCCGTGAAAGCACGTATCGTTTTTACTCTTCTCAACGAGCAGCGGGTGCTGCCGTGGGCTCCACCTTCGTCCCAAAGCACTCACAGGCGGCCCAGTCCTCACGCAGCAGTCCCTCCCAGCTGCAGTCAGAGCAGGAAATGTTCACCCCTCAGCGTCCAGACTGCAAATGAATCGTGCATGCGGGAAGCCGCCGCTGGCTGATCCCGCCATGGCTTACATTCTTTTTTAAAAATGTTTTACCTGAATTAGGGCAAGACTAGTTACCATCATTTTCTCTCATTGCCATTGACAGTTTTTTTTCCTATTGTCCCTTTTTGGTCCATTTAGATTGTATACAACAAAATGTATGGTTAAAAATGTTCATGTTTTACTGTGACTTGTTGTAGGCTCCTAAGTGGACCATAAGGTTAAAAACCAAACCAAATTAAGAAAAATAAAAAATAAATAAAATAAACTAAGTAACTCCGCCAGTGTCTCTTTTAGGTCACCCTTTGCCGGTCCCAAGCCCGGCTAAAGAAGGATGGTTGGAATTGTGACATAAAAAAAAAACAAGAATCGACAGAAGAAAGTTCATTTGTAGTTCTAAACATATTTAGGGTGTTTTTTGTACTCACTTTTTATCTCTCCCACGACGTTATTCCTCTCTCCTACAGCGTCCATCACAATTACATGCACTTTGACAATTATGCAAATTAGGCGATGACGTCATTCAGCGACTTTTAGGACAGCCAATAGCTACTTTCCTTACTGAGGAGTTGGCAACACTGGTTTAGGCTACCTGCCCTTCCCCCCTCCAAAAACAGACTACTGTACTGACATTGCAACCATCATTCAGAAGATAGGGAGAGAGATTTTTAAATAGGTAGAGAATGGATTAACTTGTTTAATGTTAGTTAAGGATACTATAGGCCTAGTTATCACGTTTCACGTTGGATTTATTAACTACAAAAAGGTAAGACGTGTTTTTTTTTATTCTGGTGCCGCTCTGCACATACAAGCTTTTTAGCTAGCTAGCTCAAAGGACATTCAAAGTTCCTCCATAGAAGCCGCTCATAGGTATAATTCTGTGGACCTAATTCATGTAATGCACTTCATAAGATGCCCAGCACTTCAATCCTACTCCTCAACCCTCTCTCTCCCCACCCGCAAAATGTCATACATTGGGTACACGCATGTCCATCACGCATGTAAACAACTAGCTTGCCTGCTCTATCCGCACTGATTGGTGAAGTAATATAATGAGCTAAATGTAAAAAACGGTTGATTTCACAGGTTAAAAAAGGAACTGAAAGGAACGATATAAACCAGTACTTTTTTGGGGATCCAACCGGTTCAGAACTTTATTTTGCTTATAGGAACAGTGGAACGGGAAAAAAAGTGGTTCTGTTCAGAATGAAACAATAGGAAAATAATTCCGGTTCCAACCCCTTGGTTTAAATTAGGCCAGAAAAAAGTGTCTTAAAACAGTTGCTGGGGAGTTGAAACTATCAGCTAAATAAACCAGCGCTAGCCTTTGTTTTGGTAGAATACTTTATCTAACCAATCCTACTTCTCCCACTCCTTCATCCTCTCTCGCTCTCTCTTTATTTTCTCTCTTATTCCTCTTTCTCTCCATCCCCTTCCCCTCTTCCCTCTCTCCTCAGCCCCTTTGGAGGTTCACTGAGGTGCCCCCCGATGGCCGTCTGTTGGTATATCGCTCTGAGGACATCCGGAACCTCAGTCGCTTGGCCTCGCCCAAGGTGTGTGGATACATCCATGCTGGGGCCCAGGACCTGCTGCCAGAGGCCGCCAAAGGTGGAGAGGCACAGGAGGGTAAGATGGACTGTGTGTGTGTTCGACAGTATAGGCCTACGTACAGAGTAGGAGCCACCCCATTTATGTATGTTTCATACGCATAGACCGAGTGCTTGTGTGTGTGGTGTGCAAAAGTGTGTAGGAGTCAAACATTACAAGCTACCTTATACAACCTTAGTGTGAGGAGGTAGGGAAAGGGAGGAAGATGATTCCTGGAGGAGAGGAGGTAGTAGGTAGGTGGGCGCCCATTCTATCTTGTCCCCTCACAGCCTCACAATGAATAAAAACCCTTTAATGTCTAAAATCTATATTCCATAGGCTGGCAACAGGGTGTTATATAAAGCTCTGATTCCTTTGTGTTGCCTGTAATATGTAAAGTTCATTAGAATGACAATGACCTGGGGGAAATCTGAAGGCGCTCAAGACAATGTCCTCTTTAAAAAATAAAAAAAACTGTGTGGAAAATGCGGTGAATGATCTCCACAGAAGCATTAGAATTCATGAGAGCTGTTGTATGTAATACACGGAGGGGAAGCCATAGTGAGTACACCCACATGCTGTGGTTCATTACAGAAGAATCTGAGGTCTTGTAGAGGGAAGGAGAGTACATGATTTGTGGGGTGGGGGGGGACTGCTGCTGACTGTGGTTTGTAGCCTAAGACACACCCTGTACGTATGATACACCAGGCCCACTCCAAATAGATGTAGCCGGAAGGGAATTAACATAGTTAGTTTGAATTGACACATGCTGTACAGTGTGGCTTCTGAGCTGAGCAGAAGCTATTATTCTACAGATGGAATAACCTGTGAATTTCAAATAAGGGTTAATAAAAACCTTTATTCCGAAAGAAGTGCTTTGCTATTTTGATTCCGGATTCTTGTAATGATGAATCCTACAAGCCACAGCCAGTCTTCCTCCTCATAGAATAAAGTGGTGTTGATTCATTTTACTAAACACAAAGTTGGAAATCTGACAGTTCTGAAAATTACTCTATAGTAAAGGATTCATCAGCTAGGCCTATATCTTTCATTTTTACTCTTATGAACAAATAGTGGTAAGATAAAGTATGTGAACCCTTTGGAATTACCTGGATTTCTGCATAAATTGATCATAAAATTTGATATGATCTTCATCTAAGTCACAACAAAAGACAAACAGTCTGCTTAAACTAATAACACAAACTATTTTACATTTTCTTGTTTTTATTGAACACATTCACAGTGCAGGGTGGAAAAAGTATGTGAACCCTTGGATTTAATAACTGGTTGACCCTCCTTTGGCAGCAATAAACTCAACCAAACGTTTTCTGTAGTTGCGGATCAGACCTGCACAACGGTCAGGAGGAATTGTGGACCATTCCTCTTCACAAAACTGTTTCAGTTCAGCAATATTGTTAGGATGTCTGGTGTGAACCGCTCTCAAGGTCATGCCACCGCATTTTAAATTGAGGTCAGGACTCCAGAAGGCGTATTTTTTTCTGTTGAAGCCATTCTGTTGCTGATTTACTTCTGTTTTGGGTTGTTGTCCTGTTGCATCACCCAACTTCTGTTGATCTTCAATTGGCGGACAGATAGCCAAACATTCTCCTGCAAAATGTCTTGATAAACTTGGGAATACATTTTTCAGTCGACAATAGCAAGCTGTCCAGGTCCTGAGGTAGCAAAGCAGCCCCAAACCATGATGCTCCCTCCACCATACTTTACAGTTGGGATTAGGTTTTGATGTTGGTGTGCTGTGCCTTTTTTTCTCCACACATAGTGTTGTGTGTTCCTTCCAAACAACTCAACTTTAGTTTCATCTGTCCACAGAATATTTTGCCGGAAGCGATATGGAACATCCAGGTGCTCTTTTGCGAACTTCAGACGTGCAACACTGTTTTTTTGTTTTGGACCGCAGTAGCTTCTTTCGTGGTGTCTTCCCATGAACACCATTCTTGTTTAGTGTTTTACGTATTGTAGACTCATCAGAGATGTTAGCATGTTCCAGAGATTTCTGTAAGTCTTTAGCTGACTCTCGTGGATTCTTCTTAACCTCATTGAGCATTTTGCGCTGTGCTCTTGCAGTCATCTTTACAGGACGGCCACTCATAAGAAGAGTAGCAACAGTGCTGAACTTTCTCCATTTATAGACAATTTGTCTTACCGTGGACTGATGAACATCAAGGCTTTTAGAGATACTTTTGTAACTATTGGTCAATTTCTTCAACAGATGGTCAGGTCTATATAATTATCAAACTTATATATTGGTAGTAGAAAGGAAACACAGACTCTTTGTTTAAGTATTAAAATTGTCCTTTAGTAAAACAATTGTGGGCAGAAGTTGGTACAGAGTACAGTATATGATCGCTCTCCCCAGGTTCTGCAAAGTGTCTAAGACATCCTGTAATTCATATAGCCTCTCCCAGTCCTCTTTGCGTTAGTTTCCCTGGCAACAACATTTTAATAAATCGAACCTCCCCCTGACAGCAGCAACCATCTGGTAAGCAATTAAAAGCTCAGAAGTGGGTTTCACCGAAACTTGCCCTTTCATCACAAGAATAGAGGCATAACAAGGTGAACGAGTCCAAGCATCTTCTGACAGGTTGCTGTTTTCATTAGGCCTGCGGCAGCCTTGTGTTCTCAGGAAACCAGTTGTATTCTCAGAACCTCAGCCAGGTGGGGCCCAGACAGGAGGAGTATGAAGGTAGGCGGTTTCCGCCTTCTGATAGTGTCTGAAGGGCACAACACTCAAAACAGGTGTTAATACACAGTCACACACACAGTCTCACACACACACACACACACACACACACACACACACACACACAGTCTCACACACACACACACACAGTCTCACACACACACACACACACACACACACACACACACACACACACACACAGTCTCACACACACACACACACACACACACACACACACACACACACACACACACACACACACACACACACACACACACAGGTCTCCTTGAAGAGGAGACCTTACAGTTTATCATAACAATTTATTAACCCTTTAAAAGGTATGAGGCCTTGGTTTAACCCCTTCATAACCCTTTCCAGCTTTATGCAAGTCAACAAAAATTATTCTGAGATCTATTTTATTCGAGGCATGGTTCACATCAAGCAATGCTTCTTGTGAATAGCAAACTCAAATTTTGTGAATTAGTTTTTTTATATATATTTTTTTTTTAATAGGGCAGGGCAGCTCTAACCAACATCTCCAATCTCGTCTCATTGATTGGACTCCAGGTTAGCTGACTCCTGTCTCCAATTTAGCTTTTGGAAAAGTCGTTAGCCTAGGGGTTCACATACTTTTTCCAACACTGTGAATGTTTAAATGATTTATTCAATATAGAAAAGAAGAATACAATAATTTGTGTGTTATTAGTTTAAGCACATTTTGTTTGTCTATTGTCTATTGTTGTTTTTATTTATTTATTTCACCTTTATTTAACCAGGTAGGCAAGTTGAGAACAAGTTCTCATTTACAATTGCGACCTGGCCAAGATAAAGCAAAGCAGTTCGACACATAAAACAACACAGAGTTACACATGGAGTAAAACAAACATACAGTAGAAAAATAAGTCTATATACAATGTGAGCAAATGAGGTGAGATAAGGGAGGTAAAGGCAAAAAAGGACATGGTGGCAAAGTAAATACAATATAGCAAGTAAAACACTGGGATGGCAGATTTGTAGTAGAAGAAAGTAGAAATAGAAATAATGGGGTGCAAAGGAGCAAAATAAATAAATACTTAGTCTTCCTTCCTTCCATCATAGATTCCCTCCACAGAGAGAAGAGAGTGACCCACGACCACAAGAAAAACACCTGTCCTCTAGCCCTGGTGGCTGACTACCGCTTCTTCAAACACATGGGCCGCGGAGAGGAGAGCATTACACTCAACTACCTGGTGAGAGTCTCAAACTAATCTCAGATACCCAGATCTAAAAGATCTTCTGGGCAAGTCTATGGGCCAAATGTCCTTTCCCCTTCCGAAATTCGAAAGATGCGAGCACCTGTTACATTGTAATTTGTCTAAATGATCAGTGCCAAAACAAATCTGCATTCCATGAAATTAGTCCCTTTTGGGTAGTGTAATTTGATGATTTTTTTTATTTTTATTTCTCCTAATTTTAACATTCTGTCATGATGAGAACAAAGTAATAAAAAGAGGTATTCCCATCTCAAGAGGTTAAATAAAAAAAAGATTTGGGTTCTATCCATTTAATTGTTTTGTATAATTTCTAATCCCCTTTTTATTTATTTATACTTTCCCCTTACCATTCCTACCCTGATTATAGTAAACTAAGGGACAACAATACTTCATGTACACATTATATGTAGTTAAATAATTATACATATATTCTTGTTTCCTCTTTCTGTAAGTGCTGGATTTTCACCCACAGCGGCCAATCCACCATTCATTGTGATCTTAACGCCAACCCTCCGGTGTCCACAGATTAACCCATCTTTCCCAGTATAACGCCATTTAGCAATTTCCTTTTGCAATACATCCCTCCATTTTACTGTGATGTCTTACGAGGCTCCTGAACCTCCCTATTTGTAACATTTCTACCGATTTATTGCTTTAAAAATAAATACTTTACCCAAGACTATAATGATATTTCCCATTGACTGATCATGTTTTTTCAGATCCCCTAACAATATAGTTTGCAGGTCCATCTGAACCCTAATATTATGACTTAAGAAAGAGTTCCCAACTTTGTTGTTATTGGTCTATTAACTAAGTTATTGCCTGGTGATGTCACCAAAACAGGTTGAAATTTCAGGCGTTCTTTTCAAACTGCTCGTAAACTAACAGGGTATTATCATAATGTTCTAAATGTTACAGTATTATTCCAACCTCATAGTGTGGAAATACAGCTGCACCATACAGGTTGGGAGGAGATTTTTTGATGTACTGATTCCATGGCACATGATTTATGAACTGATACACAAAACGACGGCGGATTCAGAATTTTGTTTTTCATTTAAATTATTATACAAAATTCTTGCAACCAATATAATGTACTAACTAATATATATACACACACACACACACACACAGAGTTGAAGTCGGAAGTTTACGTACACCATAGCCAAATACATTTAAACTCAGTTTTTCACTATTCCTGACATTTAATCTTAGTAAAAATTTCCTGTCTTAGGTCAGATAGGATCACCACTTTATTTTAAGAATGTGAAATGTCAGAATAATAGTAGAGAGAATGATTTATTTAATCTTTTATTTCTTTCATCACATTCCCAGTGGGTCAGAAGTTTACATACACTCAATTAGTATTTGGTAGCACTATTGTAAAATATACTGTGTCCGTAAAATGTATGTACTGTATAAGCAGGAAATAGACGTCTAACTATTGTTGCCCATTAGTTTACTCCAATTAGGGAAGTGGTGGTAGTGTTAAGGGAAAATTATAAAGAATGAACATTATATTGGAAAAAATATATACTTAGCAAAAATATAAACACAACATGTAAAGTGTTGGTCCAAGATAATCCATCCACCTGATAGGTGTGGCATTTCAAGAAGCTGATTAAACAGCATGATCATTACAGGTACACCTTGTGCTGGGAACAATGAAAGGCCATTCTCTAAAAATTGCAATTTTTTATCACACAATAAAATGCCACAGATGTCTCAAGTTTTGAGGGAGCGTGCTATTGGCATGCTGACTGCAGGAATGTCCACCAGAGCTGTTGCCAGATAAAATGGTTAATTTCTCTACCGTAAGCCGCCATAAGTTGTTTTTGAGAATTTGCCAGTACATCCAACAGGCCCTTACAACCGCAGACCATAAGAATGGCATTGTGTGGGCGAGCGGTTTTCTGGTGTTAACGCATTGAACAGAGCGGTGGGGTTATGGTATGGGCAGGCATAAGCTACGGAAAACAAACACAATTGCATTTTATCGATGGCAATTTGAATGCACAAAGATACCGTGACGAGATCCTGAGGCCTACTTATTCATTTTTAAGGTATCTGTGACCAAAAGATGCAAATCTGTATTCCCAGTCGTGGAATCCATAGATTTGGGGATACTTAATTTATTTCAATTTAGATTTTTAAGCCCTGAGACAATTGAGACATGGATGGTGTATGTGTGCTATTCAGAGGGTGAATGGGCAAGACAAAAGATTTAAGTGACTTTTTTGAATGAGGAATGGTAGTAGGTGCCAGGCGCACTGGTTTGAGTGTGTCAAGAACTGCAATGCTGCTGGGTTTTTCACGGTCAACAGTTTCTCGTGTGTGTCAAAAATGGTCCAACTACTCAAAGGACATCCAGCCAACTTGACACAGCTGTGGGAAGCATTGGAGTCAACATGGGCCAGCATCCCTGTTGAATGCTTTCGACACCTTGTAGTGTCCATGTCCCTACGAATTGAGGATGTTTTGAGGGAAAAGGGGGGTGCAACGCAACATTAGGATGGTGTTCCTAATGTTTTGTACACTTGGGTGTAGGGTAGTTAAATCTGAGGAGATCGGATAGGTTGAAGTCATGTGGTCAGATTTTCATCGAGCCTAAGGTGGAGCTATTAGCAATCTATCATTATACCTCACAGGATGGCTCATAATGGCCGAAACCGCGCAAATGGAACAGCATCAAACACCTGGAAACCATGTTTGATGTACTTGATACCATTCCGCTCCTTACACGAGCCTGTTCTCCCCAATTAAGATGCCACCAACCTCCTGTGCTATACCTACTCAAAGCTTTTAGACCAGGGGTTTCAAACTCATTCCATGGAGGGCCTATACTGTGTTCGAATACCCATACTAACATACTGTATACTACGTACTTAATGAGTATATACTATTTGTTCATTTTAGTATACTGTAAATGAACAATATCCTTTCAGTTGAATGTACTAGCGCTTTGTCTGCCTACCGGAAGTTGATGCTGTTGCTATGCAACATCTTGCTAGCTTGTTAGCATAACAAATTACTAGCTAGACATCTTACGACTTCATTAACCATATCCATTGAGAATGCACAACGACTATACCGCTAAGAATGATGTGAATAATCAAGTCAATAAACGTTGAGTAGTTAGATAGCATATAGTTAATACTGTATACTGCCAAGTTTGATTTATTAGTAGCCAACTAACTTTAAGTAGCTAGCTAACATACCGGTACATATAAGTAACTGCTGTAATGATATGCTGTTTGTAAGGCCAGCGTAGCTGACAAATTGTCAGCTAACATAAGGTGTAACGTAACTTATTTGGAAAGTCAAAGAACAACATTTTCTTAACATTTGTCAAAATTCGTTAAAGCAATGAATTTGTATCCGCTCTCGTCGGTCTTCGGCTGCATATTTTCTTAAAATCTGAAAATGTTGTGAAGCTACACTCCATTTTCTGAGCAATTGCATTATTGGCCCTAAAAGCACAAAAATAGTGTCCACTGCTTGTATACTTCGTATTTTACTACGACATGCGGGAACTTTTTGGCATACTAACTATATCCATACTAAACTCAGCAGGACCCTGTCTTTCAAAGATAATTCATAAAAATCCAAATAACGTCACAGATCTTCATTTAAACACTGTTTCCCATGCTTGTTCAATGAACCATAAACAATTAATGAACATGCACCTGTGGAACGGTCATTAAGACACTATCAGCTTACAGACGGTAGGCAATTAAGGTCACAGTTATGAAAAGTTAGGACACTAAAGAGGCCTTTCTACTGACTCTGAAAAACATCAAAAGAAAGATGCCCAGGGTCCCTGCTCATCTACATGCCTTAGCCATGCTGCAAGGAGGCATGAGGACTGCAGATGTGGCCAGGGCAATAAATTGCAATGTCCGTACTGTGAGATGCCTAAGACAGCACTACAGGGAGACAGGACGGACAGCTGATCGTTCTCGCAGTGGCAGACCATGTGTAACAACACCTGCACAGGACCAGTACATCCGAACATCACACCTGCGGGACAGGTACAGGATGGCAACAACAACTGCCCGAGTTACACCAGAAACTCATAATCCCTCCATCAGTGCTCAGACTGTCCGCAATAGGCTGAGAGAGGCTGGACTGAGGGCTTGTAGGCCTGTTGTAAGGCAGGTCCTCAACAGACATCACCGGCAACAACGTTGCCTAAGGGCACAAACCCACCGTTGCTGGACCAGACAGTGCTCTTCACTGATGAATCGCGGTTTTATCTCACCAGGGGTGATGGTCGGATTCATGTTTATCGTCGAAGGAATGAGCGTTACACCGAGGCCTGTACTCTGGATCGGGATCGATTTGGTGGTGGAGGATCCATCATGGTCTGGAGTGGTGTGTCACAGCATCATCGGACTGAGCTTGTTGTCATTGCAGGCAATCTCAACGCTGTGCATTACAAGGAAGACATCCTCCTCCCTCATGTGGTACCCTTCCTGCAGGCTCATCCTGACATGACCGTCCAGCATGACAATGCCACCAGCCATATTGCTCGTTCTGTGCATGATTTCCTGCAAGACAGAATGTCATTGTTCTGCCATGGCCAGCGAAGAGCCTGGATCTCAGTCCCATTGAGCACGTCTGGGACGTGTTGGATCGGAGGGTTAGGGCTAGGGCCGTTCTCCCCCCTAGAAATGTCCGTGAACTTGCAGGTGCCTTGGTGGAAGAGTGGGGTAACATCTCACAGCAAGAACTGGCAAATCTGGTGCAGTCCATGAGGAGGAGATGCACTGCAGTACTTAATGCAGCTGGTGGCCACACCAGATACTGACTGTTACTTTTGATTTTGATCCCCCCCTTTGTTTAGGGACACATTATTCCATTTCTGTTAGTCAAATGTATGTGGAACTTGTTCAGTTTATGTCTCAGTTGTTGAATCTTGTTATGTTCATACAAATATTTACACATGTTAAGTTTTCTGAAAATAAATGCAGTTGACAGTGAGAGGACGTTTCTTTTTTTGCTGAGTTTATGACAAATAAGCATATTTTGACTTAATTTACATCATAAATAGTATGCTTAGTGGGGTTAGTATGAGTATTCGAACACAGCTCTAGTGTCTGCTAGTTTTTGTTTTTTCCTTTCGATTAAGACTTAAACAAGCAGGTGAGAGGAGTTCTATACTAATTAGTGACCTTTAATTCATCAATCAAGTACAAGGGACGAGTGAAAACCCGCAGACACTCAGCCTGCCGTGGAATGAATTTGACACGTGTTTTAGACCTTCATGAAGTGCCTGAAAGTAGAGCCATGAGGTCCATTTGGAATTGTGTAGTGCTGCAACGAACCACTGTCCAGGAACAGGCATCATCTGGGTTTGTACTAATACTGTCTGTTTTCCCCAGATTGAGTTGATTGACAGAGTGGACGACATGTACAGGAACACAACCTGGGATGACGAGTTTACAGGATATGGTGTTCAGATCCAACAGGTGGGACTATTTGCTAGCTGTGTATGTGTGTGTGTGTGTCTGTCTGAGTTGGTAGTAGTTGTAAGCAAATATTGTCATTTGGCGTTGTCATTTCCACGCCAATCATTCCATATCACTAGTGACAACATAGCTCAGTGTGTTATGTGTCAGCGCTGGGTTGAGAAATGAAGTTGAGCATAACTGTAGTACCCTAATTGAATTTGGAAAGGCATTTTTGGAGCAGACTGTGGAAGCTCTTTGTGTGGGAATGAATGGCAACACTGTGCGTCTACTACGAAACCACCGCTGTCTCACTGAATAAATATGTGGCGGTCTATGATCCATATCTTCTCCTGACCATAATATCTTGTGCAGAGCATTATGGGGACTGTAGTACGTGCTGTAACCTTAATTGGGTTTAAGAAGTTGTAATGTCCTGGTTGTAGATCATCATCAACAAGGAGCCGACCAGAGCGCCGCTTGGCCAGGCTGGGCCGGGCTGGACCCACTACAACATGAAGGGAAGCCCCATCCAAGGCAAGGAGGTGTGGGACGTCAAGAAACTGCTGGAAGTGAGACACTGCTACTGACTAATCTACTCAGATGCCATTACAGTGTAGCCTGTACAGTGTTCTGTTGTCTGTAGGTAGGGAATACATGAAGACACATTTTTTTGGGGGGGTCACTGTATGAACTTTACGTTGTAGAAACTTCAATAACATTTACTTGAAAGGGCCTAAACATGATTGACAGCAAACACCCTCACCAACGGGGGATACTTTTTGCTTGTAATGACTAGTATTTTCTTCTCATTCATTTTTCAATACCTCTCTTTCTCTGCAGCAATTTAGCACGGACATAGCGGACAATGCTAGCACCGTGTGCCTGGCCCACCTGTTCACCTATCAGGACTTTGACGAGGGGACACTGGGCCTGGCCTACGTGGCCCCTTCTAAAGCCCAGGCTCTGGGGGGCCTCTGCCCTAAACGTAAGGCTTAGCCTCTCACAGAGGTCCTCTCAATTTTGATCAAATAACTATGATTAGTGTTTTGATAATGTTCTGATAGATTTTCAAGAGATTGCTCCTATATTTCTAGTCTAATTTCTCTTTTTGTTTTCTGCAGCTTTCTTTCCATCTAGTTCCGTTAAGAATCCCAGTTTCCTCAACACTGGTTTAACCAGCACTAAGAATTATGGCAAAACCATTCTAACCAAGGTAGGTTCCTCATTGAGTATCTGAATCCAGCCATGCTATTTCTATAGCGTCTGCACCCTCTATCGAACAAACTAGAACCAGGACTGAACAACTCCCTGTATTGCATAATTCATGACATCTTTCTGGGTCATAGGTCATAGGTCATAGGTCAGATGATAGGCCCCAATGCAGTACTCAGTCAAGATGATGGTTTGAGGTGTTGTCTAATGACATGTGATGGATAGAATAATCTGTAGGGCACATTGTGTTGGGTCATGGGTTGAGTAGGCAGCAATATGCATCATGTGACTAATATTAATGACTTAGACCTTACAAGACCCTCTTGAAGTCACTGCTCCTCAGATATTCTGCATGCTTTTATATCCCAAAGATAATAGATATGTCATCATTTCTGTATTATTTTATTAATTGTTGCAAGTCAATATATGGTTTCCAAGCATTAAAAGTATTTTTTTTCCCCCTTTCTCTCCCATCACCAGGAAGCCGATTTGGTGACAACCCATGAGCTGGGCCACAACTTTGGAGCTGAGCACGACCCTGACAACATGCACTACTGCGCCCCTAGCGACGACCACGGGGGCAAGTTTGTCATGTACCCCATCGCTGTGAGCGGGGACCACTACAATAACAAGGTAATGCTCTTCAAATCTTCTGTCAAATGACTCGTATATGCTCACATGACATTTACCTTTTTCTTTCCTTCCTCCCTTCCTTTATGTTTGTCTTCTCCCCACAGCGTTTCTCCAACTGCAGTAAGATCTCCATAGGGAAGACGCTGCGCTTCAAGGCTCCCATCTGCTTCAAGGAGAGGAACAGCAAGGTGTGTGGGAACTTGCGCGTTGAGGAAGGGGAGGAGTGCGACCCGGGCCTGCTGCACCTCAACGACGACCAGTGCTGCTCCGCCGACTGCAAGTTCAGGCCCGAGTCCCAGTGCAGGTAGAAACCCGCCACACACGGCCCAAAATGGCCACCTCTGAGTGCAGTAATTCATATGGTAGGATGACATTTACAAGGGCTTCAGTGAATTCCCACCTTTACTTACTGGCTGACTTTATTGTCCCCTTGGGGAAATTTAGTTTGCAGTGTCATGTAGAAGTTACAACATGGTTACATACAGAATCATGTCAATTTCATAATATACAGTAAACTAATAAAGTAAACTGACATTGATACCCCACTGACATTGCAGTTCTTTTCTGTGTGTGTGTTTAATGGCCCAGTGCTGTCAAAAATGGGAATTTTTTAAATATTTTTTTAATATACATTTTCACACTATGGTTGGAATAATACTGTGAAAATGACCATGAAGCCGTTTTAGTGTAAAAGCTGTTTGAAAAGACAGCCTGAAATTTCAGCCTCTTTTGGCAGTTTTGGCCTGCCTGGTGACATCACCAGGTGGTAAATGAGTTAATAGACCAATAAGAGAGAGAGTTCCAAACCGCTCTGCCAATAACAGGCTAACAGGGTTTTCAGTTTTCCCCTCCCTACACAGGCAACTCCCAGATAGTCCTAGCTAAAGTCTTGCTTGAGAAATTGCACTTTGCTAAGAAGCTATTTACATTTTTTTTTTTTTTTACCATTTTAATTAGCCATAAAGGATTTGATATTGAGATAAAAATGGCTGCATTGGACCTTGAACATACTATCCAGTAACCTTCCTCTATCATCACCATGCCAGTGCATACACACTACTATGATGCTTAGTGACATTCCCAACATGGAAACTGAAGTTATCGTTTTCTACGTCCGGGTACATCCAGTGACAGGAACAGTCCATGCTGTAAGAACTGCACGTTTCAGCAGGCAGGCAAGCCGTGCCAGGAGCCAATCAACGCCACCTGTAAGGGCATGTCCCTCTGCACAGGTAAGCCTCCCCTACTGTTCAAACACAGGCTAGCCACGGCTAACAGACCTGTAAGGGCATGTCCCTCTGCACAGGTAAGCCTCCCCTACTGTTCATACACAGGCTAGCCACGGCTAACAGACCTGTAAGGGCATGTCCCTCTGCACAGGTAAGCCTCCCCTACTGTTCATACACAGGCTAGCCACGGCTAACAGATCTGTAAGGGCATGTCCCTCTGCACAGGTAAGCCTCCCCTACTGTTCATACACAGGCTAGCCACGGCTAACAGATCTGTAAGGGCATGTCCCTCTGCACAGGTAAGCCTCCCCTACTGTTCATACACAGGCTAGCCACGGCTAACAGATCTGTAAGGGCATGTCCCTCTGCACAGGTAAGCCTCCCCTACTGTTCATACACAGGCTAGCCACGGCTAACAGACCGATGTGATTTATTTTTTATTGATCATTGATGCTTTCTAATACAGGGCTCCCTAGTAAAATATATGTTGTTCTCAATGGGACTCACCCCTGTTTTAAAGAAAAATAAATATACTCTTATTCAACCGGACAACTAATCATTATCTGCTATGTAAGGGATATTTTGGACCAACATCCTCTAGCTGGATAGGTCTCCAGGTCGTGCTGTTGAGACATCAGTTTGTGTATTTGACTGACTACCTGAGGGAGAATCTCAATTTCTTTGATGTCCTCTCTCCCCGCCGCCTTCTCAAAACCTTAGGTAACAGCAGTGAGTGCCCAACCCCAGACAACGCTCCGGACAATACCATCTGTGTGGACAGTGGGAGGTGCAGCGACGGGGAGTGCATGACCTTCTGTGAGGCTGTGCAGAACCTGCAGCCCTGTGCTTGTAATGGTACAACCCTCTCACATTCACACTGCTACAGTCTAGATTGACACCACTGTACAGTACCATGGTGTACCCATAGAAATACAACTATAAAGAGGCTCTATGGGTGGACCCAATATCTTTGCATTAAAAGTTTTGTTCTTTATTTGATTTGAGGCTTCAAGTTTAAATGAATGTTTGAAACCCAAATACTTAAATTTGATTTCTGCCAATATCCTGTACAGTACCTTCAGAAAGTATTCATACCCCTTGAGTTATTCCACATTTTGTAGTGTTACAGCCTGAATTCAAAATGGATTAAATAGATTTTTTCTCACCCACCCTCACACAATATCCCATAATGACAAAGTGAAAACATGTTTAAAGAAATGTCTGGACATTTGAGTTTCTGGACACCCCAGCACCTTTAGCGGCGACTACAACTTTGAGTTGTCTTGGGTATGTCTGTATCAGCTTTGAGTTGTCTTGGGTATGTCTGTATCAGCTTTGAGTTGTCTTGGGTATGTCTGTATCAGCTTTGAGTTGTCTTGGGTATGTCTGCTTTGCACATCTGGATTTGAGTCTTTTCTCCCATTATTCCTGGCAGATTTTCTCAAGCTCTGTTATGTTAGATGGAGAGTGGCAGTGAACAGCAATCTTCAAGTCTTTCCACATATTTTCAATGGGATACAAGTCTGACCTTTGGCTGTGCCTCTTAAGGACTTTCACATTCTTGTTCTGAAGCCATTCCAGCTTTGCTTTGACTGTATGCTTGTGGTCATTGTCCTGTTGGAATGTAAATCTTTGCCACAGTCTAAGGTTGTTCTCCCCTGCTTCTTTTTTTAGGACTTGCTTCCGTCTGGCCACTCTTCCAGATTGGTGGAGTGCTGTAGAGACTGTTGTCCTTCTGGCAGGTTCTCCCATCTCAGCCAAGAAACTCTGTAGTTCTGTCAGAGTGGTCATTGGGTTCTTGGTCACCTCCATGACCAAGGTCCTTCTTGCCCGGAGGCTCAGTTTGGTCAGATGGCCAGCTCTAATCAGTCTGGGTAGTTCCATATGTTTTCCTTTCCCAATGATGGAGACCACTGTGCTCTTAAACTTTAAACATTCTAGAAGTTGTTTTATACCCTTCCCCAGATATATGCCTCATCACAATTCTATCTTGGAGATCTAAGAACAGTTCCTTGGACTTCATGGTATAGTTTCTGCTCTGACACTTTGTATAGGTAGATGGGTGTTTCTGTCTAAATCATGTCCAAACAAATGAATTGGCCTCAGGTGGACTCCTATCAAGTTGTAGTGACATATCAAGGATGATCAAAGGAAATTGGATGCACCAGAGCTCAATTTGTAGGGTTGTGAATACTTATGTAAATGAGATATTTCTGTATTTAATTTTCAATACATTTGCTAACATTTCATTATGGGTTATTGTGTGTAGACGAGTAAGGAAAAATAATCAATTTAATAAATGTTGAATTCAGGCTGTAACACAACCAAATGTGGAATAAGTCAAGGGATATTAAGGTACTGTAAAGGACATTTGGAGAAGGATACAGATAATAGTATAGCACCAGGTTGTCTTTGAACCTAAACTGACCTCTTTACTCTCCCAGAGACGGTCAACTCGTGTAAGGTCTGCTGCCGGGACAAAAATGGCACCTGCACTCCCTTCGTCAAAAAGGACCAGAACTTTCTGTACCTGCGCAAGGGGAAACCCTGCACCGTGGGCTTCTGTGACGAGGGCGTGAGTGACTGACCTCTTCCATTAGCATTGACCTTTCACCTCTACTCACACTGAATGGCCTCGGCCTGTATTCAGAGTTTCAACACATTTCACGTCAATAAATCCATTTTAAAATAATAATAAAATATATTTTTACACGAAGAGAATGTTTTGAAATAGATGGTATTGGTCCTACAGGGAGAGTTACCACGTTCTATTTAAATTGTCTGACAATTATGATATATTGATTTGTCTGTGTTTGTTTCAGGGCAAATGCATGAAGCAAGTCCAGGATGTGATCGAGAGGTTGTGGGATTTCATCGACAAGCTGGACATCAACACATTCGGTGAGTTGGGATGTAGTGTTGGAGTTAGACTAGCTTGGAGGTCCATTTGGACTAGCTTGGAGGTTATTTGAAAGGCTGGTTGGAGTTTGTCTTTTTCTCTCTGTCTCCCTCTTGTAGGGAAGTTCCTGGCAGACAACATCGTGGGCTCAGTGGTGGTGTTCTCTCTGATCTTCTGGATCCCTCTCAGTATCCTGGTGCACTGTGTGGTGAGACGCCTTACTGAGCATGTCTGTCTATACATGTTGTCCTCTGTTGCTCAGTTGGTAGAGCATGGCGCTTGCAACGCCAGGATAGTGGGTTCGATTCCCAGGACCACCGATAAGTGAAATGTATGCACGGATGACACTAAGTCGCTTTGGATAATAGTGTCTTCATATTGGCATGTTGTATAATAATAATATTTGAAGCCCACCACATGGTTGATTTAAGACACATTGTCTATTGCTGATACACTAATGGCATGCTTTCTGCTTTGTTTCTGTAGGATAAAAATCTGGAGAAGGAGTATGAGGAGAGCACCAAGTCCAGCGTAAGTCTGTCACGTCATGACTAAAACATGAACTTCCTCAGTGTAAGTCTGTCACGTCATGACTAAAACATGAACTTCCTCAGTGTAAGTCTGTCACGTCATGACTAAAACATGAACTTCCTCAGTGTAAGTCTGTCACGTCATGACTAAAACATGAACTTCCCCAGCGTAAGTGTCACGTCATGACTAAAACATGAACTTCCCCAGTGTAAGTCTGTCACGTCATGACTAAAACATGAACTTCCCCAGCGTAAGTCTGTCACGTCATGACTAAAACATGAACTTCCTCAGCGTAAGTCTGTCACGTCATGACTAAAACATGAACTTCCTCAGTGTAAGTCTGTCACGTCATGACTAAAACATGAACTTCCTCAGCGTAAGTCTGTCACGTCATGACTAAAACATGAACTTCCCCAGTGTAAGTCTGTCATGTCATGACTAAAACATGAACTTCCCCAGCGTAAGTCTGTCACGTCATGACTAAAACATGAACTTCCTCAGTGTAAGTCTGTCACGTCATGACTAAAACATGAACTTCCTCAGCGTAAGTCTGTCACGTCATGACTAAAACATGAACTTCCTCAGCGTAAGTCTGTCACGTCATGACTAAAACATGAACTTCCTCAGCGTAAGTCTGTCACGTCATGACTAAAACATGAACTTCCTCAGCGTAAGTCTGTCACGTCATGACTAAAACATGAACTTCACCAACATAAGTCCTATGCCCTCCCATGTTCACCACTGTCCACATGTTCTAGGTTTGAACTTTGAAGTCGCACTCACTATAACACGCTATCCCTTTTAGAGAACTCAGACTACTACAGAGCATGTTGTCTTTTCTTGCCCAGGGAACCCTGTCCAGGCAAACCGGAGACCCAGGAACCACCATCATATGTTAGCAAAAAAAAAGTTTGCAGGTCTTATCAGGTGAATGGCAAGGAGAAGTAATCAACAGTTTTAAATTAATAGATTTGGTAGATGTATTATTTTGACCTCCCCACATTATAATTGGAAAGGAATTGTAAACGAACAGCCTTTTTATCTAGATGGGTAACTGAAAACACATTTTCTCTAATAGCAGCCATTTAGCTGGTTAGTCAAATGTTGGCAAGATGTTATTAAGGACTACAGATTGCATGACAGAAATGTAAATGTAATTTCCGATTTGAGCCGACATGCAGCGTTTACCGGGAATGCAGTCTCTGCTAACGAAGGAACATTGCCTTTCAATCATGCTGTAAAGCTGAACTTTCGCAATACGGATTAAATAGAGTCCTAAGTCAAGAAAGCTTACCATCAGCCAGTGGCATTTGCCATGCCTAGTACTCGTGGGTGCTTTTTCAAAGCCTATGTCAAACTCCAGTGAGTGTAATTTTCTCAATATTAGAAGTTGAGAAAGAAAGTTGACATCATTAGAAAGAAGATTTTCTCCTCTTTTCTACAGCGCATTTGGAAAGTATTCAGACCCTTTGACTTTTTCCACAATTTGTTACGTTACAGCCTTATTCTAAAATTGATTAAATAGTTTTTTTCCCCTCATCGATTTGCACACAATACCCCATAATGTCAAAGCACACATTTAAAAAAAAAAAAGTAAAATAAAAAATGGAAATATCACATTTACATAAGTATTCAGACCCTTTACTCAGTACTTTATTGAAGCACCTATGGCAGCGATTACAGCCTCGAGTCTTCTTGGGTATTTTTATTTCATTTATTTCACCTTTATTTAACCAGGTAGGCCAGTTGAGAACAAGTTCTCATTTACAACTGCAACCTGGCCAAGATAAAGCAGTGCGACACAAACAACAACACAGATTTACACATGGGATAAACAAACGTACAGTCAATAACACAATAGAAAAGTATATATACAGTGTGTGCAAATTAAGTAAGATTAGGGAGGTAAGGCAATAAATAGGCCATAGTGGCGAAATAACACTACAAGCTTGGCACACCTGTATTTGGGGAGTTTCTCCCATTTCTTCTCTGCAGATCCTCTCAAGCTCTGTCAGGTTGGATGGAGAGTGTTGCTGCACAGCTATTTTCAGGTCTCCAGAGATGTTCGATCGGGTTCAAGTCCGGGCTCTGGATGGGTCACTCAAGGACATTCAGATACTTGTCCCGAAGCCACTCCTGCGTTGTCTTGGCTGTGTGCTTAGGCTTGTTGACCTGTTGGAAGGTGAACCTCCGCCCCAGTCTAAGGTCCTGAGCGCTCTGGAGCAGGTTTTCATTAAGGATCTCTCTGTACTTTGCTCCGTTCATCTTTGCCTCGATCCTGACTAGTTTCCTAGTTCTTGGTTTCATCAGACCAGAGAATCTTGTTTCTCATGGTCTGAGAGTCTTTAGGTGCCTTTAGGCAAACTCCAAGCGGTCTGTCATGTGCCTTTTACTGAGGAGTGGCTTCTGTCTGGCCACTCTACCATAAAGGCCTGATTGGTGGAGTGCTGCAGAGATGGTTGTCCTTCTGGAAGGTTCTCTCATCTCCACAGAGGAACTCTGGTGCTCTGTCAAAGGGACCATCGGGTTCTTGGTCATCTCCCTGACCAATTCAATTTTGTAAGTTATTTTCACTGCATCAAGGATAACGTACACAGGTGTTTTGGCTTTACAGCTTTTTTCAGTATGTAGGTACAATTTCAAAATTAAAAACAGCATTTCATCAGTTGAGGCCGGTTGGACGTACTGCCAAATTCTCTAAAACGACGTTGGAAGCAGCTTATTGTAGAGAAATTATCTGGAAACAGCTCTTGTGGACATCCCTGCAGTCAGCATGCCAAGTGCTCCCTCAACTTGAGATATGTGGCATTGTGTTGTGAAAAAACTGCACAGTTTAGAGTGGCTTTTTATTGTCCCCAACACGCTATTTAATCAGCTTCTTGATATGCCACCTGTCAGGTGGATGGATTATCTTGACAAAGGAGTAATGTTCACTAACATGGATGTAAACAAATTTGATCACAAAATTGGAGAGAAATAAGCTTTTTGTGCGTATGGAACATTTCTAGGATCTTTTATTTCAGCTCATGAAACATGAGACCAACACTTTACATTTTGAAATAAAGAATAAATAATAGTAAACTGGGATATCTGAGTTACAATGTCATGTTCCATTTGCGTGTTTTGAATGAATCATCCCCTTAGAAAGTGCTGTCCGTTTTAGTTGTTAGGCTTTAAAACAACATCCACAACAACCATGTTTTCCATTCGTTTTCAAACTGTTGTTGAACTTTCTTCAAATTGATCAATCACAGTGAGGTGAGTTTTAAAAGCAGTGTTTTGATGTTTGTTGTGATTTTCAGTTGTATTACATTGATGTCAGAGTGGTTAGCGTAGCCTAGTGGTTAGAGCGTTGGACTAGTAACCACAAGTTCGAATCCCCGAGCTGACAAGGTACAAATCTGTCGTTCTGCCCCTGAACAAGGCAGTTAACCCACTGTTCCTAGGCCGTCATTGAAAATAAGAATTTGTTCTTAACTGACTTGCCTAGTTAAATAAAAGTTAAATAAAAAAATGTCAGAGTGGTTAGAGGGACAATAGAGTCCTGAGTACCAGGCCATTAGCGACCCGATGATCATTAGTGAGTTGGGTACTACCAATGCATGTCCAGAGTGGATAAGAGGAGATCACCATGATTCAACGGTCACGTCAAATTTTACTACAGTCATGACTCCTGACTGCCAGTGTGGCGGTAATACGGTCACCGCAACAGCCCTAGCCTATCCCTGACCCTATCCCGGATCCCCTAGATGAGCCTGACCCTATCCCGGATCCCCTAGATGAGCCTGACCCTATCCCGGATCCCCTAGATGAGCCTGACCCTATCCCGGATCCCCTAGATGAGCCTGACCCTATCCCGGATCCCCTAGATGAGCCTGACCCTATCCCGGATCCCCTAGATGAGCCTGACCCTATCCCGGATCCCCTAGATGAGCCTGACCCTATCCCGGATCCCCTATATGAGCCTGACTCTATCCCGGATCCCCTAGATGAGCATGAACCTGGCCCGGATCCCCTAGATGACTCTGAGCCTGGCCTGGATCCCCTAGATGACTCTGAGCCTGGCCCGGATCCCCTAGATGACTCTGAGCCTGGCCAGGATCCCCTAGATGAGCCTGACCCTATCCCGGATCCCCTAGATGAGCCTGACCCTATCCCGGATCCCCTAGATGAGCCTGACCCTATCCCGGATCCCCTAGATGAGCCTGACCCTATCCCGGATCCCCTAGATGAGCCTGACCCTATCCCGGATCCCCTAGATGAGCCTGACCCTATCCCGGATCCCCTAGATGAGCCTGACCCTATCCCGGATCCCCTAGATGAGCCTGACCCTATCCCGGATCCCCTAGATGAGCCTGACCCTATCCCGGATCCCCTAGACGAGCCTGACCCTATCCCGGATCCCTTAGATGACTCTGAGCCTGGCCCGGATCCCCTAGATGACTCTGAGCCTGGCGAAAAATAAATCTCAATATGACTTCCCTGGTGAAATAAAGGATGAATAATAGTAAACTGGGATATTTCGGTAACAATGACCTGTTCTGCCCCCCCAACCACTAGCGGTTCTGGGGGGGGGGGGGGGGGCACTGCGACAACAATGTTGGACCCCCTTGTGGCCCCCCTAAATGTGGAGTATGAAATAATTTTTACATAACAAATTTCTGCTATCATTCTTTTTTTTTTTTACATCCGTTATTAGACAGTGGCAACGATGATGATTATGAACATGGTCTTTTGCCTGCTAATGCCTGCAATGCAGTGAAGAAAGCGATATGACAACAATAACATCTAATGTAACTGGCCCCTCTAACAGTACAACTGGCCCCAGCTTGGCCCCCCCAGTTGAAATGGTCTAGAACCGCCACTGCCCCCAACGCCTTGGCCCCTCGCGGAACTGCAGCGCATGGTGAAGGTACCTGTATTTGGTACAGCTCCACCTTTAGGGGAGTGGGTGAGGCTTTGGGGGGGCGGGGCCAGGGTGCACGCTGCCGGCGTGTCACAAGGATGTGCGATGTATGTGAGGAGAAGAGCCGTGTTGTCTTTATAAAAGGCAGAGTATAGACCTTGTTGTTTTGGAGCCAGAGTGTCTGAGTTGTTTGTTTTTGGGCTATTCTGTTGTAATGGTGTGACCAGACCATTAAAGATCAACTGAATTGAGTTCAAAAGGATACAGTCAGGCAGTGGATTAGTCAAACACAAACCTGACCCTGCTGTCCCTCCTGTCCCCCCTCAGAACGCAGAGATGCTGAGCAGCCTCGAGACGGCCTCTGTCGTCGTCATCAAGCTACCTACGCCTCCAACCTCCTCCTCCGGCACTCGGTTCCTTCCCCACTCCCTCTCTTCTCTACCCCCAACGGGCCCATCTGCCTCAGGCAGCATCAGTACCTCAGCCCCAGGCTTGGCTTCTGGCCCTGCCCCGGGAAGCGGGGTGGTCGTGGTGGGGGAGGGCCCGCGGATGGCCACCATCCAGGAGGATTCCAGCTGCGATTCTCACCTCGACCCGGATGAAGACGACTTCCCTCCACCCGGAGGCTCCAATGCCACCAAGTCGTCTTACGAGGACCTGACGGCAGAGCGGAGCACGCCGCGATCGGACCACCACGACAAGCCCCGCCTCGAGGCAAACCTGTATGGTGAACAGTGCTGAGGGAACATGGTTGTATATGTACTCACATACACACAGCCATGGGAATCTACATGCAAACACACGTGTGTACACACACACACACACACACACACACACACACACACACACACAATTTTACACAAGGGAACATAGTCTAGAGTAGGTAGATGCATGCATGCATACAGACACACCACATATAGAAGAGACATGCATACATGACTAAACTATAGTACACACACTGTTATAGTACACAGAAACATCCACTCCTAGAAGTGAAGGGACTGGAATACTGGTTACACAGCACTGGTTGGGGTTCATAGAACAACACCGTTTCTAATAGAGTTTTTAAATAAAGCACTGTGGGGTTAGCTACATCCTAGATTTTATAAGGTCAATTTGGAAGACTCCCATACAACCAAAACAGTAGGTGCTTATGAGTAGTAGTGTTCTGATGCAAGTGACTGCAGTTTAGAATAGCCGAGATACTGAATGATTTGTATGTGTTGTGGGGAAGAAATAATTTGTGCCTTGTTAGTTTCAAGAGTCAAAGCCAAGTGCTTTATTTGGCACCACTCACTCCGATACAGGCCAGACAGAGTCTTTGGAGGTGTTATTTTGAATGACTTGACTGACAGCTGTCAGAATGGGTTGATTGATTGACAGCTGGGCCAGTTGATTTACCACTGCCGCGACTTTACGGCTATTGGTTAGGCATGTGGGTGGGTTAGAGTGCCAGTGTTAAAAGGAATCATGCTAAGTTCAAATAACTGAAAAAGGTGTTATTTTAAATGTTTAAAGGCAGTCAAAAATGTGATAATCCTGTGTTTTATATGTATTTCCACACTGAGGTTGGAATAATACTTTGAAAATGATGATATCCTTTTTAGTGTAAGAGCTGTTTAAAAAGACAGCCTGAAGTGTCAGCCTGTTTTGGTGGGATCGAGTTTTGGCCTGCCAGGCACTTAATTAGTTAATAGTCCAATAAGAAAGAGTTCCAAGCCTCTCCGCCAACTGCTAGTTTTCAGTTTCCCCCTCCCTACTCAGACCACACCCAGACAGTCCTAGCAAAAAGTATTACAAGTAAATAGTTTCAAATTCCTTATATTAAGCAAACCACAGGGCACCGTTTTTAAGGATTGTTATTATTTACACTTTTTTTTTACACGGATAGCCAGGTGCACACATCACTTACAAATGAAGCATGTGTTTAGTGAGTCCGTCAGATCAGAGGTAGTAGGGATGATCAGAGATGTTCTCTTGATAAGCATTCAAAATGTAACAAGTACTTTTGGGTGTCAGGGAAAGTGTATGGAGTAAAAAGTACATACTTTTCTTAAGGAATGTAGTAAAGTAAAAGTTGTCAAAAATATAAATAGTAGAGTACAGATACCCCAAAAAACGACTTAAGTAGTACTTTCAAGTATTTTTTTTTATTTACACCACTGCCCAAAGTATTTTATTTGAAGCTGGTGTTCAGAACCGAAAGTAGGATGCAAAAATGAAACTTAAGAACAGGAAGCATAGAAATAGCGCACCTCGGACAGATCTACCGCTTCTTAGACATGCTTTCGATTATGACAGATTTGTAACACACATTTCTATGTGAATTTGGACGGGTCGCCCAAAAAATTAATATATTGCCACTTTAATTGTTAGCCAGAAATTATTTGATATTGAGATAAAAATGACTGCATTGGACCTTTTTAATGTTATGTCATCTTTCCATTGTCACATCAGTAAGACAATGTTTTTAATTTTTTGCCTTTATTTCTGATATTGCCCGTTTTTTATTTTATTTTACCTTGTTAATTGGTTGTGAATATGTTTTTAGTCCTCCTTATCACCATGGTTTGTCTTCAAGTTTGAACTTCATCTGTTTGAAATTTTGGCAATTATTTTGGGTGATGCCTAACATAACTACTGATGTAATGTTGCCTATCGACAAAGTAATTCAGCTGCAAAATGGATGCCAAAGGGTATTGTTAAAAAGGTTCTAATGTTGCAGAGGAAGGCATTATTTTCTAGTAATTGCAACCAAACAGGCACTGAGTGTGGGCAGTCTATTTCTGATCTTTTGCCAATAATTGGTCTTTTGACCGATCAGATATTTTGCCCATAATTGAGCAAAAGATCAGAATTGGGCTGCCTGTGTAAACGAAGCTACAGAGGTCCAGACTAGTAGTTAGGCTGGGCTGGATACTTGGTAAAATCGGAGCGCTTCATCGGACCTTGGCCTACCGAACATCAATTTATCTGTTCTACTGTATGTCTCCACTGAAGTATTGGTTCTGTTTCATTTGTAGTGAAATAATGATGAACCGTTTTGATATTTGTGTATGGCCTTATGCTGGTACAATGGGCTATTAACCTTTTCATCTTCAACCCGAAGTTTGCAATTCATGCAAGTCATTTATTTGACAATTTACTCAACACATTGGAAGACTGTTAGAGCAGTGCAGACATTCATTGCAGTTTTATTCTATTTCTCATGTCAATGCCTTTTCTATGCAGTCAGATATTGTTTGTAGACCAACTTCTGTTGTTTTTTTTTAATCTGAAAAAAAGACTAGTGCCTTATTTCAGAAGTTGAGTATTTTTGTTTTATATCTAGCCTTATTTCTGTAGTTATACAGTGGCTTCAGAAAGTATTCGCACCCCATTCACCTTTTCCAGATTTTGTTGTTACAAAGTGGGATTCAAATGGTTTAATTGCCGTTGTCCAAAGAAAAAAATTCATGAAAAATCAAACACTAATAACTTGAATAAGTATTCAACCCCCTGAGTCAATACATGTTAGAATCAACGTTGGTAGCGATTAAAGCTGTGAATCTTTAAGAGCTTTCCACACCTGGATTCTGCAACATTTGCCCATTTTTATTATTATTTAAGAAATTCTTCAGTCTCCGTCAAATTGGTTGTTGATCATTCCTAGACAACCATTTTCAGGTCTTGCCATAGATTTTCGGCCACTCATGAACATTCAGTCTTCTTGGTAAGCAACTCCAGTGTAGACTTGACCTTGTGTTTTAGGTTATTGTCTTGCTGAAAGGTAAATTCATTTCCCAGTGTCTGTGGGAAAGCAGACTAAACCAGGTTTTTCTCTAGGATTTTTCCTATGCGTATCTCCATTTATTTTTTTTATCCTGAAGTCCTTAACGATTACAAGCATACCCATAACATGATGCAGCCACCACTATGCTTGAAAATATGGAGCGTGGTACTCCGAACATCACTTCTTGTCCTGAATACACAGTGTTAATTGCTTTATCACATTTATTTGCATTATTATTTTAGTGCCTTGTTGCAAACAGGATGCATGTTTTGGAATATTTTTATTCTGTACAGGCTTCTTTTCACTCTGTCTATTAGGTTAGTATTGTGGAGTAACTACAATGTTGTTGATCCATCTTCAGATTTCTCCTATCACAGCCATTAAGCTCTAACTGTGTTTTAAAGTCACCATTGGCCTCATGGTGAAATCCCTGAGTTGTTTCCTTCCTCTCCAGCAACTGAGTTAGGGAGGACACCTGTATCTTTGTATTGATACTCCATCCAAAGTGTAATTAACTTCACTGTGCTCAAAAGTATATTCAATATCTGCTTTTTTATTTTTTACCCACCTACCAATAGGTGCCCTTTTTTTGGAAAACCTCCCTGATCTTTGTGGTTGAATCCGTGTTTTGAAATTCTCTGCTCGACTGTATGTGGGGTACAGCGATTACGTAGTCATTGGAAAAATCATGTTGAACATGTGCACATGCCACTTATGTGACTTATGCACATTTTTACTCCTAAACTTATTTAGGCTTGCCATAACAGGTTGAATACTTATTGACTCAAGACAGTTCAGCTTTTCATTTAATTAATTTGTAAAATATATTTTTAACTTGTGTGTAGGCCAGTGATGACATCTCAATTGAATCCATTTTAAATTCAGGCTGTAACACAACAAAATATGGAAAAAGTCCAGGGGTGTGAATACTTTCTGACGGCACTGTATGTACTGTAAGCAAAGGGAATATGTCTATCGCCCAGCTGGAACTCATGTTTACTAATGTTGCCTGTTAGCTGGCATGGGAAGTGTTGTCCTAAGCACCACTTGGTGTTGGAATATTCATGTGCCAAGGATAAATGAGTACATATCGGCTTGTGGAACTTTACGCTAAAATATTGTTTTATATTGTCTGTTCACCGTTTCCTGTATATTAGGCAATAAGTAATATGTTAATTCTGATGAAAGGGGGAATATGTGTCTTGCTTGTGGGTCAAGGGCATTCTGCAGCTTTGCTATGACTTTGGACTAGTATGGTCTGAATACATCTTTAGCATGTACCTACGTCCATAGTATTAGCTCTGTAGGAGATGTGAGGGGGGAAACTCCTTGACTCACGTATTCTTCCTGTGTCCTATGTTTTCATTTTCAGGGTGTATTAAATTATCTGGATGAATGAATAAATAAATGTCTCTATGCTAATAAATGTGTACACCAACTTGAAATGTTAATGCTACAGCATACAATGACATTTTAGCCAATTCTGTGCTTCCAACTTTGTGGTAACAGTTTGGGGAAGGCCCTTTCCTGTTTCAGCATGACAAAGCCCACATGCACAAAGCGAGGTCCATACAGAAATGGTTGGGCGAGATTGGCGAGGAAGAACTTGACTAGCCTGCACAGAGCCCTGACCTCAACCCGAATCGAACACCTTTGTGGTGAATTGGAACACCGACTGCGAGCCAGGCCTAATCGCCCAACATCAGTACCCGACCTCACTAATGCTATTATGGCTGAATGGAAGCAAGTCCCCACAGCAATGTCACAATTTCTAGTGGAAAGCCTTCCCAGAAGAGTGGAGGCTATTATAACAGCAAAGGGGTGGACCAACTCCAATGAGATATTCGACGAGCAGGTGCATCGACGAGCATACTTTTGGTTATGTAGTGGACCTGGTGGATGTCTGTTCTTTAACCTTTTGGGATGCACAAGCTATTCACTACACCCGCAATAAAAATGATAAATATGTGTACGTGACCAATACTTTTATTTGAAATTTGATTTGTTATTGCCCCATGCTAGTCGGAACTAGGCATAGCCGCAGGAAGTAGGCACGCTGAGGGTGTTGCAGCACCCCCTCAAAAATCAGAATAAAATATATAAACTCAGCAAAAAAATAAATGTCCCTTTTTCAGGACCCTGTCGTTCAAAGATAATTCGTAAAAATCCAAATAACTTCACAGATCTTCATTGTAAAGGGTTTAAACACTGTTTCCCATGCTTGTTTAATGAACCATAAACAATTAATGAACATGCACCTGTGGAACGGTCATTAAGACACTATCAGCTTACAGACGGTAGGCAATTAAGGTCACAGTTATGAAAAGTTAGGACACTAAAGAGGCCTTTCTACTGACTCTGAAAAACACCAAAAGAAAGATTCCCAGGGTCCCTGCTCATCCGCGTGAACGTGTCTTAGCCATGCTGCAAGGAGGCATGAGGACTGCAGATGTGGCCAGGGCAATAAATTGCAATATCCATACAGTGAGATGCCTAAGACAGCGCTACAGTTAGACAGGACGGACAGCTGATCGTTCTCGCAGTGGCAGACCACGTGTAACAACACCTGCACAGGATCAGTACATCCGAACATCACACCTGCGGGACAGGTACAGGATGGCAACAACAACTGCCCGAGTTACACCAGGAACGCACAATCCCTCCATCAGTGCTCAGACTGTCCGCAATAGGCTGAGAGAGGTTGGACTGAGGGCTTGTAGGCCTGTTGTAAGGCAGGTCCTCACCAGACATCCCCGGCACAACGTTGCCTATGGGCACATGTGGTACCCGTCCTGCAGGCTCATCCTGACATGACCCTCCAGCATGACAATGCCACCAGCCATACTGCTCGTTCTGTGCGTGATTTCCTGCAAGACAGGAATGCCAGTGTTCTGCCATGGCCAGCGAAGAGCCTGGATCTCAATATCATTGAGCACGTCTGGGACCTGTTGGATTGGAGGGTGAGGGCTAGGGCCATTCCCCCCAGAAATGTCCGGGAACTTGCAGGTGCCTTGGTGGAATAGTGGGGTAACATCTCACAGCAAGAACTGGCAAATCTGGTGCAGTCCACGAGGAGGAGATGCACTGCAGTACTTAATGCAGCTGGTGGCCACACCAGATACTGACTGTTACTTTTGATTTTGACCCCCCCTTTGTTCAGGGACACATTATTCCATTTATGTTAGTCACATGTCTGTGGAACTTGTTCAGTTTATGTCTCAGTTGTCTTGTTATGTTCATACAAATATTTACACGTTAAGTTTGCTGAAAATAAACGCAGTTGACAGTGAGAGGACGTTTCTTTTTTTGCTGAGTTCATATATATTGTTGACCAATTCCGACACTCTCTCATTGACCTCCATACAAAAACTCCTCGCTTGATGAGCGAGAGAAACAAAACAATGACACCTGCTGGAGAAGAGTTATGGCCCAGTGAACAACTGTGATGTGTGAGATTGTTGAGAAACGGCAGTTTTTCATCCATGTTTCTATGTCATCGATTAGTGGATTGCCAACCCGTTATGACGTATGATGATGCAATCACTACTGTTGTGTAGGAGGTCCAGTCATATTTGCAACAGAAAAGGTAATCCCTCTATGTTTCAGTCCATTTTCTACCGTTTGGTGCCTAATGTACAAGACCCAGATTGCAAAAGAATGTCTGTTTACCTCCACCATTACCATGCCAACCTCATGCACCAGTGTCATGTTTCTGAAGAAAAAACAAAATGCTTTTCGAGAATTAACACTCACACTTTAAATTACCCCCCCCCCCAAAAAGCTCTGACTTTGCTGATAGCTACTTTATTGAGACAAAATGTACTTACTATGACTGTGATATGTGGTTGTCCCACCTAGCTATCTTAAGATGAATGCACTAACTGTTCTGGATAAGAGCATCTGCTAAATGACTAAAATGTAAATGTGTATTTTCTGTAGTATCCAACTCCTCTATATCTCCTGTGAGGTGTCTCAACTGACCCAGTAGCACATAGTAGGGTCATAGGGTAAAAAAACATGCAACAGGTTGTAAAGCATTATACCTGCAAGTGTTAGCCTATAGTGCTACCCACTTTACCCACTATAATGCTACCCACTTTACAAAACATACATGTTCAGATGGAAAAATGTTAAATGCTTAAAAGGGCCACGAAAACCTACCATGATTTGCCTCTGAATGCGCACCTCCAGCCCTGCACCTCTATGATAAGAGCATTACTGGGAAAGAAAACCATCCCATGATTGCATAGTACTTTTGTGGCACAATACTTAACAGTATATATATAGCCTTATATAGCCTTAACAGTGTATACACTTATATTGTATACAGTATACACCACTTATACACTGTTAAGGCTGCGTCAATTCAATTCTGGTATCAGAACAAAATTTAACACTAGGCTACTGAATATATTTTCAGCTGTTTTTTAATAGAATTAATAAATGGTAAATGCAATCTTCGTACATACGGGTTCACTGTAACACCTCGCAGGGCAAACAGAGAACTGAAAATGACATAAGTTCTTCATTAAATACTCTGACAGAGATAGTTCCCGCTCACTGCTGACCTGTCAGAGGGAGGATGAGCGTGGTTTAAACTCACTCATCCTATCGTTGGCGTGCAGGCTGGTCCCAGCCTCTAGATCAGTGGTTCTTAACCTGGGTTTGATCGAACCCCAGGGGTTCGGTGAGTCAGTCTCAGGGGTTCGGCGGAGGTCAAGACACACACCCGACTCATATGAATCGTGATGACACGCCCCGCTTGGCCATCATTGGCTGCAGGTGATCACGCAACATCGCTTGGCCTATCTGTGCTGCAGGGAATTTGGCGCGCTCAGTAGTCGAATTGTGACTGTCGTGATGGTACGTCGTGTGATTTCTTTCTTAATATTTTAATCCCTTCATACTAACTATGTCGAGCAAAAAAAGAAAGTGGTCGGACGAATATGTACAATATGGATTCACATGTATAACGGAACGTGATGAGAGTCAGCGTCCTAACTGCATGATTTGCAATGCCAAGTTGAGCAATTCTAGTCTAGCACCTGCAAAACTAAGAGAACACTTCCTTAAGCTGCATGGAGATGGACAATACAAGAACACAACGCTCGCTGAATTCAAGGTGAAGAGAGCCAGATTCGATGAAAAGGCTACTCTGCCTGTTCTCGGCTTTGTACCCATCAACAAACCGATCCTCACAGCATCGTATGAAGTTGCTTACCTGATTGCAAAGCAGGGCAAACCACACACCATTGGTGAAACACTCATAAAACCAGCTGTGTTGAAGATGGCGAATATCATGCTGGGAAAAGCGGCTGAAGTTAAGTTATCCCAAATTCCTCTTTCAAATGACACCATTAGCGACAGAATAGAGGACACGAGCAAAGACATCTTGGCTCAAGTAGTTGCAGATCTGATTTCAAGCCCGGCAAAATTCAGCCTTCAACTCGACGAGACCACAGACGTTTCCAATCTAAGCCAGCTTGCTGTATTTGTGCGCTATGTGAAAGACGACGTGATAAAGGAAGATTTTTTTATTTTGTAAGCCTCTTACGACAACAACTAAGGCAGCCGATGTGAAGAAACTTGTGGATGACTTCTTCAAAGACAACAATCTTTCGTGGGATATGGTTTCTGCAGTTTGTTCGGACGGAGCTCCAGTCATGCTGGGAAGAAAGTCTGGTTTTGGTGTGCTAGTGAAAGCCGATGCACCACACATCATTGTTACGCATTGTATTCTGCACAGGCATGCGTTGGCAACAAAAACCTTGCCTCCAAAACTGGCAGAAGTATTAAAAATTGTAGTGGAATGCGTGAACTATGTGCGAAATAGTGCTCTGAGGCACCGCATCTTCAGTGAGCTGTGTAAAGAAATGGGCTCTGAATTCGAGGTACTTCTGTACCATTCTAACGTTCGGTGGTTATCCTGGGGACAGGTGCTGAATCGTGTTTTTGCCGTGCGTGTGGAATTAGCCCTGTTTTTGCAAGAGCTCCAACATCGTCATGCAGATTGCTTAAAAAATTCTGAGTTCATTCTCATTTTAGCGTACATGGCTGATATCTTCGCAGCTCTCAATCATCTCAATCAAGAGATGCAGGGCGGTGGAGTCAACATCATCGAAGCGGAAGAAAACGGTAGCTTTTTTTGAAAAGCCTTCAGGTTTTGGAAACGACGAACAGAGAACGATAACTTCGCAAACTTTCCCCTGCTGGACGACTGTGTAAGTAAGATCGAAGATGTATCTGGAATCGGAGACATTTCTGTACCCGCGGAACTGAAGCAAGCAATTGCCACGCACTTAGATGAGCTTGCAAAGTCTCTCGACGGATACTTCCCTACAAGAGAGTCATATCCAGCATGGGTGAGACAGCCGTTCACATTTAGTGTTGAGACAACAGATGTCAATGATGAATACCTCGATGAAATCATTGAAATTCAGCAGAGCCAGGTTCAACAGCAACTCTTCAGAACAACAACGCTCTCAACGTTTTGGTGTCAACAAATGGTAACGTACCCTGTTATTGCTAAGAAAGCTCTGGAGATTTTCATACCGTTTGTTACAACATATCTTTGCGAGCAATCCTTTTCGAGGATGCTGGACATAAAAACGAAGAAAAGGAACAGACTTTGTTGCGAAAATGACATGAGAGTGGCACTTGCCAAGGTGAAGCCGCGCATTTCTGAACTAGTCTCTGAAAGGCAACAGCAGAAGTCACACTGATTTGCAGTAAATATTCATTATTATGTTTTTGTTTTTGTGTGAAAATCATGTTTTAATGGTTTTGTTCTTTGAACACTGATGTTGATGCACGGTTCATTTTGTGCACCAGTAAAATATATACCTATGTTTTGAATTTTATTTTTCCAAATAAGAAGGGTTCGGTGAATGCGCATATGAAACTGGTGGGGGTCAGTACCTCCAACAAGGTTAAGAACCACTGCTCTAGACGCATCTTTGTTGCCAAGCATAGTTGTCTTCTAGCTTATCTTCATGTGTGTACCCGAGAGTCAGACACCCAAGGACAGTGCCTGTTTTTATGCTACAGTTAGGACAGTTTCTGCTTTTGTGCTACAGCTATCTTCCATTCTACCAGCCCCTCCCGTACACCTGTCCTTGAGCGGCCCCACAACCAGGCATTGTGTGTGTGTGTGTCAAGAGTCTACTCAGCCTACACTACTAGCCAGCAACCCTCCAGTTAGTCATGTCTATTATATGTTGCTCAATCTATGTTAATACAATATACACCTCTTAGTGCATTACAGTCCATTCATACTTAGGCCTACATCTACTGTAAATGGTAATGCATCACATCTAATAAGTGAAATAAAACCCAACAACACCTAGTTTTAATTTAATTGCAAAACATTCTACATCTGGACATCCTTTGAATGGCAAGTGGTGATAACCCCCATAATACCCACCTCCAGCCCTGCACCTCTATGATAAGAGCATCACAGAGAAAGAAAACCATCCCATGATTTGTTCTGACATAATTCAATTGTTTGCTCATCGTTCAAAACGTTTTTGTATTTTGAGTGATAGTTACTGGACATACATTCGCTTATTAGACGTTTTAGTTTTAGCGCTCAATTCAATCACTATAAAAAGCAGCGTCACACTATAGACTCGTGTTGGTGTATCCATTCATGTTGATGCTTTTTGTGTCAAATATTGATACAACTAAGTTGCTTCCCCTTTAAAGTGGTGTTGGGTGGAGCTGCAAAGGAAGTGAAATGTCTATGCGAGTCTTGCCTACACAGAAAGAACCCCGGCCCTGCTCCTTTGATGAACAACAACCCAAAATAGCCATAACTGACCAGCCAGCCCAGCAGCATACAACAAGTTCCAAACTGAGGTATGCCGTGTGTATTTGTGCCTAGTGCTCCAGTTTGCCACGTTCTGTAAAAATACACAAGTTCAACCTTTTTGAGCTTGAGCAGATATGTCGATACGGTTGTGGGTGGGGTAAATTGTTTATCCTAGCAACGGGTTTCCGTTACACATGGCATTCATTGACCAAGTTTGGCAATTGAAAATGGTCTTTCATTGAGTCCCAGCCGACTCCAGACGTCATTTCAGGCTCAGGCGCGCAGCCTAGTGGATCAAGAGAAAGTGCGCGTGTGCCATAGCCTCTGAATAAGTTGGACAAAGTTCTTGAGTTGTGATGGGAGTGATAGTATGCAGTAATTAAATAGTTTGCTTTCACTTTGTGGCAGCTGTTGGTCTCCTAATAACTTAGTAATACATGTATCACTGCCTTCACAATTTATATTCTATGTGGATGGGTTCATCTCATTCTCTGTAGACCACAAGCCAACTCACTTTACTTGCCCTGTGTACTGGGGCTTCCAAGTGGCCTAGAGACCCTGGTTCAATTCCAGGCTGTATCACAACTGGCCGTGATTGGGAGTCCCATAGATTTATACCTTGTCAGCTCGGGGATTTGATCAAGCAACTTTTTGGTTACTGGCCCAACACTCTAATCACTAGGCTACCTGCTGCCCCAACTATTCAAAATGTCCTTGTCTTCACCAAACGGTGCTGGGGGGCTGGAGGAGTGCTGGCGTCATGGTGAACAATGTTCCGGAAGGTCAAAAAGCATCGCAGCAGCTCCCAAAGCAGTAAGATCAGTACCAAGAGCAAGGTGGATAATTATACAATACACTGTCCTGGGCTACATTCTAAACCCCCAAAATGTGGATTTTCACCTTCCATCAGCCCTAGTTGACGCCCTTTAGTTGATCTGAAGACTGGATAGATGTTGGGATCCCGAGTGGCGCAGTGGTCTAAGGCAATGCATCTCAGTGCTAGAGGTGTCACTACAGACCGTGGTTCGATTCCAGGCTGTATCACAACCGGCCTTGATTGTGCACATTTTTTTAAATATATATTTTTTAATTAATTTAATTATTAATTTATTTAACTACACAAGTCAGTTAAGAACAAATTCTTATTTACAATGAAGGCCTGCCAAAAGGCCCCCTGCGGGGATGGGGGCTGGGTTAAAAAAAATAACACGCATCACGATAAGAGAGACAACACTACATAAAGAGAGACCTAGACAACAACATAGCATGGCAGCAACACATACAAACATGACAACAACATGGTAGCAACACAATATGGCAGCAGCACAACATGGTAGCAGCACAAAACATGGTACAAACATTATTGGGCACAGACAACAGCACAAAGGGCAAGAAGGTAGAGACAACAATATATTACGCAATGTTCCAACATCTAGTGAAAAGCCTTCACAGAAGAGTGACCAATTCACCCCTTTTACCAAAGAGCACCTTCTGTCTACCAAAATGTACTATTGTGTACCTCAGTAGCGCTTCCCTTCCTCCTCTTTCTACATGGTACAAACATTATTGGGCACAGACAACAGCAAAAAGGGCAAGAAGGTAGAGACAACAATACATTACACAAAGCAGCCACAACTGTCAGTAAAGTGCCCATGAGTGAGTCTTTGAATGAAGAGATGGACATAAAACGGTACAGTTTGAGTGTTGCAGCGAACTGAAAAGAGGAGCGACCCAGGGATGTGTGTGACTGGCAGAACGGGTGTTGTATGTGGAGGATGAGGGCTGCAGTAGATATCTCAGATAGGGGGGAGTGAACGGGTGTTGTATGTGGAGGATGAGGGCTGCAGTAGATATCTCAGATAGGGGGGAGTGAACAGGTGTTGTATGTGGAGGATGAGGGCTGCAGTAGATATCTCAGATAGGGGGGAGTGAACGGGTGTTGTATGTGGAGGATGAGGGCTGCAGTAGGTATCTCAGATAGGGGGGAGTGAACGGGTGTTGTATGTGGAGGATGAGGGCTGCAGTAGATATCTCAGATAGGGGGGAGTGAACAGGTGTTGTATGTGGAGGATGAGGGCTGCAGTAGATATCTCAGATAGGGGGGAGTGAACGGGTGTTGTATGTGGAGGATGAGGGCTGCAGTAGGTATCTCAGATAGGGGGGAGTGAACGGGTGTTGTATGTGGAGGATGAGGGCTGCAGTAGATATCTCAGATAGGGGGGAGTGAACGGGTGTTGTATGTGGAGGATGAGGGCTGCAGTAGATATCTCAGATAGGGGGGAGTGAACGGGTGTTGTATGTGGAGGATGAGGGCTGCAGTAGATATCTCAGATAGGGGAGAGTGAACGGGTGTTGTATGTGGAGGATGAGGGCTGCAGTAGATATCTCAGATAGGGGGGAGTGAACGGGTGTTGTATGTGGAGGATGAGGGCTGCAGTAGATATCTCAGATAGGGGGGAGTGAACGGGTGTTGTATGTGGAGGATGAGGGCTGCAGTAGATATCTCAGATAGGGGGGAGTGAACGGGTGTTGTATGTGGAGGATGAGGGCTGCAGTAGATATCTCAGATAGGGGGGAGTGAACGGGTGTTGTATGTGGAGGATGAGGGCTGCAGTAGATATCTCAGATAGGGGAGAGTGAACGGGTGTTGTATGTGGAGGATGAGGGCTGCAGTAGATATCTCAGATAGGGGAGAGTGAACGGGTGTTGTATGTGGAGGATGAGGGCTGCAGTAGGTATCTCAGATAGGGGAGAGTGAACGGGTGTTGTATGTGGAGGATGAGGGCTGCAGTAGGTATCTCAGATAGGGGGGAGTGAACGGGTGTTGTATGTGGAGGATGAGGGCTGCAGTAGGTATCTCAGATAGGGGGGAGTGAACGGGTGTTGTATGTGGAGGATGAGGGCTGCAGTAGGTATCTCAGATAGGGGGGAGTGAACGGGTGTTGTATGTGGAGGATGAGGGCTGCAGTAGATATCTCAGATAGGGGGGAGTGAACGGGTGTTGTATGTGGAGGATGAGGGCTGCAGTAGATATCTCAGATAGGGGGGAGTGAACGGGTGTTGTATGTGGAGGATGAGGGCTGCAGTAGATATCTCAGATAGGGGGGAGTGAACGGGTGTTGTATGTGGAGGATGAGGGCTGCAGTAGGTATCTCAGATAGGGGGGAGTGAACGGGTGTTGTATGTGGAGGATGAGGGCTGCAGTAGGTATCTCAGATAGGGGGGAGTGAACGGGTGTTGTATGTGGAGGATGAGGGCTGCAGTAGATATCTCAGATAGGGGGGAGTGAACGGGTGTTGTATGTGGAGGATGAGGGCTGCAGTAGATATCTCAGATAGGGGGGAGTGAACGGGTGTTGTATGTGGAGGATGAGGGCTGCAGTAGATATCTCAGATAGGGGAGAGTGAACGGGTGTTGTATGTGGAGGATGAGGGCTGCAGTAGATATCTCAGATAGGGGGGAGTGAACGGGTGTTGTATGTGGAGGATGAGGGCTGCAGTAGATATCTCAGATAGGGGGGAGTGAACGGGTGTTGTATGTGGAGGATGAGGGCTGCAGTAGATATCTCAGATAGGGGGGAGTGAACGGGTGTTGTATGTGGAGGATGAGGGCTGCAGTAGATATCTCAGATAGGGGAGAGTGAACGGGTGTTGTATGTGGAGGATGAGGGCTGCAGTAGATATCTCAGATAGGGGGGAGTGAACGGGTGTTGTATGTGGAGGATGAGGGCTGCAGTAGATATTTCAGATAGGGGGGAGTGAACGGGTGTTGTATGTGGAGGATGAGGGCTGCAGTAGATATCTCAGATAGGGGAGAGTGAACGGGTGTTGTATGTGGAGGATGAGGGCTGCAGTAGATATCTCAGATAGGGGAGAGTGAGGCCTAAGAGGGTTCTATAAATAAACATCAACCAGTGGGTCTTGCGACGGGTATATAGAGATGACCAGTTTACAGAGGAGTATATAATGCATTGATTTGTCCTATAAGGAGCATTGGTGGCAAATCTGATGGCCGAATGGTAAAGCCGCTCGAGAGCACCCTTACCTGCCGATCTATAAATTACGTCTCCGTAATCTAGCATGGGTAGGATGGTCATCTGAATCAGGGTTAGTATGGCAGCTGGGGTGAAAGAGGAGCGATTACGATAGAGGAAACCAAGTCTAGATGTAACTTTAGCCTGCAGCTTTGATATGTGCTGAGAGAAGGACAGTGCACCGTCTAGCCATACTCCCAAGTACTTATATGAGGTGACTACCTCAAGCTCTAAACCCTCAGAGGTAGTAATCACACTTGTGGGAGGAGGGACATTCTTCTTACGAAACCTGTTACTCAGTCCCAGAAGCCAGGATATGCATATAATTGGTACCATTGGATAGAAAACACTTTGAAGTTTGTAGAAATGTTAAAATAATGTATGAGACTGTAACACAATTGACATGGTAGGAGAAAATCCAAAGAAAAACCAACCTGAATATTTCTTTTTTTGGAGAGCCCATGCTCTTCCAATGGAACTTATAAGGTCATATTCAAATCCAGCTCCCAGATTGCTATTCCTATGGCTTCCACTAGATGTCAACAGTCTTTGTTCAAGGTTTCAGGCTTGTTTCTTCCCAAACGAGGAAGCATCTAGAGTTTTAGTACTGGGAGTCAAGAGTTGGAAATCAGTCTGTGCGCGCACGACGAAGAGGTTCTCGACCTTCGCCTCTCCCGAGTCCGTACGGGAGTTGCAGAGATGAGACAAGACTGTAACTACTACCAATTGGATACCATGAAATTGGGGAGAAAAAAGGGGTAAAAAAAGAAAGCCAGTCAGTTGATTAGTGACAAATTTTTCCAACACTTTTGATAAACAGGGCAAAATAGAAATAGGCCTATAACAGTTAGGATCAGCTTGATCTCCCCCTTTAAGTAAAAGACAAACCGTGGCTGCCTTCCAAGCAATAGGAACCTCGCCAGGCTTGGCGATGATAGTTAGGGCCAGCAGCCTTAATGAAGAAAGAGTCTAAACCATCTGGCCCCGATGTTTTTTAGGGTCAAGTTTAAGGAGCTCCTTTAGCACCTCGGACTCGGTGACTGCCTGCAGGGAGAAAGAGAGAGAAGCATCGGGGATAGTCGCATTAGAAGGGGTGGAAGATGAGGAAATGTTGGAAGGGCAAGGAAGCATAGCTGAGTCAAATAGGAATCCTGACTTAATGAAGTAGTGATTAGAGCTCAGCCATGTTCTTCTTGTCAGTAACAACCACACCATCAACATTAAGGGACATGGGCATCTGTGAGGAGGGTTTATTCTCCAGGTCTTTAACTGTTTCCCAGAACTTCTTGGGGTTAGACCCACAGAGAGAGAACTGCTCCTTAAAAGTAACTAACGTTGGCCTTCCGGATAGCCTGAGTGCACTTATTTCTCATTTGCCTGAACGAGAGCCAGTCAGCATAAGTATGCGTGTGCCAAGCCTTTCGCCAAATGCAATTCTTGAGGTGGAGTAACTCTGCAAGTTCAGGGTCGAACCGGGGGCTGAACCTGTTTTGAATTCAAATTTTCTTTATGGGGGCGTGTTTGTTAACAATACCACTGAAAATATAAAAAAAAGAAGGTCCAAGTGTCTTCGACAGAGGGGATCAAGATGATTCTATACCATTTTACAGAGGCCAGGTCATGAAGGAAGGCTGGCTCATGAAAGTTTTTTTAGCAAGCGTCTATAACAAATCAGGACAGGTCGTTTCACTGAGCAGCCATTACGAACACAGGCTGTAAAACAGGGATCACAAAGGTCATTACAGGAAACACCAGACTGATACCTATCAGGATTATTTGTGAGGATAACATCAAGGAGAGGAGCCTTTTCTGGGTGTTTGGAGTCATACCTTGTGGGATTGTTAATAATCTTCGAAAGATTTAGGGAGTCCTATTGCTTTAGGACTTGGTCAGGTGGTTTAAGCATGTCCCAGTTTAGGTCACCTAGCAGGACAAATTCAGACTTAGTGTAAGGGACCAGGAGAGAGCTTAGGGCAGGTAGGGTACAGGCCAGTGCTGATGGAGGATGATAGCACCCAGCAACAGTCAACAAAGAGCTATTTGAAAGTTGAATGCTTAAAACCAGCAAATCAAATTGTTTGGGAACGGACTTGGTGGAGACAACCGAGCACTGAAGGTGATCCTTGGTAAAGATTGCCACTCCACCACCTTTGGAAGATCTGTCTTGCCGAAAAAGGTTATAACCAGAAAGTTTAACATCAGTATGCAAAACACTCTTCCTTAACCACGCCTCAGTAATGACCAACACATCTGGATTGGAACTGTGAACCCACACTTTCAATTGATCCATTTTAGGTAATAAGCTTCTGGTGTTAATGTGCAGAAAAACCAAGGCTTTTACGAGAGCAGAAATCAGTAAAGCAGATATCATAGCACAAGTCAGAATTGGGGCTGGCAACAGTAGATGGGCCAGGGTGTACATGCACATTTCCAGATATCATCAACAGTAATACAATCAAGGCATGGCAGAGGACAGGGAGAGCTCTGCAGTGCTGATTTATGACATCTGAATGTGCGTCAGATGGCAACAAGATCATATTGTAGAGCAATTTCATCAGGTAACATGAATATAAAGCCAGCGAGAGAATAGGATGGGAGGCCAAGAGTCTGTGTAACCAATAGAGAGTCAGAGTCCCGAGTGTGGGAACAAACATACACTGTCCCACGGTTGAGTAAAGCAAATTCATAGTCAACAAAGTATGCAGGAGTCATGAGGCAAATAGC